>NW_028227266.1:105138026-105738026 GCF_978045245.1 Mus caroli
TCCGAGTAGATGCATTTTTCCTAGGTCACCCAGTAGAGAATTAAGAATTGAATATATGTCTTTCTGCACCATGGTTCTGACTCTTGAATGACTCCAGTTTTTTTTTTTTTTTTTTTTTTTTTTAATAAACACTTAGGAGTATTCGCAGGAACGAACCATTCTGGGGTCCCAAGGCGCTAATAACTTGGTTCTCCATGGCGCCTCGGTCGGAAGCTTTAAGCCAAGAGCAAGGCCAGTATCCTAGTATCCTCCTTCCGGGATCCTTAAGCCTGTCACTCATAATGGTAAAACTCCGCCCGCCCCGGAGCATCTCGGTAAATGTAGTTCTACCTTTATTAAGACTGTGGGGTAAGTGCTATGTAGAACTTCATTTCCCCGATGGCTGCGCGCTCCGTTACCTGAGCTAGAGCTGAAGGGCCGAAACCTTCATCTAAGATTTTTCTTTTTTAAGTTCTCAGGAGGAAAGTGTGACAGCGAACTGAGGCTTTTGGTTGCTCGGCGGGTCACCTCATCTGGAAGAGCGGGAGGACGAGAGCTTGACGCTTATCGAACGACCCAACTTCCGGTCGGCGGGCAAAAACCTAGGGCGCTTCTCCTTTAATTGCGGTGGGCGGGACGCGGCGACGCCACCGGCGTTGCTATTGGTGGCGATTGGGGGCGCGGAAACTGAACCGGCACAACTGCCGACCCAGCTATCTCTGGCACTTGGGGCGCAGCTGGTCCTGCCAGCCCCGCTAGCCCCGTCATGGCTGCTCCTAGCCAGGTAAGTCCCTGGAGAATGGGCACCTGACTGGTTGGAACAATGGCCGCGAGAGTGGCGGATGGTGACGCGGGGTTCTAGGGTGACCTCCTCATCCAAGGTTACGGAGTGGATCTGGGCATTGACTTAGCACTCCAAGTGCCAGGCTAGATGCTGGACCACCAGGACGAAGAAACAAGTCTCTGCCTCTGGAATGTACGGCTTATTGAGGAAGACACAATCAAGGCCCGACCCTTGTCGGGACAAGCCTCGTAAGCTTGGCCTCTTGTGAGCAACAGGTCTTTTTGGAGGTGACATCCTTTCCCAACAAGTAGAAGCAGTTGGCCATCGGGATGCCTGGGATAGCGGAAGCCTGCAGTGTGTCCAGGGCTCGATTCTGACCCCTCCTCCCACTCCAGAAAAGGACTTCAAATTGGTCCTTTAAATAAGAATTTGCTTCCACAGGGCCAGGTGGTAGCTGGTGGCCCCTGATGCACCTGAGAAGACTTGGGTAGAAATAGGACCCAGACTTTTGAGTGCCAATTTGATACTCTGTTTACATTTAGCCCCACACAGATTTTAGGGGAAACTGTTCAGGGAAGAAGGCATTGGGAAGGGGTGTCACTGATGGAGTCAGACCTGAATCTGCTTCTGCCCACTGAGCCTAGGATGGATACTTCCTCACCCTTATGTTTCTGAGAGACTCTGGTGAGGACAGGAGAGGGAATGAGCCCTTGCTCCTTAGTTGATTCTTCCCCCTAAACTACCAGGCCATCTGTTAAAAGGCGTGAACTTGCAGGTGTGCTTGGGGGTGGAGCTGGGCACTGGGCCTCACCTTTGTTTGGGGTAGAGCTTTGTGGAATAGCAATGGCTTTGCTGTATCATAGAAATATCCTTTCCCAAGCTGGGTTCCTTGGAGCTCTTCAGGTGGTTTGGTTGTGTGTGTGTGTGTGTGTGTTTTGTCCATTTTTTTGTTTGCTTGTTTTGTTTTTAATTTTTGGTGTTTGAGGCGGAGGGAGATAACTTACTATGGTCTTGGCTCTCTTGGAATTTACTGTGTGGATCAGGCTGGCCTTGAACTCACAGTTCCACCTGCCTCTGCCTCCCAAGTGCTGGGATTAAAGGTGTTTGCCCTCCCAACACTGGGCCCATATTCGATCTGTTTGTTGTGGATTTATTGATTCGTCTGATTGTTCGTGGTTGTGTTTGCTGATCGTGAACCCTTCCTTACTGTACTCATTTGTCCTAGCAGTTTATAGTGGATTCCTTAGGATTTTCTACGTACAAGATCATGATTTGAGTGCTTTTAACATCTCCTGGTTATAGGAAGAGTCTTAGTTCCAGGAAGGACCCTTTTTTTCATTATAACCATTTGACCTTGCTTTTTTTTTTTTTTTCCAGGAGGACCCCTCACTGGAGAGACATTTTAAGGGCCACCGAGATGCAGTCACCTGTGTGGACTTCAGTCTCAACACCAAGCACCTGGGTAAGAGAAGGCCTCAGGATTCTAAACTGAGACGGCTGAGTTTCTCACTGGGAGACGTGGTGTAGGACCGCCAGATACAGCAAGGACATGCTGCTCTTTCTAGCCTTGGCTTTGCTTCTAGCTACCAGCCTTCCGGATGCTGGGCTCAGTAGGCTCCATAAGTCCTTTTGCATGTGAAGAGTATAATGAAGCATCTGTCTATAGCTCCAGTCCCTAGGGGTCTGACACCCCCACACAGAGATACTTGCAGGAAAAACACCAAATGCACATTTTAGAAAAAGTATTAGAGACACACTTGTGTACACACTCAGGAATCCCATAATGACATTAAATTGGAATCTATAGTATGTACTGCAGAGGACCTGGGTACAGAGGCATGCAGGCTCTATGCATGCTGGTAATGCAGTCTTGAAGAGAGAAACTAGGGCCAGGCATGGTGGCATTTAATCCCAGCATTAGGGGAGGCAAAGGCAGGTGGATCTTTGTGAGTTCCAGGACAACCAGGGCTACACAGAGAAACCTTGTCTCGAAAAACCAGAAAAGAAAAAAGAGAGAGAGAAAGAGAGAGACAGAGACAAAGAGACTCTTTTTTCCTGTACATTCTAGCCACATCTTCAGTCTGTCCTGTGGCATGGGCCTCAAACTGGCTGCTTTTGAGTCTTCAGTTTGATTGCCAACAGTAAAGCGGCACATTTTCTTGTTTCAGAGGCCTCCCAAGTGAAAACGATGTTGAATAGGGTCTGTCTCCTAACTCCATACCACTGCCCCTTCCTTGGACACTTTGGGGTTCCTAAACAGCTTTCCTGGCTGCAGCTTGCTTTTTGCATGGATTCAGCTCGCCTCTTTGTCCAGACGCTGTTGATGTAGTGGTTTTGCTGTAAGCAGGGAGGGAGCTGAGGCCATTTTTTGTCTTCTCCTTGGGCTTCCTATTAAGTTTGGTTCTTTCTTTTATTTTTACCCTGTCTGACTGTCTGTCTGTCTGTCTGTCTATCTATCTATCTATCTATATTTCTTTTGGTTCTTTGGGACAAGGTTTCTCTGTGTAGCCTTGCATGTCCTGGACCTCACACTATAGACCAGGCTGGCCTTGAACCCACAGAGGCTGCTTGCCTTTGCTCTCAAGTGTTAGAATTAAAGGTGTGCATCGCCACCGCTACCACCGCCACCTGGCCTTTCTTTTATTTTTAATTTATTTTTCGATTTTCTTATTTTCTGCACATGAATGTTTTACCTGCATGCATATCTGTGCGGCACATTTGTGCCAGGTAGCTCCAGAGTTCAGAAGAGAACATCAGATTTCCTGGAACTGGAGTAGGGACTGTTGAGAGCTGGGCCCAGATCCTCTAGGAGAGCAGAGAGTGCTCTTAGTCACCGAGCCGTCTCTCCAGCCCCAAGTTGGGTCCTTTCTTTTGTTTTCTTTCTTTTAAAGATGTATTTACTTATGTATGTGGGTGTTTTACCCGCATGTACATTTGCACACCAGAAGAGAGCATTGGATCCCATGTGACTGCAGTTATAGATGGGTGTTAAGAATTGAACTCAGGAGCTATGGAAGAGCAGCCGTCTCTCCAGTTCCAAATTGGGTCCTTCTAATAGTAAAAGGCCTTTGTGTCTGACTGGCTCCTGAGTGTTGGAAGTACTTGCCCCTGAGCTCTTAGATTATCAATGGGGAGACCATGGGCCCTACCGGTTTAAATTTCATAGAACCTTGGTGCGCAGTACAGAAATGTCACGTAAATGTCCTGTTAGTCTTGTGTTGGCCTGCTGCAAGGAGATCTGCCAGGCCATAACTGGCCAAACTATAGGTCAGCAGTCATAGGAGATGTGGGCCATCCCAGTGGGATCCTATCCGTGCCCTGCTGGGAATGCCTGGGAAGGTGGAGCTGGGCCTGTTGCTCTCTTGTGTCCCTAGTGTTGAGGGGGAGCTGGGCCTGTCCCTAGCGTTGAGGTGGGTGCTCACAGTCCTGAGATCTGAGAATCATCATGTTACTACTCTCCTCAGCCAGTGGCTCCATGGATTCAACCCTTATGATCTGGCACATGAAGCCCCAGTCACGTGCCTACCGCTTCACGGGCCACAAGGATGCTGTGACCTGTGTGAATTTCTCCCCATCGGGACACCTGCTTGCCTCAGGCTCCCGAGACAAGACTGTTCGCATCTGGGTACCCAATGTGTGAGTTCTGGACTTCAAGGGACTGACAGCATCGAGGGACTTGGTATAGGAGCTGTCCCTCCTTGGGTCCTTATCCTGGCTTTGAGCTGGTCACGGTGGGACATGTGACCTCTGAGGTGCCATCAGAGGCTGAAGCTTCACTGGGGCTGTCTCTGTATGTTGGAAGGACTGCTACCTGGTGCTGCTGCTCACAGAGGGTAGAGCTGGGGGGAGAAGCGCTTTGTTTCTTTTGGGGAGCTCTGGCCTTTTTTGGGGTAAGACCGGGACAGTCAGGCCTAGAGAGGTGGCGAGAATGTTGGCGTCCTTGTAGGCTCTCATGTCTGTTATGAGCCTCCTGAGTCTGGATACCTGTCTTCATAGCAAAGGCGAGTCAACTGTATTTCGTGCACACACGGCCACAGTGAGGAGTGTTCACTTCTGCAGCGATGGCCAGTCACTTGTGACAGCCTCTGATGACAAGACAGTCAAAGTGTGGTCAACTCATCGCCAGAGATTCCTGTTTTCCCTGGCCCAGCACATCAACTGGGTCCGCTGTGCCAAGTGAGTATTTCCTGTCTGAAGAACCTGGGAGGGGGAAGGGGTTGGGAGACAGAAGGACTTGTGGGTGTCAGCTTCTAACCTTGGGTAAGTTGCTTAGTCTCCCTTTGTTCTATCCCTGAGCCTTCTTTGTTTTTTTCTTTCTTTCTTTTTTTTGATTTATTTATTTATTATATGTAAGTACACTGTAGCTCTCTTCAGACACTCCAGAAGAGGGCATCTGATTTAGTTATGGATGGTTGTGAGCCACCATGTGGTTGCTGGGATTTGAACTTCGGACCTTCGGAAGAGCAGTCGGCACTCTTAATCGCTGAGCCATCTCACCAGCCCCGAGCCTTAATTTTCTAATCTGTAATATGTCAGTAGTGGTTGCTATATTGAACTTATTGGGAAGCATCACTGAGCTCATGTGTTATACATATTAGTAGGCCATGACCCTCTGCCAAGTGTGCAGAGCACTCCCAGGATAGCAGATGGCAGGTAACAGCAGCAACGGCAGCGGCAGCAGGGTCCTCTCAGCACCACCGTGTGCTTTCTCCTTGTTCTTGCGGACAGTTCTGCCAGCTGGGTGGCATCACTCTCAGTTTGCAGGACCAGAGACAGGCTGACAACAGAACAGTGCCTTTTCTCCGCCGAGCTTAATTGTGCTCCAGGGCTGCTGGGTAAGGCCTTGGTCTGGAGTCCCCGGCCTTGGTGCAGGAGGCGATGCTGTGATATCGGATGCCAGTGACCTGAAGAATTACAGAGACAGATATTCCTGCCTGTAGTTTTGTCAGCTTCGTTCAACAGAGCTTTCTCATGTCACGGCTCTGCTCCAGAGGAGGGGGTTAAGGTCCGTCATATTGTGCTTGATGCATGGCGGTGTTCAGGAGCTCCACAAGAGTACATCAGCACAATATGACGGGCCAACAGAAGCACACGGAGGTCCTGGGACCTCCCGTCCAAGGCCTACTGAGGACGTAACAGCTCAGTTTGCTGGCTTGCCCTCCCCATCAGTACCCACTCTCAGAGCAGGGCCCTCCCAGAATAAAGAATGGTTCTATCATAGGGAATAAGAAATTTCCAGAGGAAGAAAGTTCAATGGTCCCCAACCTCTGACTTTCATGGTTTCTTAGTGCTCTCTGGAGACCTTAATCCTCTCCTCTGGAAGTGGCTGTAGAGAACGTGATGTGGTATTCAAAGTCGTGCGACTTACGGCCCTGTCAACCTAGGTTCTCCCCTGACGGGCGGCTCATCGTGTCTGCCAGTGATGACAAGACTGTCAAGCTGTGGGACAAGACCAGCCGGGAGTGTATCCACTCATACTGTGAGCACGGCGGGTGAGTCCCTGCTGTCCTCCCTCTGCAGGTCCTCCAGAGTGTAGGTCAGGGCCTGAGGAGGCCCAGGGGCCTTCAGGGGATGGGGGGCCGGGGGCGGGGCCGGGAGCTGGGGCCACCTGCCTTTCCTAGGAGCTTTTCCTTTTCCTTTGTGGATGGAGAGTTAAGCCCCACCCTTACCCCATGGACAGCAGAAATCCTTTACCTAAAGTCACACAATAGTTTGGCCTCTTTTAGTTTCTAGTTCTCAAAATTATAATGTGACTCTCTGAGCATTGAATCAACCCCCCAAACTTCATGTTAAGACTTAGTGTCACCGTGGTAGTGGCTCTCCATTCTGTGCCACATTACACATGAGAGTAGGAGGACCCTGCCTCTGAGCAGGGATTTAGCTCTTCTGCATGTCTAAGCAGACTGCGGCTTCACTCCTCATTCCTTAAGCTAGGGCTCACCAGCAGGGGCCCCTCCAGAGTGCCTGAGTGTTACATGTTTGCATTGAAGGCTCTTGACCTGTCTTCTAAGACAGATGGGTGAGCAGCCCTGTAGCCCTGCTAGACCCTCCCACCCACTCCCCAGTTGGTGGGACCTGTCGTGGAGCTAGCCCTGGCAAAAGAACTCTAGAGCAACTTGGCTGACCAATTAATGGTCTGAAGATAGCTATCTCCACTCGTACTTAAAAAATCAGCAGTGGGCTAGGTGTGTTACATTCACACACACACACACACAGACACACACACACAGACACACACCCCTGTAATCTTAGTCCTGAGGAAGGGAGGTGGGAAGGCTGGCCAGGGTAACATACTGAATATAGAGGTGTTGTCTCAAAAAAACTTAAAGATGGTCCCTGATAAGTCTACTTTATATCACTGCTGGTCACTGTTGTCACCTGCTGTTTGGTCTCTGGCTACCTGATAAAGCAGCATGTTCCAGGTTGAGGGAGCTGTGTGAGTGGACACACAGGGAAGACCTCTTACAGTATCTGACCGCTCTGTCTCTCCAGTTTTGTCACCTACGTGGACTTCCACCCCAGTGGTACCTGCATTGCTGCTGCCGGCATGGACAACACGGTGAAGGTGTGGGATGCGCGGACTCATCGGCTGTTGCAGCATTATCAGTGTGAGTGTTGAGCAGTGTCCCAGGCCCACAGGCAGCCACTGCAGAGACTGTGCTAGGGCCGGCCATTTGCTTCATTGCTGTGGTGCTTACGTAGGCTCAAGGACAGACCCTAGCTGGGAGGATTCTTGTTGCTGTTGGGTTCGCCAGGATGAGTAGTTGGCAGTGTAATCATCTTGGCTTGGAAAGTTGGTCGGGTGGTACCCCGTTATGAGATAGCAGAGTCTCACGCACACTGTAGCTGTGGAGTCTTGGTTGAGTTTCTGGCTAGGACTGTACCTGAGACCTACTTCTTGATACCCCCATACTACTCATCTCTCCCTGTGACAGAGATGACTTTCCGGGGTCAAGGAGACAGGGCTGCCCATAGAGGTTGGTGGGACCTTGGCCTCATGTTATCTTCCACAGCTCTGCCTAGAGCCATGAACCACGTAGAAGGTTGACTTTAGCTGGTGGCTAGGCCCTGGTACCAGGCCTAGGCCTACGGCCCGTTCTTTAACACCTGCACCTGTGGATGCAGAGCACGGGGAGCTGACGGTGGGTTTGGAGTTCAGTCTTTAGCACTCTCTACCCCACTATTCCCATAAGCCTTTCTGGGTTGATTGTTGGGTGTTGGAAAGCAGCACTTTCTTGGGTAACTGAGGTGAGCGGACCTCCAGGAACTGGGAGAGTTCCTGGTTTAGGACAGGACAGAGTGGAGTGTGGATTCTATAGGCAGCTTCAGCATCCTCAGCTGTGTGACACTAGGTAGGTCAGTGGACTCCTCCAAGCTCTTGGGACAGTGATAGGGTTCCTCTTACAGGTGGCAAGACAGGGTTTGACTTGGCTCTTGTTAAGAATGAAGAGTGGCTGGCACAGCATGGGAACAGTGACAGAGATGTTGTTGCTGCTGGTCCCAAGTGTTCAGGAGTCATCCAGTGACTTGCTGAGGCATACAATTCATGGTGCCACCACCAGGTGGCAGGGCTCAGCCACAAGAACTAGGTCTTTCCTGTTCAGAGCCTAGGCATCAAGCATTGATGTTCTTTCAGAGCCCCCCCCATGGGGGGGGAGGCAGGGGGGGGGCTTCCTCCAGGAGATCTGTGCTCCCCACTTCAGGCTCAGAGACTTATTTTCTGTTCTGGCCCAGGCCCAAGTAAAGAACTAGGGCTGGAGCCTGGACACTGTCTCCATGTTGACTGGTGACGGTGGCAGAGCAAGGAGGGTTTGAGCAGGGAGAGATGAGACAGAAAAGTGAGCAGGAACACAGGCTGTGTTCTCTGGCCCTTGCCCACGAGGTGGAAATCTGATGAAAGAGTATTATAGGTATTAAGGTATAGTGCTGGGTGAGGTTGTGACATAGGAACCCCTACCCTGGGGGAAGAAGATGTCTAGCTGTCTCTGGAGGAGTCTCTCTAATGGATTGGGAACCTCGGCCTGGTATTCATGAGTTACAGCAACATGTACATACACATTAGAAGAGCTTTGAATGCCACCTTTAAATGTAAGATTCCAAATTCTAGCGGCTGGGAACTCTGGGGCCTGGCACTTGGAGCAAATAGAGGAGGGGCATTTGAGAGGACAAGCACTGCGTGAGATTCTGCTACAGTGTGGGGTTGATAGACCCTGGTCCGTGGGTCTCCATGCCCAGTGGAGCATAAATCAGAGTGGTCAGGCCAAGGGAGCTGCTTTATGTAGAACGAGTAGAGGTGGAAGCTGATGCTTGGTTGGTGGTGGGGCCTCCTGGGCCTTGGGATCTGGGACATGAGAAGGGCCAGTGCCATATTCTGAGCCATTATAGATGGAGGACCACTGAAGAGAAAAGATCTCCACCGCAGCCAGAGGGAGACCCATGAGATAGCCGAGGAGGGCAGAGCCCTGAGGAGACTGGGATCTCAGGAGGGGGCCGGCAGGAGGTGGAGGAATACAGAGGAGGTAGGAGACAACTGTGGGTTTCAAGGGAGTGGGTAGAAGTGCAGCTCAGGGCTAGCAGGGCCAGGTGGTATGTGGACTTGGGTGAGCACCAAGGCCAAGTTCCGAGTGGACGGGAGTGCTTGCAACCCACAGGTTCCTCTGAAAGCTTTCAGTGGGCGTTTGCTGCTGTCCTTGCCTCTTGGGATGGAACTCCTCAGCCAGGCTGCAGGGTCCTCTTTCTCGGCTGTCCTGGTGTGTGTCGGAGCCTAGTGGGGACTTTGTGCAGCCTATAAACACAGCCGGCTTCCTCCTGAGCTTCCTGCACAAGGCTGTGGCACCTGGTAGGTGTTCACACGAGAGCAAACTCATCTCTTAGCTTTGGGGATCACCTTCTGGGAGGGGGAGGGAGAAGTATGCCTCACTCTACTCTCTGATTCCGGGACCCTGGACAGGTCTGCTCAAGTCAAGAGCCTTTGCAGAGAGCTCCGCGGCTAAAACCCTGCCAGGGAGGATCACGCCTCTCCAGTGCACATGTGGGTCTGTTGGAGGCTCCTAGCACTGTTGTGGCAGCAAACCTCTGATCTCTCCTCTGTTCCAGATTGAAGGGGAAACCCAGGTGAAGGTCTTAAGGACACAGAGTCCAAATGGCTCCCCTGGCAATCGGGATGGTTGCCAGAACCTTCTGAGTAGCTTTCTGATTTGAGAGGCTGCTGGGCTCTTGTAAGAGATGAGGTTAGAGCTACTGCAGTGTGCACCCGGCGGCCCCGTGCTCATGCTTCCTGCCCTCACCTCGGTTGTTGGAGTAAAGCTTGCTTCAGCTTTGAGCTACACCCTGGAGCCATGCTCTTTTTCTAAGGCCCTCCCAGGCAAGGTGCTTCTTGGCTCCTCCCTATCACTTCAAGGATCGGTTCTGATTTCCTAATTCAGCGAGGAGGAGCCGATGGGCTGCTGGTGGAGCCCTGACAGTGCCAGTTCCCATGGAGGTGGTTAAGCGCCATATGCTCAGAGCCCACGTTACGACTGTTCAGACATCTGAGCAGCAGCCCCCGCCATCCCTGAAACCCAGAATGTGCTTTGCGGTTTACGAACATGTGCAGGTCCATGATCCAGGCACAGGCCTGGGTGACCAGCAAGGCATGGCCACTCCCTGCTCCACCCACAGGTAATTCGAGGCTTGCCTAGAGTCACGCAACTGGAAGCCAAATCTAGCTCTTCAGTAGGAAGGGTCTGGGAGTCTGCCCACTGTTCCCACACTGGGTCCTACACACTCTAGTGTTTTATTTACAAAGTTCCTGGGAGAGATGGGTTATCAGGAGGCTTGGTGTGGTCATTTTCAGAAACCTGAGTTGCTGAGTCTTGAGTTCTCTGGTCACTGGCTCCTGAGAACATTTATGTACCCATCATACCCAAGGGGGGTTTGTTTAATTTTACTTATTTTTGTATATATGAGTGTTTTGCCTATACATATGTTTGTGTGCCAAGTGTGTACAATGCCCAAAGAGGGCAGAAGAGAACACTGGGCCCCTAAGACTGGAATTACAGATTGTCATGAGCAGCCATATGGTGTGAACCAGGACTTGAACCAGGGCTTTTCAGAAGAGCAGCTAGTGCTTGTAACCACTGAGCCATCTCTCCAGTTTTTTGTTTTTAATGTGGCACTAGGAATTGAACCTAGGACATTAAGCATGCTGTCATCAAGCCATTTACCCCAGTCTCATTACAAAGGCTTCTTTGCTTTATTTTTTTTTTAAATTGTGTGTGTATGTGTGTGTGTGTGTGTGTGTTTGTGTGTGTGTGTGTGTGCGCGTGCGCATGCGCACATGCGCACACATGCATGCAGAGGGCAGAATAGGATACTGGTTTTCCTAGATGTTGGAAACTAAATGCAGGTTCTCTATAAGCACAGTATAGGCCGGGCAGTGGTGTCGCACGCCTTTAATCCCAGCACTTGGGAGGCAGAGGCAGGCGGATCTCTGAGTTTGAGGCCAGCCTGGTCTACAGAGTGAGCTCCAGGACAGCCAGGGCTACACAGAGAAACCCTGTCTCGAAAAACAAACCAAACAACCAAACAACCAAACAAAACAAGAACAGAACACATTCTTAACTGCTGAGCTATCTCTCCAAAGCATCATGAAGGGCTTTTAAATGGCTTTATAGCTAGCAAGATATTGAGCCCTTCATTTGGTGTTTTAAATTTTTAAAAATTATACGAATTTATTCAAATGTTTGTTTAGAGTATTGTGCACACACATGTGCACACATGTGAATGTGCCATGGCATTCTTGTGCAGGTCATAAGACAACTTTTAGGAGTTGGCTCTCTTTCTGTCATGTGGGACCCTTGACAACTTAGGTTGTCAGGTTTGGCAAGCACTTGTTATTTCTCTGGTCCTACTTGGGGTATTGAGACTTAATGTATTGGTCAGGAGCAGTGCTAGCCAGACCACCTCACTGTATCCTACCATCCCAAAGTGGCCATTTATGTGACCTTAGCAAAGAGGGACACTTAAGGTGTCCTTGCTGCTAGTATCAGGATACATTTAAGTTTATTCAACATTCCTTGGAGACCCAGAGGCCACTGAGTCACTGGGAATACAAGTTAGCATCATGAGAAACATGTTGGTCACTTGGAAGTGCACAGACCCCTTTGTGACAGGATGCGGACATGGAGCTCAGCCCCAGCACCGTCTACCTCAGAGAATTCCATCCTGCCAGGCGCCAGGCATCCCCTGGGTCCCTTGCCAGCCTTGGACTCTGTCAGGCTCAGGTTTGCCAAATGCTTCTTCCTGGATACAAAATAGTGTAGGTGGGATGGATTGTGTGTACGTAAGTCTCTCTTCAGGTTCTCTGCTGCCCAGAAGCTGTAGCCATTTCCTGGTGTTTAGGGACAGGGCTGCAGGACCCCACCGGCCCCTGGTTGACCTGTAGCAGTGTTCTGCTGTACATCTCTGGCATGAGTTACAGCTCCCACTCTCCATCACAGCTAGGAGCACACGGCTACCAAATGATAATCTGTGTTGTCCCTAATATCTGCCACAAAGCCAAGGCGGCCCGGACAGCTCAGGACTTCATAAAAAGGAAGTTGTTCTTGGACAGACACTGTTCGGGTGTTGAGGAAAGGCTCACCCTCTGAGGGCAGATGAGCCCTTGAGCCTAGATGGGTCCTGTGCACTACCTCAGCAGAGCAGAGTGGGGGAGGCTGTGGCCAACAGTCCAGGCAGGAGAACAAGTGGGGAACAGTGGGGGTGGGCTCCATGTCTGGGTGTCCCCTGAAGCCTGACATGTCAGCTCAGCCCTCCTCGGGAGCACATGGCTGGAGAAGTTGGGGACCCTGGCATTTGTAACAGAGTGGGGCTTCTGTTGTTCTTCCGTTGGGGATGGTTTTCTCTCAGGTAGGGTTGGGGGTGCATAGTGTCCTGTCTACACAGACTGCTGCCCCCTGAGCGTGCCTCATTGTGTTCCACCTTTCTGCCACTGGCTGTGCCTCTGCTGCTTTGCCTTAGGTGGGGCAGGGGCCGTGGTGGCCTTCACTCCAGGGTAGGCTGAGGGGTCTCTGTTCTGTCTCCAGGAGTGGGCTGCAGAACCCTTGAGATCTTTTCCATGCTGCTTCCCGGAGTTGTGTCATTGGAACGTGTTGTTCAGATATAAATATCAGGTTACATAAAGCCTTGGCTGTCTCCCTAAGTGTTCCCGGGAACATGTCTGCATGCTCCCCGCACACTCATACACCAATGTGGTTCGCATCTGAGAGGCTCCTTGTGATCCTTGTGGGCTCTGCTGAGGGCCCCAGAGGTTCCCACAGCCCAGCTGAGAGCCTGGGTTTTGATCTTGTCTCTATTCGTGATGCTGCCTACCTGACAGGGTCATGATTACCTCAGCTCCACCGTTTCTTCACTCCGTCAGTGGTAGTGACTAGGAAGGCACTGGGCCTTTGCAGCCTGTAACGAGCAGGTCCATGCATTAGCTATGACATTGCTCCTCCCTGCTGTGGACTACATGGGTCTGCCTGTCTCTCTAGCTCCATACACAACATGCCTTCAACCTCAAGGAAGGGCTGCGTAGCCCTCAGGGGCTTCCGAACAACCCTCGTACTTCCTTTCCATTTTCTAAGTTCTACTTGGTGCGAGACACCAAGCTAGTAGTGAGGGGACTGGTCTTAGCCTCTGCCTGGTAAAGGTGGCAATGCCACGAGATACCCCAGTGCAAGTACAGTGGACTGGTGTGAGGCCTGTGGTGCTTTGGAAGAGCAAATGAAGGGAGCCCAGCAAGTTTCCCAGGGGAGGTGACTTTAAGTGGAGAACTTTATGATCAGGGACAGGGCAAGAGACTTCTAGACACATTGAGAACAGGGGGTGAAAAGGCTCCACACATGGGTAAACCACCAAAGTTGGGATTCCGAGAGTGAGGGACATCAGAATAGATGGTCAGCTTGGTGGGAAAAGAGTCTTGAATGGATAGAAGAGAAGGGCACGGGGGCCAGAGGAGAGGCATACCCACGCTGGCACTGGGGCAGAGGGTTCAGCTTGAGATCCCCATGCCAGCCCCAACATTGGTATGGTGCCAATAAAAAAGCTACCCAGTTCAGTTAGAGATTGATCAGGGTCACAAGGCAGACCAGTAGGGAGTCTATGACGGGAGCCCAGGCCTCTCTGTGTCTTCTGCTTGCCTGTCCCCACACAGGTCCTCTTCTAGAGGATACCACACTGTGTTAGTGTTTTGAGGGTTTCCCCGCAGTAACAGAATTCAGCGCTGTATTTGTGTGTCCTCTTCTCTTCCAGCTTCAGTGCTGAGCATTGTGGGAAAAGGTAAAGGATCAATTTGATCCTTTCGTATGTGTCTTCCTTGTGTCTTCCAGTGCCTGCCCTTGGTCCCCATCCATAGAATGTGCCGCTCTCCTGGGAAGTCCATGTGGGGTTCCCTACCTTGCTCATCAATGGCCATTCTAGCCTATCCCTTGAGGCCACTGCTGAAATGCTGTTGACTCTTATTGCCTGTCTCAGGCTTCAGTTGTATTCTGGGGACCTCTCGGCCAGTTCCTGATGGCTGTCCTTTCTCCAGTACACAGTGCAGCCGTGAATGCCCTTTCCTTCCACCCATCGGGAAACTACCTCATCACAGCCTCCAGTGACTCAACGCTGAAGATCCTGGACCTGATGGAGGGCCGGCTGCTCTATACGCTTCATGGGCACCAGGTGAGGGACGGTGACATGGCATGGGGCAGAGGCACAGCTTTGACGTAGGTACAAGGCTAAGTTTCACCTAAGGGGATTCATCTGAGGGGTGTCCCCTGGAGCCCACTATGGTTCCATCTCAGCCTAGACAATGCAGTGAGACACAGAGACAGGCCTGGCAGCAGCAGGAGCTGACAGAGGCCTTTTTTGTGACCTCGCTTGATTGCTGGGGTTGAACTTTATGTGCCTGAGGAGGAAGTAGGGAACTTAGACTGGAGAGCTGTGGCTGAGTGGAATCAGTCCCCTAAAGAGCTTAGGCTCCTTGGTCTGGTGGTTGAGTAGTGTCCTGGAACCCTAGTCACCATTGGTGTCCTGGGACACACTGATGTCCCATGACCTCAGAGACACAGATACATTTTTCAGAGGTTGGGGCAAGAGAAGGACTCTGCATGTTTGTTTAAGGATTTCTGGCATTGAGTCAAGGGGGCAGAAGCTTTCTGTCTGAGTGGCTTTCAGAGAGCGCTAGCCCTCTGAACTCTGGTGAGTGGTGGCTAGTGTATGCTCCTGTGGCCATCTATGGAGTTAGGCTGCAGGCAGCTCTCCCGGTGGCTCACCTGGGGCCAGGCCTCAACCGTACCTTCTACCAGGGAGCTGTGATGTAGCTGTCTCCTGTTAAACAGATCAGTCACCAAAGTGTCATCTGTAGGCACATAGTCACTATGAGCAAGCTGGGTAGCGTGTGGGGTCCAAGGATTTTAAGTGTGTCCTTTTCTCCATCTGTGAGCTGGAGGAAGGCAGGATAAAGAGTAGCCCGGAGCCAGGTGTGGAGGATCTAGCGTAAGGCTCCTGAGCTGTTTGGGGAACTGTTATCTGCTGTTAGGGCACATGGAGCCTTTTGCCACGGCTCAGAGGTGAAGACACAGCCCTTTCTTCTTTCTTGGGACCTGAAAGCTACTTGTTGTCCCTATCCTAATGGTGAGGACTGTCTTCCCTGTGTGTTGAGGAGTAGGCCTGTCTTCCTTGGGCCACCACAGCCAGATACAGTGTGCAGTGGCCTGGGGTGTAGTGACTGCCAGCCAATTGCTTAGATTCATGTGTAACCAGTTTGGGTCTTGTAACAGGAGGGCCTGTGGACGCCACCTTTCCTGCTTCCTGTGGGCAAGACAAAAGCACTCCTGAGAAACAACACATAAGCAGGTGCATATCAAATGATGCTCCCGAGTTCCCTCTTTCTGTGAGGGTTCTTGGAACAGTGGACTTCTCTCAGCCAGGGACACTTCAGTGTGGACTGTAAATGGCATTCCCAGTATTCTGATGCATTATTCAGCACACAAAGGCAAACCTGTTGACATTGTTCTTTCTGCATCTGTTTGTCATCTGTTCCCTGCTCACTGGGTCACACAGGAGGGAGACGAAGTGAAGGTCATGGTCCTACTCTTTGGTGCTTTCAGCCTGGGCTGTGAAGAACTTCACTTAAGGCAGAGGAGCTAAGGGACTTAAGAAGGGCAGGCTGAGTCTTAGAGAGTACTGGCAGGGTTGGGTAAGAGTGAACAGGCCCTGCCTGTGTCCTGTGGTGTAGCTCAGATGGAGGTGATAGTCAGAATCTAAAGTCCAAGGATTTCTCCTTGCTCCTCCTCTAAGTTCCCTGTCCAGTACAGCGACAGGGTTGTTTGTCACAGGCTACAGGTTCCTCTTCTTGAGGTCTGTGATGTCCAGCCCTCTGCTGTGGTAGTTAGTGCAGGCCCAGGGATTCCTTAGGCTTGGTTTCTTCAGACTTCTGCAAGCTGGCCAGGAAGCCAGGGATTGCCTGGCTCTGCTCCATGCCCGTGTTTCCCAGAATTCCTGCTCTTTCTAGAGACACTTGTTCTTTGTCTACCTCCTCCTCTTATCGAGGCCCCTGTGCACTCACAGCTGGTGGTGGCCACTCAGCGCTGTTCTCCACACCAAGTTTCCTCTCAGTATAGGGTGGCTGGTTTGCGCTTTCTTTTGGGTGCTTACTAATGTAGAAGTAAGTGATTTCTGGTTTGAGAAGTTGAGTGTCAGGGTTAAGGAGAGGCAGTAAATATGAAGTCAGGGCTGAACAGAGAAAAAGGCCACGACCGCTCGCATGTGTGGTGGTGTAGATAAAAGAGAGGTCATGACCAGAGGCAGGAATATCTGGGAGAGTCTAGAGCCACCGTGATTCTGAACCAGGCTGTGTGAAGAGGGAAAGGAGAGGAGAGCAAGAGAGTAAAGGGTAGACAGAAAGGATTGCTAACCAAAATGGCTGGATTATATAGGGAAGGGCATGCCAGCCATACCCTGTAATAGGTAGGAACTGAGGGATGCTGGGAGAACCTGGCTTCTAAGTCCGCTTGGATATGTTAAATAGGCACCTCAGCCATTTGCCATGGTTTGAGGCCTAACAAGGGCTGCTTGAGCCTCCCCAGCCCGGTCCCACTCACCCACCTGGCTCTGCCCTGTTTGGAGGTCCAGTGTCAGCTTCCCAAAGGGGAGAATGTTACAGGAGAACAGCCTTGAATATCTGCTTAGTTGGTTAAAAAAGCCCACCATTCAGCCCCCTCTGAATATGGAAAGCTGTGGTCAAGAGTGGTCTCTGATCCACTCCATCCTTGGAGGTTGGTGTAGGCTGTCTGTGACTTGAGAGTTTGTCAGCTGCTACCAAGCAGGTTGGCTTAGCTGCTGGAAGAGGCTCTCTCTGGCTGAGTCCTTGAGAGAATATCTAGCTGGAGTCACGTCGTCACAAGAGGCTGTTCACGTCGTCACAAGAGGCTGTAGACCACTGGTTCCAGGCCCAAGTACTACTCCACTTGGGTTGTCCATTCCCAGCCTTGATCTTCCAGAGGACGTGCAGGTGGGCTCTGGTGCCTTAAGCTTTCAAATCCTGTTCCAGGGGGCAGTGGTTTGATGGGGGATTAAGCACAGCTGTTACCATCCCACACCCCACTCCCAGCTTTATGTGGCTTAGAAGCTCTAGGGCTTGCAAGTGGCTTCACCCTGCAGATAAGCATCCTGGCAGATTAGGAAGCCCTTCTGAGGACAGGTGACACTGAGAGCCTCCTGAGCTTCTCAGGACAGCAGAGCTGAGACAGGTGCTCACATCACAGTCTCTGCCACACCCACTTGCCTGTCTCATGGCTTTGACATTTGCGCCATAGCTTTTACCCTTGGCTGTGCATCACTGGTCTGGATAAGATGCCAGCAAGTCTCATAGCTACTGTATTGCTACTTTGTGTGACCCTGTTCTGGCCTAGTAGGAGGGGTACCCCAGGAAACTAGCTTAAACTTGGGAGACACAACGGTGGGTTATGGGGCTCTCTGTGCGTGGTGGTCCCCAGGCATAATCCCTAGACGATGTCACCCAGAAGTGCACTGAGTAAAGTAACTTCCTTGGGCTGAGGGTGGAGCCAGGGGGACAGCCTCAGTCACACCAGGAAGCAGCCCTTGATCAGGAGGGAGGGGCTATGCACTCTGGAGAGCCGTGCTTCCATGTCCTGTCAGGGCAAGGCCTAAGCAGGCCCTTTTGGGGAGACTGTGGGGGGGGGGGTCCCACATAGGACGAAGGGCCAGGGCTGCAATACTTTGGGTGACTTTCTTATCTGGGTTGAGGCCACAGCTGCCTCAGTGTGCCTTTCCATTGTCTCCCTGGGTACAGGGGCATTAGCACAAAGTAACTTGCCAAGCACCAGTTTGAGCGCAAAATCAACTCAGTCAGTTTTGTGTTTCTTAGATTGGACCTGTGCGCAGATGTGGAAGGCAGCTATCAGCCAAGGAGTCATTCTCTGGTGTATGCTGGGCCAGACTTCCCGCAGCCAGGGGTTTGCTAGAGGGTGGAGGACCCCCACTGTGAGACTAGGGGCTCACTATGGGGTGAGGGCTCACATTGTGGGGCACAGGACTTAGTTTTGGGTGACTGTCTTACTTTGCTGAGCTAAAGGCTCACCTGAGTTTAGAGGCTCACTCTTGGGTGAGGAGTTTGCTGTGTGGGAGGGCCTCATTTTGGGGTAAAGGACTGATTCTGTTGAGCTAAGGACTTCCTCTGTGGGTTCCGGGGCTCTTACTGTGTAGAGTGAGCTGAGGGCTCACTCCGCAGGGTAAGCAGATTGCCTGGCTCCACTTCTTGTTTGCTCTAACAAATGCCTTAGGGCCACACCTCCAGACTTAGCAGCATACTGTAGCAGTCCCAGCATTGAGGAGCCTAAGGCAGAAGGTTTACAAGTTCAAGGACAACCTGGGCTAATAGTAAGCTGTTGCCTCAAAACAACAGCTATAAATAAAAAAATTCCCCAAGTTGGGAAATTGATGAAGCTAGGAAGTTGTTTTCTCATGCTCTGAGACTGGGAGGGCCAAGATTAAGGCGCTGGCCGGTGAGGGTTGTTGCTGTTCTCCGCTTTCAAGGTAGTACCTCGACACCGCCTGCTTCTGGGGATGAGTGTCATGTCCTGTGTCATGAGTTCTACCTCACTTGGCAGAGAATAGGTGGGCCAAAAAGCCAAATTCCCTGTCCGTTTATAAGGCAGAGCCTGACTACTGGATTTTCCCTTTAAGACCACACTTTGAAGCACTGCAAATTTTGGGACTAAATTCTAGCATGAATTTTTAGAAGAACAAAAACATTTAAACCATTCAGAGAGATAGAAATTGGTAAGTTTATTGTAGGCATAAAGATTTCTAGTGTTATCATGTGGGCTGGCTTTGGAACTCAGATTCCCGTAGTCCATTTCACAGTCCATGTTGCTTGCCTGCATGGGGCGTGTGTGGCCGGCTCTTCTGAGGTTCTGTGGGGACTCTACTGAGTGACGTGGCTGACAGGTCAGCGAGCAGGGTGAGTTCTTTGCTGGCTTAGACTTGCGTGGGCCCTGGCCCTTTTTCGCTCTGCCTTAGCTTGGAGCCTCTCAGCAATGGTGGGAGGCAGGGGACTGTCTGCAAGCCACCGGATTCAAGCCTGAGTGGACACTGCCACTCTGTCATTCACTGGATCATGACAGCTCCAGAGGGGGCCTGCTCCAAGTCTGAAGCTTGGGGTCTGCCACTATCATGACGCTAAGCAGGAAGGAAGGGTTCCCAGCTCGTCTCTCCACTCAGGGCAGATTTAGGGAATTGAGAGCTGTAAAGGAGCTGCCATGCGCCCCCTCATCTTACGTCAGGGAACACCAGCAGGAGAGGGAAGGGCTTTCCCACTAACTGCAGCTGTCATTTAAAGCTTCGTGCCCTGAGCAGGGCCCTCACAGATCTGTGTGGCAAGTGTGGGGGCAAGATGCTAGAAATACAGATTTATTTTTCTATATTTTCTGAAACACAGTCTTGAGCCACGCTCATTTTGGTTTAAATCCTCTAGAGCTATTTGGGAGAGGATGGTGGGTGGGTGTGGGCGGAGAGTTAAATCTGGTATTAGTGGCTGTGCACTTGGTTTGCATGTTACTGCAGACTGTTACTGTGGAGAGACTGAGTAGCAGGCCATCCGCTGAACACAGGCGTCTGCCATAATGTGGGTGGGAACGCTTACATTGGACAGAAGCTGCTAGCTGTACTCGGTGGGCTCCTGAGGGACCCACAAATGTGTCCTGGGCACGTGGGGCTGGGCTTGGGGAACTGGAGGAGAGAGAAGAATCTTTGGTGCTTGTGCAACCCCTAGGCTTCAGCAGTGGAGGTGAGATTCTGGAATGGGTCTGTTTACCCCGTGTCCCGAGTCATTTAGTCCTCCTCCAGTCACTTCATTTTGGAGTATGTTAGTAGTCATAGGGTCGTACTTGGAATTGGTTAGACCCCTCTGGGAAGTATAAGGAGCCATGTAGACAGTAGTGGCGTGCACCACCGTAAGAAAGCAGAGTCAGCCTGGCCCCTTGTCACCTTCTAGCAACCCGAGTCGGGAGCCGGGCCCTGCCTGGGTCAGGGTTGAGAGACTTGCTGTCCCTGGGTAGCACCTCCTACACAGAGTTGCAATGTCCCTGTGGGTCACCACTTAGATATATAAACACTGGACTGAATTTCAGCATAGGGTCAGAGGCCAGAGCACCCACACCAAAGTTCCCTGGCCTCCTAGTCACCATATCTCTGATGGCCACTCTTCTTTTTGTCCTTCTCAAGGAGTGTGTGGTGTGATAGTCCTGTTTGCTTATTGGTACCTGGCTAGGCTTCGGCCAGTGTGAGGAGAGTGCTGAGGTCTGGATGGGCTGCTTAAGGGTAGCACAGTATGCAGTCCGCTTACTCACTATGGGGCTGTTCTGCCTGTCTGCCCTGCCTCCTTCTCTGCCTCCCTCTCTCCTCCCTCCCTCCCTCCTTCCTTTCTTCCTTCCATCCTTTTCCTCGTTTCACTGATGCTTGCTGTTTAAAGGAAATAGACATAGAACTGACCAGATTGCTTGTGGGTAAAGAACCTTGCCGCCAAGCCTGATGACCTATATTCTCTACCCAGAACCCACCTCTGCAAATAGTCTTGCTTCCACATGTGTGCCATGGTGCGCATGTTCTTGTTAAATAACTAAATAAAGTGTAAAGGAAAAAAAAAAACCAGAATAGCATAGATTCTGTGAGGCTGGAAATTGACCAGGGAAAGAGGCATGTGGTGAAATGGCAGTGTGAGCTCAGCCAAGCACCATAGGGTGAGGAAAGAAACAGGGCAGATACCATGTGTATGCAGTGTTCATGACAGATTAAGAAATGTCACCTCATAGAACAGCTTTGGGGAAGGAGAGGCCTGGCCTGCCGAGCTAGAGCACCTGCATGGATGCAGTCAGGAAGCAGACACGGGGCAGACAGGCTTGCCAGCACATGGGGCACTGCTGCTGTGGGGTGCAGGGCAGCTGGAATCACACTGCCGAAGGCCCAGCAAGAGATGATGCTCAGGCCACATTTAGGACCTGAGGAGGGGCCAGGGACAGGCCTGCCCTTGGGAGGGAAGAACCCAGCAGCATTCCTGCCTGGAGCCGGGTGCAGGGCACTAGGAGTGATTAATCAAATGGAAGGAACAGGCTGCCACCAAGCTAGAACACACCGTAGCTGATCAGTGACATGCATAGAAAAGATTCATTCACTTCCAAATAACTGACTGCCTGAAGAAGAACTGGAGTCAAAACTGGCAATTTGGGAGGGCATGTCTGTGAGCACATTACAGACTAGGAACTTGTGGGATCTGGCGAAGGTGGAGTCATAGACAAGTGTATTTAAGATGAAGGACGATTGAGAATGACTGAGGAGCTGGTGCTGGGGCCTCTACAAGGAATCCTGAGAAAGAGGCCTTTTCTGGCCCAGCCTTTGAGGAGCAGCGAGCAGTCAAGTAGGTAGAACATTGCTGAAGAAGGGAGGAAAGAGCCTGGCAAGGTGAGCAGAGGCCAGAGCAGAGATCAGGTAGAGGTCAGCAACAGAGCCTGGTCTGCAAAGTCAGTCTGAAGTACATCATCATGTGATCTCATCATCAAGCAAACATTGTAGCCTGCACTTGACAAACCGAGGGGCCACAATGGCCCGGTGATGCAGTCTGAGGAGCCCAGGCTGCTTCCCAGGGCTCTGGACAAGCTAACAAGACGCTGGAGGAATGCTGTTCTTTCTAGGGGTGCAGAGGGCCCTGGTTGCAGGCGTCTTGCAGTTCTCTTAGTAGACAGGCACTGCTGGGGAGGAGTGTGGGCCCCACAGAGCCTCCTGGCTGTGGGTGCATCCCTGAAGTGCAGTGCCTGGCCTCTGGCCCTGACCCCTGTAAGCGGAGTTCATTCTCCAGTGAACACTCCTGTTGCTGCTGCCATCTTGTCCCCAGCCTGGCATCTGGTGGTGGAGTGATGACAGGCAAGGGGAGTGGGCCACCTGTGTGCGTGTGCTGGCTGCATGCTGGCCCCTCCTGGCGCTCTTCCCATGAGCTCTGGATAGGCAGAGGGACTGGTCTGCCTTTGATGAGCCCTGGGTGGGCGGAGGGGCCGGTCTGCTTTTGAAACCCTGTGCTCTGGTTTCTTCCTGTTTCTTTCTTACCGATTTGGGTTTTTCCCCCTCAAAATGAAGAAGCATTTTGTTGTCTTTTTTTTTTTTTTTTTTTTTTTTACTATACCACTGACATACGTTCATTAAAAACTTACAAATATGAAAATGGCCATGATGTCAAGAATCAGGTAGATATTCTTGGAAAGTGTATCACCTCTCTCCGTCAGCCTTGTAACCCCTTGCCACCTGTCCACTAGAAGGGACACTCCCCAGCTCCACTCTCTGCACGTACAGCCAGTGTTACTCAGAAATGGAGTCACGTGGACCAGGATGCCTTGCACCTGGTATTTGATGCTCACTGTTCACAGATGTGAGTGGACAGTGTTCCCTATCAGTAAAAGTGGGTCTGTGTTATCTTGGTTGACTGTAGCTTAGAATTTCTGGGGCTGCCAGGGGTAGGGTACACTGGAGCCTGTGGCTCCACTTGTGTGGAGAGGGGGGTGACAGGCAGGTGTTGGCTTTGTATTGTATCCACTTGGGCTTTGTTTCCTCCAGCTTGCAGTAGCAAAGGCACACACCGTCCTCTGGGGATGAGATGGGTTAGTGCAGGTGCAGAGCTCTGAGCCATGCTAGCTGATGTGGGATTCTTTCTGTCTCTCACTCCATTCTGAACACCTCTGAGAGAAAGAACTAGAAATGGAAGTGTGAGCAGGCATGTACCCTCCTGTCTCTGCTCAACCTGCCTGTCTCCTGGGGGAGGAGAAGCTGCTCATGGCTGTGAGGTCTCTTTCCAACCTAAGCTATGCTGACTGCAGGGAGTCTCCCTAGCTTCCCCTAGTCTCTAGTCCAGACTATGCTGCTGAAGGCCTCTGCCGTGGGCAGGTCTTTTCTCTGTGTAGCCTTGGCTGTCCTGGAACTCACTCTGTAGACCAGGCTAGCCTCAAACTCAGAAATCCCTCTCCTGCCCCTGCCTCCCAAGTGCTGGGATTAAAAGCGTGTGCCACCACTGCCAGGCGTGGGCAATTCTTGTTACACTCTGGTGGTCTAAAGGAGCTGAGACGACCTTTGTGACAGATGCAGGAGTCAGCCTTTGACCGGGTTTTGCCTGCAGCATGCCAGGCACTCGCCATGGGAAATGCGGCGCTGGAGGTTTGCGTGTAAAGGTTGCGTCTGTGGCTGTGGCCAGATCCTTGCTTGGCTTATCTTTCTGGAATGGATTCCAGGCATATGGGGAGGAATGTTCTTTCTCTATTAGAACATGATGCTCCTCCCTTCAACCCAACCTGGGCGTGCTTGTCGGAGAGTGCTGCATAGTATGTACTTGCCATTCCCCTTTAGATGGTCGCTCTGACCGTCAGTCCCTAGGAAGCCAGAGCAGCACATCACCCAGTGTTAGGCCCAAACTTAAGGAAAATGCATGTGCATTGCAGAGACATTGGCGTCATTTGGTCCACTACCCAGGCACCTTCAGGGTTTCCCTCCTCAGCCCCCTTCTTGTTGTTCATACCCCTGACTTTGCCTTGTTCATTCGAGCCACTGGCTCCTCCTTGGGGCTCCCATTTCTCTGGGCTGCAGCAGGGCAGTGTTAGGCTTACACCAGATAGCTGAGTGCTGGTCTCAGCTGTGCATCTCACGGGGGAAGCCATGGAAACGATGCCAGCCAGGCCAGACTGCCAGGGTGGGTGTCCCGCTCTCCCCTCTGCCTGCCCTTGACCCCATAGCCTAGCCTCTAGTGAGATGTTTGGAGGCTGAGGCCCAGCTGTGCTTCTTGTCCTTCAACACATGCTGGTTTCTGGGACAGAGGCTGAGGAGGACCATGTGCTGAACAAGTGCCCAGGCCTTTGTCCCACTGCTACTGCCATTCAGGAACTGTGCAGTAGACTCAGAGTGACCTTTTGGGAGGGTTTTATATATATTGAGATAGGGTCTCATGTACCCCAGGCTGGCCTGGAATTGCTGATCTTCCCACCTCCACCTCCCAGCACTGGGATCACTGGTGTGCCACTATGTCCTGCTGATCTTTGCTCTTTGCTCCATGTTCTGCTAGGGGCCTGCTACCACTGTTGCCTTTTCAAGAACGGGGGAGTATTTCGCTTCTGGAGGCTCCGATGAGCAGGTAAGAAAGAATGGCCTAAGGAATCCGAACCCCATAGGAGGCTGGAGGCTTTCAGCAAATGATAGAGTGAGGGTGGGGCCCCCAGGACCCAGGTGTTGGCTGCTTCCCAGCAAGGCTCCCTCGGGGGTGACCTCATGGAAGTGTGTCAGACTGGAATGGGTTGGAAGGACTTTGAACTAATTATCATGGTGAAAAAGTTAGATTTTCAGGTTTTTTTTTTTCCTGATTGCATAAACAGTGAAGAATTACTGGCTACTTACTGCAGATCTGGTAATATCGTCAGTGTGGCAAGGATTTCATAGCTCATTTAGTTCTCCTGAGTCCTGTGGAGCGAGTCTTCCTATTTTATTCTTATAGATGAGAAAACAGTCCTAGCTGGTGGCAGGGACAGCGTGGGCCCTAAGCCCATCTGACTGCTGGGCCTCCTATCCCAGGAGCCTCTGCTCCATTATCTGCTGCCTTTTCCTTCCCAGCTCACTGCCCATCCTAAGGGTCAGCGTTTTCTGTATCCTTAGCTGAAGAGAGGAAGTCCTGTCCACCTCATCACCACTTGCACTGAGGCTTCATCCTGTCAGCCCTGTGCCTCTTTACCCAGACTGCTAAATGCCACGGGCTTATCTGCTGGGGGAGGGAAGTATGCTGACCTTGGTGCCTAGCTCAAAGCCTGGCCCAGGAAAGGTGTGGAGCACTGAGGGATGCACCCGTCAGCAGTCTCCCAGAATATACACAGCCCCCTTTGTCCAAGCACGGTGGAGGAAAGAGTAGTGGCCACCAACACGCTTGATCTGGTGGCTGCCGAGAATGGTCATCCTCTGGGTGCTCAGCCTAGACAAGTCCTGTTGGCCTTCTGTAAGTCCCAGCTGCAGTAAAATGTACTGATTTCTCAGTAAAGCAGAGGTTAACTAAAGGCTCTTTGTCCACAGCCTACATAAGAGCCAGCTTGTATCTTCCTACCCCATCACTAGGTCCTAGCTATCAGCCAAAGAGGAGGAAGGCCATGGAAAGCCTTGAGCCTTCAGTGAGTGTACAAGCAGGGTTGTATGGCGGACTCTTGAGTTGACTGGGTAGTAGATGTGCATGCTAAAAGCCAGGGTAAAATAGAGTCACCTACACAAGAAGCTTGCTGTGGTCTTCCCCAGACAGCGAGGCTGTCAATTCCCTCACCTTTTTCAGTTTGTTCTTGTTTTTCTGGGGTGACATTGGTGTTATGTCTACCTTCGTGCTGGCCACTCTGTTGTTGGTAATGTTAGGTCTCCACAGTTACGTAAGGATCTTGTCCATGTGGTATGTGTATGCCAACATTCAGTTTGTAAAATGGCAGATGAGGTACCCATCTGTATGCCCATCTCTCTGGGAGGTATGAACAGTGGTGGGTAACTGTGAGGAGCCTCCGGAGGAGTCATGTGCATTGCTGTTTCCCAGTGAGGTGGCATCTACATGTCACGTCTTCTAGAGTGATAGAGTGGTGGCTCTTGTGTGACACCACTGTTGCCTGATTCCCCCTCTAATGGCCGAGCCACCCTCTCTGAAGAGAAGCCAGCAGCACCCAGCTGCCATGGCTTCTAGCCACCACTAGGGCGTGCTCTTGCTTCCTGGCAGGGTGACTTTCTGAGCCTTTGTGATATGTTTTTAGGCATTATCCTCTTCTGGAAGACAGTGTGGTTAGTTAGTTGGTTAGTTGAGATTTTTTTGACATTCATTTTTGTATCTTTAGCTTTCTTTTTAAAATGAGAATAGGTGTTCCTTGCCTCTATGTGTGTCTGTGTATCATATTTATGCAGTGCCTGTGGAGGCCAGAAGAGGCCGTCGGATCCCCTGGTACTAGAGTTACAGAGGTTATAGTAGCTATGTTGAAATCAAACTTACCTGTCTGTCTGTCTGTCTGTCTGTCTGTCTGTGTAACTACATTGATCTCACTCTTTAGTGCTGGGTGGTCTGTGTAGACCAACTTGGCCTTGAACACAGAGATTTACTGGCTTTCACCTCCAGTGCAGATGCTACCATACCCGGCTAAGAGTGTATTTTTTTTTTATTGTTAAACTTATTGGGCTTAAAATAATAAGTGTGTTACTGTCCATTCCATGATGCCAGTGACTGTGTCCCATTTTGTCCTGTGAGCCTCCTAGCAACTCTGGGAGGTGGGAGCTGGGATCTTTTCATAGAAGAGGGCACAAGACAAATGCTGAATCCCTCTCCTAAGGCCTCACAGTAAGGGGCTAGAGTCAGGCCATTTGTCCAATAGTGTGGTCTGGAGTTTATCTTCATGACTTCACGATTTCACAGAGTGTCATGGGCAAGCCACTACCCTCAAGCCTTCCTTTCCAGGTCGACATGATAAACAAGGAAAAGGAAACAAAGGGATTTAATAGTGATTCTGACATTGAGACATCTATGGCACTTGGGTAGAGGGACAAACAGGTGCTAAGATCTAATCGTGCTACGTGGTGATACCCAATCCTGGTGCCACATGCACCAGGCCTGTCCCCAGAGACTCCTCATCAGGGATATGGGGCAGGACCCAGAGTTGAGTTGGCATTATCAGGTGGGAGCCACCACTGCTGAGAACTTTGGGGTTAATTCAGTTACCTCTCTCACCTCTGCCTGTTGCTCTTGGCAGGTGATGGTCTGGAAGAGTAACTTTGACATTGTTGATTATGGAGACGTGAAGGCACGGAGGCCCCCACCCCTAACCAGCTCTTCTGGAACTCTGGTAAGTGGCTTGGCAGTTAGGTCTTGAGCCATGTGACTCTGAGATAGTCACAGTGATCAGCACAAGGCTTGGAGATGAGGGGGCCTGGAGGCTTCTCTGTCACGAGAAAGGAACCCTGGTATGGTCTATCAAATAACACTTTGAGCCTTGGTGCCAACCCAGAATGAACGAAGGAGACATAAAGGCAGCAGAACAATTATAGGGTACAGGATGCTGGCCCTTTTGGTGGGGGTACTATCATGGCATGCGCTGCTGCTGGAGTGAGGCCAAGGCACACAAGGACCTGTCCCCTGCCGGGCCTTTCTTCGATCACAGGACCCACGTACATGGTTCCTAGAGGGCTCAGCTGGGACGGACGAATGGGAAAGACCCTGGTTTGGTTATTCTCACTTCTTTTTTCTTTTTCCCCTTAAACCATGTAGAGGAAGTTTGTTAGCCACAAACCATTTTTAGTACCTTTGTTGGTAAAAGGACATTCAGTATTCCTGAGTAAAAAGAATCTTTAATTTTGTAAAATAAATAATTGGGTGAAAAATGATAGCTGATAAAGGCTCATTAGATAAACCTATCACTTATTTCAACTTTGGTTGAAACCCCAAGGCTTTAAGCTTCTGTGGCCATGGACTATGTACTATGTACCCTCTCTTCCCCCTGGGCCAGAGAAGCACTGTGGCCTCCTGGGCAGGAGGAAGCTGGCCTGAGCAACAGGAAGCGGCTCGCCCAAACCCCCAGCAAGTCAAGGCTGGAACTCAGAATAGAAAAGGAAGCCTCCTGGTCTGTCCCGGGCTTGCAGTGGCTGAATCTCTCCTACCACTTGCCCAGTCTGCACTAGAACTGCCTCTGGAGTAGCCCACATTGTGCCTACAGTTTTCTCCCCAAGGATCTCTCCCTTGACTAGCCACCATGGCTGGAGGCTTTGTTTCTGTTCCGTGTCTGAGCTATGGGCTGTTTGGGGCTCTCTGGGTCGCCCCAGCATTCTCCTTGCTGCCGATCCCTTTTCTGCTTAGAAAGCACTTTGAATGGTGAGGCTGGGGTCCTCTGTGGATCCTGCCCTCTATCCTGCAGCTCCCTGACTGTTGGGCACTTACAGGGAGACCAGCACTGCTGAGACCTTTCCATGTGCTCACTGCCTGCAGAGCGAGTGGGCGGTTCTTGCCCTAGTTCTCTGGTGAGACTCTGAGCTGTAACCATGCTGTCCTCTGAGCAAGGCTAAGTAATCATGCAGGTGGCTGCTGGTGTCAGGGGCTGCTTGACAGCTCTTCCCATCCTAGGAAGCTACTGCTGTCTGCCTCGGGGGGATGGTTAGCATCGGGAGGAAGAAAAATTGACATTACTACTATTTTATTATTATTAAAAAGAGTTTCATGCAAGTATTGAGCGTATTTCTCCCACCCCCTGCCTTCTCCACTCTCTTCCTCCCCCTCTTGGCCACTGTCTTTGCCCCTACAGTTTAACTTGTACTTTCATGTTATATGTATATACACAGTTTATGAATTTATATTAGATATAAGAAGCGCAAATGAGAGAAAACATTTGGGACTGGCCTTTCTGAGACGGCCTTGATTTATTTAATCCACACAACTCTGATTGCGTCAATTTGCCTGCAAACAACACAGCTTTATTCTTTCTGTAATTTAGCTGTTGTGAGGAAGGCTGCAGGTGTCTCTGGGCTATGCTGACTTGGAGTGGCAGAGCTGGACCACACAGTAGATCTGCTTTGAGTTGTTTAAGAAGTCTCCACTCTGAGTTCCACAGTGGCTGCTTGCTTACATTTCCACCAGGGAAGTACAAGTGGACATTTTGTCTCCATCCTTGCCAACATTTGTTGTTTGTTTCTTACTGTCAATTCTGACAGGACTGGGGTGGAATCTCATTGTAGTTTTGATAACTAGTGAGATTGCCTGTATTTTTTTTTTCTTATAGTTATTAGGAAACTAACTTGGACAAACTGCCTGTTGTCCCTCGGCCCCACTCAGAATGGGGAACGCACCCGCCTTGTTTCCCAGAGCTTCAGGGCCTGAGAGTCTAGGGTGTAGTCACGTGGGTAGAGGAAGCCAGCGTGACAGAATGGAGAACTGGAAGTGAAGGGCTCAACAGGACTCAAGGTAGCCAGTTGTCCCCAATCTGCATTGAGGCCCATATCATGGCTATTGCTATAGTCCTACCAATGGGTGGCCCTACATGGGACTCAACAGGGGACAGGATATGAGTTCTGGTGTCATGGAGCTGCCTCTGAACCCTGCTGAGTAGTCCTGGGCAAGCACCCCATCTTCCCAAGCCTCCATTTCTTCAGGGGTTCAGAGTACTCACGGATGTGTCTTGAAGGCACCTAAAGTGACACAGTAATCTTAGCGTTATTCTTGGTTGAGATAGGAACTTCTTGTTCTTTGTCTTAAGTCCCTTCTAGAGCCTTGAGAGAACAGGTGTGCCTTCTAGACAGCCCACCTCCCCTAACACACACACCTAATGCTGCCTGAGGGGGTAGTTTCTCTGAAAGGGGAAAAAGAAGACAGCCCAGGGTATTGTTCTGCTCGGTTTTATTGTAGGGATATATATGGAGATCTCTCATTCACATATATATATATATATATATATATATATATATATATATATATATATATACATACACACACACACACACACATATAATATACATATATACATATGTATATACATACACACACACATATATATACATATATATGTATATATATATAAATTGACCGTTTTAACCACGTGTCAGTGTCAATCTTAGTAAGCCATCGGCATCCACCGCCACAAGTTTTTCATTCTCCTATGCTGGAAACAGTAAATTTTTTCAAAACTGTGATGGCTAGGTTCTCTCCTGAGGTAGGAAGGGAGCTGGGTAGTGAGTTCCCTTCTTCCCTGGCACTTAGGTCCCCTGCATGGCCAGAGAGCTTGGCTCCTCAGGGGAGCTCAGGCACTCTGCTCTGTCCTGTGAACCAGGTCTGACAAGCTTCCACACCTCATCTCTGCCCACATCCCATCCTTCCAGTAACTCTAGGTTGCAATATGCATTTGGAGCAGATATTCTTTGAGTGCAGTCCCGTGCACCATGATGTCTTTAGCATCCCTGGCCTTACCTGATATGTGCCAGTAGCATCCTGCTTCCCAGTCGTGACGACCAGAAATGTCTTCAGCTATTGTCAGGTGTCACCATTGAGAATCACTGCAAAACCTCCTCCTTCCAGAGAAGCTCAGGGAGAAAGCGGTTGGGAGGCGTGGGGTGAGGCTGTGGGAGAAGTGTTCAGGGGAACTGAGGTAGGCTGCTCTAGGAGCCTGTACAAGGGTTCTGCTCACTTGGGTCAGGTTTGGATTCCCACCAGAAGATGTGGAGCAGAGCTCTCAGCTCTTAGACCATTTTGTAGCAATGCTGTTTGGCCTATCAGATTTCAGGCTCTCCTAGAGATGTTGGTAAACAATAAGAAAAGACTCTTCACCTTTAGCAACTGGATTTCCTTCAGATTGGCTGTGTATCGCCCTTCCTGCCCAGAGGCTCTCTGACTCAGAGGCAATACCTAATGAGGGGCCTGTGGGTGGCAGGGTGGTTTACTCTCAAGTCATGGAGAAGTAACTCTGCTGCCACTCTGATGCCCTCTGCCCCTTATCTCTGTCTCTCAATCACTAAAACAAGGTGTACACTCCTAGGCACTTAGGATTGTCACGGAGTTCATGGGGCCAAGCACATGTGGAACTTCTGACTTGTGCTTTCTCCAGTGTGGCCATTGGAAACCAGAGGGACAGACCTTGCCTGGATCCTTGCTGCTCCCGCATCCCCTAGCAGAGACTGGCAAGGACAACCTTGTTAGCCTTTGGAGGTTCTTCACCCTTGAGCCGCCCTGCCTGTGGCCTCGTCTCTGAACGTGACGTTTCAGCTTTCAGATCCTGGAATGAAGGCTGTCCTTAAACTCACTCGGAGAGGAGCTGTGCTCACTGTGGAGCTATTTTCAACCTCTGGTTGAGATTCACAGCTTATTTTTAGGCACATTTCATGTTGAAAAGCAAAAGCCATTTCCCAGCCATTCAGACTGAGAAGAATGGGTGCCATTTTCCCTCTGTTCTTGGTCGAGTTGTACAAAGGAGGGATTTCAGGGCTCGTGGCTGGGGCTCTTTCTATGCTTGGAAGATTGCACATGAAGGATTCCAGGCCATGCTGTGGACTGAGAGTACGCAGGAAGCTCCACGCTCTGCCCTGGAAGAAGGCTGAAAGGACGGCTTGTGGGCAGATGAGTGCCTCCTGGAGGGGTACGGGTGGGGGTATCCAGAGGGCTTCTCTGTAGCAGATGCTTGTAGTGATGTTTCAGGGAACTACTGCTTAGCCTGTTCCTTGCTGCAGCCCTGCCCACTGTCTGTTCTTACCCACCCTCCTGTTCTCTGGACTGAAGGGTTTGTTCCTTAGACAGAAAGACCCTGGTGTCTTGGCTGATTTCAGAGTTAGCATCTTGCCCACCCCAAATCTTCTCCAGGACAGATTTCTACTCCAGCTGCAGAAGTACTTTAAAAAAATATATTTATTTTATGCATATGAGTACACTGTAGCTGTCTTCAGACACACCAGAAGAGGGCATCAGATTCCATTACAGATGGTTGTGAGCCACCATGTGGTTGCTGGGAATTGAACTCAGGACCTCTGGATCTCTCCATCCCCAAAAGTACTTTTAAACTTCTTGTTTGTTTTGTATTGGACAGGGTCTCTCCACATAGATCAGGCTGACTTTGAACTCAGAGATCTGCCTGCCTCTGACTGCATACTAGAATTAAATGCATTAATTAAATGCCCAACTTTAAAATCTACTTTTAATGAATATTTGGATCTGCCCTCACTTTTGCCATAGTCAGAGGCCCATTATGCAATTGAGGAGTTGTACTAGGTGGGGTGAGAGATGAAGAACACCTCGTTTTAGGTAGTTCAATGAAATGGACAGAGGAAAAAACCAACCCACTTACTGAGCTCTCAAGGTTGGCTGCTCCGGGTTAGAAATTAACCTTGGTCTCTGGGTTGAGGGCGCTTCTCTGCTCACTTCTCAAGATGACATTTGAAGGAGGAAAGCTACCTGTGGTTAAGAGCTTGGCTTCTGGCTTCCGACCAACCAGTGGCCGGATCTCTGAGGTCTTGGTTCCTCTTCTCAACCTGAGAGATGCTGGGTTCTCCTTTGGTGAGATTTCACGGGTGGTATGCCAAGCAGCTCCTGGCTCTGTTCCTGGCACATGGGCAGTGCCCATGAAGCCTAGCCATTTCAAGAATGTTCTTCTCCCTCTTTGGTCTTCTGAGAGCCAGTCAGAGGAACCAAGTGTTCAAACCTTCTGGGGAGAGGGACACTGGACAAGGGTGTGGCTGCATTGCTGACTGGGATGATTTCCAGTGCCGGCTCCTCCCACAGCTGGTTCTTGTGAGGCCCAGGGAGGGTTTTAGACCCTCCAAACATATATTGTTTGTTTTAACTGACAGATCCAAAGTCCTCTGAGCTTGCAGATTAGAAGGTAAACCTCTGAGGAGGGTAGAAACAATCACACATATACACTTACGCAATGCACCACACATATACATACCACACGAATCCATCACACCACACACACCACACAAACACACACACACTACACATATCACACACACACCACACACTACATCACACACACACTACATCACACACACACACACACAAACACATCACACACTACATCACACACACACCACACAAACATACCACACACTATATCACACACACAAACACACCACATACTACATCACACACATTCCACATACTAAATCACACACACACACCACACACATCACACACACAAACACACCACACACATCACACATACCACACACACATCACACACACAAACACACCACACACACATCACACATACCACACACACACACAAACACCACACACACACACACACACACACACACACACACTCCATACATACTACATCACACATACAGACACACAGACACACACACATACACACACACCTTCAAAACTACTTAGGACAAAATGCCCAGGAACCTCAGAGCCTTAGTGCTAGAACCTTTCGCAGAGAAGTGGTTGGCTTAGCCAGGGGTATCTGCCCTTAGCCCGGGGCCGCCTCCTTGAACCCCCTCTTCTGCCTTGTGCCTCGGGTTCTAAGGGCAAAGTTCTAGTTGTTGCTATGCCTGTGTTTTGTTTTGGGTTCTGCCATGTGCTTCTGATTTTTGGGTGCAAAGGAGATCTGATTTCTGCTCCATCGCTATTTCCCCTATTCTGAGGATTTGGAGGGTCCTCAGTGTTTGTGGGGGTTTTCAAGACTTAGCTTTTCCCCACAGGAACCTCACCTAAGGAGGCACAGAGGAGAAAACATTTCCATTTGTCTCAAGGATCTCATCTCGGTGCCTTTTGGCTGCTGTAACAAAATACTGTGAACTAGGTAGCTTTTAAACAACACATGAATGTCATGACATTCATGTCTGACAGTTCCAGAGGCACTGGTGAGGATGTGCTGGGACGGGCTAATTCCTCTCCTCTGTGTCCTACTGCAGTAGACAGTGCTGGCTAAACCCCTTTTATAAGGGCACTAATCCCAATCAAGAGGCTCTGTCCTCATGACCCAGTTACCACCTCCCCCCAAAGGCTTGATTCCAAATATGCTAGGGATTATGATTCTAACATATACATTTTATGGGGGATACAAATGCTCAAGCTATTAGCAGTTTGACTTCCTGCGTTGGGTCTGTTTCCCAGAATATAAATGTCTGGTGCTGGCATTTGCTTTTGTAGTGAGAAATAAGGACTCAAGCTGGGTGTGGATGGCACACGTCTGTAATTCCAGCCCTTGGAAGGTGGTGGGAGGGAGATTGGAGGCCAGCCTGAGCTACAGGGGAGCCTGCCCCCAAAAAACAAAATGTAAAATAAAGGAAACTCGAATTTGAAGGCATGCTTAGCAGGAGGGTCATTGAGGGTATTTGAAGCAGAGTGAGCCCAAGATTTATGTGTCTTAAAAAGGAACTTCTCCCTTCTCCACTTGACCCCATTTCTGGCTTTTTTTTTTTCCCCTCAAGACTGTTAAAGGGAAATCTTGGCTTTCTGTCTGCTCCAGTGAATCAGATACCCAGGAGTTGCACAGCTTGGAAAAGGGTTGGGTTTACAGGGCCCATTGCCCCATCATTTGGTGCTGCCCTTGCCTCTGGGCCCAGGGCATCTTGGTCGTTATGCGGTATCTCTTTATGTGTATATGTTGTGCACCTGGCTGAATGACCAGCTTTGTCCATCGTGTACCTCATCTTTGTGAGTGATAGCTTGGCCCCAATCCTGTTTGGTGTTGGGATGCTTTGCAGATCTCAGAGGACTTTGAGGGACTTAGGAACAGTGGGGATGTTAAGACTGTTGTATATCTCTGTGTGGCTCCTGGTACAGTTCATTCATGCCTTCTGCATGCAGAGGAGGAGCCTACACTCAGATCATATGACATTCTGGTGAATGGTTCTAGACCCAGTCAAGTGCGGGCCCCTGGGGTGGGATGCAGCAAAACCAAGAGGGCCTTGGATGAAGAATCAAAAGGTGTCTCCCCATTTCTCCTTCAGCACCCTCAGACCTAAGACAGGCCCCCAGGCTCAGTGTGTGTGTGAGTACACACATGTAGAACCGTGGCATTGCTGTCTTAGGGGCTTATGTCTGCATTCCTACCGTCGTTGGTCAAGTGTGTCATTAGTGTCTACTGCTGCTGCTTAGTGTCATGCTGCAGGCATGGCGTGCTGCGGATCCAGGAACAGGACTGGGGTGTCAGGTAATCTGGCTGCTCAGATGCCTTCCTGGTGTGAAAGTGCGAATCTTACAAGGACGGATTGCATTTGCAGGAGTCCGTTAGCTGTCAGGATAAAGACAGGTTTTTGTTTTGTTTTGTTTTTGTTTGAGTCTCACTATAAAATATTGGCTGCTGTTCTCAAACTCATAGCGATTTGTCTAGTTCCTGCTGCTTCCCCAGTATTGGGATTAAAAGTGTGTGCCACCATGCCCAGCCAAGGCAGTCTTTTTAACATTTGACATATATTTATTATCAGAAGCTTCTCCAATTGGTTCTCAAACTTAGTGGTGCATCATAGCAACATGGGGATGTTAAAACTTAACTGCCAGCTTGGCCATCCCCAGGGTGTCTTACTTGCTAGAGAGTTTCTACTTCTACCACATCAGACACCGATGTGGCCAGTGCAGACCACTCTGAAAATTGGTCTATTGGAAGATGTGTCCAGTGGTGTTTGACATCCCAGACAAGGAGTCCTTTTCCATCTTAGATATTTCTGTGACTGGTTCAAGTTGCAGCTTAGGAGAGGCAATTGAGGAATAGCTTGTCCTTCTCATCCCACTATAGTGGACAGCAAGTGTAGGGGGAGGGATGTGGCTCTGGTTTGAATCTTCAGTATTGTTCCAAGAGATTCCAGTGCTGTCCTGTGAGTCTTTTAAACCTATAAGCACCCATCAGTGGGCTTAGAACTAGGCAGGCTGACCTACAGCCTTCTCACCAGCAAAGACTATCAGGAAGGAAGATGCTGCCCTGGCATGGGCTTCTGCCAGGCTTGTCTTTCCCTCTTGCCTCCTGGCTGCTGTTAGATGCTGTCTATAATCTAGTAGCTTGTTCTTGAAGCTCCATTTCCAGCCACTGCTTTCTGCGTTGTCCTCAGTGTCTCCTTTTGTGTCTCTGTTTCCTACCTCATACCCCTTAGATGTGGATCCTTAGACCAGCTCCATCCTCTAGAGAGCCTGCTGACTCTTGAATCTGCATGGAGCTCAGAGGCCTCAGGTTCAGTTCTGCATGTATCAGGACTCACCCAGCATGTAAATCCAACCATGCGCACCCTTCCTTTGAGCTCTGCTAACTCCTTTGGGAGATCTTCCTTCTTGCTGTGGGCTCAGGACTGTTGGGAGCCCCACTTTTGCATGCGGAGAGATGGTTCCAAGTCAGGCAACAATGGGGTAGCCAAACCATTGTGCTTAGCCATAAGGCGCACACAGCCCTTGAGTGCCTGTCATCTCAGCAACTGCTGTGGCGTTGCCATTTTTCTGATGATGATGACAAACCCTGTCTGTCCACACTTTGCAGACCCCCTCTCTACAGAAGAGCCGGCAGAGCCACAGAAGAACGCAGCCAGCTTTGTGGTGCAAGCAGAGCACACATGAGCACTGGGCCTTCAGGCGCTTGAGGCTCGTCCTTTTCTTTTGGCTCTATTCTATTTTTTAAACCCAGAAAGCTGAAAGTGGGAGAAACAAGCCCCATGTAGAAACAGGCCCAGATGCTTGAGCTAGCTCTGCTTCTCTATTCCCAGCAGAGATGCCTTCCACCATTGGCTCTTTCCAGATGGTACCTCCTTCATGCAGTCTTTCCCAGGCTGGAAAGTCTTTCTCTTTCTCCTCTCCTCTCCTCTCCTCTCCTCTCCTCTCCTCTCCTCTCCTCTCCTCTCCTCTCCTCTCCTCTCCTTTCCTTTTCTTCCTTTTTAAAAAACAAACAAATAAACAAACAAACAGGGTCTCTGCATAGCTTGGCCATCCTGAAAATCACTATGTAGACCAAACCAGGCTGGCCTGGAACCCAGAGATCAGTCTGCCTATCTCCTGAGAACTAGGATAAAAAGTCATCACATCTGGCCTTTTTTATTTTTAGATAGATAGGTAGATAGAGAGAGAGAGATTGTGTGTGTGTGTGTGTGTGTGTGTGTGTTACAGTGAAAGAGTAGAAGTCTGAAGACAACTTTCAGAAGTTAGTTCTCTTTCTACCATGTGGGTCTTGAACTCAGGGCATCACATTTGGAAGCAAGCACCTTGACTCCCTGAGCTGTCTCCTCAGCCCTAGGCTGTCTTCCGACCACGCCTGCCCAGAGCCGCCTGCGTCCCAGAGTGCGCTCTCCTTCCCACCATCAGTTGCTCACAGCCCTAGGCCTGAGCTTGGCTCTCCCACAGCAGCCAGTGTGTGCCTGGGACAGGATGCTGAGGAGTCAGGGTGTGAAGGCCATTGCCTGGGACCACAGAGTCGTGTGCCTCAGTGCGTGAGCCTGGTAGCTGACTGGCTTTGGCCCCTTCCTTAAGGCTGTTTTTGGTTTTTGTTTTTAAATTTTTGTTTTGTTTTTTCATGGTTCCAGACTAAATGAAGAAAGTAACTTTCTGGCTTCATTTGTTCCTCTGGCAGCTGCTGGCATGGGGTGGTACAGGCATCCCTCGGGCCACAAAGGGAGGTAGAAGCTACATGTCTGGATTAGACTCCAGAGCTTCTCATTTGAAATGGAAAACCCCTTTTTGCATTTTATATTTTCCAGATTGGCTAGTGGTGTTGACCATGTGGTGTAAGGGTGTTGGATAATACTTATGTTTATGTTCTTATTGGTTACCATGGCAAAAGAAAAAACTCAGAATAGATGGTTTCCATGGAGATTATCTTACCGTTAGTTTCCCTGAAGGCCTGGACACTGCTGTGGGCTCAGTGGATACTGTTACTGCTATCAGAGGCTCTCTCTATGAAGTGCCATCGCCTTGCGCAGACATTCTTTCCAGTTGGGCAGAGCATCTGCCTCCCATGCTTGCAGAGCCCAGTGCCCTAAAGGTGGTGGTGACTCTGTGGCTCTACTTCCTGCCAGAGTTTCCCAGTGTGGCCTCAGCCCACAACACTTGTCATCAAAACAAACAAAAGCCCTTATGTGGCAGAATAATTCAGATTAGCACTGGAGTGGAGCAGATAGCATAGCAACCCCTTCATCTGGATTCTTCACTTGCCGACCTTACATCTTCCCCACGCTTGTCAGAAGCCCTCAGAGCACGTCTTTAATTCCAGATACAGCATTTTACTCTAAATAAGGATTTTCCTTGATTGCATAACTGTAAGGCTTTTGTCACATCCAACAAAATTAATCATTCCTTCATAATAAATACCTAGAACATGGTCACGTTTTCCCACAATTGTATCAAGAATGTCATTTTGTGGGGCTGGGGATATGACTCAGTTGACAGAGTACTGTGTTTGATTCCCAGCACCAAATAAAAACAGGTGTGGTGATCTATGCCTGCAACCCTGGCCTTTGGGAGCAAAGGCAGGAGGATCATAAGTTCGAGTCATCTTTGACTACATAGCCGTTTTAGAGCCAGCCTGGGTTACATACGACTGGGACTGGGGGTGGGGGTAGGGGTGTCTTTTCACTCGAGTAAGGATATAAAAACTTGCATGCCCATGTGTATCATCCTGCTGTCTACACTCTCCTCTCCACCCTGCCCATAGTTCTGAGTCAGGTCAGGAACAAGGGTACCTCCTGGACCCACTGTCCTTTGGTAGACCTAACTCTTCCTGGAGCTATAGTGCCTACATAGGCAAGCTATTGCTAGGAGACCTGGGCCAGGCACTGGATAGGATACGCTGGCCGTCTTTGGAGCCTGCAGGAGGAGGGGAGAGAGAGATGATGTAACTATAGTTCTTTCTGCTGTCTGCAACTTCATTTTCCAGGAAAGAGAGGCCATGAGACCCCATGGGACACAGCCTCCCTAGGAAGCATGGGGCACTGGCATCAGATTCTAGCTAATCTGAGGCCAGCTGCCTCTGCTGATTGGCTAGAGTCAGGCCTGGATATCTGTCTTGGCAGGCCTAGTTCATATACTTTTATGCTGTGCAAAATATGAATTAACTGAACTTGGGAGTGATGCCTGGGGTCTGGTCGGTGGCTCTGCCACTCTCCATTGAACTAAGTGCAAGGAAAGTTTAAAATAGTCTAGCCTTTGTTCCCAGAGTTTTAAAATTCAACTCCAGTAGTTACAATGATCTGTCTTCAAGTGCATCTATAAATAAACTGCTACTGTTCCTCTTTGTCACCAAAGCTTCCGAGTCTTCCAGAGACGTCTCTGCGGCTCATCTTCATTAGATGCCTCTCATCTGTAGGGCAGCTGCAGCCATCAGCAGGCTGGGCTGACACATGGAGTTTGTAAAAACAGCAGCGGCACATTCCCTTTTAAAAACCCAGTTCCCCCCAAATTAACTCTGGAGGGAGAAATAGCAGCTTTGCATTGGAGAAGCTTGGAGAGAGGACAGTGCCCCACAGAGCCATCAGCACTAAGTCCTGAGTGACAGACCCTGCAGGGGCAACATGTGTAACCTCAAGTCAGTCACATGAAATATGGGACAAACACAAATTGAGAAAACAACCATCTTGTATTGTTGGGAAGTATCAGTCCTGGAGGCCGGGGGAGCTGACACAGATGGCAGGAGGCTGGGTAAACAGGAAAGGATGCTGAAGGGGCCAGGGAGCGGGCGCGGGCCGCTGGTGCTGTCAGAGCCACAGCACACAGACCTCAGCACCCCAGTGTGGAACCCCAGCACTCATGTAGAAAGCCAGGTGTGGAGTGACAGGGAGACAGAGACAGGATGGTCACTGGCTGGCCAGGCTAGCTTAATCAGTGAGCTTCAGGTTCTATGAGAGACCCTGTCTCAAAAAATAAAGTGGAGAGCAACTGAGGAAAGTCAACAGTGTTGACCTCTGTCCTACACACACACACACACACACACACACACACACACACACACACACACGAAAATCCTGGATAATATTCTGTCTCGACTAGGGATTGGAGGATATCAGCTGCAGAAACTGGTGAAACTCGAATAACTTCGGTTAGTGGTGTTTCCCAGTGTCGCTCTCCTGATCTAGTGACTGTGTATGCTCTGGTTATGTAAGGTGCTAACATGGGGGGCAGAGAGTAATGGAAATTCTCTGTACTATATTTTGCAACTTTTCTATAAGTCTAAAATTAGTTCAAAGCAATTGAATCTTTTATTACAAGCCAGCTGCAGTCAACACTGGGGCTTTGTTAGAGTTCTTCATCTCCTTCCTCCCTGCCCTCCAGGCACTTGCTGTGTGGAGACTCGGTGTAGCTGTAGTGGACTTTACAAAAGGTTTGTGGGGCCCGACCTTAGCACAAGCTGTCCTGACTGGGACCCCTGTGTGTCCCAGGGGAACACTCTTTCCCAGGAGGGAGTCTCTGCGTGGCTACATTGTTTCCTTTAAAAAAAAAAAAAAAAGGTTCCTATCCTCTGACCACTCACCTTTATTCTGATTGTCTTCCTTAAATATTAGCTCATTTTAAAAACTTTTTGTTTGTTTGGGTTATTTTTCTTGTTTGTTTGTTTTGTTTTTAAGATGATCTCTTTAGCCACAACTGGCCAAATTGTCTATGAAAACCAGACTGACCTTGGGTTCAGAGATCTGCTTGCCTCTGCTTCGCCTGTGCTGGAATTAAAGGGGAGCCACTCCATTGTGCCTGGCAAACACTTTTATTTACTATGTGTGTGTGGTCTGTCTCACCTGAACTCAGAGGTCAGAGGTCAGCTGCAGGAGTCCGTTATCTCCTTTCGCCTAACCCTGTGTGCATCCCAGGGATCCAACTCAGGTCTCCAGGTTGGGCGGCGCTGAGCTGAGCCACGTGAGGCTGGGGCAGAGGCATGTCTCTCGGAAGTCCTAGGAGACTGTGAGGAAAGTGGGCTTCACTGGGGTGGCCCTGCCTCCTGAGCCGCTTGTAAACCAGGTTAAAGGACCTAGACTTCACTCTGCCCTCTCCCTCTGTGTGTTCCTGATCCCACCTTACCAAGGTGCCACCAATGTATGCCTCTGACTGTGCTAGGGCAGTGATGCCCTGACCACCGCCCCAAAGGCTGGTTGTTGTTTCTAGCCCCAGGAATGAAGGACTGGGACCTCCTGGGAAATGTGTGGTTGTGATGGGCGTGGCCAGTTGCTGTCTCAAGGCCTCCCTTGGTTTAAAGTGCTTGGCTTTCTCAGTTTCATCTTGTTCCCTCACCCCTCACTTCTGAGAGCAGAGGTGAACCCTGCCTGCCAGGGCATGCTCTCCCCTCTTTTGAAGACACCCCTAACCCCCACTCTGTGTGGAAAATGGTTGGAAACTTTTGCAGAGCCAGGCTGGTTGTGGGCCCAGGAGTGGCTATCTCGGCCCTGGGCCAATCAGAGTGGGGTTCTGTGCTTTGCTTGTTTATTGTTTGCTTCACGCCCACAGGCCCGAGGACAGCCTAGATGTAATGGAATCACCAGTATTCCCTCTCTCTGGGGGAATCATGACATAAAAAGGAACCGTATTGCCTTTGGTCCCGAACCCCAGATTGCACTGGCCTAGGTGGCATGACTGTGTTGATCAGACCCATGGATTCCTTGCCGTCTATTTTAAAGACACACACTCAATTTCCAAGCATTGAGAACCTATGTAGAGTCAAAGTGTAGCTGGCTGGGACCTGGCTGGGATCTTTGGTCGCAGAGTACCCCATTCAGCTGTGAACTACTGCTTTGGCCTCAGACCTTGTATTTGTCTGCCCCTCAACTTAAGCCTGACCCAGCACCCTGCCCTCCCCAGAGCCTGGGGTGGGGAACAGGCATGGTCATAAGTCTAGAAAGCCAGCAGCTGTAAGCGAACCCTGGGACCACATTTGGGCCAGCATCGGCCAGACTGCCAAACAATTAGATGCTTTTAAGAAACCAGAATTCCTCGTGGCTTCAGAGCTATGTTTAGAACCAGAAGTTTGTTCCCTGTTGGATCCCAGGCCAGAACCCAAAATTACAAGACAAATAAGGGTATAGTATATCTAGTTTGCAAATGTGTGTGATTTAAGAAGCTAGCCCTGCCTCTTCCACATGAGAAGCTGGGTGTGAGGCTGAGTCCAAGTGAGCTCTACCTTTTAATTCCCTCCCCAGGGCCCAGTTTAGCAAAGCTGAAGGCAGCTATAACTTCTGAGAGCAGCCAATGGCCTGAAGTCAGGAAAGACCTCTGAGCTCCTCTTGCTAAGTGAGTAGACTACAGTGAAAGAAAAGAAAGCTGAAGAGGTTTAACTATGGTGTGTGTGTGTGCATGCACACGTGTGCGCATGTCCATCTAGTCCTTCCAGTGTGGTTTTCAGCCTTTCTTTGGAAACTCAGTGAGATGCTTTGATGTGTTAAGTAGGCAATGAGCAGGCAGGCTGTGCAAGGAGGAAACTAGTGAGAACCCAGCCCTGGATCACCCAGCCTCCCCATTCTGGCCCCAAATGAAGCCATGGGTCAGTTCTTAGACACCGAACCATTACAGAGTTTTCATTTTCGGAGCAGGCTAGGGAGAGGACAAGGTCCAGGGTGAACAATTTAAAGAAAAGGAGAAATGTGTACTCTGGGCAACCATTAATCATCACCCGCCCACCCACCTGCAGCTCCGTTCTGTTAGCTCAGCATCGTCCGGTCAAATGGCAGGTGCTTCCGGCTACTTGCCCACTGTGCGCGGTCCTTGCTTGATGCTGTGCGGATCCCTGCGTAGCTAAGGGCTGCTTGGGGAACCTGCCCATGGGAGTGTGCTGCTTCCTCTCTTCCACTGAGGAGACTGCGCTGAGATGAGACGCTCTGCTCTACACAGGTGGAAACTAGTTCCCATATTGCTGGCAAGCCTCACACCTCTCACCTAGAGTCATCAGCTCATCACCTTGTGTGTGGAGTGGTAGTGATGGACTGACTGTCAAGTGTGGGATGTGCTGGACAGGTCGGCTCCTAGGGGCACCGAGATGTAATCGTAGCTTTAGAGGGAGTTGATAGAGTTTTGTAATTCCAATGGTAATATTCACCTTGAAGAAAGGTGCGGTTCTGAGTTTTGTCAAACAGATCCAGCTAGGTAACCCCATACCCCAACACACGACCAAGATCCAGAGTATTTCATTTGTTTCAAAAAGTTTCCTTGTGCCTCTTTGAATATATAAACGACACTAATTGACTTTCTTGTTGTAGGATTTTGTTTGTTTTTGAAACTGGGTCTCACTATGTAGGTTTGGCTGGCTGGAACCTGCTATGCAAGCAGGCAGGCCTCCAACTCCTAGAGACCTGTCTGCCTCAGTCTCTGCTGAGGTTAAAGGCAGGAGCTGTCATGCACAGCTGTTGTGGGGTGGGTTTTTATTTGTTTGGTTTTTGTTTTTTGAGAGGTTTTTGCACATATGTGTGAGTAACATGTAAACATGTGTGGCTACATGTATATGCAGCTAATGTGTGCACGTGCTTGTGGAGTGTGACATTCAATTATCCCCTGAACCCAGAGCTTGCTGATTCAGCTAGCCATCTGGCTCTTGGAATTCTGTCCCCATCCCCAGAGTACTGGGGTTCCCAGCCGCCGACACACCTGCTCAGCTTTATGAGGCTGTGAGTACAGCCCCAGTCCTTATTCTGGCCGGCCAGGCCCTTTACCCGTCCCCCCAGCCTCACATAGTGAGTTTACTGCCTAAGTTAGTTTGTGCCTCTTAGAACTTATGAAAGTGGGATCATACAATTACTTACTCATTTGAGCTGGTTTCTTCCAGCCTAATTATTTTGACACTGATCCACGTTGTTACATGTGTAAGTAGTCATACTTTTTACTACTGAGGAGGAGCCAGTGGAGTGGATACATCCCAGTCTGTTTATCTCCCTGAGGGTAAGCATTGGGTTACAGACAACAACACTAAACTGCTGTGGGCTTTCATATGCATGTTCATATGTCTATGGATATATGCTTCTGGTTTTCTTTCTTTTGTTTTTTAAGATTTATTTATTTATTTTATGTAGTAAGTACATCCTGTCTTTCTTCAGGCACACCAGAAGAGGGCATTGGATCCCATTACAGATGGTTGTGAGCCACCATGTGGTTGCTGGGATTTGAACTCAGGACCTCTGGAAGAGGAGTCAGTGCTCTTAGCCACTGAGCCATCTCTCCAGTCCTGCTTCTGTTTTTCGTACAGTGTATGGCTAGAACATATAATGGGTATAATACAAAGCTTATGCTAGTATAAGCTTTTAAGTAACTGCACGACTGCCGTGGGCCCCCGTGCTAGTCTTACGCAGCACAGGGATCAGACCAAGGGCCTTGGGTGTGCTAGGGAAGCACACTGAGCTGTGTCCCTAACCTTAGCCCTTTTGGAGGCGGACAGGACAGTTCTTTCTTCCTTTCTTTTAAAAATGTATGTGTATGATGTGTTACCTACATGTCTATACATGCCTTGTGCCCAAGGGGATCAGAAGAGGGTGTCAAATCCCCTGGAACTAGAGTTAACAGTGGTTGTAAGGAGCTGGAGAGATGGCTCAGTGGTTAAGAGCACTGACTGCTCTTCCAAAGGTCCTGAGTTCAAATCCCAGTAACTACATGGTGGCTTACAACCATCCACAATGAGATCTGATGCCCTCTCTGGAGTGTCTGAAGACAGCTACAGTGTACTTACATATAATAAATACATACATCTTTGAAAAAATGTAAAAAGGAGTAGTTGTAAGCCACACTGCATGGTGCTAGGTACAGAACCCAGATTCTCTGGAAGGGAAAAAAAGCTTGGCTCTTTCAGGTTATTCCCCTTTTTCTTCTTAGGGGAGGATTGCTGCTTTTCCCCAACTCCCAGTATCCTAGGCCCTTTGAATAGTCAGCCAACCTAGAGACCAGCCAGGAAATCGATCCAGAGTGATTTCTCTGACAGCAAAGACCTACAGGCGGTTCAGGTTTGTTTTTAATGAGATTTCATGGGTTGATGCCTCGTGTGCCTGGGTGACTGAGATAGTGATTTTAATGCATCCCTGCTGTGTATGAAGGGTGGAGCCCATGGTGGCATATGACAGGGAGCTGGCAGAAGGAAAGAACCTACGCAGACATCCTTTAAACATGCTGGCAGAGCCTAGAATCCTACTCCTGGGTGGCCTGAGAAGAGACCCCTACAGGTCCCAAGGGAGTCTCCACATGTTTCTTGTGGGTTTGGTCTAAAATAGCATTTGATGTAAAAGGCATAGTGTGGAACTGTACCTGTGGACTGACCTTGGTAGGGAGTTTACTTAGGATGCACTGTGTTATTAGTTTCGTTTCCCCTGCTGTGGGAAAGTACCTAGAAGAAGAAGGGAAGGAAGGAAGGGAGGTTTATTTCAGCTCCCAGTTTGAGAGGATACAGTTTGTGCTGCTGGAAAGGCATGGTGGCAGAGCGTGAACTAGTGGCCGCAAGCCAGGAAACAGAAAGAGACGGATGCTGGAGTTCCGCTCAGTTCTTCTCTTTTACTCAGCCTGGGACCACGGCCTGTGGGATGTTGCCACCCACATTCAGGGGTGGCAAATCCTCTGTTAAAGCTTTGAAAACACCTGACGGTCAGGACCAAAGGTGTGTGCCCTGATGACTCCAAGCGTAAGTATCCCACCCAAGAACCACTGTGGCCCTAGGATGCTTCATGTTAAACTGCTATGATCTTCGCTCTTCTGCACTGCTATTGCATCTGCAACTCCATTACTAGGGCTCTACTACCTTGGCACTTAGCTTTCCTGTGTCTGCTTTTGTGCTTATTCACAGGGCTTCTCAGGGAATGCTACAGCTCTTGAATGCTGGAGTGCAGGTGAGCGACAGCAGGGCTGTTGGGGTGGGGCTGTGGCCCTTTGCTGCAATGCAGATGGTGAAGAGGTCTTGTCACAGGAATCTCACTGCTCCTGTGGGTTGGGCCCATCCAGGCATCAAGTGTTTGTGGAGGGCCTCTGTTCTCACCTGGGCAGACAGACATTCCAGGATAGACAGGGAGGGCAGTGATGCAGAAATGGATCGGCTCAGAGGAGCTGCTGGCCTCCACAAAGACACTAAGGAGAAAGTGCGCAACCAAGTCCAGCTGCAGGCACCTGACCTATCACCTACCACAGACCACCTGATAGCCAGGGATTTGTGCTTTGAGGTTAGATCCCAGCAGAGTGCTTTTGAGAAAGTATATAACATATCAGGGTGATCTTTCCTGAGAGAACACTTAGACTGAAAAATAATAAAGCCATCCCTACCATGAAGGAGCCTCGAGGAGTTAATGAGGTGACGTTAGATCAGGGCTCACAGTAGATGACAGGTAAACATCACTGGCCAGCCTCAGTGTGGTGATTCTAGGCTTTGTTCTTTTGAGACAGGATGGCCCAGACCATGGCCTTAAGTTCACTTGGAGTCCCAGGCTGGCCTCACATTTGTGATCCTCCTGCCTCAGCTTCCCGAGGGCTGGGGTTACAGGGGCCATACACAGCTTCCAGAAACCCCAGATCCTTCTTAATTGTTTTCCTATTACATTTTTATTTTTATTATTATATTTTTCATTTTTTTAATTAATCCTACCACCCGGGAAGCTGAGTTCAAGGCCGGACTGGTCTATAGAATGAATTCTAGTACAGCCAAGGCTACACAGGAAACCCTATCTCAAAAACTATACACACACATATATACACACACACACAGTTTGTTTAAATTGAGTGTGTATGACTGCACCAGTCTGTGTGTAGTGTCTTGTGTGCATGGAGGGCAGAGGGCAGTGTGTTAGTCAGTTTTTTCCTTCTGCCATGGGTTTGGGACTGAGCTCAGTAAGCACGTGTCCTCATCCTGCCATCCCGTATGTCTCCACATGTAGCCCAGGCTACCCTGGAAGTCACAGCCCTCTTGTCTTAGCCTCCACCTGCTGGGATTTGCATTTCTTTCCTCAGTTTCCTTTGTTGTGGCATGAAGACAGCCCAGACCCATGGTATCCATGGGAACACATAAATCCCCTGGAACCACTTCTCCAGCTCGGAGCACCACAGCTCCAGTCTTTGCTGCTCCCTTGGATCTGCTCAGCTTTGGCACAGACGGAGATTGCTAAAGTTGGCGCTCACTCCCCACCCCCACTTCATCATCCCCTGTTTCCAGAAGCTCAGCTCAGCACTGGCAGCTTCCAGGCTGCTCTGCAGAAACACTCAGAATTGCCATCCCTCCTTTCTGGGCAGCAGGCAGCAGGCAGCACCAGCCTGGCCATACCCAGGAAGATGCCTGCTGTCGGGACAGGATGCCTCTAACCTTCTCTCAGTAGTCTGTTCTGGTGGGTCCACAGTTCTCCTGCCTTGAGGAAGAGTGTGTCTGTCTGAAAGGAGTGGGCAGGGGCACAAGACTTGATGGTGACTTCAGGTGAGCTCGTCTAACTTACTGACCCCATTTTACAGATGAGAAGGTAGAGATACTAGCTAGAGTGATAGAGTCAAGGCCTCTCCTCACCTGTGACAGAAGCACCTGAGCCTGGAGATCACTGTGCTGAGTCCAAGCTGTCTTGGCAAGGCTGGCAGGCTTCTGAAGTGTTTCCTTATGGAATGGGCTTCTGGGTACATCGATTCCAGGACTGGAAGAGCCATGGTCCTGATAGCCAAGAGCTTAGGAAATGTCCACATCACACAGCAGGCATGTCAACAGTAGGCACGTGGTCATGACACCAATCTCCTCAAGAATGTCCCTTTGGCTCACGTCTCACACTCAAGTTCTTTGGCCACCAGAGCTGGCATTTTTCAAGTTCGCATCAATATGTCCTTGAGAGTTTGTGGTTTATAAGATCAGAACTCTTTCCTGATAAAGAGAAATATTCAGGTAGATTCCACATGCTGACCTGTCATGCATTCCTTTGTCACGTGAGCCCTCTCCTGCGTCCATTCTTTCCAAGGACGGTGATGTAGTCCTGGTGAGCATGCCCAGGCCAGGTCATCCCCACAGTTGGGTTGACACTGAGGGGAGATGTAAACAGCCAGCTGATGATGGGTCTGCAGGCATCCCAGTGCTGTCAGGGCTGGGTGCTATCCTAGCTGAGTCTCAGTTGTCCCCAGTATACTCCACTGCCTGTGGTTCTGGGAGGTTGGCAGCTTCTGGGTGCAGTAGGCTTAGCTCTGTGGTACAAGGGTGGTCCACAAGTATGAGGAAAGGTGTGACAAGCACAGCCCACACTGGAGCCCCCTGAACAGTCAGAACCAATTCCTCTGCCTCTGTGCTAGCCCTTGTTCTGAAGATGACGTAGCTAGAGGAACAGGGTGGGAAGGAGGAGGCCCAGGTGTTCAGGGGCAGAGAAACTCCTGCTGGGGAGGACAGGTACTTTTAGCAGAGTGAGAGGGTAGGCAAAGCATCCATAGGGAGGAGAATACTGTGTGAGTGCCAGGGCACAAGCAGGAGAGGGTGTAGACGGAGGTGGATTGGGTTGGACAGAGCCCGGGGGTGACATGGTACCTCTGGAGTGTCCACTAGACATGTGTGGGTCATCAAAGCTTGGGGACTGACCCAGAGCATGGGTCACTATTGCATTGTGGAGCTAGCTGCAGGATTAAGACTGTGGCATCTGCTGAGCTGCCTCCAGGTACCCGTACCATGCTCAGGGAATCGTGCTCCATATATGCAGGCTGCTTCCTGGGACAGGAGAAGCCTTCATTCGAGTACAGAGAGGGGCTCTACTTTTATGATTTGGGAGCTTAGTCACTCTTCAAGTCATAAAAACCCAAGTGCCTCCCATTTCTGGAGTCCTGTTTGAAGCAAGTCAGCTGTGGCTGTCCTGTGGATTCTGGCTCCTGCCAGCCATCTGGGCACAAGAGTCACATAGAGATCTTTGTTTTTCCAGGGGATCTGGGGCAGGGCAGGGGTTGGAACATCCCCTCTAATTTCTGGACCACAGCTGCTGGGCCGTTGGGAGGGCAGAGTTGAAATCAAGCTGTCTGGGAGAAGAGGGGCTTCAGGGCCTTGCAGCCTTCATGTCTCTGACTTCCCCACAAAGCATCCTGGTTGGTGCCTGAGAGTGAAGAGTTGTAAGCTGGACCAGCCTCCCTGAGGACCTCTGAGACCTGAGAGTGCTCGGACCACTCAGGGCTCCACCTGCCCTGTGCTCAGGCCCCATCTAGTATGGACTGCCGGGCACTCAACTCCACTTCTCCCCAGTCTCTGCCATGAAAGATGGGCATGTGGACGTTGGTGTGTGGAAGGGGTGCGTGTCCTGTCCCTGCTGTTTCTGCTGACATAGAAGCCATTTCCTCGGCCCTCCTGGCTTCTCAGATAATCCTCTAGAGATGCTCTTCTTGTTTCCTCAACTACTAAATAGACTGAGGGCCTGGTCTCTTTCTGTCTTTAGCCAAAAATGGATTTGCCTGTCCCACCAGGCAGAGACAGGAGTCTGGAATCAGTTCAAGGCGAGCCCCAGGAGTCCATCAGCATGCCTCAGACACTGACCAGCACACTGGAGCACATCGTGGGCCAGCTGGACATCCTCACGCAGGTAGGGCCGGATGGGCTACACCTCTCGTCTTCATGGCTGTCTTGCTTGGCTTGATGTTGGTTGGCTGGTATTGAGTTTTAATACCAATGAGCCAGGATTACTTGGTTGGCCTAGGCTGACCTTGAACTGGAGACCCCCTTACTCCAGCCTCACTCAGTATTGCTGTCAAAGGTGTGTGTCTGTCACCATCCCCAGCAACTGCTAAGTTTTTAAAGGCAAGCTTAGAGTGCCTTTGTGTTCCTCATGGTCCATGTCCTTCACTGGATCAAAGGCATGGTGCCTGTCTTGTTATGATTTCTGTTGCTGTGATGAAACACTATGACCAAAAACCAAAACAAGTTGGGGGAAAAGGATTTATTTGGCTTATGCTTCCTCTAATGACAAACTAGAAAGTGGAAGTCAGGATAGGAACTTAAAACAGGGCAGGAGAGCCGGGCGTGGTGGTGCATGCCTTTAGTCCCAGGCAGAGGCAGGCAGATTTCTAAATTTGAGGCCAGCCTGGTCTACAAAGTGAGTTCCAGGGCTACCCAGAGAAACCCTGTCTCGAAAAACCAAAAAAAAAAAAAAAAAAAAAAAAAAAAAAAAAACAGGGCAGGAACCTGAAAGCAGGAGCTGATGCTCAACCTGCTTTCTTAAAGAATCCAGGACCACCAGCCCAGGGGTGGCTCCTCCCATGGTGGGCTGCTCCCTCCCTCATCAATCACTAAGAAAATGCCCTGAAGGCTTACCAGCAGCCTGATCTTATGAAAGCATTTTCTTAATTTAGGTTCCCTCTTCCCAGATTACTATACTTGTATCAAGTTGACATAAAACTAGCCAGCACAGTGCTTACACCTTTGGTTTTAGCACTGGGGAAGCAGAGGCAAGTGGGTGTTTATGAGTTTGAGGCCAGCCTGGTCTATAATTAGTCTTCAGGCTGCTCTTAATAAGTTCTAGACTGACCAAGGTTACATAGTATCTTAGGAGAGAGAGAGAGAGAGAGAGAGGAAGGTAAAGGTAAGTAGGTAGGTTGGTTTCTGTGAGTATAAAAGGAGGGTCTGGGGGGCAGAATGGATCTATTTTCTAGCTGACATTAATGAAATATCAGTGTCTTCCCTGGGATTCTGACTTTATCAAAAGCAATGGAAGCCCCAGCCACTAGACTCCAAAATCACCACACAAGTCCCGCCAGAGTTTGCCTACCCTGGTATGGCTGGGTCACAACAGTGCTTTGAGAGGAACACTGTCCATTCATGCTGTTCTCACCTGGCGGGAGCAGGAGCCTGGGAGCTAGACTCTCTGCAAGCCTGGCTTTGAACTCAGTGCCATCTGTGCTTTGCCCAGCTGCCTGTGGGATGGCCCCTTTAGTGCTTTAAACTCCGGTGCCCTGACTGATGCACAGGAGGTCGGGGCGCTGACCTTTGCTGTCTTGGTAAGGGTTAGCGGATTTGAATCTCTGCAGAGTGCTTGGCTCTTGCCTGATTCCAGGTATCTGCTGAGTAAACGTTTCCTATGGCCTGTGGACCTCTTCAGTGAGGTGAATGTGGGTCCTGCTCTTGGGAGCTTAACTTACAGCATAGAACCTTCAGTAAAAGCAATGGACCCCAACAAGGGTGGCAGCTTCACCGTGGTTGCCCAGAGGAGCATCACATCTGAGGGAGGCCCTGACAGAAGAGCAACCTGCCTGTGGTCTGGAGGAACCAATCCAGGGTAGCTGACATGTGGCACAAGGGGAGCAGTGGGCAAGGCAGTGTTGAAAGATGCTCTGTCTCCCTGGTGCCGTGGCTTTAGATGCCTGGCAGGGACCCTACAGATTGCTACTGTGCTGGCAGCCTGCAGGAAAGACTGTAAATGCAGGGAGAGGCAGAGCTGCCCCAGCTCAGCCCTACAGGAGGCCTGCAGAGGACAGCCAATAGAAGTGGAGCTCAAACCACCTGCTAGGCCTTCCCGGACTCTAAGCCCTGGGCACATAGATGGAGGTACCCACGGGAGAGACTGAGTGGCTGCTCTTAGGGTTGTGGGACTCCAGAGCACAGTGTACAGACATTCTGGGAAGCCTGTTAACCCCTGAGAAGAAAGAACGCCTTCTCTGAAGAGACACAAGCAGTGTGCCAAGGTTTGAAGATGAAAAACTCACTTGAAGCCCGACAGAAACTGCCTCCTGTTCTTCACAGCCTCTTTGAGTGAGAGGTCAGGGCAGCTGGAGTCATTAGGACTTCACGGGATAAAACTGGAAATTAAGTCTGAGAAGACGGCTAAAAATACAGGCATACAGCTCCCAAAACATCTCCTGCTGCTGACACGGGGGGTTGTTTGTGTGAGCAATCAGGAGGATGGTAGTAGCTTTGTAAGAAACGCGGATCACAGAGTAGAAGTGGCCAGCAGCTGGGTGTCAGGACGTCCTACTTGACACTGGTCCCTTTGCAACTCCACAGTGGTCTTCTCTTCTGACAGTGCCCATGTGTTCTTTGGTACCACGAAGTGAAAAGAGTTGCCCTTGAACCCACTGTGTCTTGAGGAAGCTCGGATTCCTTACCGCCCCACACAAGCTCAGCCCCCTTTTCTACATGGTACATTTGAGTTCTTCAGACCATGCTCTTGGGAGGCCTGGTCCTAACTGAACCAGCCCTCTCCTGAGGCTGAGCCCAGGCAGCTGATGCCACCTTCCTTTTCAAGTGGCTTGCTGAGCAGGACTCCATTTAGTATGTGAGTGCTGGCCTAGGGTGCTACTCCCTCAACACTATGTGCTTGGTCCTAAAGCTATCTGTGCTCTGGCCACCTCAGCATTGACTTCCACTTCAGCGATGTCCACGTGAATCATCTGTTGTACTGTGTGAGCAGACTTCCTGCCCTTTTCCTCCTCCTCAAGGCCCCCTAGAAGGAGATGGTACCGCCTGGGTTGCTTACACTTCTATCCTGCAGAGCATCCATCCAGTGAGAGCCATGCCATTGTGCTGGATGGTGGACAGGGATGATTTCTGAATGAGTCATGGGCCCTCCAGTACCCTGTTACAGAGGACCCTAGGGTTTTTTCTTTCTTTCTTTTCTTGTGTTTGTTTGTTTGTTTGTTTGTTTGTTTGTTTTTGTTTGTTTTTGGTTCTCTATGTAGTTTTGGCTGTCCTGGAATTTGTGCTGTAGATCAGGCTGGCTTCGAACTCACAGAGATTCTCCTACCTATGCCTTCCAAGTGGTGGGATTAAAGATATGCACCACTGCCACCCAGCTAGGGCCCTAGTTCTTAAAGCTGAACTCGTAGTTCACACTGGCAATCCTGGCACTTGCAATGCTGAAGCAAGAGGATCAACAGTGTGAGGCCAACCTGAGCAACAAAAAATATAAACAAACAAAACCTACCTTCTTAGTAAACAGTCTTGTCTGGGGGTGTGGGTGGTGACAAGACAGCCTCTGTGGATGCTTGTAGTCTGTTTACCTCCAGTCTGAGGGACAGACACAAATTCCCAGCCCTCTCCAGGGTGACACTCTGCCCCAAGCAGCCCTCTTAGAAAAGTCCTAAATTCGGGAAACTAAGCACCACTCCTCCTCCCCCCTCAGGGCTCAGAGTATCTCTGGCTTCTGGTGATCCGAGGAAAACCTAAGCCTCCTATAGGGCTGGAATGCACCCAGTCTCCAGGGCTCTGGGAATATGAAATATGCTCACCCGTGGGGCTCATCAAGCAGTGCCCAGCGGGCTTTGTACTCTTGTCATGTTAGGAGCTGCTCTTCCCATTGCTACAACCCAAGGCTTGCTGGGGCCAGAGCCTTCTGTATGACAGCACCACAAAGCCTTCCTCCAGTTGTCTACTGCCTCCTGAAGCTAGCCCTTCCCAGGCCCAAGGCAGCCATTTCTCAGCCCTTCCAATAGCAGTGATGGTTCCCCCTGTGAACACACATTCACTGAGCCCATTCTGTTTGCCCTTGTGTGAAACCCAGTGCCATCCCTGAGAGGTCTCCTTAACTGAATGTGACGTCAGAGTCAGGCTTTAAGGGGGAGCAGGCAGCTGGGGCCATTCCAGAAGCTAAGAGCCAGGCATGGAGGTTTTGAGTCCTCTGGTGGGGGTTACAGAACAGCAACCCAGAAGTGATGGGACACTGAAGACACCAGAGCTGGAGCTTGGCCTGGCAGAAGCCAGAGGAATGTGAGACAGAGACTTAGGCAAGAGGCAGAGCTGTCATAGGCTTGCTCCTGGGAGCCAGACTTCACTGCAGGTCAAGGAAATGGATGGAGAGATCAGCAAAACTGAGGCTCCAGCCTCCCAAGGCAACAAGGTGGCCCCTGGCGTCAAGACGCCTTGCAGGCCCTCAGATTCCCAGCTACCCGTAAGGTTTGTACTACATCAGAAATCAGTTCTTTAGCCCCACGTTGGGGTTGAGCTGGTTTTACCTTTTAGAGACTCCCATGTTTGTAAAGTGCACACATTAAGTTTCAAAAGTGTATTTACAAGCCAGGTATAGTGGTGCACGCCTGTAATCCCTGCACTCAGGAGGCAGAGGCAGGTGGATCTCTAAGTTCAAGGCCAACCTAGTCTACAGATTGAGTTCTAGGACAGGGTACATAGAGAAACTCTGTCTGGGGGCAGAGGCGTCTATAAGAGGAACACAGCTTTTGAAATGACCTTGCAAGGTGTGGGACCCTTTGCTCCCTTTCTTCCTGTCTGTATTTTCCCAATCGGCCCAGTCTTCTGGCTGGCCTGAAGACTCCTCAAATTGTTTTAGATGGGAAGCCCCTGAGTATGCACATCCTGATACTTGGCTGGAGCCAGCAGCTCTTCCCGGGCTCTCCTCTGTACCCTCACTTGAGCTTGCCTTTGGACTTCATGGAAGTTAGCATCTTGCCAGGTGCTGAGAAGGCCTCAGTAATGGCTTCCCCCGGATCCAGCCTGGGTCCACCCAGCTGTGGCTTTGGCAGGAAGCAGGTAATCCCGATTAGCCACCGTGGGCAGAGCATCACTGCATCCCTGCATCTCTTGCTAAACAGTTTAGGATGTCTTCATCAAGAGTGTCCTGCAGAAGATGTCTCACCTTCTTTTTTGGTAAGGCATTTGCTGTGCCTGCCAGTCTTTGATCCCTGGAATCCTCATAAAGCTGAGGGGAGAGACCGACCCCTCAGGGCCATCCCCTCCCCTCTGTGCACGTGCTGGGGACTTTGTGCACCTTCCTTCCTTCACTAATGAATAATTTTTTTAAAAGTTTGAGGCTAGAGAGACGTCTTAGCTGTTAAGAGAGTTTACATAAAAGTGCTGGGACATAGGTAGTGTTCGCCCTGCATTTGCAATACCCTCATTTCAGCCTCTGCTACTGCCCACCGGAGCCACTTCCTTTAGAACAAACTTGGCCCTCCTGAAGGACAAAGCCATGGTTCTTGCTCAGGGCTCTGAACTCAGAACCCAGAAGGCTAGCCCCTGAGGCCATCTGCCCAGAACACACACATGTGCACCATATTCTCTCTCTTTCTCCTCTCTTCTCTTCTCCCTCCCTCCCTCCCTCCCTCCCTCCCTCCCTCCCTCCCTCTCTCTTACCCTGGCCTGTGCTCTTGCTGTAGGAGACAGCTTGTTCTTACTGTCCCTGTGAGGCTGCTACCTGGGGCTTCACTTGTTCCTCTGCTGAGCTCATGGAGGATGTGATCCTAGCTGGATGTCTTCCATGCTTAGAGTAGCCAGGATTCTTCAGCTTCATTCATCCCCACCAAGCATGGAGATGCTCACTGAACAAGCCGCCTGCCTATCAAATGTCTCAGCGCATGCACTTTCCTAGATGTGAAGGCAACTGGATGTCGTAGACCTTGATATAATTCCTGTGGCCTGTTTCTTCCTTTCTTTCTCCTCCACCCCTAGTCCCCCACCTGAGACAGGGTTTCTCTGTGTAGCCCTGGCTGTCCTGGAATTCGCTCTGTAGAACAGGCTGGCCTCAAACTCAGAGATCTACCTGCCTCTGCCTCCTGAGTGCAGGGTATAGCCAAACCTACTAGGTCCTTGGTTAACTGTAAACTGGACTGGGGCAGCTATGATAAAGACCAGCAGTTTCTAGTGTTGTACGTGGCACCGTGGGACAGCCCTGAGAGCCTATAGCTTGGGAACAGCAGGAGTGGCCATTCAAGTCCAGGAGTCCTGTAAGCTGCCAGGGAAGTGCAGGTGTCTGGGGGGAGGAGGGTGCACAGAAGGTGACAGTGGCACTGGAGTGAAGCTGTTGATCCTGGACTAAAGCATCCAGGGCCAAGATTGAAGTTCTGAAAGATGGACAGTTTTCATGGCAGTCATTCTTACAATCCAGTTACCGCAGTAGCCTGGGAGGCCCCTGTGAGAGGCCCAGCCAGCGTTTAGGACTTTTCGCTTAGACATCAACAGCAACTGGCTTGGGGGAAAGGTGGGTGTTTCTTCCTTCTTTTTTAAGATTTATTTATTTTTATTTTATGTGTATGGGTGTTTTATCTGCTTGTATCTCTGTGCATTCCATGTGTCTGGTGCCTGTGGAGGCCAAAAGAAGTCATCAGACCCTCTAGATCTAGAGTTATAGATTATTGTGAGCTGCCATGTGGGTGCTGGGAACCAAGCCTAGGTCCTCTGGGAGAGCAGCAAGGCTCTTAGTGGCTGACCTCTCTCTAGCCCTGAAAATAATGGGGAGAGGGGGCACGGAGAGGCAGGGTTTCAGTGTGTAACATTGGCTGGCGTGGTGCTCAGCTTAAAGATTAAAGGTGTGTCCTATATGTGTTTGCCTTCCCTGGGAGGACTCTGAGCTCATCACCTCCATGCACCACATGCACTGCCCTGTGGCTCCCTCATCAATCTCTCCATTGGCCTGCCTGCCTCTGTCAGTTTTGCTAACAAGGCTGAAGCCTGCGGAAGGGAAAAGCCAGGAGCAGGAGCAGAAAGGCCTGGCCACTGTGGCTGGGCTTTGCTCCTTAAGGCCTTCTGTAGGGTGAAGCAACTGGTACAGCAGTGAGAGGCCCTCGGAGTGGCCATTCCTGCTGCTTCTGCACTGCTGGCTGTCCCACTGCCTGTATTGTCCTTCAGAAGAAGTCATTAGACCCTCTAGATCTAGAGTTATAGATTATTGTGAGCTGCTATGTGGGTGCTTCAGAAGCAGGGATGCAACCACTGTACTCACCACCTTTCTGTCTTCTGAGGTAGGCAGCAGACATCAGCAATTCTGGTAGAGCCAGGGCTTCCCAGGAGGCCTTGTGAAATCTGTTCTGCTGCCATGCCAGGCTTGTCCCTCATGGCAAGACCTGAGGACTCAACCCAGACCCTAGGGCTGACACATTCGCTTGTGTGATGTCATGTCTAGAGTGACTCTGGCATAGGCTCTGACCTGCATGCTCTTTCCTCTTGCACCCCTATATTGACGCTATAGGAAAGTTAGCTAGCAGGCTAACTCTAGAGTCTTGATCAGCTCAGCTCCCCATTGGCTCCCTGTGTTACACTGTGGACTCAGAATCCTGAAGGATTGCTCGGCAGGGCCCTGGTGTACTCTTGATCATTTGAGGCTCTGGTTTTCTCTTCAGGACACGGGACATGGGGTGGAGCATGGAGATGTCGACAGTGACTCGGGAGCCTGGGAGGCTTGTGTGCGCAGCCCGCACAGGCTTAGCCAGGGGCTCAGTGGTTCTGTTTCAGGAGCCGACAGCAGAGCTATTTTTGACTCAAGTTTCACATCTTGCTGCTTTTTAAAAATACCAAGCCATGAAATTCTTGCAAATTCTTGCTCCAACTGGTTTTTTAATAGCAGGCAGTGCTTCAGGCCAGCCCCAGCCATGCAGTGATGTCACAGTTGGGTCCCTGTGGCTCATAGAGACTGCTACACTCTAATCCAAGGCTAGAAATTTAAGCGAGAAGAACCAGACCATAGCAGCTCTGCTGACTTGGGGCTCCTTGGCAGTTAAGTTTTCCAGGTGTTGAGCTCTGCTGATGTCGTTCAACAAGGCCAAGGGGTTTTGTTTGATTTAGGAATTTAGATACTCTAACTGCCCCTACCCTGCCGAGTCCCTGCTTAATGGGCCCCTGGCATAAAGCGTCTGCTTCCACACTAGTGGGAAAGGTGAGATCGCTAGCCCACACCTCTGCTTTGGCCACGCTGCTAGGCTGCCTGTGGGGCTTTCAATGTCCTTCCTTGTCAGTCAAGCCAGCTGTCCATTGTAGGAACAGACTGGATTCTTAAGTAGTTACACATTTTCCCTATGGGTCCTCTCATGGGGTCCCAAACCCAATTTGTAGGGAAGGTACAGAGCAAGAGTTCCCTCGCATGCCTTCTGGCAGTCCCTGCTTACGAGAGGGTGCTTGTTTGTTTCCCCCAAGACCACCCTCTGCACATCAGCGTTTGCTAACAGGCACATCTAACCACACACAGGCAGTCCAGAGTGAGTTTCTTATCCTCTCATACGGGCATTCCTGGGCTATCCTTTCAGCACAGTCAAGTTCAGAAGGGCCTGAGCCCCTGCCACTTGTGCTCCTTTATCTTTCTGTTGAGAGGTTACTTCTTGGGAGACAAGGGACAAGACATTGTATAATCTGTGGTGGGGACAGGCTTGATGCCTGCCTTTAACTAGTTGTAGACACTCCAGGGAAGAATAAGAACATCTGTCTAGTCCCTGGCTCCTCCTCCCCAGCCCTGTTTCTGCCTTTGGCATTCAGTCCACAGGCTCCTGTGGCTTTACAATAGGGAAGGGTGGGGGAGGCCATTCCCGCCTTTTGCCCTACCAAGTCAAGGCAGTCTGCAGCCTCCCCTCCTGGCACGCACCTCATTAGCTGCACTTCAAGCCTAGCTTGCATTTGGTATTGCATGGAAGGCTGGATGGCAGCTCCCATAGGGACCTGGCAGACATCTCTTGCTTTCCATCTTCCATCCCGTCTGCGGTTGTGGTGAAAAGAAACACCCCTCCCCCAAAGAAGCTGCAGAGTGAAATGGGCTGGGCAGTGGCTGTGGTTACCTCTGGAGCCTGGGAATGTCACGGTTGGTCATAGGAGATTTCTTCTGCGGCTTCAAGCTAGAGTAGTAGGGCAGGCTGGAAGGGGGACACATGAGATGCGTGCATGGACCCCTCATTCTGGCTGGTGCGGGATGTGCTTAGAAATGGGTAAAGGGACTCCAGTATCTGTTCTTGTTCATCTGGAGCCCTTTAAAGGAAGAGTCAAACACAGAATACAAGCAAGGGGCCTGTGTAAGCTTTGTGTCAGACAGCTGCAGACAGGCTGATGCTGCGATGAACCGAGCCACAGCTGACCCTGTGCACTGGCTGCCAGGCGCTCTCTCTGCTGAAGTTCCATCACACCAAACCAGGGGAAGCAGAAAAGCTGCACCAGGCCTGCTATTCCCCTCCACTCACTCTGACTCAAACCTGTAGGTGAGCACAAACCCTTTTCCTACTCTGGGGCTGCACCCAGAAGGGAAAGTGGAAGGTTGAGCTTAGCCTAGCACAGCATGGAGAGCGGGTCCATGCTTCGTCCTGACCTTGGCCTGGCTGGCGCCTCTAGAAAAGTCAGGGCAGCTGGGTGTGGTCGCGAACACCTTTAATCCCAGCACTTGGGAGGCAGAGGCAGGTGGATTTCTGAGTTCAAGGCCAGCCTGGTCTACAAAGTAAGTTCCAGGACAGCCAGGGCTATACAGAGAAACCCTGCCTTGGAACCCCCCCCCAAAAAAAAAAAAAGAAAAAAGAAAAGTCAGGGCAGCAAAGTGGGTTTTCCCTGGTGTGTCCATGTGACAGGGGAAGCGTATGAAACCCACCCTGATGACACATGCCCTTCACTGTCCCTGCAGCTGTCCTGTTGGGCAGGAGTTGCAGCTAGCCTGCCCGGCTTGCAGTGATGGTTTGCAAGCCTCCCAGCTGCAGAGCAGTCTCCCAGGCTTGGGGATGTAAAAGGTGGCCAAGGTTCCTGCGCCTACTTAGCTCAGTGTAGAGTCAGTGTAGCAGAACCTCTGGATAAACGTGCCTGCATCCTGTGCCTTAGGTTCTGTCAGATACCTGGCTTCCCAGGTGGCTTTCCCATGGCTGGCAAGGAGAGGCACCTAAACACAGGTCCACGTTGGCAGGGCTGTGTTTTGGTCTCCTCTGGTGTGAGCAGTACTCCACAGGTCCCAGGAGCATCTGACTTTACAAACGCTGGAGGTGGGCCCTTTTATAGCTTCTCCATCTAAGGAGAGGCTCTGCTTGTTTGAGAGGTGGAAAGAGAGATTGCTATGAAGCCAGGAGAAGGAAAATTAGTCAAAATTCCTTATCCCAGTGGCTAATCCAAGGATAGAAAATAGCATTCCGTGTACTTCCCTAAGAAAGCTAATCCTCAGTAGAGATGGGGACTGGGGCGGACGAACACAGCAGAGAAATCCTATACCCCTGAGATAATGTGAAACAGAGCCGGGACCCAGGAAAGCTTGTATTGCTTGCAGCAGACTGGGGGCTGGGGGCAGCGGGGGAGGTTAGAGATTGTGAGGGATTTCTGTAGATTCTTCTTTTATGGGCCAGCTATGTGTGATCCTGGGTACTTCAGCATTACAGATGTCCTCAGAAGAGAGGACCTCCATTCCTTCCCTCCAGAGTTCCGGCCTTAAAGCTGTAAATCATCAAATGAGGGCTGATGGGAAGAGGAGGAACCCGCAGATCCTTTGACTCCAGCTCTGACTTTGTCTTGCCCCATTTCCTGTTCTCCTAAAGTCAGGGGGAGGGGGCTCTCCCACGGCCAGGCAGTTGGAGGGCCATGCTCGGGGTGGGGTCGCTGGTGTCGATCACCCCTCTCCCTCCCCTGCCACACTTAAGCTTGCCATAGCCAGGGATTAAAATGAACTAAGTGCTCTCCAACAGCCAGGCAGACCCACCGCCAACCTTGGGCTGCCCTTTGCGCTCAGGGAACTTTGTTCTCTCTATTCTCCCAATACTCAGGACACAGCATTTGTCCATCACGTACTTTCTAAGTGCCACCCGTGTCCTGGAAGAGGAAGACTTGGAACTTGTCTGTGAACAAGATTTATGCACTAGATGTCTAACTGACAGGCTGCTTGAGGGCCAGTGTGGGCACCCTCAGAGTTAAAAGCCCCTGTGCAACAAATCATTTGATGTGGGCTGTGACCAAGAGCCTGGGTGTCACGAAGGACTGAACTCAAACTAGCAGCCTGTCCCCCTCTAGTTCCTAGTCATCTTCACATGTGACTGGCCATGGTCCACCATCAGCAAGACAGGGCTTCCTCTGTGTACACATGTGTGCACACATTAAGGATCTGTCCCTGTGCTTGCTAGAGGCAGGGTAGAGCTGGGACAGACTACCTACTCGGCATTTGTACTTTGATTTAATAGCTCATAAGACCTCACACCAGAGAGAGACTCCCCATTCGTTGCTTCTGTTTTAGATGTTGAGAATCTGAGTAGAGTCAAAACCATTCAATAGGGAGATTAATTCCACATTTTCTGTCTTTAAAATGAACAAAGGAGGGCTGGTGAGATGGCTCAGTGGGTAAGAGCACCCGACTGCTCTTCCGAAGGTCCAGAGTTCAAATCCCAGCAACCACATGGTGGCTCACAGCCATCCGTAACGAGATCTGGGGCCCTCTTCTGGAGTGTCTGAAGACAGCTACAGTGTACTTACATATAATAAATAAATAAATCTTAAAAAAAAAAAAAAAAATGAACAAAGGAGTTAGATGTGTGTAGCACAGTCCAGGTTCCTAGAGCCAATAGCCATCCCTAGAACATTCTCCCAGACCTACCACTTTTACTCACAGTGGTGTGCCAGAGTAATGGAACCTTTTTTTTTTTTTTAATGACACTCCTTAGCCTCTAATAAGAGTCCTGTATTTGGGGGGATACTGGGGAACCCAAGACCCTCCAGAGAGACCTCCTGGGGGGAACCCAAATCAGCCACAGTCCTGGAAATGATTAAGAACAGTTTTCCATCGTAGGGGAGCTATAAGAAGCCATAGACCTCCTTGCACCCCACTGGCTCAGACCCTCCTAGGACTGATCACAGGAAACTCCTTTGGAACGTCAGTGTGTCCCAAAATTCCAAAGCCCAGCCAGGGCAAGAGCTAGGGGCATCATGTTGCCTACAGTGCACCCTATTCCCACCCCTACAGTATGTGTTGAATAAACATGAGTTATTAAGTGAGCATTGCAGTAGCTTTGAGAGCTGTATTTTACATACAAAAGAACTGAAGCCCTGAATGTGGTAACGTAGCCGAGGCCAGTCAGCCAGCTGGTCAGGTTCAGATGTGAGCATGGGCCATCAAAGTCAAGATCCTGCTCTTTTGTCCTACAGGCCAAAGCTTCTCACTGAGACTAGCTGTGACATTTCCCAGGGGTTCACACCCCTGCTACAGCCACAAACACAAAGGAGAGGAAGGCAGGCCCCAAGCATGAGCTGGGGCGAGGAGGGGATCCTGGGACAGAAGTTGTCCCTGGGCTTCAGGAAGCAGTAGTGGCCACAAGTGCCATTTGAGTGTCACACACAAGGAGTCTGATGTCTTGAGTAGAAAGGGTATCACATCCTAGAGGCGGTGGGAAGGATGGGATTCAAGGGTCACCCAGGACAGGGGTCACTAGGAAGCTGCGATGTGGGTGTTGAGGGGACAGACAGGCAGGGAAGGTGTGGGTCCGTAAGGCTGGTGTGTGCTAGCACAGAAGGAACCCCTTCTCTGCAGAGCCCTGCTGGGGCTACCATGGTTGCTATGAGACAGCTGAGTGCTACCTTCTGCCCAATGCTGCTGTCTTTTCCTAGCCAGAGTAGATCTCTGTCTTGCTCCAGACTAGGGAAGATGTCTCAGGCCGAGGCTTCCCTGCTAGACTTCAGTTCCTCCTCCTCTTGCCCAGGCAGGCGTGTGACGTGGCTCCTGGCTTAGCCACCTTGCCCACTTCCATGTTACCTACTTTCCAGCTCATGGAGCAGGCCCAGGAGGTGCCCTCCTATCTGGAATCTATTCCCTCTCCCAAGAGGGCCCAGGATTCTCCTTGGAGTAAGACCTGACCACAGGGAAGTGCTTTGGCCAGGGCGGGTCATAGCTGCTGGGAAGAAGGTCCCCAGAGCTGAGTGGGGAGTCGGGTAACCGAGGGAAGCTGCGGTGAGTCCGGCGCATGTGCAGACCCTCCCGAGAGTCTAGCCATGTATCTGAGAAGTATAGCTAGAGTGGCCGGCACACCACGTGCCTAACAGCTCACTTCTTAATTCCTCCTGAGATATATGTCACTTACCATCAGTGATAGCAGAACGGTTTTGCCAAAACTCAGCCCTCCCAGACTTCTACTGGTGACAGCAATGTCTAGACAGCCTCAGGAGCCAGAGTCCCTTGTCCTGCATGTAGTAGGTCTTCTGCACAGGTGGTGGCAATGGCTGAGGGAACAGTAGCTGCTCGAAGGTCTGTGACTCTGAGCATGTGTCATTGGTCTGTGTTCTGAAGAGCCTTCCATCCCTCTGCTTGTGGGACCCGGGGGCTAGGGTCAGGTCTTCACCCAGAGTTCCTTCAGCCACCAGCAGACACCATATCATCTTTCCCGATGGCATCTGCTCAGACCTGTGACTTAGTGACACAGTGAAGGCTTCCTCCTTCCCTCCTCTTTTTGGCTAGGTCCTCTACTCTAACTTCCTTCTTTCTTTTTTTCTTTTCTTTTTTTTAAATTGTTTTGTTTTTCTTTTTGAGACAGGGTTTCTCTGTGTAGACCTCTATAGACCAGGCTGACCTCGAACTCAGAGATCCGCTTGCCTCTGCCTCCCTAGTGCTGGGATTAAAGGCCTGCACCACCACCATCAGGACCTCAGCCCATATTCCTCTCGTGTACCTTTTCCTACCCGAGCACACTGGCCTCCCGACTGTTTGCCAGGTGTCCCTCAGCCTTTCCACTCATCCTGTGCATCAGTCTGCCACCTGGTGACATGTGTCAATCTTCTCCCAGAGGTGGCCTCCCCAGCCCTGAGAGCTGCAGCCTGAGGCCCAGAGCCCATTCTGTCAGGATCGCCATTCCAGTCAGTAAGACATTCGCCCAGGTCCGCTCTCTTGCCGTCTTCCCAAATACACAGTGAAATGTGGGATAAAAGAAGAAATAAACAAGAAGAAAGAGTTGTAGAGCCGGGCAGTGGTGGTGCACGCCTTTAATCCCAGCACTCGGGAGGCAGAGGCAGGCGGAATTCTGAGTTCGAGGCCAGCCTGGTGGTCTACAGAGTGAGTTCCAGGACAGCCAGGGCTACACAGAGAAATCCTGTCTCAAAAAACAAAACAAAACAAAAAGGTTGTAGAAAGATGCAGTATAAGCCCACCTTGAGAAAACCAGGCCAGAGAAGGAAAGGGGCTGGTGAGACTGTAGGGGAGGCCAGTGGTGAGGAGACGGGAGATGAGCAGGAGGTGACCATGAGGAAGTAGAAGGGATGATGACAGGCCCACATAACCCAGGGAGAGAGCACGAGGGTGTCAGGGGCCATTCCCTGAGGTGAGGACCTCACAGGTACAACACAAGTTGTACCTGACCTTTTCATTATTTCACCTTCCCTTAAGGAAGAAATCTAATCTCCGAGGTCCTGGACTTTCTCACCCCTCCTTAAAATGCCCAGAGAACCCTTCTCTGGGAGTTTGCAGGGACCACCAGTGCAGTGTGGCCACCTGTGAGGCCCTGTGAACTCACCCTATCTTCCTAGTCACACCAGTCAGGGAAGCCAAGAGTTTCCCCTCGGTCACCTCAAGCCAGCAGATGCTCAAGCCCAGGCTCGGTGCCATGCAGGGCATCTGGTCAGGCCACTGTGGATTCTTGGTCCTGTCAAGGACAAGGCAGGAGGAGCTAGATTCAGTTGTTTGGGGGTCCCTGAGTTTTCTTGGGATCCTAGTGGGCCTTCAGCAGACACCTCGGAACTCATGCTGGTACAGAAAGACATCTTCAAAACGGCCCTGGGGCCGGGAGCCCAGGGCCAGACTTGCCAGGCCTGCATTTTGGTGCAACTTCTTTGAGAATCACCATGGTACTTAGGTGACTAAAAATAAAGGCTGTCACTTTAGAGTCCATTCGTTTTTGACTGTGTAGAAGGTCCTTCAGAATATTACATAAAATGTCTTACTCGCCTTGAACTGTGAGTGAAAGAAGCCGTATTTGCCTGGGGAATGTTGTCCTAACCGGGGGCAGATCGCTGTCTCCCCTCCCCTCAAAGGAAAATCAGGATGGAAATAGAATACCATTGTTGAGCCTATCCTAGGAGGATTTTCCTCCAGAAGCCCAAGATGAGTCACACTGGCAGCCCCACCCCCTGGCCCCAGCTCCTAAATCCTCACTTGCTGGGCTGAGCCAAGGGCTGGCCCAGCCACTTGTCACTACGCCCTTGGGTTTTGTCCCCAGCACCTCACTCCCTTCCTGCTATCCATTCACCTCGGCTGGGCAGCCCCTCCCTGGCTGTCTTCCACACGCAGGGCTCACAGCACCCTAGATTGTCCCCTGTCCTCCATCAGGGGCTTCTCCTCCCCCTCTGCCCCCTCCAGCTCTCCCCGCAGTGAGGATTGACTCAGAAGCGCTTATTCTGCTGCTCACTGAGCCTCCTCTAGACCAAGACAAGGCTGATGTGTCCCTTGGTCCCCTCCAAGGGACCTCACACTCCCTGTCTCTCCTGGGCTCTCTTCTCTAACCTGAGTCTTGGCTCACTCTCCAGAGAGTTCTCTAATTTTGTCTATTTTCCTCCAGGGCTTCCCTGTCTCCAGTCTGAACCACCCCCACCCCTCACACCCTCCCATCTTGCCTTCCCACAGCCCTGCAGCCCCTCCCGACAGCAGCCACATCCTCCACGCTCTTCCTGCAGTTCTCAGGTCTGTGTGGCCTGAGGCCCTCTCTCCGAATCACTGTGTGAGCTCCTGTGGTTCCTTCTTCCTTCCTTCCTTCTTTCTCTTTCTTGTATAAGTATGATGCACACACATACATACACACACATACATGCCTACACATACATGCCTGCACACGTACCACAGCATGCATGTAAAGGTCAGAAGACAGCTCTGGGGATTCAGGTCTTTCCTTCACCCGTGGATTCTAAGGATCACACTCAGAATGGCAGTCTTGTGGCTTACCTGAGGAGCCATCTCACCAACCCAACATTTTTTTCCTTGCTTTTATGGCTTCTGTGAAAATTCCAAACTTCGGTGTTTAGGCAAATTAAAGACCATTTGCCTGAGGTTTGGGGAGATGAAGCTGGCAATGGAGAAAGTGCGTCTCGGTGTTACCAGGTGTGTAACAAGGCGGGCCGGCCGGAGTCAGGAGCTCTGGAGGCCTCCGCCTTCTCTTTGGGCTGTGCATGCTTAGACATTGGGCTGGAAGTTGTGGTAGATGTTCTGCCCCGCGGGCACCTGCAACTTGGTCTGACACACTTCCATCCGAGGGCCTGGAAGGCCAGGTCTTACCCGCCTTTGTACTAAAGAACATCAAGGCAGGTAGGCTATGGAGTGTGCTGTACCAATATTGCAGGTGTACTTAAAAAAAAAAAGATTGATTTATGTATGTGAGTACATGGTAGCTGTCTTCAGACACGCCAGAGAAGGGCATCGGATCCCATTACAGATGGTTGTGAGCCACCACACAGGTTGCTGGGAATTGAACTCATGCCCTCTGAAAGAGCAGTCAGTGCTTTTAACCTCTGAGTCATCTCTCCAGCCCCCATGGGTTTACTTTTATTAAGGTCCCATTCACATCCTGAGGGACAGGGATGACCTTGTGTCCCAGCTCAGACAGATCAGACCCTCAGTGACAGGAGACTCCCATGGGGTTGAAATGAGGTGAGCAGCTAGCCACCTGTGTGACCAGGCTCCCCTGCAAGGCACTGGGCAGTCAGAGTCCTCTGGACACTGATGCAATACATACTTACCAAGCCCTGAGTCACTGACACTGGTGTAGACATGTGCTCCTGCAGGTAAAAGTCCCACTATGAAAAGGCCCACATGAAGTAGCTAAGGGAAGTCCCAGATGTCCACCATGATCCTCCAGATGTTTTGTCCCTCCTCCTCTGGGTCCTGGCAAAGTGGCAGCAGCCTCTCCCGGCCATTCCAGTGCTGTGACCTGTGCAGACCCTGGCCAGGGGCTTGCTTAGTTATATCACCAGGCTAAGTGTGTGTGTGATCCTGCTACTCAGATACCCTGGTGGGCCTTCCACTGCTGGGAAAATCCTCTCCTTTGTGGAAGAAAACAACATCATGCACTGGGGATATAGCGGAGTTGGTAGTCATGTATCTAGCATGCACAAAGCCCTAAATTTGATGCCCAGCACCTAACTGGGCATTAATCAGGCATGATGGCGGCTCGTGTATGCCTGTGATCCTAGCACTAGAGGCAGGAAAAATTCAAGGCCACCCTCAGCTTCATAGAGTTCAAGGCCAGCCTAGGCTACAGTAGACCTTGTTCCAAAACAAAGGAAAAAGAAGAAGAAAAAAATCTAGAATTTTTCTGGAAAGATACACAATTCGAATTAAAGTGGGTTACAGTCTCACACAGATACCGCAGTGGAAGTGAAGACGTGGTTCCCAGGGCCCAGTTCTGTCATGGGAACCCTTGTTCTTAGTGAAAATGAATGCACATGTTTTATTGGAATGGGATCCATTGAGGGGGAAACTATCAAACAAAGAATGCCAGAGAGCACTGGTACCTAGAAAGCCCCTCCTGCCCAAGCCCAGCAACGTATCTGGAACTGTATAGTTAGTTATTCCTGGTGGTGACTGCCACCAGGGGCAGAACAGACAGAGAAAGTGTGGCCCAGATGCAAAGATGTCTCGACTCTTCAAGCTGGCCTGGCAGGGAGGGAAGCCTGAGAATGGTAGTGGGGTGGGGGGTGCAAGTACGAGGGGCGCACTATGAAGCATCCCTTGCCAGACATGGTGTTCTTGTCTCTCATCCCAGCACTGCAAGGGTTGAGGCAGGAGGATTGCCACAAGTTTGAGGTCTGACGTACATACAACGAGGCTTCAAAGCAAGGAGTCCCCTTCAGAACTGTATGCAAACGTGTCCCCAGTGGGCCTGCCACCCTCCATTATTCCATTTAATCTAATATGGACACATTTAAGGACCACATCCCTGCCAGGCTAAAGTATGGGCCTCCCTCCTATGGAACCAAGTAGAGGTCCCAGTACTGCCATTGGCCCAGCAAGTCTTGTTTTTTAGATCCACAGTTTCTGCGTTTGGAAATTGGGTTCCTATTAAAAGTTTAAAAGGGGAAGAAAAAAGAAAAAGCAGGCAGAAAAGGAAATGCCATCAGTCCTGCTCCCCCACTGTGGCCTTGAGTCCCGACTGTCTGTCGGAAAGGGTCTGGAAGGAGACCGATTCTGGCAGTGTGAGAGTTTGACAGCAGCCAATGGAAACTCGCAGGAATGCTGCTTGGGCTAGCCGGGGGCTGTTTCCACTGCTGCTTTTACGAGATGCAGACCCGTTCCTCCATTCCTCCATCCTTGGCTGGCCAACTTGAAGATATGAGGAGTTCTTTGAGCGTAGCTCTGCCTCGGGGGTCCAGTTCCTGTTCTACAGGCAGTGATTTTTCAGGTTCTGTCCTATGATCTAGAGTACAGAGTCCTCCCATCCCTGGCCAGCTCATGCAGAAGGGGCCAGCCATCAGATGGAGCACCCTCTATGACAGCTGACGTCCACACAGGATGCTGTGAGAATTTATAGCTGCTGCATTGAAGGGGAAACTCTTTCTCCAAATGTCTGTTTTATTAAGTGTATGAAAGCCTCCTTTCTGCTGGATCAAGCTCAAGCCCTCGTGGAGCCTCGGGGAATGAGATGATCTCTGTTGAGAAACGTTCCCTGGCCTTTCCAGTGACGGTGGGAGCCAAGCTTGCTGCGCTCCGTGCAGGGACCGTGTCTTCACAAATGCAGTAGGCACTCAGCAACCCTCAGTGATGGAAATGAAATGACCGGTCAGCTCAGCCTGGTAGGGTAGGTGAGACTGGAGGGACAGGCAGAGGGACAGCCCTTGGCCAAGTGTACAGCTGCCCAAAGCCAGGGGAGGTAAACAGATTTCCACAGCTTTTGTGGGAGCCCTGTCTGCAAGACTGGTCTTGGTCCATGAAGTACACATAGCCTTAGGTACACTGGGTGTGTGGAAGTGGTTCCAGAAGGCATTATCACTTGCCAGTGATCACCCTAGTCCTCACCCCCAGGTGGCACTGTCTCACTCTTTCCTCATAGACCCACATAACTAGAGCCCCCACCCTCTGGGCTCGGGCTGGTGGGGTGACTGAGGACTGACTTCCCAGCTTTGTCTCCTGCCAGCCTTGGAAGAAGTGCCCTTAGCATGGAGGGAGGTCTCTGTCCTGGGCAGGAGTACCAGACTAGGGCTCAGGATTCCCTAGACCATGGCTGTCTTGGGGGGAACGACTGGAGGCTATGAGATCTGTCATCTGTCTTCTCTCTTGCTGCCCACAAACTCCAGAGACGGGTGCAGAGGGCATGAAAGGCCAAGCATAGCCCACTGGCAGGTAGTGAGGCACCTGGTATTTGGGTACCAGGCTGAAGTGGCTTATACTGACTCCTAGGGCAGCGAGGCAGGCTTTCCATCCTGAGCCTGATACCTTTTCTTTTGCAGACAGTGTCCATTCTGGAACAGCGACTGACACTGACAGAAGACAGGCTGAAGCAGTGCCTGGAGAACCAGCAGCTAATCATGCAGAGAACGCCACCGTGATGAGGGGAGCAAGGATCAGGAGCTCAGTGATTGGGGGGATAGCAGGCCAGGGATTTGTATGGGGACTTGAGTAAATAAATAAAGGGATCCCACCTGAGAGAGCCACATCTTACCCAGTCTGGGATTGGGTGCCCTCCTCCCCACCCCTGCAAGTGCTGTCTGTACCTGGAGCTTCTCCATCTGACAATGGGAAGCTCCCAGTGGGCAAAGCCACACAGAAAGGAGACTGAAGACCCAGAAGGCAGGGCCACATGCAGTTTAACAAACTCAGAATCCTAAGATGGTGGTCTCTCCTCTCTCTCTCTCTCTCTCTCTCTCTCTCTCTCCCTCTTCTCTCTCTCTTTCTCTCTCTCTCTCTCCCTCCCTCCCTCCCTCTCCCCCCCCCCCACTTGCTAGGTCTTCATTTACCTCACCTTCAGCCTCCTGACTGGTTTCTAAGTTGACTGCTCTTTCCTTAGATGAGCCAAGAATTTCTTTCCATTTGACCCTCCCCCTGCCCAAAGCCCCCCAGGGGACCCACCCAGGTCAGGTTTGTTCAGGACAAGCTGGATGGGATAGGTGGAGCCTTTGCAATGCCCTTAATTCCTGTCACCACATATATTCACCAAGACCCATGGCTTCTTCCTTTCTATATGCATGAGAGTAAAGGAATCTGAAAATGCAGACCGCTTTGCCTGATCTTGTGCAGGAATGGCTTGTTCTGGGTAAGACCCACTCAGCCCTCCCATCCCAAGGTCCCTAAAGGGAGAGTCACAGCAGAGGCAGGAAGTGGGGTGCTCAGAGACCAAGGATACCCTTATTTGCAAGGATAGCCAAAGGCCCTGTGTACTACCCACAGCCTCTTAACTGGCTTCCATAGGATGTAGAAACCCCGGGCATTCTGTTTCCATTCATTCATGAGGGCTTCCAGGGGCCTCCTCCTCCACATCTGGACTGGGAAAACCACAGTGAGCGCGTTCCATGTCTGAGTTGCTTGTGCCTTCAGCCTTGAGCATCTTGGAGCTTAGCCAATCAGGGAGGTCCTTACCCGCCTAGCTTACTGCCCTGCACCAAGGTGGGTCTCAGTGCTGGAACTTCTCAGAAGCTGTCAGTACCGGTGGGTAATACAGCCAGCCCTTGCAGCTTCCAGGAGAAGCAGAGCCTGAAAGTCTTAAGACTTCAGGCTGGCAAGAGGGTCAATCTGTGTTGATTTCTGATAAGCCGTAGTATGGGAGGTTGCCTCCTCCAGCTTCCATTAGGTATGGAAAGCTGAATTCCAGGGTCAGACCTTGGTCCTGCCCACCCCAAGCTGTACCCCTTAATACTGTGGTCTAACCAATCTGAGGCTCTGCTTGATAGAGTTTTGAAGTAATGACCCTGTTCCTCCAGGTGCTGTCTCCCCCCACACACACACACACCCCTCCCTGCCCAGTGCAGACTACTGGCTCAAGGGAACCTGTTGCTCCGTCCAGTCCCACTAGATGGCAGAGCCTTTTGTCAGGGACAGCAGGTGGGGAAGAGCCAGGGGCTCCCAGGATGCCCTGAGAAGCTGCGGTGTAAGAAGCCCAGTGGCCTCTGGTAGGGAGGCCGCCTCGGGAGACAAGCACCCCATCGCATGAGCCTTAGCTGGCAGCCAGCCCAAAGGGCACTGCTTGTGTGGCCAGCCTTGTCATCCCCTCCCATGCTGCCTCCGCCACCCAGCATGGGCTCTTTTGGTGGAGGCAGGCAGAGTGTAGCTAGGCTCACATGGGAGCATACGCCTTTAATTCCAGCACCCAGTAGGCAGAGGCAGGCGGATCTCTGAGTTTGGGCCTATTCTCACAGTGAGACCTGGTCGGTCTCAAAACACAAGTGGGAGTGGGAACAGAGCATCAGCATCCACCCATCCTTCTCTGCTTCCTGGCTCGGGGTCGGTAGTAACCGGCTGCTGCAAGCCCGGGCTGCCACGGCGTCCCTACTGTGACAACTGTGAACCAAATAAACCTTCCCTTGCTGAAGCTGCTTTTCCACGTCTTCTGTCAACGCTATGGAGAAGGTAAGAGGCTGCCCTCAGGAGGAGCCTCTGCAGCTCACACACCTCCCTCAGCAGAGCTGCCAGGAAGGGACCTCAGGGGTCCCAGCCTCCTCACATCGCTCTTGGAATGAGCAGAGATCTTAACTTCCATGCCCAGGGCAGATTTACAAAGGGCTGAAGCTCATTTAGGACCAAGATCTCCCAAAAGGATTTTTCCCCCTACCAACCATGAGACCCAACTCAGAACCTGCCTGGTTGGGGCAGGGTTCTAGAGTTCTCTTACGCAGACTAGCTACTCTGCCATGTCCTACCCTTGTGAAGAAACCTTAGGCTGCCTGAAAGGGCCAATACAGGGCCCTGGGTGGACTTCCAGTACCCTGCAAGGTTGAAGGTCATGTAACGGGGCCTTGCTTGCAGTATTTATCTCCCCAAATGATACTATCAACCCTACCTAATAGCCATGCTGACCCTCCCCCCTCCCTTCTGCTGCCAGGCACAAAAGCATCCCCTCTGGAAGTTTAGCCAGAGGCTCTGTACTGGCTGGTTTTGTGTATCAACTTGACACATCTGGAGTTATCACAGAGAAAGGAGCCTCCCTTGAGGAAACGCCTCCATGAGATCCAGCTGTAAGGCATTTTCTCAATTAGTGATCAAGGGTGGGAAGGCCCATGGTGGGTGGGACCATCTCTGGGCTGGTGGTCTTGGGTTCTATAAGAAAGCAAGCTGAGCAAGCCAGGGGAAGCAAGCCAGGAAGTAACATCCCTCCATGGCCTCTGCATCAGCTCCTGCTTCCTGACCTGCTTGAGTTCCAGTCCTGACTTCCTTTGGTGATGAACAGCAGTGTGGAAATGTAAGCTGAATAAACCCTTTCTTTCCTCCCCAGCTTGCTTCTTGGTCATGTTTGTGCAGGAATAGAGACCCTGACTAATGCTCCAAATCTTGGATTGAATGACTGAGCTCCCAGAAAAGCAAACTGTAGTTCGCACCCCCAGTGTGCTCTGTCCTTATCCCTTTGTCCCCCTAAGATGAAGCTAAGTTGCCACGGCCAGCTTCTCCAGGTTCCAGGGCTTGGACCCGCACTTCTTGTCAGAGAAGCAATGGTGGCAGGCCAGGTGGGCTTTGATAAGCACGGTGCCTGGAAGAAGTTGTCAAGCCTGACCGCAGCCCGTGATTTCCTAGTTTGCTTCCGCTACTGACCCAGAGCAACTTGGGGAAGAAAAGGCTGACTTGACTGACACAGCCGGATCTCAGTCCATCCCTACGGGAAGTCAGGGCAGGAACCCAAGCAGGAGCCTGGAAGCAGAAACTGAAGAGGAGGCAGGCCATGGAGAAACACTGACCCCATTCTCCATGGCTCAATCAGCATTTCTATAGAAACTAAGACCACTAGCTGAGGGGTGGCACCAGAGTGGGGCTGGGCCTTCCCACATCAATCATTAATCAATAAAATGCACCCCCAGACTTGCCTACAGGTAGGCCAATATGAAGGAACCATCGTCTCAGTTGAGGTTCCCCCCCCATTCCCAAATGACCCTAAGTTGACCCAGACTAACCAGCACACATGGCAAGCCCATCTGCCCTCATCTTTGAGTACTGCCCCCAGGGGCTCCTATCAGGTAGGTTTCAAGGTCCCCAAAGGCCTGTGGCCATTTCACAGTCTCCACAGGAACTCTCTCTGTCTCTTTCCTGCCTTCTGTCCTGGAATCTCTGGATTTCTTCCTGGTAGTGGGCATCTGGGGCAGGGGCAGCGCAGCAGCTCAGTTAAGATGTTGTTCCTCATCCATGTCACAGGCCCTAGCTCTGTGGTCTTGAAAAGTCCTCTCCTATTTCTTGACCTCCGTAAAACACGCCGAATTGAGTGTGGACAACATATGCCTGTCTTTCCCTGACAGCCAGGTCTCTTTCCTGGCACTTGGCTCTTCGTGTCAGTGGGGACAGGGGACTTGGTTCCAGGGTCTCTCTGGCTCAAATTCTAGATGGCCCTCATTTCCTAGTCCAAGAGCTCCTGCCACCGGGAGCCATCTCCAGGGGCAAGAAGGAAGTTGGGAGTGTGAAGAGGTAAAAATTCCAAAGCTGCCACCTCCTCTGTCACAGGGAGGCCAGCACAGGCTTCGGGGTGGATGTTTGTGATTACCCAGAATCCCGGAAACCCAGCCCGCTGAGCAAGCAAGTACATGGTGAGTCACCCTCACCCTCATCCCAGCTCCCTGTCATTAACCTCATCTTCCTAACGATTTGCTCAAGACAGTCCCGGGAAGGCTCAAGCCTACACTGGTGTGTGACCGTGTGAGGGGGACCCGAAGCACAGGGCCAGTTTCTCACAAAGCAGCCCCACTCTACCTGCCCCACCCCACCCTGGGCTGCTGAAGAGGGACGCCGTGTTTGCTAAGGGAGCACTGTCAGGCCGGTGGCAGTCTCATTGACCTCAGAGCATAATCCCACTTCGGACTTAGTTCCTTTGCCTGGTAGACTAGCCCACCCCAGCTACAGCCCAGTGAGCAGAGGAGTGTCACACCTCCCTGTGACAGAGGAGGTGGCCTCAGCTCCACCACACTAAGGAAGTGTCCCTCTAAAAGCTTCGCCTTGTCTTTTGGCCCAGGATGGGGGTGCTCATGACTGTGCCATGAACCATCCCTGAGTTCTTGCTGCCTAGCTGCTAGAAAGCATGGGGAGCCAGCCCCTTCTGCATGTGGAAGCACTCTCCAGAGATCCTGTTTATAGAGCAAGGGGAGGAGTTCCCACTTAGGTGAGGCCACCAACCTGGTGGCCTGGAGTCAGTTGTGGAAGAACCCCCAGCCCTTACCCCTCCCACTCCTATGCCTGGAGAAGTCCGTTCACTGGGAGGAAGGGAAGAAGCCTGCTTTCCTACTGTTTCCTGTTCTCAGCCCTCCGCTTCTCTCTCTCGGGCACAGCGTGTGTTCCTGGAAGGGGGGCTTTAGTCTGTTCAGTGGGTGCTCTGTGGCAGAGGTTGGGCCTTCAGGTCAATGTCACAATGGCAACACACACACCAGTGCCTCATCCATCTCCACCTTCCAGACGGGCATCGGCACTTGGTGAGTGAGACTTTCCTAAGCGCCCAGGCCTGTGTGTTCCCTTGATCTCCAGGGCTACCCCCTAGGGGATGGTAACCACGCTCAGGGCTGAGATGGGATCATGCGCCCAAGGCTTGCACATGGTGACCTCTCGCCAGCCCTGCCCAGGATCCAGCGTCTTGTCCCTATGACACTGCTGCAGAGTTTGTCCCTCAGAACCCTCTGAACCCTGGAAAGCAGTGTGTTAGCACTCCTGCCCCTCCAGGTAGCAGCTCACATGCGCCCACACCTATGCCTGCTCTCTGGAAACAAGGTACGTTCTGTCCCAGTAAACGTGACTGCTATGGGACAAGTCTCTGGCAGGAGCTGGGAGACTGACCTGTTCTGAGGCTGCCCCTGGAGTGTGGGTTGCAAGCATCTCCCCCAAATAGTTGGGATGCACCTAGAGCAAGGCCAGTCATGAGCTCCCACAAGGATGTCCACAGCCCTGTGAGAAGTGGCTAGTCTCCTGCTGAGAACCGAACAGACTAAAGCCCCCCTCTGATCTGAAGGAGACGAAGTCCCATAGACCCCTCTGATGGGAGTGGAAGTCTTAGGCAGGAATGCCAGGTGAGGACCACCAACATCGCTGATAGCATGAACCTGTTCCCCTCCTGCAAATCAACAGAAAGCCCAGCAGCAGCAAGCCAAGGCCTTGCCAACCTTTCTCCCGTGCCTGCCCCTGGCAGCACAGCACTCAGGCTGCCAAAGGGTCCAGCAAAAAGAGAACAAATAATAGAAAGCTCATAAGACAGCTCACCCCACTCCCGCTCAGCCTCCAAAGACAGGCCAAGGGGGCCCTCATTCTCATCCCCCATGGTGTATTTCTCATTGCTCAGCCCCAGGGTTCCTGCACCCAGAAATGCAGGACCTCACCCCCAAGCCTCGGCCTTCATACACACAGTGACAGCAACTTGTCGGTGGTGGCTGAGACAATTCACAAACAATTCCGAGAGCTGCATTTCTCTGCAGTGAAATAAGACCCAAGCCCAGGAAGTCATTAGGAACCCAAGAGGCAGGCCTGTATTACTGGTGCCCCCCCCCCAATGCTAGCCAGTATTCCTAGGAGGGGTTCCATTGTCCTCCACGAGTCCTCGAAGGTCACTGCCCAAATGTCACACATCTTTTACTGGACTCCACCACCCACCACAGACCAGCATGGCCTCTTCCCAGTGGGACTTCCAAGCATGTGCCAGGCCTTTCCATGTGTTATCTGTGAGTGCCAAGGTGAGGTGAGGTGCAGACTGGTGTTTAGCTCCTCAAATCACCAGGCCTGGTGCAAGGACAGGGCTTGAGACAGGGCTCTGTCACTAGTCACCGGAAGGGGGGAGGCTTCTATCCCCATCCTCATCCGGGTGCTATACACCAAACCCCTATGGTCCGGGACCTAGACAAGCAGAGGCAGGAGTCTGGCTTTTTCTATCTGAGAGAAGAGCAGCCTCCTAGGGGCCTCTTGCACCACCCCCATCGGACCACTGGCCTGGGGCCTCCTGCAGGGGCCTAGGAGCCTGCCTACCAATCTGGGGTACTGTAGAGCTTCTGGGGACTGAGCCTGCCTTGGCTTCTCCACAGCCACATGTTTCCAATCCCTTCCCCGGCCCCTCTCCCCAGCCCCAGCCCCTTCCCATTTCCGCTCAGCCATCCACTCCATGTGGAACTCATTAAGAGACCCTCAGGGCTCTCGTAACCCAACTCTGGCCTGGGCTTGGGGAGAGAGATCTGTCCGTAGCCTGCAAGCAGAGACTCAGCCTCCCCATGGTCACCCCACAACATCTCTCTCTGGCCCTGAGTAGCTCTAAGCTGAGAGAGCACGAACACACACACACACACACACAACCTGGCTATGACCAAGAGTCAGCCATCCTGAGGAAGGAAGTACAGCCAGGCCATCTCGGCTCTTCCTGTCCTCTCCTTTTAAATAACCCAGCCTCCTCAGTGAGTACCCCAGCCTCCTCAGCAGCTGGGTTGGAGCCCTGATCCTAGTGGGCAGCTGGACCCATGTCAAAGGCGAAGCTCAGTGTCTCTGAGGGCAGACTTTTGAGGCTTCTGAACCACTGACTTGATGACCTTCAGCTTCCTGTCTGAAAAATGGGAATGTCCAGGGAAGAAATCAATGCCGTGTAGAATAGCCACCAAGCAAACATAAGGCCACATTCTCTTGAAAGCCCATTCCTTGGAGGTTATGCATGCATAGACAGACAGACAGACAGACAGACAGACAGACAGACAGACAGACAGACAGAAACCTGATGTTGATCACTCTGATCACCAGAGTTTGGGAAACACCAGGATGGGTGTGTATAGCTGACACCCTCCCTGTAGGACTTACTTGTCAGAGCCTTCAATGCATACTTACACAGTGGAATTGATTCCAGATGTGTGACCACATGACCTTTAGTGTAGAGGTGTACCTAGCGAGCCTAGAGTTGTGTGGAATCCATTCTGGAAAGTACTATAGGTAAGACTGTCAGAGGCCCCTAATAAGAAAGACTCCTGCGGATCTGAGCAGTAATTTCTTTCTGGCTGTTAGGAAAAGTGGACACTGAATGGTGGTGACAACTAAGGAGGGAGCAGAAGCCCATGGGGGCAGGGGATGTCCATGGTCAGGGCAGGAGTCAGGCCAGGGGCCCTGGTGACTCTCCACCTAATCGTCCTTCCTCATGGGAGAACAGGCAAGTGGGTGGGACAGCACTAGGTGCTGGGGCCTGGGCCGTCAGGCAGGGCCTTTCCCATGCAATGAGACCTGCACAGGCAGGCCCAGGGTGTTGGGAGTGTCCGCACTGCCACCCCACAGCAATATCAGCCCGGGGATGGGGCAGCCACTGGTTCAAGGTTCAAAATTCAAAAGAGTTCCTTTGTCTCTGCTTCCCACCCAGCTGGGGCCAGCCTCTGCCCAGAGCCCACTCTACCTACATGTTGGCACGGGTACCCCTCACGCTCCTGGATCTCTGCTCCAGAAGGCCTCCCCACCAGGGTACTCCACTAACTAGTCTGCCCTCTCTCCTGTCTGACGGAACACAAGACACTCAAGAGGGATAAGCAGGGAGGGCTAGGGCTTTCACACACACGCACACCAATCCTGTCTCAAGGTGGGTTTGCAAGGCATCCTACAACCCACTTTACAGAGAAAGAAACAGGTTGGGGAGAGGCAGTAATGGCTTCAGGTAGGAAGCAACTACCTCAGCTTAGGCTTTCCAGTTAACACCTCACCCAGTTTCACCCCTACTCTGTCTTGAAAGTTGCAGCAGGGCCCAGCAGGTGTCTGTACTTGATCTGAACCAACACAGTTTGACCAGGCCAAGACTACTGCTGCATACAGAGAAAAGAACAGGGTCTGTGCTCAGCCAGCCCCCTTGGCCACAGAGAGTTTCTCCAGTATAAGAACCTGCCAGGCATCCCTCTTCCCTCTGGGAGTTAGCTAGGCAGATGGAGAGATGGAGGGCCACGGGCTGGAGCCCTGCTTGGAGCCATCTAATTGGCAACATAGCTACGTCTTTTCAGCTCTCCGGGTCTTTGTGTGGGCCTGGGAGCTGCCTGGGAGTCCAGCATCTGGGCAGAATCTGGGCCCTGAGGAGTCCAGCTACTTCTTGCCCTGAGTCCTGCACTGAGACAGTGTTCCTGGGCCAGCCGCTGTTTCAGAATCTCCGCTGAATGCCTAGAGTCAAGCATCTCCTTAGGACCCGTTCCCCTGCCCCAGGGGCCAGGCAATGGGGGTCAGAGCTATTGTTTTGTTGTTGTGTTTTGTTTTTGTTTTCTTGCTCCTGCTCCTCCTCCTCCTCCTCTTTACTTTTTATTTTTTATTTTTATTTTTTTAAGGAGACAGGATCTCACTATGTAGCTCTGGCTGTCCTAGAACTCACCATATAGACCAGGCTGGCTTTGAACTCACAAGGATGAGAGATCAGCTGCCCCTGTCTCCCGAGAGCTGGGATTAAAGGTATGTGCTACTGTGCCTGGCTGGCTCATGCTGTCTTCTGAGACTTCATGAGCTATAATAGATAGATGCCAGGAGAAAGACGAGGTGGCTTCCAGCAAAGCTTGCCTCTTGCCCATCCTGTCCTCACATTAGAGATCATTCAGAGCTCACTGAATCTCTGCCCTGCCAACAATCTTTTGCATGTTTCATGAGATGGAGGGGGCCTGCCTTGGGAGGGACACTTGCTAATGTACCAGGAGTAGGACTGGGTGCAGCCAGGCCAGATAGCACATCCTCCCACCCCCAACCTATTTCCTGGTGTCACCAACCTGGGGTCAGGCCACCTAGCTCCAGGACAGCCCAGCTTGTCTGAGGTGTACTAGGCGTGACACCTGGGACAGGGACCTCAAGCCGGCACCCGTGTCTGGGCCAGGCCAGGTGGTTCCCAGGCCATTTCCTCAGCATCATCATGGTCCTCGTCATTGCCACCATCATTGTCTCATGGGAGGGATTCCTGAAAAACAGGGCTGCGTGGGCTGGGAGGGAGGGGTACAGACAGGCCCAGGCGACAGGCAGATGCTAATAAGGCAATTAGGCCTAACAGCTACAGAGAGACCTGCCCACCCAAGACAAGCCCAGCCCAGGCCCCTGGCATATCCGCCAGCCCAGGCCAGGTGCCCTGGGAATTTCTGGCCTGCTCCACCCTCGCCACCTCAGAGGTGGGACTGGCTTTGATAGGCAAGTACCTTTCACTCCTGCTTCTCTAGTTCAAAAACCACACGAGCCTAGAAAGATAGAACCAGCGACCTCTAACTCCATCGCTGCTTTTTACAAATGAGTTTGCGGGCTTAGAGGGGCCCCAGCCCATCTAAGGTAGCCATTAAAGGACCAGAAGCTTGGTGCCAGAGGCCAAGACTGGCATGGTGAGCAGTGGCTGGCAGCCAAATGCCCTGCTCCCCAAAGATGTCCTCATGGGTGGGCTCATGGGAGTGCTGCCCCTAGCCAGAGACTGTCAGGAGGAGAGACAGCATGCTTAGAATTTTGGGAAAGGGGGATACTTCAAGACAGCGACCCCTTTCCCTCTCTGCCCAGCCTACCTCTGAGGCCCAAGAAAAAATGTCAACAGCCTATCTGATTCTCCTGACTCTCTAAGGATGACTTCAGTGTCAGAAGATGGGGCATCCGGCTGAGTCAAAAACCCTCCACACCCCTCTTTCAGGTTTAAGGGCTGCTGGTATGGGTCTGGAAACCGCACTCAGAACCCCAAGAATTTAACAACCACAACGAGGCTAGAGTTCTGGTCTAGCCTGTGGAAGAAGGGTATGCCATCCTGTTCCTGGCAGGGGAGGGACAAGCTCTGACAGGGCTTGAGGCCCTGCCCTGGGGGGAGAGCAGAGGCTAATGGCAGGGAGCCTTTGGGCTCCAGGGACTCCTACTGAGCAACTCCAGGTAGGTCAGACAGGACATAGTAAAGGCCACGTGGGGAATGGAAGTTAGAGGCTGCTCTAGTTATACCATTTGGCAGGGGAGGCCCCAAAACATTTGAAGTCATAGGAGCATGCTGGGGTGGGTTCTAATCCCGACAGAGCCACTCTGCGGGTATCTACTCAGGTCTAGGAGGGGACAGGAGAGTCTGGGGAAGGAAACCCTAGAAGATGCATTCTAGCACAGGGAATGATAGTGCCCTGCCCATCCATACACCCAAGCGAGAACGGGCACGGGGTCTGAGAGGAAGCTGGGTAGACCTTGGCAGAGTCTAGCCAAAGGGAATGTGGAGGGCAGCTGAGACCCTGAGGTAAAAGAGTCAGGGCTAGACTGGCCACAAGTGGTGGGGGTGGGGGCAGCTGCGGCTTGGACCTAAGGCAGGACCAGCTCACTGTGGTTCTTAGACATGCTGAGGGCAGTGGGTAGCAGAGCTATAGAGCTGGAGACAGGAAGTCTGGATAGGGACTGGAGGGACCCACGGGAAAGGGCAGAAGGCCAGGCTGTGGAGTAGTACCTGAGTCCAATAGTCTCCAGGTCGTGGGTACATTACCCACGTTTGCTGTAGAAGTAGAAAACCTCCCCCTGTGGGGCTGCCTCCCACTCTCAGTCCTCCCCACTGTCCTAGTCCTCTGACCTGGGGTACTGGGGGGCAGAGCAGAGGAGCCTGGAACCTGGCAAAGGAAGAGGAGGTCTGGATTTTAGTCCTTGACCATGGTTTGACTCGTGACCATGGGCCTCAGTTTCTTCATCTGTCAGCAAAGCTGGCAGCATTCCCAGCGCTGACACAAAGCCCAGATGGGAGGCCAAGAGGGAATGTTAGACACAGTCAGATGTGCACCTGGCCATTAAAGCCCAAGGGGGCCCCGTGTGTGGGAACTCATACTGGGAGCCCCAGGCAGTCTTCCACCCTCTCCCTAGCCCGCCCTTCCCACTTGCTCATGTTTATATGTTTCCTTCCCATCACCTGGGCCACCATGACTCACCCCAGGCCCCGTGGGTATATGAGTAACTGGCTGGGACCAGAGCCAAGCCAGTGGGCAAGACACTTCCCTTCTTGTGCCTCAGCTTTCCCATCTGTAGAATGGTCAGAGCCCTGTTCCACTCACCTCATTGAGGAATGTGGGGCAATTGCAGGGCAGAGAAGGTGAAAGCAAGAGATGCCCTGGATAGAGGGCAGTGCAGGTCTCACCTGCCCGGGGCCGACCAGCCCAACAGTCCCTATCTTCTCAGGGATTCCAGGAACTTGGAATGACAGGTGGGCCTGGCTTGACACTGGCTGGCAGGACTCTGGGGATAAAACAGACCAGCCCACAGAACCAGTTGTCTCTAAGTGGGTAAAGGACAGGAACTTCCATATCCTGTAAGGGTGAATCTGGAGCTTTGGACAGATCCTACCAGGCAGAGAGACAGCCTGCCTTGGGGGAACCTAGGGGAACTGGAGATGCGATGGGTGCTGTGGGATAGACAGAGAGGATAGGGACTGAAGTGAAGCTTGAGAGTTCAAGGCCAGCCGTACTACAAAGTGATACCCTTTCTCAAAAACAAAACGCTCTAGAGATATAGGCAAAGTGCTCGTCTATTGTGCGAGAGCTGGTAAGTTATCTCCGCAGAACTGGGAGGAAGGTGGGATGAGTTCAGAGGGTGGGGACAGAGTCTGGAACAGGGAGTGGGAGGGTCAGGATGAGGTGGTGGGGAGAGGCCAGAGCTGGTATGGCTGTGAATTAAGAGTCCACCACAAAGGCAGCCTGTGTTTGCAGTACCAGGGCCTGAGTATGGAGTACGGAGTCAGAGAGCAACTGTGGGAATCGGTTCTCCATTTCTGTCGCGTGAGTCCCAGGGATCTATCTCAAACATACACCCAACCTCAGCATTGAGTGCCTGTATCCGATGAGCTGCTTCACCAGCCCCTACTATTTATTTCTGAGCCAGGTTCTCACTAAGTTGCCCACGCTGGCCTTCAGTTCACTCTCAGTCTAGTCAGGTCTTGTGAGCCTCCCACATCAGCCTCCTGGATAGCTGGAGACTCCAGACCTTTGTCACCAGGACTGACTGGCTGCAGATAGGTTTTGTGTCCTTTTTTTTTTTCTTTTTTTTTTTTTTAAAGATGTATTTATTTATTATATGTAAGTACTCTGTAGCTGTCCTCAGACGCACAGGAAGAGGGCGTCAGACCTCATTTCGGGTGGTTGTGAGCCACCATGTGGTTGCTGGGATTTGAACTCTGGACCTTCGGAAGAGCAGTCGCTGTAAAGAATGTGAAGCCAAGCCAGGCGTGGTGATGCACGCCTTTAATTCCAGCACTTGGGAGGCAGAGGCAGGCAGATTTCTGAGTTCGAGGCCAGCCTAGTCTTCCCAGTGAGTTCCAGGACATCCAGGGCTACACAGAGAAACCCTGTCTCAAAAAAAAAAAAAAAAAAAAAAAAAAGAATGTGAAGCCAGGGGGCTGGAGAGATGGCTCAGCGGTTAAGAACACTGACTGCTCTTCCAGGGGTCCTGAGTTCAATTCCCAACAACCACATGGTGGCTCACAACCATCTGTAATGGGATCTGATGCCCTCTTTTGGTGTGTCTGAAGACCGCTACAGTGTATTATATACATAAAATAAATAATTCTTAAAAACAAACAAACAAAAGAATGTGAAGCCAGGATCTGGCTTAGCAAGAAGTGTTACAATTGACTAGTAATGTCTGCCTGGAATAAAACACAGATGGCTGCCCCACTCGGATTCCTGCCTCCTATTTTCCATTCTCAGACTGGCCTCTGGAGATGGGGACTCCATGTAGAGAGGTTCTGCCCTGTCCTGCTGGGTAAGGAGGATTTGCACTCATCTGATCTTATCTGAATGCCTGGTCCTGTTTCGTATCTTTCCTGGTACAGAGCAGGTTCTCCAAAAATGTTTGAGAAGGAGCAGATGGAAGGCTAGCCTCAGACCAGTCATTTTTTCTCTCTCCTCTTTGCTTTCTCAAGGCAGCCTTGGGGATCAGATCCCCACAGATTGCCCAGGGCCATCATGTCTTGTACTCTGGCCTGGACATGGCCCTATCTCTTGCTCTGGTTGTCTGTTCCCCAAGGCTCTGCATTCTCAACTGCTCTGCCCACACATCTGGGCATATGTGGCTCCCAGCTACCCTGGGCCCTAGGATTTATCATCTGGGGCCAGGAAGAAGGCAGGGGACAAGCCAAGGGTAGAATCTTCTTCCTTCAAGAACTTCAAACCACTGAGACCCTAGAACTAGCCAACAGGAGACAATGAGACTGGTGGGTAGGAGTAGGAGTGTGGTTCCCACGGGGTTGGTGGGACAGCCCCTCTGGCTGGCCTGCCTGACCTACCTAACAGGAGCAGCAAATGCCAGAGAGAGGGGCTGGGTGTGTGTATGTGTATAACAATGTATGTACATGCTGTCTACCTTTTCTATATGTACTTAGGTACCTGTGATATATATCTATGATACATATCTATGAGATGTGTGCATGTGTGTGTGTCTCGTCTCATAGGTAGATCCATGTCTTGGGAGCTGTGTTGTCTATTTTTGAAAGTATATATGTATATGCGTGTAGAGATGCAAACATATGAGCATGTGTGGCAAGAGATCTGTTCAGGACTTGTCTTTCTTTTTTTTCTTTTTCTTTCTTTCTTTCTTTTTTTTTTTTTTTTAAGATTTATGCCAGGCAGTAGTGGCACATACCTTTAATCCCAGCACTTGGGAGGCAGAGGCAGGCAGATTTCTAAGTTCAAGGCCAGCCTGGTCTACAAAGTGAGTACCAAGACAGCCAGGACTGTACAGAGAAACACTGTCTCAAACAAACAAACAAACTAACAAAAAAACAAAACAAAACAAAACAAAACAAACAAACAAAAAGATTTATCTATTTTATGTAATGAGTACACTGTAGCTGTACATGTGGTTGTGAATCTTCATGTGGTTGTTGAGAATTAAATTTAGGACCTCTGCTCACTCCGGTCAGCCCCAAGATTTATTATTATATGTAAGTACACTGTAGCTGTCTTCAGACGCACCAGAAGAGGGCATCAGATCTCATTAGAGATGGTTGTGAGCCACCATGTGGTTGGTGGGATTTGAACTCAGGACCTTCAGAAGAGCAGTCAGTGTTCTTACCTACTGAGCCATCTAGCCAGCCTCAGGACCAACTTTTCACAGATCATTCCTGACCTACTTGTTTGGGCATTATCTCCCCAGGTAAGTGACCCACTGAGGGCTGAGCAAACTGCCCGGGGCTTGGGGCAAGCAAAATGAGCGAGTTTCGCGGGCAGCATGGGGAGCCTCACGGGGCACTGGATGGCTGAGCCAGCGGCAGGCAGCAGGACTCACCGACTGCACTGTCCTCACTGCCCTAGCACTGCTCATTTCCCATACGTGATGGTAGACAGGGCTGCTCACAAGCCAACCCTCTTAGCTGGAATCACAGTATACACCATAGGCCCAGCAGTCAGGAGGCTGAAACAGGGATTGTAATTTGAAGCCAGTCTGGGCTACAACCCAGACTACAAAAGAGAGGTCTTGTCTCAAAAAAAAAAAAAAAAAAAAAAAAAAGCCACAAACAAGAAACAAAGGTTGCAGAAAGAAGGAGAATAGGAATTCAACCTAAACACATCTAGCTTCTTCAGAGGACAAGAAAGTGACCCCTCCCTACAGGCTCAAAACATGATGGTCCATCTTGAAGAAATCTGCAAGCACCAGAGGAAGTCTGTTTCAAAGATGCTTAAACTGACACAGCCATGGGGTCACCGAGCCACACTGGGGGAGGAGGAGGTACACCCCAATTCACATCTGTTCTTGGGGATCTGCAACTCCTCCTAGAACACAACAAAAGGCAGGAAACGGCCCCGCAGCACAGCCAGGCTTGTCCTCCTCCGTCATTCGGGATTGAATGTGCACACCCAGGGAAGGCAGCTGCAAACGTGCCTTGTGGGTTCCAGGTAATTAGGGATGAGACAGGGACAGAGGAAGTGGAGGACCACAGATGCCACTGGGCATCCAGACTGAAGAAGTCTGTAGGGGTGTTGCCTGGTAGCTGTGATGGAACGCAGACCGGATGGGGACAAGGGTCCTGCAAGCTCACAGCAGCGAATCTGGACAGGGACACCTAAGCTGAGATCAGAGAGTAGACAAAGGCTAGGGGGGGAAAAAAAAGTGAGTTTTTGTAGTTGACAGTTGTTGTGTAACAGTTTCCTCTGGGATTGAAATACTCCATCCTTCAGGGAAGCTACTTAAACAGGAAGGTAAACAACTCAAAATAGCTTCAGGAAGTCCCTGACACCGACCAGATTCACTAGGCCCCTCCCCATCAGACTAAGCAAGAAAAGCTGAGAGTCCCTCTAGGAAGACCAGAGCCCAGAGCCCAGAGGCAAAGAAGACCAAAACAGCTGCCTGGAAGCAGCATAAACTACCCCAGCTACCTGGAAGAGGTCTAGAACCACTGAGTCACTTGGAAAGGACTCTCTCCGACCTGTTGAGTTGCCCGTAGGCTGTGCAGTGTGCTCCAAGTTCCCAGCTTTTGTGAACTGTCACCCTCGCTGGAGTGGGCTTTGGTGATACAGCGGTCTCTGAGTCATTTCTGCTCCTGTAAGTGACCACAATAAAACTCATACTTCACCAAGGTGAACTTTGGAGGTATCCATACTTTGGTCTGGAGTAGGCTTCCTAGCTGGGGCGAGCCAGATGTGTTTGCTGAGATCTCCTCAAGAATTCTTGTCACAACGGTGCAAAGGCCTGGAGGTGTGGACGAGGCTCTGCCTGCAAAGAGCTAAAGTAAATCCACCCTACAAACCACCTGGGGGCTCTGCTTATCCTGGGGGGTACAGACCTGTGAGGGAAGCCTTTGTCTGTTCTTCCTTTCCGTCAGGGACACCTTGGTAGGCTAGGCACTTCTCTGAGATGCAGGAGGGACTAGAGAGAATGAGGTACCAGGTCTCCAGCAAAACAAACAAACATCTGTTCCAAGGGCCTTCTCCCAGTCCCTTGGAGGGAGGCTCGTGGATTCTGGGTGTCCACTCAGAAGCAAGGTTTTGGGACTTCCCTCCAGCCTGGGTGGGTGGAGGCCCTGATCCTGCCAGCATCTCTCACAGGCTGCCTTTGCTGTTCTTTGTCTCCATAGTCAACCCCTCCCCCATATGGTCTCCCTCATCCAAACTCTGATGCTTTTTCCATACTTACTCAGTACACCCCTCCCCAACTGGGGGCCCTCTCCAGTTTCCAGCATCCTGCAGGTGTGTGTCCCTTTGAGGGACTCCAGAGGGGAGAAAGCCAGCCAGTGAGAGAGATATCATGGCTAACGTAAGGAATGGCAGGCTCTCTAGCCTTTCTCTAGGGCATGGGGTGGAACTATGGGTGCACCCAAAAGATGTCTTCTTTCAGTGGAGCCATCACTGGGCAGAACCTAGCCAGTTCTCCCCACCTTCCATTCAGAGACCCTCAGAAGCAAACACATCTGCACACAATGGGACCCAGCCTTGCCTGAGGGCAGCAGGAGACTCTTGTTAATGTGACTCTGGCTTGCCCCTGGGGGGGTGGGGGGATGTCATCATCATATGTAATCCTAGTTCTGTGGGATCCTACTGTCTCTTCTGGCCTCTGTGATCCATGGACATTCACATAGAGAAAACACTTCAATCTTTTTTAAAAACTTAAAAGAAGCCGAGAGGTGATGGTGCACACCTTTAATCCTAACACTTGGGAGGCAGGGGCACCCAGGCCAGCCTAGGCTACAGAGAGAATTCCAGGACAGCCAAGAGTACACAGGAAACCCGGTCACCACTGCTTAGTGCTTAGCAGAACTGAGACCAAGAAAGGAGGCTGGTACTTAGGATATACCACACATCACCAAGTGGCAGGACAGATTGGGACTTAACACTTGGCCTCTGGAAGCTGTCTACAAGCTGTGTGTCCAGGACAGTACTCACAAAAGGGTCAGCTCTTTATACCTACAACCCCTCCTGACAAGACCCTCCCTGGCTGCCTTACTGTGGCCTTTCTCTAAGCGAATGTAGAAGAGGGCTCCTGCGGCTGAGAAAAAAAAAGGGAGGGGGGAGAGAACATTTAATTAGGAGATGGAGATTGAAACTGTAGCCCAACCGGACATCCCTGACACCGCAATCCCGGGTTAGGGTCAAGTTGGCTCAGAGATGACTAGCCCGGGACCGAGTGAGGGACTAAGCCTCAAGTTGGGATCCCCTGCCTGTTAAGAGAATGCACTCGAGCCTTGGGAGGAACAGCTCCCACCAAGGAAAGACCGCCTTGGTCTGGTCAAAACTGTGCGGTAGGTCCTGTCGCTTTGTTTGAGCCCTACCTGCAGAACCATTTACCTCCTTAGCCCCACCCGTCTGAGAGCCCGAACACCACGCTGGACGAGGCCCCGCCCACTTCCAGCTGGGTGGACCCGCCGAGGGACCCGCCTCCTTTCTCCGCAGCCTCTTTCAGCGGCGATTGACTATCTGCCGAGCGCGTGCCCGCCTACCGCGAAACTTGATTGGTGCCTGGAGAGAGAGGTAGGTGAAGGGAAGCTGATTATGGAGCGCTCCCTCCCTCCTACCCGCCCCAATAGGAAAGTCACGTGGCGCTTCACTCCGGGCCAGTCACCACCGCACTTGTAAAAGCTTTCTTAAAGAGCTCGCGTTCCCTTACCCAGGGATGGCCCTTTCAGAATTCCTCCACTTCTGCCTGCGATTTGCGAGAGCGGTCCTTGAACCACCCCCCACCACCACCCCTCGAGTCACCTATTCCCTCATCAGACCCTCCAACTCAGGTCTGGAACCTATGGCCATCAAGGGTTGGGATGATGGCAGTCATCTGAAACTAAGACCGCCTAACACAGAGCACGACACGTAGTAGGAATTCAGTTTCCATTTGTTGAATGAACGCTATCAGAGAATGAATGAGGATAACAGACAAGAGGAGGGAAGACTGGCTCTGGGTGACCGCCCCCCGCCCCCAATCCTGAAGAAATTCTGCTTCTGTAAATGTTAGGTGGGGTCCCCAGTGCAACCTTTCTGCAGGGCACAGATGTAGGCGCTCAGCCAGAGGAGATCTGCGAGGCCGCCTTGGCTCGCCCCTGGGCAGGTGGTAGCCAGGCTAGGCGGGACCGCAGGAGCCGGCCGAGGGCGCTCCCGCGCCGCTTGCGGGGGAGGGGCTGCGGAGGCGCGGTGCCTTTAAGCCCGGGCGCCGGCCTCACGGCCCCGCCTCCCGGAGGACGCCCGGGCGCGCGGCCGGCGGAGCCGCGGTTTAATTGGGGCTGTCAGGCCGCGGCACGCGCGGAGGGCCGGCCGGGCGGGACTGAGGCCGGAGGCTGAGAGGCCGGGGCGGCGGGCGCGCGGCTCGGCGGGAGGCGGGCGCCCGGAGACGCGGCTGGGGCCAGCGCGGCCGGGGCGCCGTCCCAGGGCTGGGTTGCCCGGCCCCGGCCCCGGCCCCGGGATCCCCATGAAAAACCAGCTCCGCGGGCCCCCAGTGCGGGCGCACATGTCGACTTCGGGGGCGGCGGCGGCGGCTGGGGGCACTCGGGCGGGGTCGGAGCCCGGTGCGGGATCTGGGTCCGGCGCAGGCATCGGAGCGGGAGCAACGACGGGAGCGGGGGCCATGCCCTGCAAGAGCGCCGAGTGGCTGCAGGAGGAGCTGGAGGCGCGCGGTGGCGCGTCCCTGCTGCTGCTGGATTGCCGGCCGCACGAGCTCTTCGAATCGTCGCACATTGAGACGGCCATCAACCTGGCCATCCCGGGTCTCATGCTGCGCCGCCTGCGCAAAGGCAACCTGCCCATCCGCTCCATCATTCCCAACCATGCCGACAAGGAGCGCTTCGCCACGCGCTGCAAGGCGGCCACCGTGCTGCTCTACGACGAGGCCACGGCGGAGTGGCAGCCCGAGCCCGGCGCCCCCGCCTCAGTTCTCGGCCTGCTCCTGCAGAAGCTGCGAGACGACGGCTGCCAGGCCTACTACCTCCAAGGTGAGGACAGAACCTAGACCCCAGGCGGCATTGGGGCTGCGCCTCTGCTCCCTGGCGCCCTGGCTGCAGGCTGTTTCCTTTCCACTCGCTTGGCCAGGCCGGGCGCCACGTCGCCCCTGGTCCGAATCCGCCCTTCTGGGAGCCATCCCCTAAGGTGTGGATTTAGCCAGGCACAGGGAACCCGATCTGTGTTCTCTTTCTCGGCACCGTTCAGTGGCTGAAACAAACTTTCCCATTCCTATTTAATTTTTTTTTCTCTGTGGATGGGTAGACAACAGCGCACAGGCTCCAGCTGAGCTCGGAGGAAGGGAGAGATCGGTACTGGAACCCAGAAAAGGAGCAGGGCCCACAGGCTAGCCTGGAATTTATGTCATTAGGAAGATAGGATCGGGAAGGTACCTTTTTCAGAATCACCCACCCTCCTGGGCACGGGCCCGTTTATGATGGTTTCTCTGGGATCCCAGTATGGCCCCTATCAATCAGAATCACGGCTTGGAGGCACTTCTGCAGATGTGTGGGCAGTGGCCCAGGTGTGAGTGTGTGTGTGTTGGGGGGTGGGGAGTGGACCTCAGTTCGCTGCCCCTGAGTTTATGGAAGGGGGAGACAGGCAGCCTGCCAGCCAGGGGGTGAGGGGAGCTATTGGCTGCAGCCGGTGTTTCCAATTAACATTCCAAAATGGCCTCTTGCTGGCAGCAGACAGGCTGGGAGGGGAGGGGAGTCCTGCGGCACCCTCGGGTGCCGCAGGGCCATGTCTAGCTGCATGGTGCTCCTTGTCTCTCCTGTCCTTGTATAGCCCCCGTGGCCCCTCTCTTTGAGTCACATGCAGTGTGTCGGGTGCTTGTCCAGGGAAGGTGAATCGCTAGTACCCGGTTCCCCTCTTGCTGGGGAAAGGGACTTCACACCACCCTCCCCAAGTGTGGTTGCTTGGGCTCTGCCTCTGACTGGCCCATAGGTGTTCTGGCTCCTCTCTCTTTGGAATAGGGGTTTGCTGACCTACAGGTGCTGGCCTGCGATGGGTTTGTTGGCCTTTCTTTGCCCATTGGCCACGACTGAGCAAGCACTCAGGTGTGTTGATGTATGTGGGAGGTATGGAAGAGAAAGGAGCTGGTACCTGACCTCAGGTGCTCTACATCAAGCCATGGGGCCAGTATACTTTAACGGTTACAGAACCCGCTCAAAGCCTCAGTTCCCTTAACTGTGAAGTGGTGATTGTTTAGATGGCCAGAATTGTTTAGATGGAGTGAGTCCGTGTGTGATGTATTAGGCATGGTCACATTGTCCTTTGACGTGGACATGTTGTGTGAGTCCTGACCGTTAATAGTCTTTTGTGGCCCATTTGGACTCACCAGACGCCCCCCACCCACCACCCCCAATCTTGCCCTGACCACAGGTGGTTTCAACAAGTTCCAGACGGAATACTCCGAGCATTGTGAGACTAATGTGGACAGCTCGTCCTCACCGAGTGGCTCGCCACCCACCTCCGTGCTGGGCCTGGGGGGCCTGCGCATCAGCTCTGACTGCTCAGACGGCGAGTCGGACCGAGAGCTGCCCAGCAGTGCCACTGAGTCGGATGGCAGCCCTGTACCATCCAGCCAGCCGGCCTTTCCGGTCCAGATCCTGCCCTACCTCTACCTCGGCTGTGCCAAGGACTCCACCAACCTGGATGTACTTGGCAAATACGGCATCAAATACATCCTCAACGTCACACCCAACCTGCCCAACGCCTTTGAGCATGGTGGTGAGTTCACGTACAAGCAAATCCCCATCTCTGACCACTGGAGCCAGAACCTCTCTCAGTTCTTCCCCGAGGCCATCAGCTTCATTGGTAGGTGTCTTTGTCTGGGCAGAGGGGGTGGGTGGGTGGGCGAGGCAAGGTGTGTGAGGGACGCTGGGTGTCGCCCCTGCCCAACTGGGTACCTCTGGGCCTGTCGAGACCTGTGTGTGCACTGCATGTGCCGGCATGTGCCCGTGGGTGTACCCGTGCTTGCTGTGACTCACGGAGTCCCTCGGGCACCTCTACCTGTTAGGACCTGAGCAGTCCCCTGAATCCTGGATTCCCCCCAGCTCTCAGTACCTATTGGACTCTGTGGTCCAACCTGTGTTTTTCTGGCTTTGCTGTAGTTTCAGGCGTAGCAAGCTGAAACATCACAGCTCACAGACTCCCACGGGTCTCAGTAGCTCTGCATCACGCCTCGGCACATGTGTCTCTGCAGCATGGGGCTGTCACGACGCCTCTTTTGGCTTTATTATGCTTCTGAGAGGGCTAGGAGGTAGCCCAGGGAACCAGACTGTCCCTAACCTGACACAGTGCTCTGGACAGGGGGTGCCCTCCAGTGTCTCTGTGGGATCCAGGTACTCTTAGCTGCCTCATAGAGAAGGTGGAGGCAGCTTGAGGAAGGTCTCTGTCCCCGACCTCAGCTGACTCAGGCTCCTCCTCCTGCTTCCTCCTTGGCCAGCTGGCCTGGAGGTCATCCTTTCTGGCCTCAGGTCTTAACCAGGCAGCCAGGAAAGGGCACAGGCTCAGGATAAACAGAAACCTTGTGCTCTCCGAGCCTGAGCAGCCTCCAGTGTCGGGCTGAGGGGGGACCTGGGCAGTGTTTTCCAGATTGATGGCCACAGTGTCCAGCTGAGGGCGTTTAGTGTCAGCTGGGCTGGGCTAACTTTAACAACAGGAAGTGGGAGGCTTCCCCCGCCTCATCCGCTTACTGGGAACCAAAACTAGGTGCCCGGGCTGGGAGGAAGGAAGGAAGCTGAGGTCTGGGGGAGGGACTGCCTAGAGCTTCCAAGCCTGCCCCAGGGGACAGAGCCAAGCAATCTGGAGGTGCAGCCTCAGCATTTGGGCTCCCACAAAAAGGGAAGGCGCAGAGAGAAGGACCCCAGGTTGCTCGGGACTAAAGCCAGGCTTGTGGATGGTTTTATTCTTAAAAGCTCCCCTCCATTTCTGGTGAGACCCAAGGAAAGAGTCTCCTGCAGGAAGGGAAGGTACCCGGATATGATGATAAGTGAATCAGGCCCCCCACCCCCTCACTTGGACTCCCCGAGACAGGCCTGAGCCACACTTCAAAAGCTCTGTGGGTCATCTGGGAGTGACCCTATCATGTCACTCTGAGGGCTTTTCCCTCACCCCTTTCCCAAATTTCAAAGTCAGACCACTTGACTCCTTACAGAGCCACATCTGCCACCTGTCCTGCCCCTATCACCAGGAGCCATCCGCCAGACTGCCAGTCCTTCTCTTTGCTTAGGAGGTCTGCTAGATGAACAGAGATGATGAGGGGAGCCTGGCCAGGCCAGAGACAGTAAAGAATAACCGGTAACTGTCCTACAGGAGAGCATCAGTTGTCAGCTGTGTGCCTGGCACAGGAGGCTTGGAGGCAGGGATCGTAAGGAGCCTGGGGCTGTCACTTGTTAGTTAGCTCATGCCCCTAGCAGCTGTGGTACAGAAAGAAGCTACTGCTGGAGGGTCTAGGGGAGAAGAGCTGGGTGGCACTGTTCAGTAGCTCAGTATTTGCAGAATTCATGCTATGTCTCAGACAGAGGTGTCCTTGGTGGCCCTGGAAAAGCCTAGAAGGGTGTAGGGAGGAAAGGGACTGCCCGTGGTAGGAGATGCTATTCTCATCTCTGGGTCTTCAGGAGCTAGAGTTAAGACCTAGGAGACCAAGAGGGTAGAATAGAACATGGCCACGCTGGGCCCAGCTGCCCACTTTGCACAGGCGCTTACCCCAAACCCTCATCCTAGAATGTGCTGAGAATCCCTGAGGGAGCAGGTGCGGAGTGGAAGGACACTCTGTGTGCCCTTGTCGCTTCATTTCTACATCCGTTTTCACTTTGACACGATGGGCTGCCTGGCTGTGGTGTCATCAGGAGGATGTGGGTGACACCCTGTGTACCACTTGTGGCCATGTGGGACGAGAAGTGATCCCAGGGGTGACAGTAATTTGTGCTTGGTGAACCCCCTTGCCTCAGGTCCCTACAAAAGCACTGACAAATACCTGGGCAGTAGTAGGGGACACCTTTCACTCCAGCAGTCCAGCAGGCAGAGGCGGGCGGATCTCTTGAGTTTGAGACCAACCTGGTCTACAGAGTGAGTTCTGAGATAGCCATAGCTACACAGAGAAACCCTGTCTCTTAAATTGGGCTGTGTAACAGAGGATGCTGAGGCCCCACTGGTGGCCAGGGTGATCAGCATAGTATTATTGTCCTCTCACACCCTATCCACGATGGGCTTTATCAGGCCCTTAAAGCACCTTCCTGTGCCAGCCAACCCTCCTCTGTGCCTCTGCCCTTCTGTGTGACGCCCATCTGTCCTAGGGATTTCTTGGAGATGGCTCTACTCTGACCTGTGACCCTGTGTTTCAGATGAAGCCCGCTCCAAGAAGTGTGGTGTCTTGGTGCACTGCCTAGCAGGCATCAGCCGTTCAGTGACAGTTACTGTAGCCTACCTGATGCAGAAGATGAACCTGTCCCTTAACGATGCCTATGACTTCGTCAAGAGGAAAAAGTCTAACATCTCGCCCAACTTCAACTTCATGGGGCAGCTGCTGGACTTTGAGCGGACGCTGGGACTCAGCAGCCCATGTGACAACCACGCACCCAGTGAGCAGCTCTACTTCTCCACACCCACCAACCATAACCTGTTCCCAATCAACACGCTCGAGTCCACGTGAGGCCTGGGGCACTGATGGGCGCAGCACCAGGGTCTCCCAGCCCTTCACGGGGCCTGGTGGGGGCCCTAGCCTGCTGCCCCTCTGGCCTGAAGAACCCACAGATGTCACCTGTGTCCAGAGAACCAGGCTGAGCAGTGGCTGAGTTCCCATGCCATCCTGTGCAGGGTCCTGTGGCAGCACTTGCCAGATGGCCTCAGCTTTCCAGACATGTTGCTAAGCGAGCGTTGGCCTCAGCTTTCAGACTTGCGGCTTGGGGGCCAGCGGGGCCTTGCCTCTGCCCCAGGACATCCATTCGGCTGATAGCCCAGCCATTCTGGCTATTTTTAAAGACATATCCACAGACCTGAGGTTGCTACTTTTGGCAGGTAAATCCGAGCTCGCTGGAGCAGAGTTCAAGCTCTTCTCGGTTTTTCTTTTCTCTTCTTCCTTTTTCTTTCTTTCTTTCTTTCCTTTTTTTTTTTTTTTTTTTTAACAAAAAGTGTTATTTTTCAGGCTAAATGCAACAATGGATTGTATAAACCGATATTTCACCCCCTTTCTTAGAGAGAGAGAGAGAGAGTGTTCTCAGTTTCTTGTTTTAAAAAGCAAACCATGGATGTATTTTGTTTTCAATGGAAAAGACAAACCCCATGTTCTTGACCAAATGCATTTTGCACGTGTGTGAAGTCTGATTTCCCAGCAGGCCATTCTGGAAGGGTGGGTTGTCGCTCTCTGGGCATCAGGACCCTGGTTCTACCATCTCCTACATGTGATCCAGCCCACCTCAGTGCCACCTTCGCACAGTCCCATCACTAGGAGCTGCGCCTGGTGGGCACTGGTGGTCTTTGTGTTGTCTGCCCTCCTACCAACCTTCTGAGAGTCCTGCAGACCTCCCTGCCAAGTCCTACTGGAGGTGGTGCTGCAGGGGAGTGGCAAGCAGTAGCATTAGCCATCTGGGCTCCGCCCCTGAGAGGGCTGCGCCCTGGCCCTTTCATAAACTGCCCACCACTTCTGTCCTCATCTCTGTCTCTGAACTGGGAATAGAGGCCCACAGTGCCTGTGTAAAGCCTTCCCAGTCCCTTAGCTTTGCTGTAGACTCCAACAAAGTTCACCCCCAGCCCCCTTGTCCAGGTGCACACCTGCCCTGGCCCATGTTGCCCGTGCCTTTTACCTGCAGGCAACCTACACCTATTGCGGCCCAAGAGCTGGGGCAGGTGGGGCAAGGACTGGCTAGTGGAGGGTGAGAGGCCCCCATCCCAGGATCCATAGCACAAAGCCACGGGCTCCATAATAGTCCTCCGGTTTCATCGCTTCTTAGCCTTGCTTCTCCCTGGGCACCATGAGGAACAGGAAGTGCTGGGGTCCTGATGGGACGCACACCCACAGGGGGCAGTGACTGAGGCCACATCTTACCTCACAGGGCTGTTTTTCAGGGATTCTTTAGGGAAGCAGTTTAAAATCTTGCCACAGTTGAGAAATTGGCAAAAAAAACAAACAAACAAACCAAAAACAGAAAACAAAACTTCCATTCTGTACATGGTATGTTTCTCTCTCTCTCTCTCTCTCTCTCTCTCTCTCTCTCTCTCTCTCTCTCTCTCTCTCTCCCTCTCCCCCTCCCTCCCTCCCTCCCTCCCTCCCCCTTCTCATTTTTAAAAAGAAAACCCAGAAACATAGATCAGAGTGTAAATGAGGGTATACCAGAGGGTGGCCAGTTTTGCTTTAAGATCTTATGAAGGAAAGTTTGTGACCCTACATACATATATATATATATATAGACACACACACACATACACACACATATATATCCCGAGCCAGCAACGGGACTTTGTTTATATTGCAAATAAATATTATTTTTTCTTTAAATGGAGTCCTGGTGTTCAATAAGGGCCTGGGAAGGCGAGGCAGGAACAGTGTTGTCTGTTTCTGTGAGAGTGGGCTGCCTCTTTCCTAGCGTCGGCCAGGAAGTGCTCAGATACAGGAGGTGGCAGCAAGGGCTCCTGGATGAAAGTGAATCCACACTGGGGCAGGGACGCACACCTCTAGTCCTAGCACACAGGCAGAGGCAGGTCTCTGCGGCTGAGGCCAGCCTGCTCTACAGATCGGGCTCCAGCACAGCCAGGGCTACCCAGAAAAACCCTGTTTTGAAAAATACAAAGTAGACCCAAGCTCACCGAGACATTGACCACCTCTTGGGTTTGGCATGGTGAGCACCTGTTTTTTCTGCAGAGGGCATGGGCATGCTGGGGGCAGGTGGAAGCAGTGTGCTTGGGCCTCCAGTGGGCACTACTCTAACAGGCTAGAGCTGCAAACAAAAAAGTGGCTCTGGGGGGTGGAGAGATGGCTCAGCGGGTGGGAACACTGACTGTTCTTCCTAGAGGTCCTGAGTTCAAATCCCAGCACCCACATGGTGGCTCACAACCATCTGTAGTGGAATCTGATGCCCTTTTCTGGTGTCTGAAGATAGTAACAGTGTGCTCACATATATAAAATATAAATATTTTTGGTTTTTTTTTTTTTGGTTTTTCAAGACAGGGTTTCTCTGTAGCCCTGGCTGTCCTGGAACTCACTTTGTAGACAAGGCTGTCCTCGAACTCAGAAATCTGCCTGCCTCTGCCTCCCAAGTGCTGGGATTAAAGGCGTGCACCACCACGCCCTGCAAAAAAAAAAAAAATTTTTTTTAAAAGTGGATCCAGAGAGGAGGGACCACAGCGGGGAACAGCTCCCCTGTTGGACTGCTTCAGAAAGCTTCATCTCCTTTGCCTCTGCCTGCATCAGGTGGACTCAGGTGCAAGGTGGGTAAGCAGGCCCAGCCTCTCCCAGGCCTTGGGCCTCTGTCATCCTGCCTCTTCTCTGACACTGTCTCCTTGGTGCCCCTCTGTCACAGAGCACCAGAACAGTCACCACCCTCACAGCTTGACTTAGGACAGAGGGACCAGGCTCTGCCACCGGCCAGCGGCTCAGTGCTGGGACTGGCAGCCTGAATTCAGTGCTCAGGACTCCCGAGTAAAGGACCTCCCGTCCCTGTAGGCCGAGGGCCAGGGAAGTGGGGTTCTCGCAATGCTGTCAAAGAGGCGGTTGCTACTTTTACTGTCAGGGTTCCTCAGGGCCTTGGTCCTTCTGTGCCAGGGGCAGGCAGGGGTGGGTGTCTGAGAAGGCAGAGACTGCCCCTTTGTTCCCTCTCAGTGCCCTTGCCTGGGGCTAGGGAAGCCCGCGGGCGCCTGGCTGGGGGCTGGGCCCTTAACAGGCAGAGTAAGTGCCTGGCAGTGCCAGTTCGCCCAAGGACATTATGGGGGTGGGAACAGCAGTGACTTCCTGAGCAGACTCCTCAAGCTGAGGACTGAGGGCTTGAGAGTGCATGAAGAGGGCCAACCCCACCCTTGCCAACCATGAAATCTTAGACCCAGTGGTCTGTCTCGGACCCACAGTACCCTCATTCTTTGGCAATTCTGCCCTCATGTGCTGCTTGCTAAGGCTGGGGGGCAGTGGTCCAGATTATGGCTGAAACCATGCCTGGTCTGAAACCTTTGGCCAGGCCATGCAGCTCTAGCTCCTAGACTTCATCCTTGTGGACTCTCACGTTGTCTTTCTACCCCGTCACAGCTAAGACCCATCAATGGGTTCTGAACATTTCAAACCCAACCTCAGCTGGGTCCCCAGACACCAGTCCCCCTAAACTTTGGGTGAGCACTTACATTTGGGCCATTCTACCCTGTCACTCAGTTTCCTGACCCTCTCTTAGCCCTGCAAGGTCCCCGTTTCTGCCTTTTCAGACTCTTCTCCAGGAACCCAAAGAGTTCCACTTCTTTGTCGCTTTTTAGCATTCTCAGGGGAGAAGGATCTAAGCCACTTACTCACAGGCACATTCATGCGCCAGCCATTTCCTGTGCTGGCTGGGCAGTCCCAGGAATGGGAACATGCCCCAGGGAAAGTTCTGTGATGTCAGCCTGGGTGGTAGGATAATGGGGCCCTCAACTTGTCTTCTGATAAATGAATCAGATTGCAACAGCAAGAGTGACTAAGGCTGGACACCAAGAAGAACTTGAAGCACTATGAACTAGTCATCTTGGGGTGGGGTGTGGATAGTGGTGGTGGGAGCTGGTTGTGACAAGACCACATGAAAGATGAACATTTTCCCTTAGAGTCTTGATCTGAGCCTGGGATGGGGAAGACAGCCTTTAGGATAGATGGGGCCACTCTACCTACCCACCACCCTTAAGATTGAAAATACTCAGTGCCTCCTGAGTGGGGTGAGGTAGGGGATGGTGGGACCTCTCCGTGCCACTCTTACTGCCCAGCACACTTGGATGCTGCGATTGTATGGGTCACTGTGGCCACCAGCGCTTCCACCAAACAAGCTGCGTGTTCTGTTCTTCGCGTGAACCTCTGGACATCCTGGTAAGCAGGAGCACCAGCTTTTAACACTTTGCTCCACACTTGTCCTGGGTACCACCAAGACATAGAACTCTCCTACCCCAGAAGCCTCTTGGATGGGTCCTGTCTGATGTCAGAGAACCAGCAGACCCAAGGAGGCCTGAGACTCTTCAGGTACCCCCACAGTGGGGCAGAGGGGTACCACGAAGCAAGTCAGTCCTCACCCTGCTGCCTGTCTTTTTCTCAAAGCCCTGCCTCCGCCGTCAGTCTGGAAGCATTCCTCCCTCAGGCCCCACGAGAGGCCAGACACACATACTCATGTGTGCACATGAGGCCTCCTCATTTCACAGGCTGAACAGGTCCAAGCAAGTCCTACTGAGATGAAGGAGAGCCTGTCTCTGACTTACAGCTTCCTCCCATCCTTTAATGCCCAGAGTGACATCAGCCCTTCCCAGACCTGGACATTAAAGCCTGGCATTTAAAAGCTCTCAGTGGCCTTATCCTCATTGTCTGAGCCACATGAGCCCCTGTCGAAGACTCTAGGCCTGGCAGGTATCCACCTTGCCTAGGTAGCCACCCCCCTCCCTAGGGCTTCGGTGGCACATCTCCAGGAACACTATCTGCAGTGGAGCTCCTGGGCTCCATGGGCATTTCCATGGCCACGTGTCCTCTCATCTGGTAGCCTGCAGGCAAACCAACAGGAGCAGTTCCTTTTCACATAAGGCCCAAAGGCCAGGAAACCTCTTAACGGGGCAAAGGCCCCTAAGTGGCTTCCAGTTCAAGGCTGTCTGTATCTAACTGTCATTGTCATATATTCTAGTCACTGATTGGCAAGTAGCCTGAAGAGCAAATGTACAGGTCAGTGGGTGGTAAGGAGGCTAGGCAGTCATTCAGGGCCGGTCAAAAGGGCTGGATCACATGGCTCAGGCGCAGACAGTGAGAGGACATATTTTCTCGACCAACAAGACTTGGCCCTATGGGAAGCAGATGTCACATAAGACCAGAGGGTCCCAACTTGTCTGGCTCTGTATCCAGAGTCTGAATCCTGACTGCCAGCTTCATGGGTCCAAGCCTTAGGAGATGGTTCTTGCAGTGAGAAAGACAAGATGGTTTAGTCATGAGGACTTGAATTATGATGCCCAGCATCCACGTAATGCAAGTCACTGCAGTGTGCAACTATTATCGCAGCTAGGAAGGCAGAGACAAGAGGGTCCCTCAAGCTTGCTGGCCAGCCAGTCTATCTGAATCAGTGTGTGCTAGGACATTCAATAAGAGACTCTGTCTCAAAAAAATCAGGTGGGGGGGCTGGATTGATAGCTCAGCGGGTAAGAGCACTGACTGCTCTTCCGAAGGTCTTGAATTCAAATCCCAGCAACCACATGGTGGTTCACAACCATCCGAAATGAGATCTGACTCCCTCTTCTGGGGTGTCTGAAGACAGTGACAGTGTACTTACATATAATAAATAAATAATGGAAGATCAATTGCAAAAAAAACTCTGGTCTGCCCACATATGTCCACATATGAACACACACACACACAGACCCTTAGGCAGGGTTTGTATGGGTCTCAGTCCCTACTCATATCTTCTGCGGGGAGCTTGTGCCAACCTTTATCGTACTCTACACTGAGCACCCAGGAGAGGCAGCATCCTTAAGGTTCTTCTGCTGCCTCCCAGGAAAGCCCCACATGATTGACCTCCTCAGTCTTAGGAGTGTGAGCCACAGTGATGTCATTTGCGTAGGACCTCTCCACCCCTGCTGAAGGGCACCTTTCAGGGGACAGCCACAATTCACTGAGACTTTGGGTAGACCACCCTCATAGGATCTTTACCCAGTCTGATGATGATAGTGATCTGGAGAGACCTGGCCCTCAAACACAGACCCTCAGCCTCGTCCCAAGGACTGGACAGCTTGGCCAGTACCCATGAGGACCCCAGGGGCCACTGCCTAACTTAAGAGGGCCAGTGCTGAAGTTCCATGGAGTGTCTAAGGGCTGCCAGGATAAAATGAGACCAGGCTAGGTCTTTTCCCAGTACAGCATCAGACCCATCCCCAGTAGGCTCTCTGTCTTCCTGTCCCTCTTTTCTTCCCAGGGGACACCCTCCTTCACTTGCTCCTGAGGTCTAGGGGAAGTCAGTGTGCTCTTAGCAGAGGGCACTTACCTTTGGGTTCCAGTTCCACTAAACTGCTCTGGTCTGGAAACCACTCAGGCATGGATTCTGGCTATTCCCGTGTGGCCATTAGGAAAGGCCTTAATCCCAGCCTACTCCCTTCCACTCTTGTCTTGCTCATTTCCTATCCTAGGTAGGTAGGTTGGGGGCAAGCTTCCCAACCTACCCACCCTTAGCCCCGGATCTCTGAGAGTACCCTCCAGTCTCTCTAACCAAGACCCACTTTGTTTGTTTGTTTGTTTGTTTGTTTGTTTGTTTGTTTGTTTTCGAGACAGGGTTTCTCTGTATAGCTCTGGCTGTCCTGGAACTCACTTTGCAGACCATGCTGGCCTCGAACTCAGAAATCCGCCTGCCTCTGCCTCCTGAGTGCTGGGGTTAAAGGCGTGGGCCACCACACCCGGCTAAGACCCACTTTCTATCTAGCTCTTCCTGTCTTCCTCTCTGAAGAGCTGGGTGTGCTGGGTGCCGTGTGTGGGGAGAGCACAGGAGGAAAGCCTTGCTCATCCCTATCCCAGACCCCTAGAACTCTACTTTTCTCTACCCTGTCCCTGAAAGGTGGGGAAGTGGGGGGAGCTAAATGATAACCAATCCCCTTGGTCACTAGAAGTTCTGATGAGCCAACTTCTGCCCTTCCATACCTCTGGGTAGAGTCTGAGTGTGATTTCTGTACATCTGTGCTTCTCTCTCCCTTGGGCATCGTGCCCAGAAGCAGCATTTCTGGGGCAAACACCTGTGTTCTGGTTTTTTTTGACTTGGCTTCCAAAGGGAAAGAGCGGGGCGGTTTGGCTTTCCTGTTGGCCTATTGTTGCTGACTTGCGAAAGCCAAAAGTCAGCTGTCCCTGGCAGAAGCCAGAGACCCAGCTAAGCACCCCTCCTTGGCCCGAGCCCCTGCCTGGACTGCAACTGCCCCTCCTGGTTGGCCCTGCCAGAGGGTTGTGCTGACTCGTGGGATCCCCAGCCGTTCTAACTGCAGCAAGAGTGATGGTGATAATAACATACTCAGTGTGGCCCTCGCTCTAGGTCTGGGTGTCCTGCAGGCTTAAGATGATAAACTCATTTAATCCTCCCGGCAGCCTTCAGAGGGAAGGACTGGGCTAACCTTGATAGACAGATGAAGAAGCTAAGATAAAGCGGCATAGCCGTGGTCTGGAAGGTGCTACACTAGGTAGGCTCGGGCTGGTAGATGAAAGGGACTTTCGGTGTTTGAGATTTTTTTTTTTTTAATTTGTTTGTGCGGTCATATGTGTACTTGGGCATAATTATGGAGGTCAGAGGACAGCCTGCTGGAGTCACTTCTCTCTGTTCATCATGTGGGTCCTGGGGTAGAACTCCAGTTGTCAGGCTTGGCAGCAAGCACACTCACCCATCTCACAGGCTCCTAAAGGGTCTTTTGGTCTTCATTCCCCTCCGAAGCCATAACAATCACCAGAAGCAGCTGAAGTAGGCCGTGGAGGCCCTGCCAGTGCACCTGTGGGTTACTGGGAAGGGGACGGTTAGGAACAGTGAGGGGAGCTTGAAAGTGTGGAGCCAGTGCTACCTTGGGAAGCTTCCCAGAGGAGGTAACATCTTCCAGTGAACTGTGCCCTCTGAACACCCTGCCTCTAGTCCTTGGGATCCATGTGTGTGTGTGTGCGCGCGCACACATGTGTGACTTTCTCTTTCCAGAATATAGAACCACTTACTGTCCCTTTCAACTAGCTACCTCTTACCTAGCTTTCCTCTGAGCCCACCTCCAATACTCCCACCTCTACGAAGCCCTTCCCTAAGCACGTTCTCCAAGTTGGGGGGTCTGATGTCTCTTTTGGTTTCCATGGGCCCCTGTGCAGAATCAACCCTGGGCCAGGCTCCATCCCCTAGGCCACCTTGGGAACAGGATGAGTTAGTTCTGTATCTGTCTGTCTGTGTGAACTACACACATGAGGTATTGCCTAGGTCCCTAGAGGGTTGTCCCCTTTCACATGGTGCTGCTCCCTGTCTCCCCCCAACCCTGATTGCTCCCCTGCCCTTGGCTAGGCTCCAGCCAGAGAAGGTTCTGGTCACTCTTGTTCAAAAAGATCTGCCATTGCCTCAGCTAAGTGGAGGGGTCTGGAAGCCACGCTAATTGATTAATTAAACCCTCTCGGTTAATTAGCTACATTCCTCCAGGGAAAGAAGTCTAGAGCTGAGCCAAAGCCTAGCTGGGACTGGGGGAGGGGTTTATTAGCTGGGGTCAGGCCCAGCCCGAAGCTTTAGGCTTGATGGTTGGGGGGGCAGTGGAGAGGGGAGGGCTGGAGAGGTGTGTAGAGTGGTTCTGGGCTCTGGAGCCAGCTGGTCCACCTAGGGGGGTAGGAGAGTGGTGGCGGGGATGGGGGGTGGGGGGAAGAGAAGGGGCCTTTAGCTTTGTCCTGGACCCTGAGCTCAATCCTGAGCATACACACTGTGAGCTAGAGACTAGGGGCTAGTTAGCCCCGAGGAAGAGAGAGAAGCAGAAAATCCAGGAGCAGAGGGTTGTATCTGGCAGGATAAAGCCCGCACAGGGCTGGGGGGGGGGGGGGGGAGGGAGGATCCAGGCAATCCTGTCCCTGCTGCTGCTGCTTCTACGCCTTGGGGGGAGGCTTTGAATGCCTGCACCAGAACATAAATCTGGGCTATGGTGGGGGGGCGGGGCGGGGCAGGCTGCAGCAGGTTTGCAGCAGGGGCAGCACCTGATCAGGTTTAGGTTTTAAAGAGTCCAGGGGAGGGGCTTGGAGAAACAGGAGAAGGGTGGGACCTGGCGCAGAGGGGCTTCAGGCACCCATGCAGCAAGGACACCCATCCGGTCTGAGAATAGCATCAGATAAACTCCCACTGCGTTGCCTAGGGACACCCAAGTTCTTCCTCTGGTTCTCTTTCCTCATCAGCAAGGAGCCATGGGGGTGGTGGGTGGGGAGGAGGTGGCCCTGAGGCCACACAGCCTTGGGATATGAATGTCACCCAGTATGTTTCCTTGACCCAGGACAAAGCACCTTCTTCACCTCTGCGCTCTTGTGGCTCTCGTGGCACTCGTGGCACTTACAGGCGCCAAGATGCACCTGCTTGTGAAGTGACATGCCCAGCCCCCAAGGATAAGCATTCAGGAAATGCAGAATTCTGGTTCCAGGGTCGCAGAGGGACACCTGTGTCTAGCCTAGCTCAAGAGGAAGAGGGATTGGCCATGGGTCAGAGGCAGAAAGCCCAGGACATCCCGAGCAGCCACAGGCAGCAGGCAAGGGCTACAGCCTTGGCACGAAGCCTGCCCTGGGCTGGTCCTCCAGCTCCCTGAGTGGCTGCCCAAGTGGGAACAATGACCCTTTCACGTCACGCCTCCTCCAGTCACAGCAACTTTGGCGCCGCAGGACAAAGGGGCCATTTCATCATTGTTGGATTGGATCAACAGCCTGCCCGACAGAGCTCTGCTGCCCCCCACCCAGCCAGGCCCAGGACTCTGTCTGGTCCAACCTCATGGGTCCCAGAGACCTTCCTGATCCTTGTCTTCCTTTTTCTGACTTACTGTGAGAATGCTAGCCCAGCCTCCCCGCCCCAGTCTTCCCGTGTGGAAAGAGGGTACAGCAGTGCACTACCAGGCTCCATTCAAGTTGACCACACGGAGATGTACCATCTTCTACCTGTGTCTTCTGTCCCCAGTCTGCCCTGGTCACCAAGGTGGAGCACAGCCTTTGGAAGGGAACCTGTCCCAAAGGTACAGAAAGGAGACACTTGTCTGAGTCCTTGCCCCCTGCCTGGCCTTCTAGGGCTACCGGCCTCCCATCATGTGAGCTAGTCTGAGACTGGCCAGAGTTACTCCTTTCAGAGTTAGCCTCAGCCCACCATGGGATACCTGACTACACAGAGACCCAAGAGGTTGGCTTGAGCCGAGCTTGGCTAAGAGGAGAAATATAGAAAGAAGGCCTTACCTTGCTTTCAGTGAAGAGACACACGCCTCCTGCGATTGATAGAATCCTGCCATCTGGAGACCAACGTCCCCACAATGAAGCAGGCACTGTGGGACACAGGGCAGGTTGTGGTCCCATGCACCTTTGGGCCTGAAGACCACAATAGTATTAGAAAGTACCATGGTTTCAGAGACCCAGAAGGTCAAGGCCATAGGTCTGGAGATCCCAGCTGTTCACGAGCACTGAGTGTAAGCCGCTCAGACAGCCTGTCCCAACAGGAGCATTCTGCCATTCTGCTCAGCGTGGGTACAGGCTCAGGACCCTGAGAGTGGGACACAGTTGCAGTGTGGCCTCCCTGTATTGGGGATGGGTGAACTAGGGACTTATGCGTTTCGCCAAAATGCCGACTTTGCAGGTAAAGCTCTGAGGCTTCGGCCTGAGGCTCTGAGGCAGTGTGGTCTGAACCCCACACGGACAGGGTTGGAACGCCTCAGCAGTCAAAAGCACACACTGCGCTGGAGTTTGGTTCCCAGCATCCATAGCGACAGCTCACAACCCCTTGTAACTCCAGCTCCAGGGAAGTGCAATGCCAGCCACCTCGGGCACGTGTGTGTGTGTGTGTGTGTGTGTGTGTGTGTGTGTGTGTGTGCTTCCCACTGTGTACACATGTAAATTTTTTTCTTTTTTGAAACAGGGTTTCTCTGTACAGCTCCAGCTGTTCTAGAACTTGCTCTGTAGACCAGGTTGGCCTTAGACTTAAGAGATTCACCTGCCTCTGCCTCCAGAGTGCTGAGATTAAAGGCTTATTAAAGCCACCACTGTCCAGCTACACATATTTATTTTAAAAAAATAAAAATAAGGCCTAAGAATAAACATGCGTACTGTGATATCTAACCTCTCTGACAGGTAAGGGGCATAGTTAAGGAGGGAGCTGGAACAGGGGCTGGGCTCAGGGTAGCTGCTGGGCAACAGCATGGATGTGAAGGTCAAACAAGGCATGTGTGGGTGTGGGAGCCTGCCGGGCTGGGCTGCCTCCACAGTCTCTGCCGCCATAGTCCCCGCAGGCCTGGCGGCCCTACACGGGCATTGCCCATTTACCCTGCCTCACTTCCTCTGACTAAGACTAAAGAATTACCCACCCCTCTAGGGGAGTAGAGCCCTGGCACCCATCAGCAGGAAGTGCCCAGCTCAGCCTTCCTCAGAGCCACGCGCCCTGGCGTCCTCATCTGGGCTCTTGCCCAGGCCTCCTAAGAGCACAGGGTTGGAGGTGCTGCTTTTTCTGAAGGCTGCTGAGCTCAGCCTGGGCCATCATTAGACAGTCTAGGGGAGGAGGGGGTGCCCTCTCACACAAGGCTGCCCAAGGATTCCCTTACCCTAGATGCCAGTCTTGCTGACACCCCACCTTTTAGAAATCTCGGTGTCTAAGAACCCAGGGCCTTGAGAGGAAGTCAAGTCAGTGCTCAGCCCCCAGCAGACAAGCAAAGTCGGGACTTTCAAGGGCTTTCATCTTCCTCCGACTCCTGGGTAGTGCTATTCGGGGACAAGGGACTGAGAGGGTGAGAATGCCTCAAGGTCTGGAGCAATGGGAGCCTGGCCTACAGACAGTGGAGACCAGCCCCCTCTAGGGTGCCTAAAGGATCAGGGTGAAATAGTGGGGGACTTGGACTTGGAGCAGCTTCTAGATTGAGGGCACCTGCCCAAGTAGGGTCTTTCCTAAGCAGAGACCACTGAAACCCAAAGGAGAGGTGCAGCAAGCCACAGAGATCCTCAGAAGGCCCAAGAGGGTAAATCTCTGGATTCTCACTGTAACTCTGCCCCTAAAGGGACACAGGCGTACAGCCACGTCCTGCTGGGTCTCGGTCCCAGTGTCTCCTAAGGCTGCACGTTGGCCAGCCTATTGATGACGATCCTGCTTCAGACTCCTAAGTTCCTGCAAAATATCCCACGAGGCCAAACACTCAAGTGTCCTGTAGCCAGCAGGCCCAGTCGGCATGTTTGCAGGGGGTTCCTCTGAGAGGATTCCACTCTGTCCCCCCCATGGAGTGTCAGTCTGAGAAGGACACAGAGGGCAGCCAGCGTTGTAGCTGAGCAAGATGACAAGGTAACCTTAGATGGAACAGGCTGCCTAAGACCTGTGTAACACTCACAGGCTTATGCAGAGGGACCTGAAAGCATTTCACTACTCAAAACATAAAATAGTCCAGCCCCGGGGGTGGACATGGGACAAATAGAAAGCCCCATAGTGGCTGGGCCAGCAGCCTGTACCCCTGAAACTCCTCAGTACCTCCTATCTTGTATATGTACATAGTGCTGCCTAGGCTAGTCAGTGACTCCATGCTGTGTGATCCCGAGCCAGCCGGCCCTGCTCTCTCTGGGCTGTAACTACAATTCCTGCACACGGAGTCCCTGCCTTCCTTAAAGGTTATGGGCAGAATCAGAGACCTCAGATGAGCAAAGGCCATGGGAGGCTTTGCCATCAGACTGACCTGAAACCCATTGTCAGAAGGGACCCTCTGTAGAATTCTTGGGTAGGTCACTTGACTTCTCTGAGTCTCACTTGAATGATGACAATGAAGATACCTCATCAGACCTGGGGTACCCTGGGGACCCAGGGGAGATGAGGGCAGCCCCTCCCAGGACAGAAGTAGTGTATGCACAAAGGATGTCCAAAAGTTTTAGGGATGCAGGTTGTAAGGATGAATTGTGTTGGGCTTTCTACCAGTCCCAGGTCATCGCTCTATGGGTAGATGGCATTGGGTTGCGGTGGCTCCTGGGTTCCCATCAGTGCCTGTTGCTGTTAATCTAAACTGCAAAGGCCTCTCCTGTGAGGGTTGGGAGTTGTATTGTTGGGGCTGTGCAAAGTGCAAACAACCTCACTGTGGCATCTATCCCAACTGGAGGACACAGGAGATAGAATGTACCCTGGTGACCCTGTAGAATGGTGGAAAAAGCCAAGCCATTGTGACTAGAGGCAGAGCTAGAGGAGGGGATCTACCAGTGAAAGAAGGTCCCCTGGCCATGATAGTCTGAGCCTGTGGCCTGGGGAATCCAGGGTCTTGAATCACTGGCAATGGACTCTGTCAAATTCTCTTCTCAGAAGGCGTCTCTTTCCCTAACATCTGGGGCCAGCAGCGACCAAGTTGAAGACTTGGCTCAAGTTCCCCAAGTTGCTCCATTAGGTTCATGCTTAGTGTTTTATTGAGGCCAGTGTTCAATAAAATGGGGTGAGATGGGGGGACCCCTGTAGTGGCAATTTTGGAGTCTGGGTTTCTTTAAAAAAACAAACCAAAACACAGATTAAGAATGTGTTTTCATTTTGATTCCAGGTGTAAGATATGGGGCTGCTTCAGACTGTCCACAGCAGCTGACTATGATTTGCCTCGTGCTCTAGCAGAGGCATGATTTTGCCAGCTGCAGATAATTTCTGTGATTGTATGGTGTTTGGAATTCTGGGAACTCTTTAGAGGGTATATAAATGCTAGGGCCCCAAGAGGCAGGGTAGGTTGTTCTTTGTTTGTTGTTGTTTGTGGCTTTTAATAGTAGTTTACAAAGAAGAAACAACAAGAGGAAATTAGACATCCTGATGGCAAAGATCAAACTTGCCCCAAGGAACTCTACCCTAATCAGTAGTCTAATGCTAACATCTCCCTTTCACCTCTATCCTTTCTCTATCTAGAGGGGTTGAAAGGGTGGGAATGGGGAGAGAAAGGTCTAAAAAAGAAGAACTACAAAGTAGTAAAGCTACCTACCACAAGTGGTACCCAAATGTAGGGCTATGCAGAATGAGAAATTTTATTTCAAATGCCATAGAGAAAACAGCAGGGAATGAAGAATGGATTTTTCTTTTCAAGACATCAGCAAAAAAGTTATTGTGTCTGGTACCACTGGGGTATCCCCCACTTCTTTGTTCCCAGAGGTGGTAGTCATCATCATCTTCTTCTTCTCCTCCTTCTCCTTCTTTTTTCCTCCTCTTCTCCTCCTCCTCTTCCTCCTTTTCTTCCTATATTCTGTTTCAAAAAAAAGGTAGGGGTCACTCTACTCTCATTTCTTTTTTTTTTTTTTTTTTTTTTTTGGTTTTTTTTCGAGACAGGGTTTCTCTGTGTAGCCCTGGCTGTCCTGGCACTCACTTTGTAGACCAGGCTGGCCTCGAACTCAGAAATCCGCCTGCCTCTGCCTCCCGAGTGCTGGGATTAAAGGCGTGCGCCACCACGCCCGGCCTACTCTCATTTCTGAAAAGGTTGCAGAGTTGGTGAGGTGCACTAGAAAGAAAAGGGAGAACAAAAAGGCTCAGTCCTAGTAACTGAACAAGATGGAGTTATTTGGAGGAGGAGAGAGGGAAAGAAAGTGCCCGAGGGTGGTCAGGTCAGAGAAAAGCTGAAAAGGCAGGAGGACAATCTGATGAAACAGCCTGTTTCCAGAGAAAGGGTGAGTCTTGAACCAACTGTGCTGCCAGTTAGAGGAGGGGTGGCTCTGGGTTGTGTGACCATCATCAGCTTTCCCAGTAGTATACAGCATAGGCCTGCTAAAAGATAGGATGGTATCCTACAGACATGGCAGATCTAAGGCAATTTAAAGAGGTCATGATTTCATATGAGAATCACTTGCCTTACACGGAACAAACTCTAAGTGGCTGGGCTACTCAAAATAGAATTATTCCTCAAGACTGGAAGGGATTGATAACAGCTGTACTAGAGGCCATTTCATACTTGCAATGGTTAATATGGTAGAGTGAAGAAGCTGTTAATATTGAACCACAAAATAGAGTGAGAGGAATGAACATAGTCAAAGATCAGTCGCTGGGTGAAGGGTGGTATCCTGATCTATAAGGACCGATTCAATTTGATGATGCTACTATAGAACAATGTCACTTAGCTTTAAGAGTTTTGGGACAAAGTTGAGGAGCTTAGAGGAAAGTCCACCTCATTTACAAATATTACACAAAGCACTGAAGAATCCTTCACTGTTTTGTTTTGTTTTACACAGATTAGTTTCAGCTGTGAACAAAGTCATATCAGACTCTGATGCAAGGCAGGTGCTGATAGAGACCTTGGTGTTTGAAATGCAAATACCCAATGTAAAAATATTATTTGACCATTAAAGGCACGGGGAGTGCCCATGGATGAATGGATAAGGGATACATCCAATATTGGTGGTTCTAACATGTACACCTTATATCATAGGTCAAGCTACAGCTAGAGACCCCAAAGGCCCGGCCCTTGCTTGGACAGGAGGGATAGACTTGAGCTGCTTTGTCTTGGGCCTTGGCTCTACCCCAGAGAGGTTTAGGAACCATGCTGTCCCATGGGCCTCTGTTTAGTCTATCCCATTGTGCCAGAGACTGCCTCCTGCTTGAGCTGGTATCACCTCTTCCAGGGACAGATGAAGGCTGTGACTTGGATGTACCCTCTTCCCTGTTCCTCCTTCTACAAGACAAGACTATCTCATTCACTCTCAAGTCTCCAAAGAAATAAGTACAGTGAAAGGAGCCATGAGAAGGGACCACAAGGCCATGAAATCTTGGGGTCAGGTCAGAGGTCCTCCCATACTGCCAGTGGGGCCCGAGGTGGCCTCATCCCTGGCCCCAGCATGCGGGTAGGTGGCTCAGGTGAATCTGGCTCAGCTGTCTTATAATTTCCCGAGTACATGAGAGCTCGGGCTGCTTTCTGGAAGCGCCTTGACCACTGGAGTCAAACGGTTTGAAAATATACACAGATTTTAACCCAGAGCCTATCTATCCCTGTGTGTCTGCCCCAAGGAAACTGCCACTTGAACGCTCAGGGAGGGGAAACCTCTAACTAGCTCGGTGATCCCTGACTCATGTCGGCTGTCAGCTATATCCAGACTTCCTCACTGAAATTGTCCTCTCCCACAGACTTGAGGTCCCCTGTCTATGCTATTCCCTGCCCACCCAGACAGGATATCTGTTTCTCAGGAATACAGATATCATCCAGAGGCAGGGGAAAGCAGGCTGTGAGCTTTAGCCCTCTTGTGTGCCAGGCTCCATTCTAGGTACGTAACACTCCATCCTGTCTTCACAGCAAGGTTTTATTCTCCCTGTCTTTCATGCAATAAAAGCAAGGCATCCAGGGAGGCTGAGGCAAAGAGCCAAGGAACTCAGCTGTAATCCTGCAGGCAACAGAGGGAGTCCTAAGAGACATGGTGGGCAGGGCGGATATGGAAGCCCCTCCAACTCCCTCAGAGCCCACCCTGGCTCTGCAGCATTTCCCTTCACAACACTATAGCAGATGCTAGAGGCAGAGGGCGATGCCTGCCTGTCCCCTGCCCCACCTCTTTGCCTTAGATACCAAGCCCTGGTGTCCCGTCCCGTTCTTCCCACACACACACACACACACTTACACACAGCCTCTGCTGCAGCCTCTGGATGTGCCTGGAATCCCAACATTGAGCTGCAGAGATATCTGGCTAAAGCCGCAAGGTCAATCCCTCCCTTAGCTCTGTACATACTACTGCAGCATCTGGCCAGCCTCAGGGGAGCCCCCACCCCCACCCCATCTTGAAGAAACAGAGAATGAGTCAACTTCTGTCCCACCTTTAGAGACTATTATGGGAGAGAAAGAAGTAGGGGTCCCTGGGCCCCCCCAAGGTAACTTCTGCTTAACCATCCATAAGCACTGTCCAGAGGGCTGAAGGCAGAGTCAGGCAAAGCCAACACTCCTCTGCTACAGTCCCCTGAGAGCTACATGTGGCCTCTGAGCAGGGAACAGGGTCAGGATAGCCAGGTTAGAACCCCAGCTATGCTACCTACAGCTATGTGATTCGAGACATTTAGCCCTAGTATGTCTCAGATTCCTGGGTAGAAAATGAGGAAAAGCCGGGCGTGGTGGCACATGCCTTTAATCCCAGCACTCGGGAGGCAGAGGCAGAGGCAGGCGGATTTCTGAGTTTGAGGCCAGCCTGGAACTACAAAGTGAGTTCCAGGACAGCCAGGTTTACAGAGAAACCCTGTCTCAAAAAAACCAAATAAATAAATAAATAAATATTTAAAAAATGTAAAAAAAAGAAAGAAAGAAAACGGGGAAAGGCTGATCAGAACCTCAGAAGTTTGGAAGAGGCAGGGCAGGACATGTGGTGACCATGAAGGCTCCTGCCACCACCACCTGAGTGTGGCCTTGGTCTGTTCAGGCTCTGCACAAAGTCTTTTGTGTGTGCCTTGAATCATCACAAAAAATCCCATGAGACACACCTATTCTCCTCAAGCATGCAGTGTGCTCCATGGGTCATAGACAGACAGTCGGAGAGGGCTGAATCACCTTGTGGTGAGGCCAGTGATGGGGAATGAGGGAATATTGACTTGAAAGACAGTGTGTGGGGGGGAGGGTGTAGTGGGGGAGGAGGGGGCGGGAATGAGATTTGGATGGGAAGCATGCGAAGATAGCAGTCTGAGTATAGGCAGGTACTAGACCAGCTTCTTCAGAGGCCAGTGTTGGTCTTAGTCAATTTTCCAAAGTACTACAAAGGAGTGTTCTTGGGGTCCCCGTCTCTCGTCTCTCCATCTCTCCTGTGTTGCTTAGCCTGGTCAGGCTGAGACAGATATGCTCAGGAGGTGGTGGACTTAGGTGGTTGATTCCAAGTAGCTGGCTCCTATCCAGACCCTGACCATCCCTGGGACACAGGTGCAGCTCCTGCCTTGTCCCCTTCCCCCAGTTGCAGCAGAATGCTCAACCATTGCTCTCCAGCCTGCACATGGAGCTGGCCAGGCTCCCAGAGAAGTCACCAACATGAATGGATTCCTTGCCCTGCCACCCCAGCCCCCAGCGGATGAGGGATCGCCAGCACGGAGACAATAGGAGGCCTGCTTCTGATCAACCATAGCAGCTTCCTCCTTCCTTTGGAGAAAGGGGCCAGCACCAGCCTGGAGACTCCAGGCTGAGGCTCATCTTTGCCTGCTCTGCCCTATACCCTAGCAGGTAAAGATCAAAGTTAGGAGTTAGAGGAAGCTCTCCATGGTCCCTTGCCCTGGACCTTTTTGCTCCCTGCATCATGTGACATGCTTCTTGGTCCACCAGACCTGACACCGGGCACCTGAGAGGCCCCTGGGGGGTGGAATTCAAAGCATGGGAATGGAGTCTGAGCCCGCTGAGGGGTGAGTCTCATTCCTGTCATAAGTGGAGGTCAAGGAAAACCTGAAGGGGCAACACTGGGATAGGGTTGGTCAGCGGCCATTTGGCAAAGGAGGCAAAAGCACGGCATGGCTGAAGAGGGGTCACGCCTGGCGTGGGCCTTGAGCTTTGGGACCTGCTGGTGATTAGAGGCCAGTGGCCCTTGTGGCTGCTTCTCGGAGTTGCTCTGAGCCTCACCAAGCTGAGATGAGCAGCAGTGAGAGATGGCAGGCACAGGGCTCACAGAGGCCAGTGGGTTCCAGCGGCCCCATCTCAGCCAGGTCCTTGGCAGCCCGCACTGCACTCGGGCCGCAGATTACCAAGAAGCCCTATCAGATCTTGGCCCCAGCTAAGTGATCTCAGGCCAGGCTGAGTGAAGTAAATTGCAGTATTTAAATGAAAGGAGACCGAGGAGGCTGTGATGAATGCGGTTTGGCTGTGACAGACCTGTAGTTGGCACGACTTGTCCTGTTTGTTTGTTTGTTTGTTTGTTTGTTTTTATGCAAGAACTTCCTTCATAGTTCTGACTGTCCTGGAGCTAATAATTGTGTAGACCAGGCTGGGACTGAACTCACAGAGCTCCTCCTGCCTCCGCCTCCCGAGAGCCAGATTAAAGACATGCACCACCAGGCCTAGCCCATTGATCGTCTTCTTGGTCTGGGTGGATATCCCTGAGGCCGACTTCCCACACTCTCCCATCCCTCATCCCATTTGACAGATGGAGAAACTGAGCCGAGTACAAAGCCCTAACTGGCCAAAGACCGTAGGGAGTTTGTTTCAGAAGCGACTCGGTTTGCCTCACCTTGGTCTCCTGGGCCACAGGAAGTAGTCAGGAGGGTGTTTGGACTTGTGGCAGAGATGGGAAGCCCCCAACGCATTAACCTATTCACTGGAAAGCCTTGGCTTTGAGCATGGCCCTCTTCAGCCTCCCTTTCACCCGTGAAGCTTCAACCCTTTCTCTCTAGCTTCTGATGCTATACCCCCCTTGAGCATCTTCTGTCTTTCCATGATGCAACCAGGCTTAGAACTGCTCCAGGAGACAGATGCTGAGGCCTGTGGTTCCGTGTTCCTTCCTAGTCAAGCTCAGCCCGAGGCAAGCATGAAGCCCAGCTGGAGTGAGGCTCAGGCAACTCTACCCCCTGATACCCCCTCAGAGGAGTATCAGAGGTGACAGAAAGGAGGAAGGGTAAGAGGGTCCAGAGTGAGGAGGAGGGGGTGGAGGAGTGACTGAGAGGGAAGAGAAAGGAGCCGAGGAACAGCAAGGTGAAGGTTCTTAAGCTGCCAGTCATGTCTGGGCCAGCCCTGCAGCCCTAGTCAGGATACTTTCCTGGGTCTCAGTTCTCTGCTCTTCTCCCTTTGTCCACAGCAAGGATGCAGAGCCCCAGTAGACAGAGAGATAGTGAGGGGCCCCTGGTGGGGGATCTGTGTGTATGCAGGCACTTAAAGGGCCCCCGAGAGCACTTCTTGGGCTGTCTGTCCACAGCATGGCCTCGTGGATATGTATTCAATGCCTGCCTCAGCTAGAATCACAGGTGTGCTCTGGAGAATCCACATTGCTGAAACCAGTTATCCTCTAGCGAGGGGCTTGGGTTGCCTCTCTGCCTTGTCTTGGTCCCACTACCAGCTGCTGCACCCATCTGATTGGCATCCTGTGAAAGGGACCTGGGTGGGGCACATTAAGTCCCTAGGATTCCACCCCAGGGATGTTGCTGGCCCAAACCCCCTCGCCAGGACTGCGCTCTTAAGCAGTGAGGGACACCCCGGGGAGTGCCAGTCCCTGTGAGTGTGTGCACCGGGCATAAGGGTTATTGACGCTCTGTGACGCCAGGCAGGGTTTAGCCCCCTCTGGGCCTCTGTTCCTCATCTGTAAACAGGGATTAATAATTGTGCAAATCTCCCAGGGTCATGAGAATTAATTAAACAAGAGAGTACCAGAAAACCGAGCTTAGCCAGCATCTGGGGCAGAGCCAGAGCAGAGCGTGCTTTCCTCTAGGTTTCTTGGGTTGTCCTGTGATCACATGGCCGCTCTGTCCCCTGAGGAGACCTGCTCTGTCTGTCTGTCTGTCTGTCTGTGCCCTGCAGCCAGCAGCACCTTTGCTTCCCCATGCAAAGACCAGAGCCACTTCCCAAGGCTAAGAATTGTCTGTGCGGGGATTGCTCTGGCTTCTGGTTCAGGGCCCAGCCAAAGAAAGCATGTGTGTCCTAAAGATCGGAGGCCTGTGTCTCCCCGTGGCTTAATGTCAGGTCATTCAACCAATGTCAGGTAGCAAAAATCCTTTCCATAACTTCCAGTCCATGCAAGCCCATCTTGGAGTGCGGGTGGAGGGCCCTGGCCAGATTGAAGGAAGGACAACTCAGTATAGGAGCCTCCAGGGGCCTGTGGCCGTCAGACTGGCGCCCACCCATCAGATCTCTGAGATTCTTTCTGCATGACCATAATGACCGCAAGCTCCCTTCTGAGGCCCAGGGACCCTTCTGATCCCATGCTAGACCTTCATGCCTTCTCAGCTAGGCCCAGGCTAAAGAAAGAGGATATAGAGTCCCCTAGAAGATAGATAGTTGTAAGCCCCAGTGCCCCCCTCCCCAGCCCCCTGGGACTTCTATTGCCTGTCAGATGAACTCAAAGGGAAATATTTTTGGGTTAAGTCTACTGCCTGAATACTAGAACATGGAAGAAGTTCAGACTTTTCTCCCTAAGACTTTCCTTGGATCCTGAGGTCTAGCCTCCTCTAATATCTGAATGCAGTAGCCCTTAGGGATGCCAGGAGAGAGGGCTGCAATTGTTCATGCTAGGGGGATGATAAGTCTGGTTCCAGCTAGGAGAGTCCCCTCACTCCATCCTCCTCCCCTTCCCCATCTCTGAAATCCAAGGCTTCCAAAGAGGCCACTGTCATTTTTTTTTTTTAATGGAGACCCAGCAGGCCAGGCGGTGGTGGCATAGGCCTTTAATCTCAGCACTTGGGAGGCAGGCAGATTTCTGAGTTCGAGTCCAGCTTGGTCTACAGAGTGAGTTCCAGGACAGCCAGGGCTACACAGAGAAACCCTGTCTCAAAAAACCAAGAGAGAGAGAGAGAGAGAGAGCGAGAGAGAGAGAGAGAGAGAGAGAGAGAGAGCCCCAGCAGATGATAGAGCAGTAAGGAACTTGTCATGTACTGGAAAGCCGGCTCTGTGGGTAAAGGTGCTCACTGCCAACCCTGAAGACCTGAGTTCACCATCCAGAACCCCCATGGCAGCAAGACAGAAGTGTCTCCTGCAAGCTGTCCTCTGACTCCTACACAGGAATCACTGTGTATGCACATACGTACATGCGTAAGTGCGGGCACACGCATACATATACTAAAAAAAAGAAACGTAATAAAAACCGTTTTTAACGGTTGTTGCTTATGCTTTGTTCAGAAGTTTTTTTCCTTTCTCTTCTTTCTTTTTTGACAGAGTCTTTCTTATATAGTCCAGGCAGCCTCCAATTCTCAATTCTCCTGCCTCAGCTTCCTAAGTGCTAGGATTACAGGCATGTGTCACCACATTTGGCTTTTCCAAAGCATTTATTGAATACTACTGAAATGGCAACGGGGGAGAAAAGGCAGGCAGAACAACCCAGGCCATTCAGACAACTGAAGGTTGATAGCTTCTGTCTGGGCAGAAGGACCCCAGAGCTGCTTCTGTCTGGCGGGTTTGTTCTAGACTCTGCCAGTCAGTGCCCAATACCACATTGAGCTGACAGTTGTCTACTCTGGCTTGGAACACTTCTCCAAGTGCTCAGCCTTCAAACTCAACTTGATTACTTCCAAGAGATGGGGTCTGGGCCTAGGACTTCACTGTCTGGGTACTGTCTCCAACTGGCCCACATCTGGGAACTGCACAGAGGTCGAATGGTGTGTGTGTGTGTGTGTGTGTGGTATGTGTGTGTGTAGTAAGTATCCAGTAAGGTAGGTCATGTGTTTTCTTCCCACCCACGTTGTTCAGCTGGGCAAAGGGCAGGCTGGGGTCCAGTGTTTGTTTGCTTCCTCTACTAAGAGGAGGCCAAAGCCAGACCCTATATTTCACTTTCCCATTTAAAATTCAGCAATAGGGGCTGGAGAGATGGCTCAGCAGTTAAGAGCACTGACTGCTCTTCCAGAGGTCCTGAGTTCAATTCCCAGCAACCACATGGTGGTTCACAAGCATCTGTAATGAGATCTGACAGTCTTCTGGTGTGTCTGAAGACAGCTACAGTGTACTCATAACAATAAAATAAAATTGTAAAAAAAAAAAAAAAGGAAACAAAGACCAGGCACCTGTGGCCAGCCTGTGGTTGTGGGGCAGGATATCACAGCACGGGGCACAGGGAGGGGATTGTTGAAGCGGGTCCAGGGTGGAGACATGATTCCTCCCCTGACCTCTGAATGACCCTGGGTTATCTCCTGCAGACAGTTCCTTCCAGCTCTGCTCTCTGGCCACCGCTTATCTCTCCCTGATAAATGGCCCAGTGTCCTTTAGAAGAGCTGTCTGTGTCCTTTAGAGCCTTCCCTGCCTGACCTAGGCATAGCAGGGCCTAGGCATGTGGCCTCTGGACAAGAGTTTGCCAGGTAAGGATAGGGCTCTGCACCCAGGGAGATTGGCTCTCTCCAGACTGTCCTCACAGGGTCTCGTAGGAGAGACAGGTTTGGCCTTACAGACTCTGAGAGAGGCAAGGCCTGCTTCTCACAATAGCCTTTCATTCCTTCTCTGAGTGCCTGCTCCCTGTGCATGCCCACCACTACATACACCACACAGTCTTGGCTCCTCAGGCTCACTGAGCAGTGACAGGGTCATAGGGAGGAACTGGACACTGCTTTGAATTGTGATTCATATGTGACTCTTAGCCACCACAGCTGGGGACAGGAACCTACCAATGAGGCCATCAAATGGGCATCTACAAAAGAGAGAGGCCTGTGCCTGACTCTGTGGGGTCCCTTGGTCCTCACAACTGTTTGAAGTCTGTCTCTTGAGGGCCAGAGCCAGGATCCCAACAGAAACAGGAAACTTCCAGGAGCCTGTAGACCCCAGCCCTTGTCCTTCTGCAGATAGCACATGTCCAGAGAGAAAACAGCGAAAGAAAGAAAGAAAGAAAGAAAGGAAGGAAGGAAGGAAGGAAGGAAGGAAGGAAGGAAGAAAGAAAGAAAGAAAGAAAGAAAGAAAGAAAGAAAGAAAGAAAGAAAGAAAGAAAGAAAGAAAGAAAGAAAGAAAGAAAGAAAGAAAGGAAGGGAGAGAGAGAAAGAAAGAAAGAAAGAAAGAAAGAAAGAAAGAAAGAAAGAAAGAAAGAAAGAAAGAAAGAAAGAAAGAAAGAAAGGAAGGAAGGAAGGAAGGAAGGAAGGAAGGAAGGAAGGAAGGAAGGAAGGAGACTGAGTGATTCATAAAATAGAGACACTCCTGACATCAGAACGTGCTGGCAGCAGAAGCAAGCATCTCTATGTAACCAACAGTACCCTGGGATCAGTCTGCCCTCACCAATCAGGAGCAGGCCAAAGAGTCTGCAATTACTGATAAGCCTCAAAAGGACCTAAAAACTCAGACTCCAGGCTGCTCAGCAGACGGGTCTCCAATGTACCTTAACGCTGGTCACATACTCCAGCAACAGTGTAGACCCTCTCAATGACTTCCTCCCCCACTGTGGTATCCTGACTCTGGCCTGGCTTTCACGATGTGACCACTGTGTGTCCAGCACTCTGGCTGACATGGCTAAGCATAACTGAAGTCATGAGCAGTTAGTTTCTGTCAGTCTCGAGCCAGCACCCGCTACTGTCCTTCTGCCAGTGGACGTGGACATGACGGCTTGCTGTGCACTGGACAATCGGGCTTGCATCCCACTTGTGCCTCCTCTGCCCACTGTCTGTAGTCCTGCCCCCTGGATACTGGTGGTGTCACTTAGAAGCTAGACTGTTAGATTCATCTGTTATGAGTTGTGCTGGGACCCTTTTATGTGTGAATTATAAACTGTTTTTGAAAAGGACACCTGGTTATCGACCTCGCTGTAAGGTCCAAGACCTGTTTGAGACAGGAGGGGACTAAGAAACTGGCTCTTGAGCAGGAAATGAAGAGTAAAATGGGAAGGGAAGACAGGGCGTTGTGTTGACACTTGGGTTTAATTTCAGCACTCGCGGGGTGGGGTAGGGGAGACACAGGTGGAGCTCTTCGAGTTCAAGACTAACCTGGTCTACATACTGAGTTCCAGGACAGTCAGGGCTCCATAGAGAGATTCTGTCACCAAACAAACAAAATCACAAAGAGGTTCCTGGCAGAAAGAGAAGGTCCAGCACAGGCAGATGGCCAGAGGGATCAGTAAAGTAGACCGGGCACTAGAATTGGAGGCAGGGAGGAAGAATGTTTCCAGGGAGAGGCAGAGGCAGGGTGGAGGAAAACAGTACTCGGGGCCACTTGGGGAGCTGCCTTAGGGTTTCTACAGCTTCAAAGAAACATCATGACCAAAAAGACAACTGGGGAGGAGAGAGTTGACTCAGCGAACACTTCGACATTGCTGTTCATCACCAAAGGAAGTCACGACCAGAAATCAAGCAGGGCAGAGCCGATACAGAGGCCATGGAAGGATGCTGCTTACTGGCTTGTTTCCCCTGGCTTGCTCAGCCTGCTTTCTTATAAACCCCAGCACCACCAGCCCAGGGATGGCCCCACCCACAGTGGGCCCTCCCCCATTGATCACTAATTGAAAACATGCCTTACAGCTGAATCTCATGGAGGCATTTCCTCAACTGAGGCTCCTTCCTCTCTGATGACTAACTTGTGTCAAGTTGACACACAAAACCATCCAGTATGGAGCCATGGCAGGTTAACCAGAGGGAGCAGGAGACCAGGGGTGATTTTGAGAGGCTCCCCTTTGGTTGCCAAGTGGAAGGTAGATTCTGAAGGATTTTGCTCCACAAAGTCTGGGACATATTTTGCTATTATGGCTAGGGACACATTGTCATTTGCTGCCTCTCTTGTGACTGACTAGACAGCACCTGAGGGCAGGAATTGGGGTTGGGTCTGCATCTAATCCCTTTATCTCTTCTCCCTCTCCTCTCTCTCTCCCCCTCCCTCTTTGACATAGGTCTCATTATGTAGCTCAGGCTGGCCTTAAACTTACTACATAGCCTAGGTTGGCCCTGAACTTATGTTCCTTCCTGCCTCTGTCTCCCAAATGCTGGGATTACAGATGAGCATAGCTATACTAGGCTGGCATCTAATTAATTCCTAAAAGTCCAGAACTAGACACTGCAGAGGCTGACAAAGGAGCTCACTGAAAACGTGTCCATCTATCTGATGATGAAATTGTCTACCTGACACTGCCTCAGCCTGCGGGCTGGTATTCACAATTTGGTCAGGCACCACTGGGCCAGTGCAGGCAGGATGTGCATGAAAACAAGCTAGGCATCGAGAAAGCAAGCTGGGTACTTCCATTGCTCACATGTTGGCTGCCAACTGGGGAAGTCTCACCTAGAACCCTACAGCCATATGGCCAGATCTGCCAGCACCATCCATCACAGATGAATCAATCTGGCAGACAGTGCCATGCAGAACTCAAGGTCCTGTCCAGGGTCCACCTATCTTCGGGCTTTCTCCGGCAAATGAGGTAACAGGAAAAAGATGGGAGCTGGGTGGTGGTGCCTGCAGGTTAGCTTGCAGGGAGCCATGGCTGGGATCTTAAGGAGAACGGCTCCTCCATCCAGAAGGGATGAAGCTGGGCATATTCATAAGCAGCTGGTGAGCAATGAATGAAGCATCAGGCAGGGGAGCTGTGTAAGCCAGACCAGATGCTGGAGGAGCCACCCAGCTCCGCTCCACCCCACCATGCTCCCTTTGCCCCACTGAGCTTCAGAAGCTGTGGCTGCCACCTGCAGCCAGTCCCGATGATTGTGGTGTCTGGTGTCTATGGAGGAGGCTGGTGTGGGATAACCCAGAGAGCCCTCCTCTTCCTCCTTACCACACACACACACACACACACACACACACACACACACACGTATGTACACACTGACAAGGTCCTCAGATCTGAATGAACCAGGAAGTGCTCCCAATGGCTTCTTGTGTCCTCTCCCCAGCTCTGCCCCCATGGCCTGTGCTCTGCTCCCCTGGAATTCTCTTCCCCTGCTTAAGGACACATCCATCCTTCAGGTCTCAGTTCATTTGCCTCTTCTTGCAGGGAGTCCTTTCTAACCCCATCAGGAGTTCCCACGGACTCTTGCTCATCCCCTGCTAAAGCGTCTCACTCTGTCCTGTAACTGTCTGGCCACAGGACTGTCACCTTCATTACCATTCGGTGTGTCAGAGTCCAGCACGGTATCAGACAGTGTAAATGAATGATCTCCAAAATCCCTTTCAACTTGGCCCTGATCTTGACTGGACCTCTTGACTCTACGCTCACTGTCAAATACCTGCGGAGTACAGGCTTGGCCTGAGTATTGACTGGCGCCTGGGAATCTGAGATCCCTGCACTAAGAAAGGGAGGATGTGTTTAGGACACTTCTGTAGCATGGTCCTCACTTGGGAACCGGCCTCTGAGAGCAGGAAGCAGGAAGGGAACTTATCTTCTGTTCTCCCACCCAATCTCCAATTTAGAAGTGGCTCACCCTGTAATTTGGAAGACTAATTCAGTGTAGGGTTAGGAGAAAGCACTGTGTACCAAGCTGTTGGAGCCATACTTCTTCCTGCCTATTGGATTAAACTCATGTCCGAGCAGTCTTCTCTGGTGGGCACACCACAACAGACAGGTCTCTATATGTGGCCAAGGCTGATCTTGAACCTGAGTCCTTCTAGAGTCCCCTGCTGGGATGAAAGGTGTGCATTACTGTCTCCTTGCTTCCGGCACTCAAGCACCAGTTTTTACAGATTTTACAGGGGAGGCCCTGTAAAATCCCCTGTGGCTACAGGAGGTAACCTGGGATTCAGATTCACCTGCCTGATAGGTACCTGGTTGCCTTCCCATCAGGACATGGACTCGGTGAGCAAGGTTGGCCCAGAGCCACGCCTAGGGTCTGGCTTGGCAGAGCCATGATATCTGATAGGCAGAGAGGCCAATCCACTCATGACTGTGTGGCCCTGGGCCAGAACTGGCACTTTCCTGGGCCTCAGTTTGCTTGTCTGTGGGCCAGACACAGAGCATTCATTAGTGTGCACTCGAATGACAAATAGAGCAGGCATAGCCTGGGCAATCCCTAACCCTCTAATCTCTAAGTCCTGCTCCCCTAAGGTACAAGTCTCTTAGCCCAAGCACATGTCAGCAAGGAGGGCCATCGCCCTTGGTGTGTTTAAGCTGGGCAGAAGCCTGGGGAAGGGCAGAGCAGGTAAAAACTGAGAGCTTTTTTTTACTGAAGTATCAGGTGGCAGGCTTAGGCAGAGAGGGACAAAAGACTCTTTAGAGTGGTCCCCCCAATGGATCAGTCCTTTCAGTTCAAGGACCCCAGATATCCTGGGGTAGCAGACTGTCCCCAGGCTACACAGCCCCCACCCTCAGTTCACCCACACCCTAGTAACTCTGAAACTCCTGCTAACTGGGCTCAAACCGTCTGTCGCTGGTGATTCACACACCGCTCCTCTTTCCTCTTCCTGACTAATTATAGCTCTTGCGTGTTTTTCCTCCTGGAAAAAAAAAATGTCTTCTTAAAAAAATATATCCCCAAGCCAGTGGTAATTAATTTGGAGAGCCTTGCTGTGTGCATTTCAGACTGGCTTTGAGGACAGACAGGTCCCGGTGTGAGGGTATAGAGCAAGCCACACAGGAAGGAGTGATGCGGTCTGTGGGATAGGTGTGAGGATAAGCAGCTGAAGCCCATGCCATTCCTCACCCGATCCATCATGGCTTTAGGGACCCTGGAGAGTAGCAGTTACAGTCGTGGGGACTCTGCTGAATACGATGTCCTGTGCTTAAGAGCGAAACGCCTACCATATGCATAGACATCTGTACCTGGTACTTCCTAAAGCATGCCTGGATATAGACACACCCTTTAGAAGAGGGTCCCACAGTCATCAGTGACCTAAATAGAGATAGGCTCTAGGGAAATTAAGCCTTCCAAGGGCAAGGGCTTCCCTCACTTGCCTTTTCGGGGAGTCACAGCCAGAGACTGTCCTGGAACAGGGCGCCATTAGCATTCTCTAAGCTTCTCCAAAGTTTCAGCTGGTGTGGGCAGCTTGGGAAGGAAGGAGGGTCCAAGGACAACTGTGAAAGGGGGCAATCTGACTGGATCGGGGGCACAGAGCCACAGGGTATCCACAGAGACAGACAGGAAGCTTCAACCAGAGACAGGTCTGGAACGGTGACTGCGAGATAAAGATAAATAAAACCTAGAGAGACAAGACAGGAGCAGGGACCCAGCAAAGAGAGTAGTTGGAATCCTGGACAGAGCCCCAGGGACAGCTGGGATGGGCAGGAAGCCCAGGTCCTTTGTAGCAGTGGGATGGGTTCTGCCAAAAGAACAGGGGTTTGGGGCTAGGATAGAGCCCAGGCTGAGGACCACTGAAAAGAAAGGCTCATGTGCAATCCCTTTATAAGGTTTGGGCTGCCGGTGAGGCTCCAAAGAGACAGGGCAGGCATGGCACTCCAGATAAGATTTCAGTTATGAACATAGTACCTTCTGCCTTTATCAATTCAGAAAGACTATCCCTGGAATATCCCAGGATGCACTCTGGCCTTGGGACTAAAAGGACTAATGTTGATGGAGCGAGGGAGCTAGAGCAAGGTAGATGCAAACTCATGCTAGGATAGTAAATTCAAGGGGAGCCTGGGCTACACAGCAAGTTCTAGGTCAGCCTAAGGTACAGAGTAAAAGTCTGTCATTTTTTTAAATTAAAAATTATTAAGCCAGGCGGTGGTGGCACACACCTTTAATTTTTTTTTTATTTTGGTTTTTCAAAACCCTGTCTCGAAAAAAACAAACAAACAAAAAAAATGATTTTATTCGCGCAGGTGTGTTCATGCATGTGTGCCGGATGTGTGCCTGCTAACCATAAAGGCTTGGAAAGGATATCAGATACCCTGGAACTGGAGTTATTGGCAGTTGTGAGCCATCGTGTGGATGCTAGGAATCGACCCCAGGTCCTCTGGAAGTGCAGCCAGTGCTCGAAACCACTGAGCTATGTCTTAGCCCTAAGATTCTATCTTAAACAAGTAATGAAGCACCTAGTATTGTGGGGCATGCCTGCAATCCCATTGTGATGGTTTGAATATGCTTGCCCCGGGAATGGCACTATTAGAATGGCTTTGTTGGAGTAGGTGTGTCACTGTGGGCGTGGGCTCTAAGACCCTCGTCCTAGTTGCCTGGAAACCAGTCATCTCCTAGCAGCCTTCAGGTGAAGATGCAGAACTCTCAGCTTCTCCTGCACCATGCCTGCCTGGATGCTGCCATGTTCCTGCTTTGATGATAATGGACTGAACCTCTGAACCTGTAAGCCAGCCCCAATTAAATGTTGGCCTTATAAGAGTAGCCTTGGTCATGGTGTCTGTTCACAGCTGTAAAACCCCAAGACACCCAGTTTTCAGTAGGCAGAGGCAGGAGGATTACTGGTAACTTTGGGAACCACCTGGTCTTTCTAGTGAGTTCTCATCCAACCAAGGCTACTTGACAAAACTTTGTCTCTAAATGAAAACAAAAACCAAAAACCAAAAACAAATGTGTGTGTGTGTGTGTGTATTCTTTCTGCTAATTCCTAATAATAATAATAATAAGCCTATCCCTTCTTCAGGCTCCTGAGGCCAGATGGACTTCCTTAGCATAGCATATGACTACCCTTCTTTCCCTGGGCCTAGATCCCTCAAGACAGTCTTTCAGATCCCCAGGACAAAACTGGACGACCTCCTCAAACTTCAGAACAGGATCTGCCACCTCAGGACAGAGCCCTGGTTGCTCTCTCTCAGATTCCTCAGGCCAAGGCCCATCAGCTTCTCAGATCCTCCCTCCAACCGCCCAGATCAGGGAAAGACACACCCTCCACCCTCCCCCATTCCCCCTCCTCAGCCCCCACCCCTACCCCCCTGCCTGGCTCTGACCATTGAGGAGGTGTTGACAGCTTGCTAACCACAGGCAGAATGCCTCTAACTTCAGCCATCACCTCCCCCCACTTCTCTGAACACCTGACATGGCCTCCCGCCTGGCCAGGGTCAGGGCTGGGTGCCCAGGACCTTTTAGCCAGGCAGCTGTTGGGATTTCCGGCAGCCACTTTCTTGTCTGGAATCTCCTGGCCAAGTCTGCGCTCTTCTGGGGTCCGGGTCTGAACTTTGGAGCATCTGTCGTTAGAAGGGAGAGGGATACAACAGAGAGCAGGTGGCCTTTGGTGGCCTTTAGCCCAGAAGGCTCAAGGACAGTGCCCGTGAGCACCAGGAATGGGGAGAAATGGCTGCCAATTCTGGGGCATGGCTTTAGCCAGTGCAGCAGTCAGAAGAGCTAGGAAATACTCACTGGGGGTTCAGGCAGCCCATTGGGTCTGCCAGGGATTTTTTATGGAAATGGATGGTTTTTCATAGGCCCACAAAACAAACCAGAGAACTTTCTTTGTGATGACTTATAACTAGAGACAGCATAGTTTGAGTTAATCCAGCCCACACTCTGGGTAGGCCATACCACTGACCTCAGTTTCTTTATCTGTAAGATGGATAAATGGATTGCAGTAAACCCTCTTCTTTTCCTCTCTCTCTCCCCTTCCCCCCTCTCTCCTCCTCCTCTTCCTCCATCTCCTCCTCCTCTTCCTCTTCCTGCTCTCTCTCTCTCTCTCTCTCTCTCTCTCTCTCTCTTTCTTTTTTATTTTTTTTTTGAGACAAGGTCTGGTCTCTCTGTGTCTCTTTGGCTGTCCTGGAACTCACTCTATAGACCAGGCTGGCCATGAACTCATATAGATCTGCCTGTCTTTGCCTCTTTAGTCCTGGGCTTAAAGGTGTTTGCCATGCCAGTCAGTGATGGTAACCAAGACTCCACCTAGAGGCTCCAAACCTTTCCCTGAAGCCATCTTCCTCCTGCTAAGCACCTAATGGTTTAAGCAGATAGGCAGCCCTTAGCTACCTACCCCAACCCACTGTAACCCAGGGCGACCACACTGAGCTCTGCAGGAAAAAGAAGCCTGGATGGGCACTCAGAATGGAGATCTAGAGTGGAATTCCTCCTGGAAAGGAACGTGGCTGAGCCCCTTCCCTCCAGCCTCTACAAAACGGGGAGCTGTTGGCTGAGAGCCTGTTCCTCTGATGCGGAAGCCACAGACTGGGCCCGGATATCTTCTATCCTCTGTCTTCACTCAGCCTCACTGCCTTCCAAGCTCTTCTGACCTTTGGCCCCAGCTCCTTCAACAAGATGAGGAGGAGGAGAGATGGCCACCCCCATCCCAGACCTTTTTTAGCCCCCCTGGGAACTCGGCGTCCTCCCAGCAAGGGTGCGTGGGTCGCAGTGAGTATTAATAGCTTGGCTGGAGGAGGTGACAGGGACTATCTCATAGCCAAACTCTGGAAACTTCACTTCCTAGGCAAGCCAGACAATCCTCCTGTCCCCACCTCCCCTATTGGCTCTAAGCTTCTCCATTTCTGTTTCCCCGGGGCTCTCTCAGCCCCACAGCTCCCACCCCCTCAGGCATGCCTCTGGCTGCCTCTTGGTTTGAGCCTTCGTGAGATCCTCTTGGGCCAGAGCTCTAGTGGGTTGAGGGCATAAGGCTGCTCTGTGACCTGCCCATGGTAGACAGAGCGGGGCTTGACTGGGACAAGGATTTTTTTGTCTGCACCCTTCCTTCCCTGTCCCCTGACTGGCTGCTCCTTCCTGCATGATTCCTCTATCTTTGGTTCTGATGGAGCTGTGGTATGTCCTCAACATTTTTGTCCTTGCTCTGTTGGGCATAGGAAGAAGTGGAGAAACTGAGGCAGAATAATGCCAGTCTGGGGAAAGTGCTTCCATGCTGTTCAGGTGGACCACCTCTCAGGGTTGCTTGGCAAAGAATGACACTCTGAGCTGTGAGTGGGGACAGTGCTGTGGTCCAGTGTTGCCTCTAAGGCTAGGCTGTGGGGACAGCCACAAACCCCCACACAACCGGTTTAGAGCACTGGGGGAAGCTGAGGCCGAATCTGGAAACATGGAAGGAGCATGGTAAGTGCTAGATGTGACCCACAGTTTAGCGATTAGCAATGGAGATGGGGTGGGGGGCATCCTGAGGACCGGAAAGCTGAGTTGGAGCCTCAGAAAGTGGGGCTTTGGTCCCTCGCTCTTTCAAAAGTCACATTCAACCCCTGGAAGCCCCGTCTTGCTTAATCTCTGTTCCCACCCTGACTGATCGATTTCTAGGAAATCCAAGTTTCTGGGTCTCTGAGGGACTCCTCCTCAGTCAGCAGCAGCAGCAGCTGACTAACATAATCCTCTGACCTCTGACCTCTAACCCTACTTAGTCTAAGTCCTAGCCTTGACCCCAGGCTGATTTTGCACCTCTACCCTCATCAGATCTGAGTACTGTTCCTGCCCGGTAGCCCCTGATTTCTGATCAAGTCTGGACCTCTGCTGCCAAGCAAGGTAAAAACAAAAACAAAGAAAAACAAACAAACAAACAAACAAAAACAATAAAAACAAAAAAAAAACCCTCCAAACTGAGGCTAGATGGATGCAGGATCTCTGACCTGTGACTCAACTGAGCCTCACACCAGTGCCAGGCCTAGGGAGACTAGTTCCCCTCCTCTCGTACTCAACTTCTATCCTTGGTTCACCCTCGTTCTAGAGGAGGCTTTGTGTGCCTCACAGGCACCTCACCCTAGGTCTTGAAGCAAGATGACACTAGGAACATGTCACACAGGGTGATTTGTGACTTGGAAGAACAGAGGTGGAAGTGAATGCTATCTCTGGGATGAAGCTTACTGGTTTAGACTGAGGACAGAGCAGAACCCTCAGTGGAATAGGGAGGGGAGGAGGTAGATGGACCCTCAGACACACAAATACAGTGTGATGGCTAATCTGAGACTGGGGCAAAACTTTCCTGGGGCAAAAAGGCAGACATCCATACCCCAGCCAGGGGACAACAAATTGTAGCAACACACACCCTTAACCCCTGCATCTGATTTTCTCTCTAGTGAAGGAATATGCACTCCTGGAGGCTCAGGGTAGAAACTGGGTTTAAATCTTGGTTCTCCATCCTAGGAACACTGACCTGAGCCAAACTGCACAGCCTCAGCCCACAGTAGCCTCTGTATTCCTCTCTGTAAAATGGGATCCTCTGCTACATTCATTTCACAAGTTTACAACTTCAAAATGAGTCTCTGCACATGCTCAATACACACAGAGAACTCAGGAGAGCTGAGTAGGTATGGGGGTGCACGTCTGTAATTCCAGAACCCCAGAAGTGAAGACAGGAGGGTCAGTTCATGACCAGCCTCGACTGCATAGTGAATGTGAAGCCAGCCAGGGCGATGTGAGATCCTATCTTTTAAAAAAAATCAAAATCAAAAGGGAAGGAAGAGCTAAAATTAGCCCTGACTATGAGATGAAGCCCCCATTTGCTGCCCTGCCTTGAGCACTCATCTCACCCTCTGAGCCAAGGGCTCCTGAGAGACACACACTGGAAACCCTGAATAAGATTCATGGCCTGCAGCAGAAGCACAGGCTGACAATTAAAGGAGCTGGGACAACATGGGATTTGTCAGCCTGGAATTAGGTCACAGAACTCTTAAAAACCAAGAAACTACAGAAGCCCCAGTAACTCAGCATCCTGGGGGACAATGCTCATCGAATTTCCTGAACCAAGCACAAAGGGCACAAACAGACCAAAAAATGGGCAGGGGGAGCGAGCAGGGGTCAGGTAGGAGGGAGAAGCAGAGATCCTGCCTGCAGACCCTGAAGCGTAAAGGGAGCCTGAGGGTTCAGAGAGGGTGAGGGATCCTCTGGCTTCACTAGGGTCTTATTTTTTAAAGATGTATTTTATTTTTAATTATGCGTGTATGTATGCATCTGTGTAGGGTATGTGCACATGGGTGCAGATACCCACAGTGGCCAGAAGAGGGCATCAGATCCCCTAGAGCTAGAGTTACATACAGTTGTAAAGCCAGGGGGTGGCGGTGGTGGCACTCGCCTTTAATCCCAGTACTTAGGAGGCAGAGGCAGGTGGATCTCTGAGTTCGAGGCCAGCCTGGTCTACAGAGCAAGTTCCAAGACAGCCAGTGCTACACAGAGAAATCTTATCTTAAAAAACAAACAAACAGGGCTGGAGAGGTGGCTCAGCAGTTAAGAGCACTGATTGCTCTTCCAAAAGTCCTGAGTTCAATTCCCAGCAACCACATGGTGGCACACAACCATCTGTAATAGGATCTGGCACCCTCTTCTGGAGTGTCTGAAGACAGCTACAGTGTACTTACATATAAAAAAAAAAAAAATCTTAAAAAAAAAAAACACCAAAAAAACAGAACAGAACAAAAACAAAAAACAGTTGTAAACTGATAGACTTGGTGTCTTAGTCAGGGTTTCTATTCCTGCACAAACATCATGACCAAGAAGCAAGTTGGGGAGGAAAGGGTTTATTGGGCTTACACTTCCATGCTGCTGTTCATCACCAAAGGAAGTCAGGACTGGAACTCAAACAGGTCAGAAAGCAGGAGCTGATGCAGAAGCCATGGAGGGATATTCTTTACTGGCTTGCTTCCCCTGGCTTGCTCAGCCTACTCTCTTATAGAACCCAAGACTACTAGCCCAGAGATGGTCCCACCCACAAGGGGCCTTTCCCGTTTGATCACTAATTGAGAAAATGCCTTACAGTTGGATCTCATGGAGGCATTTCCTCAACTGAAGCTCCTTTCTCTGTGATAACTCCAGCTGTGTCAAGTTGACACAAAAATAGCCAGTACACTTGGGTTCTGGGAACTGAACTTGGGTCCTCTGCAAGAGCAGTGTGTACTCTTAACTGCTAACCTATGTCTCCAGCTCACTACTACAAACTTGAATCTCCCCATTTCTTGGGGATTCTTCTCCTCTGCCAGCTCAGGTTCCCTGATGGTCCATCTTTTTCTAGATCACCTCCCTGGCCTGTCTACTCTCTTCTGACTCCTAGGATGGGTGAATCCTTGGGACTGTCCCTGCTCCCCGTGGCCTTCATGATCGTGTCCTACAGAGTGGAATTCTGACACACTCCTGACCACAAGCCCTCTCCTCTGGCCTCCCTTACAAGTGCAGAAAGCTTTGGCCTGTAGGAAGGATGCATGTATTGAGCAAGCATGGAGCATATGTGGAGACACCTACTGTAGAGCAGGGATTTACATACAACCTCTCTAATCTGGGAGCCCAAAGACCAGGCAGGGAAATGACATACCCAAGACCACTTTGCTGAAGGTGGCAAGGGAGTTCTGAACTGCAGCTAGTGTCCTGAGAGGAGAGGGGCACTTATGTAGCAGCTGTCTAACAAGCTGTGGTTTAAGGGGCTGCGACAGCCACCTGTGGCCTGATCTCTGGAATGGGGGTGGGGGTGCTAGCTGCCACCGTGGCTGGCTAAGCAAGCCCTTCCCCTTGGTGCCAGTCCCACATGACCTTTCTAGGTGGTTAATGAAGGCCCAGACACCACTCAGTAATTGGCCTCATTAGGCAGCTAGGACTGCTCAGGGGATGGGGTGGCGGATGCTGGGGCCCTGTGGGGACAGGCCAGACAGCAGCCTGTTAATTACCTGAGAAATCAGACAATTAGGCTTTCTGCCACCCGCCTGCCCATGTCCTGCTGGCCCCTAATTACTGAATGGCTGTTGAGCAGGCCAGCAGTGACCTGAATTTGGACCTGGGACCAGCCCCTGCCATTTCCCCACCTCTATTCTCTGCCTCCACCGTAGGCGACAGAGACCTGGCTGAGTATCTCCTTCAGGGATCCACCCCTGCAGACCCCTGACCTCTGCTTCTTTCCCAGACCTTGGGTGCTCTTGTCTTATCTTTCCTGCCCAAGAACGTGGGCTGTTAAAAGGGGACCCAAAGGGGGGATTCAGGAGGTGAGAGGGTGATGAAGCCATTCAGGGTCTCTGCAAGACTTCCTCAGGGAGGAGGTACGGGACATGGCTGAGGAGACGGAAGTTGAGGGCCTGAATGTACTCCAAAGAGCTGTGTAGGCTAGATCTATCCTTGGGAATCCCTTCCACACAGAAGTAAAGAGAGCAAGATTGATGGGCAGCCTGTGTTCAGGGGAGGTACAAGGAGAGAGTTATGTTGCGAAGTTCTGGAACCCTACCAAAAATGGAATGATCAGGCTGAGTCAGGTAAGGACAGCTTAACAGCACATTTGGGGACCTGGAGGTAGACTCTCACGCAGCTGTTGTGTGCTAGGCAACTGACTGAAAAGAGCCAGATGGGCTCTGCCCCGGGATGATGAGTAGCAGGCTGGGTGGTTCAGTGGGCAGGGCTGCGTCTCATTCTGAACATACAAGGAGCTGCTGCCTGTCAGGCTCCGCAGGAGGAAGTGAGACCATGAAGAACCAGCTTGCAGGAAATACCTGGGTTTGCTGCTTTCCATCCTAAGACTCTTTGCTGGTTCTATTGTGGAACTGAAAATTCCATCCACTATCTATCTCTCCCGATGATAGGGGACGGGTCCCAAAACTGCCAACTGCTCAGAAAAGCACACCCAGCCCCGAGACATCAAGAAGCTACGTTTATCTGTCTAAGGATGCACCTGGTTGGTAGTGGTAGGCATGAAGCTCTGGCTTGGCTCCAAGGGCCACACAAACCCAGGCACTCTGGTTGCAACCCCTGCATACCGGAAATGAAAGACAGAAGAATCAGAAGTTTTAGGTCATCCTCGGCAAACTTGAGACCAGCCTGGGCTACATGAAACCCTGTCTCAAACAAGAAGAAAAAGCAATTAAGTAAAAGGAGCCTGGCCGGCTGGCTGGAGTGGGTTTCAGAGCAACATCCCTGTGCCATCCTAGCCCAGCAGAGGAGGCACCACGACAACAATGTAGGAGAGAGACTGGGCGGATTGCACTGACATGGCTGGACACTGCAATGCATTTGAGAGCTGACACAAGGCATGTGGCTTCTTATCTTTACGCACAACTTCAGGATTGGGGGCAGGGGTGGGGTATCATCTGAAAGACCTGCTCCCAGCCTTCTCCAGAGAAAAGGCCTAGGAAACCTTTGTGGGTTTCTTCTTGGGGCTAGCTCTTGAGATTCAGTGTAGCCCGAGGCCAGAGGTCAGAGGCTGAGAGCTGAGTCTGGAACACACTGCTACCGAATCTCTCTTCTCTCCTCCTCACTGGCTCGAGGGCAACCTCTGTATAACCATGGGTGCTCTGCAGCCCCCATTGCTTAGGTATCCAGGTATTTCCTGGTAAACACATGCAGTACTCACCCCAGAAATGTGAGACCTCAAGGCTTCTGCCAACTGTTTCCCAGAGAACCAGTCCTATGACACATACCCACATGTATGCAAACACACACACACACACACACATTGTAGCCCTAACTGCCTGTTGGCCTCTGAGGTCAACTGGGTTGACACATCACTATTCATTAGAACAGGTTGTGCCCTTGTGCCTTCAGGGCACCGTTCCAGACACCAGAGTCATTGTCTGGCTGATCTTATTCAACTGGCCACGTACTTTCACCTGTCTAACCTCCAAAGGCAGGCCAGGCCTTGCTCTGCATCCTCTCCCTATGGTATCTGGCTTGCTGTACAATACACAGAGGGAGAGCTGTATTTGTTAGGCAAATAGAATACATGTGTGTCAGGGGATGGAGACAGCGAATAAGTGACTTTTCCAAAGTCCCTTTGACAGTGTAGCATGTGTAGGACCTGGAACCTAGGATCTGTACTTACAAGTGCTGCCTGTCCCCCGTAGGATGTCTATACAATGGGGACCTCCCATCTGTGCTCTTAATCCTAATTAACATTGGCCAAGGTAGATGACCAGGTTGTGCGTGTGCATGTATGTGTGCGCGCATGTGTTCTGTTCTGATACCTGGCATCAGACCCAAAAAGGTGGCGCTCACCTGGAGAAAGAAGATGTTGTCTAGTCCAGAAGTCTCCCCTGGGATGTCACCTTTAGGGTCTGGAGCTGGCAGAGAGCACAGCAGGGAGAAGGGCACTGAGAGGGGAGAAGGGAGGGAGACAGACAGCGTAAAACCCACCCCTAATTCAACATCCACCTTCTCCATGCCTCTGCTCTGTAAGCCAGTCCTAGGTAGAGGATGCGTCTGCCAATCACTGACTCTGTGCCCTCGGGCAGCCTGCTTCCTGTTGAATCCTCAGCTGACTCACCCAGAATCAGGTGAACAATGAGAAAGATACAAAAGATGTCTGGATACAGACTCCAGGCTGGGTAGGTTCCACAAATGTGGCTACTCTGTATCGCCCCATTTTCTAAAAGGAAAACCAGGCCTGGAGAAACAGGGTACTATCCTGAGGCAATAAAGAGGCCGGGAATAACACTCTGATTCTCTTGTAAGTATGGCAGCATTTTCCCCACAGTGACTCCTCACCATGGGGTTTGGGTCCAATAAGGCCCAGCAGCTGAAATCTGTGGTTTCATGTGTAGAAAAAAAAAAAAAAGTGACTCACGTTCAGTGAGTGACCATAATCAGGGTGTCCGGGTTACCCCCCTGAGGACTTCCCTGAAAGGAGACTCTGCCCACCCCCCACACACAAGTTTGCCTAAAATTCTACCTTTGAGCGATCATTGTTCCTTCTGAGGTTAAACCCTATCCCCATTTCTGTACACCGAGCCTCCCGGATCACTGGCCAGAGGCTATCTTGGGCCACACTCTTGGCTTAAAACATCTGCTGGATGTGGCTAGACACACGTCTTGCCTTTGAAGACATTGGACTAAGATGGCCAACACCTTCTTGGCTCATTCTCAGAGTCACACCAAGGTACAGGCTGTTCCTGGAAGACTGTAACATGAGCTGGGCCTGGTAAGGGCAGTGCCCATGGCCCGCAAGGCCCAAGGCAGCTCTCAGGCAAGGGCCCGCTGGCTGTGCAGTGATGAGAACTGGCAAATCAAGGCCTGGACATCAGGGATGGGATTTGATGTTAATTCTTTCCTCAATAAAGTGGCTAAACGCCATTAACCCTACCCACCCACCCCACAGCTTCGTGGAGCGTGACAATTCTGTGCATACTGTAGTGTATACGTCACACACTTACGGTCTGTGAAGTATACACTACACCTTCCCAAGTGGTATTGAGTGTGGAGTTGTATACACCAGGGCCTGAGGGGGTTGGGCTTCAGGGTCAGTTTCTCTCTGCCCTGGCTGACTCTGGGAAGCAGGGGCATTGTTAGTCTCCTTCCATAGATGAGGTTATTGGACCTCAGAGAGAATTGTCCGTCATCGTCCACAATCACACATTCTTCTGACTCAGCAACCTATGCCCCTGAGCAGGTGCCTTAGCTACCATCAATCATTCCAAAGGCATAGCTACTACTAGCCCACGGGCCAGAAGCACAGAGAGCAAGGCTGAGTGGCAGGGCAGCCAGAGGCCCTGCACGACAGAGGCCCCAGGAAGACATCCTGGTTGAACCTATCTCTTTGCCTTCTCATTGAGCAGAGCAAGGACAGTGGCTCCTAACAGACAGCCCTCAGGGAAGACTCACAACTGTTCTGCAATAGTCTGTCTCATTCCTGTTACTAAGAACTAACGAGCCTGGCTAGAGAGATAGCTCAGTGGTTAACAGCACTGGCTGCTCTTCCAGAGGTCCTGAGTTCAATTCCCAGCAACAACATGGTGGCTCACAACCATCCGTAATGGGATCTGACGCCCTCTTCGGGTGTGTCTGACGACAGCTACAGTGCACTCAGCTACAGTGTACATAAAAATCTGACAAGCCATGGACGTTCCCATAATCCTTTCCAAAAGCTTCATTCCCACCATCAGAGCAAAGCTCTCCAGTGGAAACCCTGTGTCCACCTCCCCAGTGTGTGGAGTGCCTTCCACAACGTGGCAGCTCAATGCAGGTGTGGTAAAGCTATGGATGGTTGGCTGGATGAATGGACAGTGTGTGTAGTTCCTACAGCTGCTGTAAGAGATTCCCACAAATCTAGTGGCATTGAAACAACGCCAATTCCTTCTGGAAAGGGAGTCTCCATAGGCTGAACTCTCCCAGGGACAGCTACAGTCCAGACTCTCCTGGAACATCCCTTTTTTTTGCCGTTCATGGCTTCCTACTCATATCCCATGCCTTCACAGGCCCTGTTTCTTCATCTTTAGACTCAGCAATGTTGGCCAAATCCTCCTCACATTCTTTAGGGACCCCTCTCTCCTCCTCGAGACCCTTGTGATGAAATGAGGTCCCCTAGGAGAAATCCAAGATAATCCCCCTATTTTGGCTCCAGACAATTAGCAACCTCCATCTCACTTGCTACCTTAACTCCCTTTTGGCGTGTTTAACGACTGTGGGTACTGGGATTAGGACATCTTTAGGGAGCCGTTATCTGATGTTAGTTGTATGTGCGGATGGTAGGTTGAAGGATGGATGGAATGGTGGATGCTTGCCAGATGGAGTGCCGGCAGTGGGGATACACAGCTTGAGACAGAGACCGAGTGTCTCATCCCACCTTGTTTTCTGTTCAAACCAGCAGAAAGAACTTAACAGGCCCTGCTTTTCTTCCCTTGTATTTTATCTTCCCATCTGACACCGGCACCCCCAGACATAGGGTTCCAGTCCACCTACCAGCCTGATGTTCTAGGCTGCATCTGGACCTACTCAGAGTAAGTGCACAAGAGAATGGCTCAATGAGACATCCAGCTAGAGTAGGCTATCAGGTTATCTATTGGGTTTGAGAAAGAGGCTCAAAGAATTGAGCACTTCATTCCCAGTTGGTGGCACTGTTAGCCGGAGGGGGGTGGGGATGGGGGGTGGGGGGAGGAGAGCTAATACAGCCTTCATGGAGGCTTCGAGAGTAAAGATGTGATAGCTCAGATTCCTGCTCCTGCCACCATGCCTACGACTTGAATCCACGCCTCACCACCATGATGGAGTCTTATCCCTCTGGAATTGTAAGTCCCCAAACTTCTTCCTTCTGTAGGTTGTCTTGGTCACAGTGTTTCATCCCAGCAACAGAGAACAGCAACTCAGCTGGGTGGTGGAACATGCCTTTAATCCCAGCACTCAGGAGGCAGGCAGATCTTTGAACTGGAGGCCAGCCTGGTCTACCAAAGAGAGTTCCAGGACAGCCAGGGCTGTTACAGAGAGAAACTCTGTCTCAGAGGACAGACAGACAGACAGACAGGCAGGCAGACAGACAGAAAAGTAACTAGTCCCAGCAACTAAAAATAAGGGTCTGGAGTTGGACCTCCTTGGGAAGGTGACAGAGGAGTGTGTATGAGCTCAGTCCTCAGAACCAACTTCCTTCTGTGGGTCTTGGTACTCAGGTGAAGGAGGCCAATTAACTATGTGTCTATCCCTTCTTTATCTGCTTTAACTATGTGTCCATCCCTTGTTTATCTGTTATAACTATGTGTCTATCCCTTGTTTATCTGTTTCAATGTAACAGGATTAAGGTAAACAACACCAGCAAGGGGCAACTGAGAATAACTGTAAGGAACACTTGTGATCTACTCCAGACCTAAATAAAGGCGTGAACCCACTTTACCGGTGCACAGGCTCTCTGAGGTCTAGGACTGGCTCTGTCTTGCTCACATCCCTGTCTCCCATCCATGGGTGGAAGCTTCCTCGTGTGCCTCCTTCACTCAACCCTGCTTCTCCCAGAGTGTCACAAGTCAACATTTGTCACTTCCTGGCCCTTTAACAGTCCTATCATGTTGATATCAAACCCTCAAACTATATCATTTAGTTTTGTTTGAGGCTTTGAACTGAATGTAACTAACCCCTTGCAAATTGCTTGCCTTATCCCCAGTAATACGGTTTGGAAGCCTGGAGGTGGTGGCGCACACCTTTAAACCCAGCACTCAGAGTCAGAGGCAGGCAGATCTCTTTGAGTTCAGGGCCAGCCTGTTCTACAGAGAGAGTTCTGGGACAGCCAGGGCTACACAGAGAAACCCTAGCTGGAAAAATCAAAATAAATAAATAAATAAATAAATAAATAAATAAATAAATAAATTTAAAAAGGTTTAGGATTCACGACTTCGCTCCTGCGGCTAGGGGAGCTGTGGTTGATTTCTCAGTTCTGTCGCTGCTATTCCTGGAGTTCCTAGTTTCTGCTTAGGAACAGAGCTGCTAAAAATGTCCCCAGAGCTAGGCTGGGTTCTTGTTCTTAGAGTTATCACTGGTCGTGTTCCCGGGAAGGTAGATACACTTTTTCTCTTCCTTCCCCTGGCCCCCTGGCCCCTGGTGTGTACCAACAGGTCCTAGCCATGCCACCGGGCTCTTGTAAACTCAAGGCAGCCAAGGGTGAGTCCTGGCGGGGGTCGAGGGGTGTTGGAGGCCCAGATGCAGGGAATGTCTCACATCAGAGCCCATTGCTCCACCTCCAGTGCTCCACACACATCAGATTCTGCTGGCCCAAAGTTCAGAACAGGAAGAGAGAGTAAAAGGAGATCTATGCCAGGAGGATCTGGCTTCAGATGTCCAGCCGGCCATCAGGTTAGGTGAGGTCCTCCTCATGACTTCAGTGTCCTCATGAAAGGAGGACAGAAAACCTCAGTACTATCCCCTCAGGGATGTTAGGGAGCACCCAAGGGTGCTCCATGGAGGCTAGTTAGGATGTTGATTTTCCTGCTCCTGCCTCAACATCTTCATTCCAGTCTACCCTAGAGTGCTTCAGTGCCCCACCCCCTGTCCAGGTGACTACCAGGTTGCCCTCTTGCTGAGTTGCCTTGGGGCTTGCCTTCAGGCCAGCTGTGTTCCCTCTCCCTGATGTGTCCCAGTGGCCCTGGTATATGGAGCTGGGGATGGCTCTGATAACATCATTGCAGGTAGAGGAGTCTCTGCACCTACCCTATACCACACATGTCCCAGTCTGCAGACACCACTGTCTACCCTCCACAAACCTGTGGGTTCCCCAGCCATTTTCCAGAGGACTCCAGCTCTGAAGGGTGGTCACAGGGTAGCCCCTTCAGCTGGCAGAAGAGCCTGACGCACTATAGACAGGTGAGACAATGGCTTGCACAGTGGGGACGGAGTCCGCCGCTTGGTTTCATAGTCGCACCTAATTTTCAGACAAGGATTCTGGGGTTCAGTGTCCACGCAAGGAACTTAAGTCCAGATGCAGGCCTCTGCCTGATGCCTGGTAGGCCTGCATTCCAGGCAAAAAGCCAGAGTGCATGGGGGGTGGGTGTGGGGCTCTTGTCCAAACAGACTATGCAGTTGCAAAGAGTCCCCATGTCACACCTCAGCCAGGCCTGTCGACCCAATACAAATGAGCAGGGGTGATAGCTAACTGCCTCCAGCTCTGTTCCAGAAGCCCAGCCCCTGAAGCCTAGGTCTGGAGGCTAGAGGGAAATGAGAAGGGACCCCCGCTCCCTTCTGCAGACTGCACCCTTTCCCACCTGCCAGCACGCACTCTTCTCGGCTTCCTTTCAGGGAACCCCCTCCTGGCTGCTGCCACATTCCCTACAATGCCGCCCCCGCACCCCCTGGCCCCTCCTCTGCGCCAGGGTGGGAGCCGCAGCGATTCAAGTTATTTTTAGCCAAACTGCCTCCTTCAGGAGATTCAAGTCAAGGGGAAGCCGCCCCCGCGCCTCCAGGAGCTGCTTGCGGAAAGCGACCGATTAAAACCAGTGCTGCGCGGGCTGGGTGCCAGGCGGGAGGCAGTCGGTGAGACAGTCCTCTCCCGCGCTGGCTCCCAGTGCTGCTGTGCGTTGCTAAGAGTGCCGGGGTCCCCATATGCCCTTTGTTGCCACCTCTCAGCCTCTGGCCTTCAGCCCAATCCACCGGTCCTGCTCCAGCCTCCACCCCAACCCACACCCTTATCCCAAATCTATTCGAAGCAATGTACCAAGAAGACTGGCAGTCTCTCCTCCCATCAGGGGAGATCTGGGAGTAGGGCAGAGGAGTCTTTATTTTGCCTGTCTGGGTTTCTGCTCCATCAATCTATCTATCCATACATACATCCATTCACCCATCCATTCCCCCACCTTCCTTCCTTCATTCCTTCCTCTGCTTCTTCCCTTTTTCTTCTCCCTCTCCTTCTTTTCTCTCTTCTCTTTTGCCCAGTCTGTATCAAACGTACTGATAGCCTAGATTCCATGACTTCTGATCTTTCCGTATCTCCTGAGCACAGTGGAGTTACAGGTACGTAACACCATGTAGGGCTCAAGTCACCCTTTGTCTTTTGGGTGAACTATCAGAAAGGATGAGAAGACGCTGACTCTGGCTGCCAGCTCCTGGTCTTGAAGAGTTACCAAGAGGCAGAGGCCAAAGTAACTGTCAAGCATAAGGGACAGGGATTAACCAGGGTTAGCACCCTTGTGAGCAAGTTACTGAGTCAGGGTCCTGAAGATGCTTGGAATGAGTTGGTCCTGAGACCTCACCACAAGCCCCCACAGTGGGGTCAGATATTTGCTACTGGAGAAGGATTCTGGCAATGTGAGAGTGCATGAGAATGGGGGGGGGGGAGGACATCTTGGGGATGAAGGGACTCTACATCTCCCCGCTGCCACTGCTGCCTCGGCTTGCTCTACCTGAGAGCCATTTACAGAGAAGGCATCAATTTCCTTCCTCAAGCTGTCCGCAGAGTTCAAGCCCAGGAGAGTGTCCAGGAGTAGTTTGATGGGGGAAAAAAGTTCAGTTCGCTTTCCTGGACTTCAGTCTTAATTGCATTATAGAATAATCAAAAAGTCCCAGTGAGTGTAGCAAGATCCGATCATAACCATGCAAAGCTTCCCAGAGAAACACACACACACACACTGCCAACTTTCTAGAGTTTCAAAAATGCAGTAACTGATTGAAGAAGTCTGGATCCGCTGGGAGGACTGTAGGGAGCACCTGCCCTTTGTTCTGTCCACCCTGCTATGCCTCCCTCCCTCTGTCTGACTCCACAGACCTGGAGGGGGCTCCCAGGCCTCTTCTCCATCTCCTGCTCCCTCTCTGCCCGACCTCTCCACTCTGGGTGCCCTGTTCCACAGCCTCCAGCCTCTTGGTGATGGCAGTAGTGCTTTGCCAGTCAGGCAGGAGTTTGGGACTTAAGCCTTACAAAGACAGTTGCTATTCTGCCAGGTGTCACCTGAGGGTCCCTTTATATCTACAGTGTCACAAGAATTTCCCCAGCTTGTGTGGAGGGGGAGTGGAGAGGCAAGTGGGAAGGTTTAGCATTCCCTGGATAGTTGGTTGAGTGTCCTACCCAGTGCTGGGATGGGAGCCCCAGTGCCCACTGCCACATCACCTTTTTTAGAGGACACATGAGGAGTTCAGGGGCATCCCTGCAGATCTCCCGCTAATCAGCCTCTAGAACTACCTCCTTCCCTGTCTCAGCTTCCCCACCTATAAGGCCTGTTTTTTTTAAAAAAAATTTATATATACACACACATATATGTGTGTGTGTATGTGTATATGTATATATATATATATATATATATATATATATATATATATGCTATTGCTTTCTTCAGACACACCAGAAGAGGGCATAGGATCCCATTACAGATGGTTGTGTTGTGAGCCACCATGTGGTTGCTGGGAATTGAACTCAGGACATTTGGAATACCAGCCAGTGCTCTTAGCTGCTGAGCTGTTGATCTTCAGGCCCCTGCTTCGGGGATTGGTTTCCTAAATTTGGCAAGGGAGGCTCCCGGGTCACAGCCTCAGGCAAGAGGGCTGGAGCTCAGAGAGTTGAAGCTTTTAGTCTTTGGGCGGTGATAGTCCCATCATCCATTCAGAGGAATTCTTTGAAAGGTCACGTCATCCTGCCCTCTCTCCCCTTCCAAGAGCCTTCCAGATGATCCCCAGGGAGGGGAGGTCCAGGGAGGCAGTCAAAGCTTTAACCCCAGGGCTGCTTGGTGAACAGAGTCCTCCCTCCCCTACCCCCGGGGCCCCTCTTTAGCCTGGGCTAGGGAGGTGGGTGGAGGGGGGGGGGGATGAGATGGGAATCCAGACAAGAAGGGGTTACAGGAGAAAGGGGAACTGGAAGGGGGTTGTGGTTGTCAAGGCAACGGCATTGCTGGGGCCAGTGGAGGCTGCTGGGGAGGGAAAGGAGAGGGGTGTCCCTCTCAGCTTGCAGCTTCAGTCTTCCTGTTCTGACACTCTTTGTTAAAAAAAAAAAAAAGAGAGAGAGAGAGTCGCCTTACCCTCCTTTTGTGTCTGGAGGTGGGAGAAGGGAGCCACTTCGGGGATCTGCCCTGTCTTGCCGAGCTCACCTCGTCCATCCATTCCTCCCCTCCCGCCCTCCCCTCTGCTCAGTTTCTAACTCTGAGCGAGCTTGGTTCTCACCTGCCAGCCCGTCTTCCCAGAGCAACAACCCAGCCCTGACCTGAGCTGGTAGGAGCCTGTCCCCCTCCCCCAGACACACATAACACACACCTTTATGGGCCCGCTGAAGATTGCAAGAAGAGTCGGAGCAGAAAAGCCACCCCTACTCCAGACTCCAGACATTCCAAATAAATCGTTGGCCAGAGAAGCCAGGGACTTTTATGTCACCTGGATGTCATTGGTATTCTTGCATGGCCTCAAGGAAAACAAACCCCTGGATCCTAGTGTGTACCTAGACCATAAGCTCTCCTCAGGGCTGTGAGCTCTCCAGAAGGACCCTGTTTACCCCGCCGTGATGTGGGTGCCCAGGGCATCTTGTTGACCCCAGCCGCTGTGCTACATCTAAAGCTGACCCTCAGCCTCTAGTCTGGGTGCTGGACTGGACGGCTTCTTGCTCATTCAGTGTTGGGTGCTGCCAACCGAGGTTCAGTGAGGGGAAATGCTCTTCTAGCCCGTGGAAGTCAGAATTTAAACTTAAGTGTTGAAGTCTGTCCCTTTAACCACTGGAAGACTTGGCTTTGGGAAACCTGAAAGTGGCCCAGAGCTGTGCCCAGTGCTGCCCAGGGATTGGCCTTTTTTCTCCCGGGAAAGATATAGGAGTCGTTAGTCCAGGGTGATCTGAACCAACCTAAAGTCCCCAGGCTGTATCTGCAGATCTGTCCGTCAGAAGGGAATCTGCTGGCTGCTGGGTGGATGGCTGCCGGATGGTCCCAAGGGAGGGAGCAGAGCTGCCATTAGTTGGCCTGCTTGCCTGCTGCAGCTGAACTTTGTCTATGGTCCCGTACTGCCCCCTTGTGGACAATCTCACATTCCCCACATGGAATACGTTAGTCCTAGCGGTACAATCAAGGACTTGGAGCTAAAAGTGGTCTGTTAGGACCACTGTAGCCTAGCAAAGTACTGGGCTACACCTCCCACTTCTACTGGAACTAACAGAGCCTGAACCTGGGATAATGTTTCACACAGCACATCTTTCCCCGAGAAACTTTGAAAACCCAGGCTCTTGGCAGGAAGTAAATTTAAGAGTTGTATTTTTTTAACCCTTCATTCCCTGTTGTTTTGTTTGCCTCCAGTCTCCGCAACTGTTAGCATATCTCTTGTATTAGGGCACTCGCTACATCTGGGAGCAGACAGTGGCTTGAAAACAATGGGAGTGGGGTGGTATCAGGGTCTCTCCTACCCCAAGGTGACCTGGAATCCTTCATGCAGTCAAGGAGGACCTTGCATTTTTTTCCCAATTTTTTATTAGGTATTTACTTCATTTACATTTCAAATGTTATCCTGAAAGTCCCCTATACCCTCCCCCATCCCCTACCCATCCACTCCCACTTCTTGGTGTTTCCCCTGTACTGGGGCATATAAAGTTTGCAAGACCAAGGGGCCTCTCTTCGCAATGATGGCCGGACTAGGCCATCTTCTGCTACATACGCAGCTAGAGACACGAGCTCTGGGGGTACTTGACAGCACACCTAAAAGCTCTAGAACAAAAGGAAGCAAATTCACTCAAGAGGAGTAGATGGCAGGAAATAAGCAAACTCAGGGGCGAAATCAACCAAGAGGTAACAAAAAGAACTATTCAAAGAATCAACCAAACCAGGAGCTGGTTCTTTGAGAAAATCAACAAGATAGATAAACCCTTAGCCAGACTCACTAGAGGGCACAGGAACAGCATCCTAATTAACAAAATCAGGAATGAAAAGGAAGATATAACAACAGATCCTGAAGAAATCCAAAACACCATCAGATCCTTCTACAAAAGGCTATACTCAACAAAACTGGAAAACCTGGATGAAATGGACAAATTTCTAGACAGATACCAGGTACCAAAGTTAAATCAGGATCAGATTAATGACCTAAACAGTTCTATATCCCCTAAAGAAATAGAAGCAGTCATTGCATTTTTTAAAATGTGTGCATTTAATTCTTCAGCCTTATGTCAGGTCCCCACATACACACAGTACTATGAAACATACTGCTAACATGTTACTTTGCTGAGCTGGCTCCTCTGAGCCTCACTTAGATTGAGGTGTGGATCTGGAAAGGCCAAAGAAGGCTGGATGGTTTAGAAAAATGGCATGAGGAGGATTGTTCAGTCCGAGTTTGTCTTCGACTTGTCGCGCCTTGCTTTAATCCCTCTCTGTCTTATGTCAAAGATGAGACAAACAGACCCCTGCACTGCTGAGTTCAGCGTGAAGACTATATAGTTCAGAGAAAGGCAAGAGGCTCTTGTCAAGGACAAGACTTGACTCAGGCTGGAGTCAAGGTGAGAACCACTTCCTCAAAGGTAGTGCTGAGCAAGATGGCATGCTCTTTAAAATCTCAGCCCTTGGGAGGCAGACGCAGAACTCTTGTGAGTTTGAGGTCAGTCTAGTCTAAATATTGAGTTCAAAGCCAGATGGGGCTACATAGACCCTGTCTCAAAAATACAAACAAAAGAGGAAACCACAGAAGACACAGAGAGAATGGAAGGCCCTGGAGGAAGGGCAGTACTCTCCATTGCTGTCTCTGTGCCTGAAGCTCCTTCAGTATTTGGTATTGCTTATTCACCTTTTCTTAGAACAATTCATCGATGTATTTATATATTATAAAGCTGGGAATAGAACTCTGAGGCCCCTGCATGTTCTAACCTACACCATGCACTCCAGAATTGCCAAGTGCATGCCTGGTACCTGCAGGAGTCAAGAGAGGTCATAGGATTCCCTGGAACTTGAATTATTGATGGTTGTAATGTCGGTGCTGGGAACAGGGTCTCTGCAAGAGTGGCAGGTGACCTCTTTAACAGCTGAGCCAGCCCACCAGACCTGTTACAGAAAGTTTTCATGACAAAGATGTGGACACATTGTGACAAGATGTAACTTGTTGAAAGACAAAAGAGTTCCCAGTAACATGTCCCTTACTAAGAAGATACACAGGAGTAGAGAATGAAAGAATAAACTGTTGTACTGTTGCTAGAAAGAAAACTATTCTTAGCTGGGCAGTGGTGGTGCACGCCTTTAATACCAGCACTTGGGAGGCAGAGGCAGGTGGATTTCTGAGTTCAAGGCCAGCCTGGTCTACAGAGTGAGTTCCAGGACAGCCAGGGCTATACCAGAGAAACCCTCCCTGTCTATTAACTATTTTGGGGCTATGGCTGGCCTTAACACACATCACACCTTGAAAACTATGGTCAGGCTGGACAGACAGATCAATGGTTAAAAGCACTGGCTGCTCTTCCAGAAGACCTAAACTTGGCTCCCATCACCCACATGACTGCTCATGAACATCTTTAACTCCAGTTCCGGGGGATCCAGCGCCATCTTCTGACCTCCCTGAGCACCAGGTGTTGGTATTAAAGGTGTGTACCCCCACACCTGCATAAAGAAATTTTTTTTCCAGGCAGGGTTTCTCTATGTAGCCCTGGCTGTCCTGGAACTCACTTTGTAGACCAGGCTGGCCTCGAACTCAGAAATCCGCCTGCCTCTGCCTCCCAAGCACTGGGATTAAAGGCGTGCGCCGCCACTGCCCAGCATAAAGAAAATTTTTTTTAAAAAAGGAAAGAGCCAGGCAGTGGCGGCACACACCCTTAATCCCAGCACTTGGGAGGCAGAGGCAGGCGGATTTCTGAGTTCAAGGCCAGCCTGGTCTACAGAGTAAGTTCCAGGACACCCAGAGCTACACAGAGAAACCCTGTCTCAAAGAAACCAAAAACAGAAAAAACAAAAAACAAAAAAAAAGAAAAGAAAGAAGAAAGGAAAGATGTGGCTGGCTGGTGGCTCCAGGCCATGGGTCCCTCGGACAGGTCTCGTTGAGTTATAGTCATAGAAAGCTCTTCACTCTCTGCCTTCACCTAGGACTCTTCCTATGGTCCCCTCTGTCACTGCCCAGCAGGACTGCATAGACAACCACCATCTTTGAACTTGCCTCTCCATCAGGCTGTGGCTTTTCCATACTGTTCATCCTACTACTGTCAATGTTTAAAAATTGTTCTTGGGCTGGAGAGATGGCTCAGTGGTTAAGAGCATTGACTATTCTGCCAGAGGTCCTGAGTTCAATTCCCAGCAACCACATGGTGACTCACAACCACCTGTAATGGGATCTGATGCCCTCTTCTAGTGAGTCTGAAGAAAACTACAGTGTACTCACATTAATAAAATAAATAAATCTTTAAAAAAATAAAATAAAAATTGTTCTTTATTTTTATTTTGTGTGCATATGTGTCTCAGGGTGTGGGATCTCCTGGAAGTGGAGTTACAGACAGTTGTGAGCTGCCATGCAGGTACCAGGAATTGAACCTGGGTCCTCTGGAAGAGCAGCCAGTGCTCTTAACTGCTGAGCCATCTCTCCAGTGGCCACTACTGACTTTTCCAGGAGCGGTTGGAAAGGATGCTTACTCACCTGGAAGAGGAGCGTGGATATGCATGTGCCAGAGTGCATGTGTGGAGGTCAAGGGAAATTTGGAGGAGTCGGTTCTCTCCTTTCACCACAGGATGTGGGGTTTGAACTCAGGTCACTGGGCTTGTGCTGAGGGCTTTACCTGCCCATCTTGGCCTGGCCACTTTAATTCCTTCTGTTAAACTCCACCAAAACCAGTTACCTTTCATTTCTCCATTCCAACCTCTGGTCTCACCATTTCTGGTGACAGTGGTTCCTGTTTGTGCTGGCTGTTTCTGAGTTCTGGATGTTCTGTTTGAAGAATTAAAGCCCAAGAGATGCTGGTTACCACCTGGGCTTCTTTCTGTAGGCCCCAGAGTAGAAGTTGGTTGTTAGAGGTAGGGTATAGGTGATTTTTTTTTTTTTTATGATTTACTTATTTATGAGTACACCATAGCTGTCTTCAGATACACCAGAAGAGGGCATTAGATCCTGTTACAGATGGTTGCTGGGCATTGAACTCAGGACCTCTAGAAGAACAATCAGTGCTCTTTTTTTTTTTTATAAGTACTTTACAATTATGTAATTTTTTTAAAGATTTATTTATTATATGTAAGTACACTGTAGCTGTCTTCAGATGCACCAGAAGAGGGCGTCAGATCTCAGTACGTATGGTTGTGAGCCACCATGTGGTTGCTGGGATTTGAACTCTGGACCTTCGGAAGAGCAGTCGGGTGCTCTTACCCACTGAGCCATCTCGCCAGCCCCATCAGTGCTCTTAATCACTGAGCCATCTCTCCAGCCCCTAGGTGCTTCTCTTTAAATATACTGATTAAAATAACAACAAACAATGCCGGGTGTGGTGGCGCACACCTTTAATCCCAGCACTTGGGAGGCAGAGGCAGGTGGATTTCTGAGTTTGAGGCCAGCCTGGTCTACAAAGTGAGTTCCAGGACAGCCAGGGCTATACAAAGAAACCCTGTCTCGAAAAACCAAAACCAACCAACCAACCAAACAAACAAACAAACAAACGGGCTGGACTTGGTGGTACACACCTTTAATCCCAGCACTCAGAGTCAGAGGCAGACAGATCTCTGAGTTTAAGGCCACCCTGGTCTACAGGATGAGTTCCAGGACAGCCAGGGCTATGCAGAGAAACCCTGTTTTGGTAAATCAAACCAAGCAAACAAGCAAACAAAACTGTTGAGGGACAGATGTGATGGCACTTACCTTTGATCCCAACACTGGGGAGGCAGACAGAGGTGGCTCTCTTGGGAACTTGAAGTTAGCCTGTTTTACATAATGAGTTCCAGGCACCCAGAACTACCTAAAGAAACTCTGCTTAGCTGGGCGTGGTGGCAATCCCAGCACTCGGGAGGCAGAGGCAGGCGGATTTCTGAGTTCGAGGCCAGCCTGGTCTACAAAGTGAGTGCCAGGACAGCCAGGGCTACACAGAGAAACCCTGTTTCGAAAAACCAAAAAAAAAAAAGAAACTCTGCTTAAAGAAAAAAAAATTAGTAAGAAGAAATAGTGTCTGGTACAAATGTTTAAAAGGATTGTGCCTTGGAGGCTAAGAATGTTAATTTAGTCAGTCTGGTGCCTACATAGTATTTATGTCGCTCCCCAGTACTGCATAAAACCAGGGATGGTGGTCATCCTAAAATCTCAGCATTTAGGAGGTGGAGGCAGGAGGATCAGAAATTCAAGGTCATTCTTAGCTACACAGAAAATTTGAGGCTAGCCTGGAACACATGAAGTCTCATCTCAAAATAAGTAAAATTGAAAAAGTACAAAATAGATGGGGCCGTGAGATGGTCACCACGCCTGACAACCTGAGTTCATTTCCCTAGATTCACATGGTGCAGAGGAAAGAACTGACCCTGGCTAAATTACCCTCTGACGTCCATATGTATGGACACACACACACACATACACACACACACTTTAAAAGTTAGATTGGTTGGAGAGATGGCTTGGTAGCTTAGAGCACTCAATGCTCTTGCAGAGGACCCATGTTCAATTCTCAGCATCCACATGCAGCTATGACCATCTGTAACTCCAGTCACAGAGGACCCAGTATCTTCTTTTGGTCTCCTTGGGAGCCAGGCATGCACATAGTACTGGTAAAACACTCATATACGTAAACACAAATTTTTAAATAGCTATAAAAGGGACTCCTCCCCCCACCCTGGCCTCACTGCTACATGGAATGTGAACTGTTGGGCAGAGAGGCAGAGACCAACTGAGTTCCTGAGAAGCACCGCTTACCTGATTTAAACTTCTTCCTCTCTCTGCCTGCCTCCGAGATTGACTAGGGTCTCCTGCATATTAGACAAACATGTACCATGCTACCACACAGTATATTACCACCATAACCTGTCCAGTCTTTAATTTTATTTATTTATTTATTTATTTATTTATTTTGGTTTTTCGAGACAGGGTTTCTCTGTGTAGTCCTGGCTGTCCTGGAACTCACTTTGTAGACCAGGCTGACCTTGAACTCAGAAATCCACCTGCCTCTGCCTCCCAAGTGCTGGGATTAAAGGCGTGTGCCACCATGCCCGGCCAGTCTTTAATTTTTTTAACTTTATTTTTTGTTTAATTAATTTTTTTTTGAGTTAGGGTTTCTCAGTGTAACCAGCCCTGGCTGTCCTGAACTTGATTTGTAGACCAGGTTGGCCTTGATCTCACCTGCCTCTGCCTCTCTAGTGCTGGGATCAAAGGTGTCCACCAACACTCCTGGCTTTTAAATTCTTTTTTTTTTTTTTTGAGCAGACAATAACTTTATTGGATACAATTATTAAAAAGAAAAACAAAGCTGGGCAGTCGGGGCTTTTAAATTCTTTTTTTTTTAAAGATTTATTTATTATATGTAAGTACACTGTAGCTGTCTTCAGACACTCCAGAAAAGGGAGTCATATCTCGTTATGGATGGTTGTGAGCCACCATGTGGTTGCTGGGATTTGAACTCCGGACCTTCGGAAGAGCAGTCAGGTGCTCTTAACCACTGAGCCATCTCACCAGCCCGGCTTTTAAATTCTGAAAATCACTATTTTTATGAGCCTGTATGTGGGTGTTTAAGGCAGAGGACAACTGTCAGGAGCCTATCCTGTCCTTCCACAATTGGATCCGGGGTTCGAATTCATGTTTGAGCTACAATCATTCTTACCCACTGAACTATCTGCCCAGCACACTGTTTTTGCAGTTAGAGACAGGGTGTCACCCTGCCTGGCCTAGTCCTAGCTTTGTAGCTTAAGATGATCTTGAGTCCCTGATTCTCCTGCTTCTGTCTAAAACTTAGGCCCTACACACTGGGTGGGTGGTGTGAGCTACCATGTCTTTCTGGAGATAGGGTCTTTCTACATAACCCTGGCTGTCCTAGAACTCACTACATAAACTAAAATCACAGAGGCTTGTCTGCCTCTGCCTCCTGAGTGCTGGGATATCCTGACATTGGAGCTGGGCAGTGGTGGTGCACGCCTTTAATCCCAGCGCTCGGGAAGCAGAGGCAGGGGGATTTCTGAGTTCACAGCCAGCCTGGTCTACAGAGTGAATTCCAGGACAGCCAGGGCTACACAGAGAAAAACCCTATTTTGAAACAACAACAACAAAAAAAGCTTTTCGGAGACAAGGTCTACCTGAGTTACTCAGGCATATCTCAGACTTACAATTCTCCAGTCAGTAGCTGTGATTACAGGCCTGTTTTCACCTCTCTAGCATCATCTCACATTTAATATATGTGAAAAGAAACCACGAAACTGCCACTCTGGGGAACCAGCCCAGGCTGTTGGAGCAGACTTGGACTATCGTTGCCGCTTTTCTCTAATTTTCGGCACCCTAAATCCAATCTATTCTTTTCCCTAGTACATTCTTCACCGTCTTCAGGCAGCCAGCGCCCTTGTGTGGCAGTCTGCATGAATCTCACAGCTCTTCTCCTCTCCTCTGCCCTCTCCAGTGCATTCCACACAGGAGCCAGGTGAGCTGTTTAAGAACACAGATTCTTTGCTCCTTAACATTCATCCCTCAAAGGCCCCCTCGGCTTTCAGAGTCTTTGGAAGTCTAGACCAAGAGCAAAGTAGGCACTGGAGTAAGAAAAGGAAGCAAACACGGGGCTGGCCGCCGTCGTGGTCCATGCTAACACCACGCTCTTAACCCCAGTAGCAAAAGCCTGCGGCCGGAGGATGAAGAGTTATAACCCAGTCTAGGCTACAGAGCAAGAAAGACCCGCTCAAAAATTGCGGGGAGGGATTAAGCTAAGAAAGAAATCTGTGACGCTAAAGAGGGCGTGGCCAGGCTCTAACCACCCCCTTTCTAGGCTTCAACTCTTTCCGGCCTTGGAACCTTTTTTCTCCGCCAGCAGTGAGGGAAGTTTTTCCGTTGGACCTTCCGGCGGCGTCGGCCCTATTTCCCGTGCTGCACTGCGGGCCTTTCTCTTTCTCTTCCGGTCTCAGGCGCTGCCGGAGCCGCTGGTTACCGTGAGTATTGGCCTTACGGCATCCGATGGCATCCGTGACTACAGGGCGGCGGCGGGTCGCGGGGCAGGCGACACGGGTGGCAGGAAGGACAGGGCGGGCAGCTGCTTGGCTATGGGGCGTAGAGATTGCCGGGCTGGGGTGGTGCCCGGTCGTCCTCCAGGAACGGATGGTGGGGAAAGCTGCCCCGGGGCCGGCAAGCTCAGTCTCAGGACCGACTTCCTTGCTCGCGTTTGAGAGGTGGGGTCGCGTTTTGTGAGTGTGGCCAGGCTGGCGGGTGTCGTAAATCGGAAGCGTCTGCTGCAGCCTCTTACTGTTTTCTTTATGTTACCCCAGCTCAGGGTGGCAGAGGTGTGCCGGTCTGGGGAAGCCCAGAACTGATCTCGTGTCTTTCCTGCAGGTGCAGACATGGCCAAGTCCAAGAACCACACCACACACAACCAGTGTAAGTTCCTTGGGCTCCGGCTGGCGCCTGTACCCCAGCGAGGATTGGGTTAGGGTTGCTAGATCAGAGCTGGAGGGAGGGCAGGTCACCCTTCTGGTGAGCCTGAAAATGGTTGTGTGTTTAGCCACTTTGGAGATTACAAATTTGGGAGCCAGCAATCCGCTTAAAAAGCCCATAGTGCTTTCCACCGGTCCTTAGTGTATTCTCAAAAGACTACCAACCATGATGTTAGGTGGTCTTATTAGAAGACACCTCTTTTTTTTTTGATCTGTAAATATTGTTACCCTACAGCCCGCAAATGGCACAGAAATGGCATCAAGAAACCCCGGTCGCAAAGATACGAATCTCTTAAGGGGGTGAGTGATTACAGTGGGTCATAAACTATCCCTTGGCTCCAGGTCCACGGGGTAGGGCCTCTTGTAAGTCATGTCTCCTCTACCACCTGTGTGTGTGTGTGTGTGTGTGTTTCGAGATAGGATTTCTCTCTGTAGCCCTGGTTGTCCTAGAACTCACTATGCAGACCAGGCTGGCTTCAAACTCTGAGCTCTAGGGATTGTGTTGCCTAGCTTCTCCTTGTCTCCCCTGCCAGACTCTCAGAAAAGCCTTCCTTGACCTTCCCAGCCCCTGGTGTAATCTTCTCCTGAGAACAAAACTTCTTCTCTTGCTCTGTGGAGCCTTGAGGGAGGGAGTTGTTCTGTGTATTGGGTACCTCATGGTCTGCTTCTAAACCCAACTCTAGTTCTGTACATTTGATCACACCCAGATAATAGACTAGGGATAACTGAGGCTGTACTAGGTCTGTTTGCTGCCTGCAGCCACGCTCTCTGATGTGAATCTGATGGACTAGGCTTGGTATCCGACACTCTGAGCTGAGGTGGGAGGGTGGCCCTAGGCGAGAAGTTCACACCCACACCCTCCAACCTTTTCCGTGGTTAAGGTTAACTTACTGCTGTTTTTACAGTAACATATTTGTGACCAGGGACTTAAGTGAACTGGGCCTGTTATGTGCTACCTCATACACCTTTTCTGTTTCCCAGGTTGACCCCAAGTTCCTGAGGAACATGCGCTTTGCCAAGAAGCACAACAAGAAAGGCCTGAAGAAGATGCAGGCCAACAATGCAAAGGCAGTGAGTGCGCGTGCAGAGGCCATCAAGGCCCTGGTGAAGCCTCAGGCCATCAAGCCCAAGATGCCAAAAGGCCCCAAACTCAAGCGGCTGGCTTTCATCGCTCACCCTAAGCTTGGGAAGCGGATTCGAAGCTACATGGCCAAGGGTCAGAGGCTCTGCCAACCAAAGCCTAAGGTCCAAACCAAGGCAGGAGCCAAAGCTCCAGCTAAGGCCCAGGCTTCAGCTCCAGCCCAGGCTCCCAAAGGTGCTCAGGCCCCCAAAGGTACACAGGCCCCTGTGAAGGCCCCATAGAAAAGGCTCCTGCCAGTGTGAAGACAGACGGACTGCTGTGACACACCTCCCCACACACTATTTGCAGATGACCAGTGTCCTATGCTGTTCTTACAAATAAACTCAGGCAAGATCTGTTAGCTTGTGTCTGTTGTCATAGGTTGAGGGTGGAGTCGCTGCCCTCTGTGGGGCAAAAGTACAGCCTTGGATGAAAGGGGTTGCAACAATGGGAAAAATAATCCTTTTAGGGATGGAAGGTTGGAGCCCTGAGGTGGGATCCTGGACTACAAGAGAGGAGCTTAGTAAACAGAATGGCACCTTGGGGGGCTGAGGTATTAGCCTGCTCTGCTTGGTCAGCTGAGGGAATGAAGGGTCCTGCTCTCCAGCCATGCTGTGGTCTGACAGGACTGCACCTGGCTAGGGGCCACTACTAGGTTATACTCGATCTGGGAAGGGAAGATGACCCCACTTTATTGCCCTGGTAGCATGCCATTGCTCTAGGTAGGGTACACACAGGCATGCAGACCTTTAAAATCTTTCCCAATGTTCTGGGTGGAGGTCAGGACGACTTGTGGACTGTCCTGGGGAATCAGGCTAGCTTGGCAAGTGTTTGCATACTGAGCCCCTACCAACTTCATGGCCTTGCATTGGCCCAGGCTGGCCTTGAACCTTTCTTCTATGTTTGAGAGATGTATGGGTGCCATGATGGAGTGCAGGTTAGAGGACACCTGGGGTCGGGACGCGGGTAGTCTTCCAGGGTGCAAAGATTGCAGCAGTTAACCGCCATTCCCAGGGTCTGGTAAGGTCTGAGCATTCTGAGCAGCCAGTGAATGACCAGTGTTTCTGGGCATTCTATAGAACAGAATAGAATACAAGTTACCTTCAGGGCTGGCCTTAGCCCAAGCCTGGGCCCTTTGGTGACTCAAAGGGATGCTGTAATGCCACGGGTTTAACCCATGATAGGGTGGCTCTGAGGCGGGTGTTAGTGGTATTCTTGCTACCCATGTATGAAAACTGATCAACATGGCTAGGGAGGGCAAGAGGCAGCCTTGAGAAAAATAGTCCCTTAAGGGAGCTCTGCTGAAGTGGGGAGCCATAGCTCTAGTGCAGAATGTTAGGGCCTTAGTGCAAGGTTCAATGTGTAGGCAGCTCAAAGCACCGGCCCCTTACTGTGAGCTTTTGTCTACAACTAAGGTATATATATAAAGCTCTACCTTCCTTGTTTTGTGCTTAGGAAATTGAGCTCAGTATTCAGTTCCTGGAGCCCTGGAATTGATAACACTGTTGGGAATGGCCTGGCCTATTTCTAGAAATCAATGCACCACTTCTCTAGACCCTCGGTATCCACTTGTGATGGGAGCAGTATTTGACCTTGCAGGTCAGAAGTAGGTTGGGTTTATGACACAGGAACTAGGGCCTCTGGCTGGGCACAGATGTGGTGTGTAGTACCTGAATGAGGTGCTGTGCCAAGGTCTCCAAATCAGGCTCAGTTTTTCCATCTATGAAATGGAGATAAGTCCCCAGATAAATCTATTCCATGACTTTACACAGTATAAAGAACACCCCATCCAATGCTGACTTTATTACTGGGCAGGGGAAACATCCTTGGCAGTGGTAGGACTGAGAGTACAAGAGTTGGAAGCCCTGGGGCTCAGCTTTCACCAGGCAGGGTGGGCACACTAGCAAGTGCAGAGAGAAGGCGTGTATATATGTCAATCCCACGGAGAAATACATCCTCATGCAGCCGTTCATTATGGTCATGTAGCAGCACGGGTGTGCGGTTCATGGGCGAGAAGCCCAGAGCTGGGATCCCCACCTGCAGGGGTGATAAAACACAGGAGAAAGCCAACCTTCAGATCCCTGACTGCCCTGCCCTGCCCTGCCCTGCCCAGCCCTGTGAGTGAGTAGCTTACCGCTCGGATATAGCGACTATCAGTGGCAGCAGGAAAGATGTCTGGCTCCAGAGTGAGGTTCCTGAAGGGGAAGGGCCTGGTAAATGGGGAGGAAGGCAGGGGTGGAGTGGTGGGGTGGGGTGGGAGGACCCAGCAGAATGGTGGGAAAGCAGGGAGACGACAGGAAGGAGCGGTTCTGAGATGTGGGCGATCTGGAGAGGGCTGGTCAGTGCTCACATTGCCTTGCAGGCTCCGCTGAAAGCTGCCCACCAGGGATCTGAATCATCTGTGGGTGTCATTCGAGGCTCTGTAAACTTCTGGAGAAGGGGAGGGATGACAAGGACCAGGACATGGGGCTCTGCCCATCACACAATGTGCCATGCTTGGCACAGGGCACACTCGCCCATCTACCAGGCTTCCCGGTGGCCAGGACAGCCCCAGGTCCTCTTCCAGTCCTTCCGATGCCCTAGGTCTGGGTCTCTCATTCTCATCTACTTCACTCTATCCTTCTATCCTAGCCCAAACGCCTGCTGCGGGCCTCAGACCGGCAGAATACATATTCTCTGAATACAAGGTCCTACTTTCCTGGACCACATACATGCACAATCGCATAATCATATCACAGTCATTTTTCTTTCTTTCAAAACATGGCTTCTATCATAGCCCTAGCTGTCCTGGAACTCAGTATGTAGACCAGGCTGGCTTCAAACTCACAAGAGATCCGCCTACCTCTGCCTCACAAGTGCTGGGATTAAAAGCATGAGCCACCACATCTTGCCTTTGTATTGCTTTCTAAGATAAGGTCTCAGCTGGCCTTGAGGTCATTCTGTGGCCAAGGCTGGCCTTGATCTTGCACCTCCACCTCTGACTGCACACAGGCACATGCCACATTCCTCCTTTAGGAGGTGCTGGGGACCAACCAAGGGCTTCATGCGTGCTACCAACTGAGCCACACTCCAGATGTCCTATCAAAGGATGCAAGCATCCCTCCTGCTCCATGCTGCAGCAAGCACGGGGCAAGACCCCTGTTTTCTCCCTTACCATTCAGAATGGTCTCTACAGCTACTGCTTACTGGTAAATAAAACATCTCTTAACAGCTAAGGAATCAGCCAGATGTATGCAGAGGTGCTACACAAGCCCAGACTTAGTAAGCCCACACTCCTGTGGCCCTGACGCTCTGTCATCACAGCTCCCAAGTCAATACCTGAGCAAACTCAAAGGTGACCCCCTCTCCCGCTTCCTGGCACCATCTCTGCAGCTGCTTCTCGAAGGCCTGAAGGAAGGGGTACAAGCTGAGGCTCTAGGACACAGGATGGAGAACCCCGGGCTCTCTCCCTCAAACCTGAGTGGAGGTGGCACCTTCATGTCTACATCTGGTGCCACTCGGAAGTCAAAGCTGGCACTCATAGTAGCAGGTACCACATTATAGGCCACGCCACCTTCAAGCTTGGTCAGGTTCACCGAAGTCACGGCGCCTTCCTTCAGGTGAGGGTTCGCCTGCAGCCTGCATCAGTATTGGGGGTGGGGGTTGGGGGGAGAAGGCAGAGAGCAGGCGTTGCAGATAAAAGGAGGTAGCACAGTCTTGCACAGCCTTCCAGAGCCACCCCCTCACTCCACCCCCTTCCTCGGCTGCCTTTACCTCTGCCTTTCCTTCTCCCGGAATGCCAAGATGGAGCTTATAACCTTATGCTAAGAGAGTATGAGGTTAGGTGTAAGAGCGGCCCTGGGACAGAGCCTCCCGAATGCCCAGTCTCCCCATGGGCCACACACCAACTTCTCTGCAGCTGTATCCTCAATGAAGCGTGAGGCATGGCCTGGCTTCCCAGTGCTGGTAACCCGTACCCCTGGGAGGGAGAGAGTTATCGGCATGAGACATGCTCTGAACTCTGAGCCCACAGCCTAGAGCAGGAATCCTGGCAAAAGTGAAGAGCTTGCCCTCAGAACACAGGAAGGCAAAAAGACCCTGTGCTATGAGGCGAAGCCACTGCGCAGCATGAGAAAGGGTGGTGCACAGTGGTGACTGGTGGCTTTGGTCAGCTGACCTGGGCCTCCCCCCTCCCCCTACAGGAAAGGAGACAGCAAATAGCATGCATGCCTCTCCCCCAAACCCATACTCACACCAAGGACTCCGCTCACTATAAAAGACAGTAAAGGCATCCGTGGGGTTGGCCAGGCCTGAGGGAGAAAGTAGGGATACAGGGTGGTGTAACTCCACTTCCCCTCGCAGCCTCCCTATGTCTGGCAGAGGATGGCCAACCTGCTCACCCTCGTCCAGAGCGAAGCCTGCCCGCAGAGCCTGGAACTCAGGCCTCTTCACAAACAACTCCATCCCCTTGTGACCTCCGACCTCCTCGTCTGTAAAAGTGTCAGGGGTGTGATTATGAGATGCCTCCCGACACACCTTTCTTCCCCTTCTCAAAGATGCCACTCCTACCAGGCACAAAGGTCATGTGGATGGTCCTAGGGAATCGGTGGCCCTCGCTCTTCAGCCTCCTCACAGCCTCCAGGTACCTAAGGAAGCAGAGGCTAAGTGCTCAGGGTGTGCATGGTGTCATCTTGTGCCCTAGACACTCCCCTGTCATGTATTTCAGAGATTCCAGAAAACTCCCTGCGCCTTTTCTGAGCTGGATTCCCCATTCATAAATCGTCATGGCAGCCATTTCTGCTTTAGATAGAAAGTCAAGATGACCCTGGCTTGGCTTAGGGATTTTCAACACATCTCTGTGCTCTTGCTGAATCCAGAAGGCCAGCAGGGATCTGGGAATGGGGGGTACTCACTGGATGCTAACACTCTTCATGTCCTGGGAGCCCCTAGCATAGATGTAGCCCTCAGAATCCTTGAAGGCCTCAAAGGGGTCGTGATGCCAATGTTCCTGGGGGGCAGAGGTGGGAAGAGAGGCCCGCCATAGAATTGAAATGATAGAGACAGAAGGCTAGAAACCCCAGCTACCTGACTTCCAACCCCCCACCCCCACTTTGGCTCCTGCTGTCACCCCTCTCTAGCACAGAACCCTCGCTGGACAAAGGCTGCTTGGAGCCATGCCATATGAATGTTAAGAGTTAGTGGTGGAGAAGCTGGGCATAATGGCGTACACCTTTAATCACAGCACTAGGGAGGGAGGAGCAGGTGGATCTTTGAGGCTATCCTGGTCTACACAGTGAGTTCCAGGTTAGCCAGAGCTACATAGTGAGACCCTGTCTAGGGAAAACCAAACCAAACCAAACCAAACAAAACAAGAGTCAGTGGTGAGATCGGCACCATGGGTCCCTGGGGAATCCTGCCGGCTACACTGTGTCTATCCTCCAGGCCTGCACACATCCCTCCATACACACCTTGAAGACAGGTACCACATCTGTGTGGGAGTTTAGCAAAATGGAGGGGAGTGACGGGTTGGTGCCTGGCCAGGTCAGCACAGTGATCACAAAGCCAGGCACCACCTGCAGAGTAAGGACAGGAAGCAGTCAGCACCAGGCGAGACAAGGTGTCCCCAACTCACGGCCCCACCCTGCCTCAAGGCCCCAGGCTCACCTCTATTTTCTGACAGCTCAGACCCAGCTGGCGGGCTCTCTCCTCCAGGAAGGTGATGGCCCCTCCTGGAAACACAGAGAGCCTTCTTGCTGCTTTTGCTGGTACCCACCGGCCCAGGCAGCCCAGAGATGTATAGCTGTCTTCCCAACACAATTTCAAATCTCTCAAAACATCTGCATCTGTGTTCCCAAGGAACCCGATGTTTTGGCCCAACAGTGACACTCTGTGAAGGTCAGGTGTTATCTTTCTTAATGATAGAGAAGTCAGAGATAAAGAGACTCACCTAAGACTTCTCAGCTTGTAAATCTTACAACGGGACTTGGACCCACGCACAAGATTCCTAGCCACTAAGCCAGATTCCCTAAGGGCTGTGACCTTTGTATAACTTTGGTTATACAGAGGTGGGAAGAGAAGCCCGCCATAGAATTGAAATAGTGTTAGACCAGGGGTGGTTGCCCCAGTCTCCACACAACACTCTGGCCTTTGAGGAGTGAGGTGAATTCACACCTTCCTTAAACTAGCTGGCAGGCATAACCATCAGAAGATGCACAGCATAGGGAAAGGGTGGGGGCACAGTAGGACCCCCTTGTCTTAGTCAGTTGACTAGAGGATGGCTACAGGAAGAGAGGCAGCAGAGACAGCAAAGTCGGGATCCGGTGGGTGTCAGGTGTTGAAGGCAATGTACAGCATTAGCATACTCCCAGCCCTGGACCCTCAGCACAGGCCCTAAGACCCTGCACTATACTCACCATAGTCTGGATTGGGTTGCACAGTGCAGATGCGCAGGTACTGGCGGAAGAGCGTCACGGAGGGGTGCTCAGACTCGGGACCCTTGGTGGTCATGGCGCCGCGTGCTGGCTTGGGTAAAGTGAATAGTTAATACTTCTCCCACCCCTAGAAGTTGGAGCCCCGTGCTCTGCACCTGAAATCTGGCCTTTCCAATGTTATTCCTACAGGGAGGAGGATACTTCGGTTTGACTTCCCCATTCTGTGCTAGGCCATGTGCTGGCTGCTTTCTAAACATTTCCTCATTTAATCCTCAAAAGAGTGCCTGGAAGTAAGTTTGATCCTCCGAGTGCACACTTGACATAAGAGAAAGCTGAGGCACAGAGCCAGCTTAGTGGGAGAACTTGGTTTGAATGAGACATTGACTCCCAATACCCTCCTCAAAATATTTCTCCTAAAGGCCAGGCTTTTATGCCACAGAGCCACGGAGCCCCATACTCCTCAAGCTCTCCCTAAGGTCCTCCAACCTTGCTCTCTCCACGTCTCAGTCCTGTGCTCTCCTCTCAGACTGTGGCCGGAACTCAGGGTCCACCGAGGTCGCTCGCAATCTCAAAACCGCCCGGGGCCGCCCACCACGTGGCCTGGGCGGAGTGGAGGGGCGGAGACCGAAGACTATAGGGGCTGTCCCAGTTCCCTTAGCGGAGCCGGCGCCGTTGTCCCTGCCAGGTTCTGCGTGGGGCCTGCGCTGGGTAACTGGAAGCTTGGATCCGGGATCCACCCCCTGGGTCCTCCTCTCTGAGGCCAGCTCCGCCCTCCCGACACCCCGCCTTGGAGCCTGGACCGCAAGCCCAGGATGGTCCCGCCCCCAGGGGACCCTCCTCCCCTTGCAGCCTCCGGATAGGGCGAGGAAAGAGGGCGGGGCCTGGCACTAAAAGCCGCCGCAGCTTTGGGTACTCATCTGTTCTCTAGGTGTCCACCTGCAAAGTGTATCCTGTCCTCTCTGCCCTTTCTTGCCTCCACTCCTCAGGGAGTCCCCAACCCAACCCACCCCCAAATTGCCACACTCCTCCTGTAGTGAGGTTTTTTTTTTTTTTTTTTTTTTTTTTTTTTTTTGTGGTTTTTCGAGACAGGGTTTCTCTGTGTAGCCCTGGCTGTCCTGGAACTCACTTTGTAGACCAGGCTAGCCTCGAACTCAGAAATCCGCCTGCCTCTGCCTCCTGAGTGCTGGGATTAAAGGCGTGCGCCACCACGCCCGGCTTGTAGTGAGGTTTTATTTACTGTCTGCCCTCCTCACTCTGTGAGTTCCAGGACGCTGGTGAGCCCATGGGGTTCTAACCCCGGCCAGGCAGAGTGGGCGTCTGGGCAAGGTGCCATGACCATAAATGAAATATAAATACCCGGATGGGAGAACGTGTGACTCCGTCCACGAGTTTCTGTGTGGCCAAATTCGTGTAACGGTGGATAGAACCGTATGTGTAGCATCATTAAGGCATTATTAGTCTGAGCCGGTGGAGGTGCAAAGCGTCATGTACAATCATGACACTTTTCAGTATGGAAGATGGGGAAAGAGCACCTTGGCTGACCCTTCAGCGAACTCTAAGCTCTTTTGCCTCCAGCAGAGAGAGAAACAGAGGCACAAGTGTTTTTCTGGCCACCAGCTTTGTAACTGTAGCTGCCCACTTGTGCACTTACCTAGCTGTCCTTTGTACTCCCTGCAAATTCTGCCCTCTGTTCCAGAGGCTGAGCCAGCTCCGGGAGGGGCAAGGGGCAGAAGACTTCAACCCTGGGACTAAGGAAGCAGGCGGGGAGGAGTAAGGAGGAGTTCATCCCATCCTTGGGGTTGAAGTCTCTGGCTGTCCACCCTTAATGCAAGCAGATTTGGTGGTTCAACAGCAGTTTTGTTTTTGTTTTTTTGTTTTTTTGTTTTGTTTTTTTTTATTTATTTATTATATGTAAGTACACTGTAGCTGTCTTTGTCTTCAGACGCACCAGAAGAGGGCATCAGATCTCATTACGGGTGGTTGTGAGCCACCATGTGGTTGCTGGGATTTGAACTCTGGACCTTCGGAAGAGCAGTCAGGTGCTCTTACCCACTGAGCCATCTCACCAGCCCCCTGTTTTTGTTTTTTGAAAAGATTTATATATTTATTTTTTTATGTATATGAGTACACTGTAGCTGTACAGATGGTTGTGAGCTTTTATGTGGGTGTTGGGAATTGAATTTTTAGGACCTCTGTTCACTCTGGTTGGCCCCGTTCACTCAGTCCCTGCTTGCTCCGGCCCAAAGATTTATTTATTTATTATTATTATTATTATACATAAGTACACTGTAGCTGACTTCAGATGCACCAGATCTCATTACGGGTGGTTGTGAGCCACCATGTGGTTGCTGGGATTTGAACTCAGGACCTTCATAAGAGCAGTCAGTGCTCTTACCTGCTGAGCCATCTCCCCAGCCCAGCAGTTTTAATTCTTTTTTTTTTTTTTTTTTTTTTTTTTGGTTTTTCGAGACAGGGTTTCTCTGTGTAGCCTTGGCTGTCCTGGCACTCACTTTGTAGACCAGGCTGGCCTCGAACTCAGAAATCCGCCTGCCTCTGCCTCCCCAGTGCTGGGATTAAAGGCGTGCGCCACCACGCCCGGCTAGTTTTAATTCTTAAACCACACTCCATCTCCACCTTCATGTACTCTGCCTTACCTTCACTAAGCACAGTTGGGAAGTGACCTGTATTCCCCACGGACCCCAGGGGACCAAAGCCCTAGTAATTCACCGCTCCCTCAGTCCCGTTACCCACATTCAACCCCACAATCACTTCCCCCGTCAGATACTGTTGCCATGCCATTTTACAGAGGAAGAAACTGAGGCACAGAGAAGGGAGCACAGATTATGAGGAAGTACTACACGCTCACTTAAGACTCCCAGGAGCACCGCCTCCGGCCTTCCAGCACAGCTGCCATCCTGCCTCCCACTCCCAGGTCCCCACACAGTCAGGAAACACAACGTCACTCTCCAGGCAAGACAAAAAGGCTTTTCTTTATTGTGCCTGTGAAATGAAATACAAAGGTCCTGGCTAGGCTTGATCCTCTGTCCCCCAGTCCCAGCCAGGGATTGCCACCCTGGAAGAGGAGAGAGAGAGGGTCTAGACTTTTCGAGGTCGATCCTGGGAGGTGAGTCCACTCAAGGCAAATGGTCAAGGAAGGTAAGAAGGGCAAGGTGGAAGGCTTCTGGCTTGTGGAGGTAGCAGGCGTGACCTGCATCGTGCAGCTTCACCACGGAGTGGTTGGGCAGGTGGCGGAGCTGCTGAAGTGACTCTCGAGCCAAGGTGTGGTCCAGTTCCCCATACAGGATAAGAGTTGGGGTCTGCAGCGCAAGGCCAGAACTTGTTGATTCTATCCCTTTATGAGCCTTGTCCCACACTCTACTTTTTCCATGGAACTACAGGGACCACCCCTCTAAGATACCCCCCAATCATACGCGCACACACACACACACACACACACACACGACACAAGTCAGTGACACAGAACTTTGCAGATCATTGTCTGAGTACCTTCACAGTCCCGAATTGTTCCTGTGCATAATTCCTGGTGGAGGTGGGTGCGATGGGCACGAATCCATGTAGCTGGTGGTGGTTTCGCATCAGGAAGGGCAGGGCATAGCTGCCACTCAGTGAGGGGCTCACCAACACAGTATTCTGCACCTGTAGGTCCTGGAACACTCTCTCCAGCAACTCCACTCGGCCTGCCTCTGTGCTCACCTCCTCTGCAGGGGCTGAGTTCCCAAAACCTAGGAACAGCAGCAGGCACAACCTCAGAGGAGCTACGAAGTGCAAAGGACCTCCTGCCCATTGCAGTGGGAGAGAGAGAGGACGACACAGCACATTCTACCCCAGCTATTCTCAGGAGCAACTTTTTATAACAGGTCCACTAAAAATATAAAACAAAACAAAAAAACAAACAAACAAACAAACAAAAACAAAAAACAAAAAAACATGATTCTAGCAGGTGAGATGGCTCACTGGGCTAAAAGCACCAGCTGCACATATCTGGATGACTAGAATCTGATCACTGGAACCCATGTGGTGAGAGCAGAACATGTCTCACATAAGCTTTTAAGGTGATAACACCCAGTACTGGAAGAGATGAGGAGTGGATACCTGTGAGACGGACAGACGGGTAAATCTATTATGTAGTCTTTCTGAAAGGTACGACAGTGCACCCCCTGCCTGTAGTGACAATCCTGGAATTGTGGTTTCTTTAAAAAACAAACAAACAAACAAAAAACCCCAGAAATATTATAAGAATAATCTCAGGCATGGGATGTGGGCTTGCTCTGGACTCAGTCTGTGGCGGCTGACTAAGATTTGCCTTGTGCTTTAGCAGAGGCGTGGCTTTGCCAGATGCAGAGAGTTTCTGTGACTGTGTGACATTTGAAAATTTGGGACCTATCCAGAGGGTATATAAATGCTAGAGCCCCATAGGTAAGGTTGGTGATCATTCAGGGTGGCTGGTTGAGGTTTGTTAGTAGTCATGCTCAAAGAAGAAACAAGAAAAAAGTTAGATTCACAGATCTCTCTTCCCTCTATCCATCTTTCCCTCCTATCTATTGGAAGACAAAGATGGTACAACCAGAGGGATAAAGGGTGGGAAAAAGAAGAATCCACAGCCAGGCAGTGGTGGCGCAAGCCTTTAATCCCAGCACTTGGGAGGCAGAGGCAGGGGGATTTCTGAGTTTGAGGCCAGTCTGGTCTACAGAGTGAGTTCCAGGACAGCCAGGGCTGCACAGAGAAACCCTGTCTCGAAAAAAAGAAGAATCTACAATCTATCAAAAGGCTATATCTGACCCATTAATTGTCCTTGATAGCTAGAGACACTATTGCCTTATTTTTGTTGTTGTTGTTTTTGGGTTTTTTGCTAGTTTTTCAACCCTCCACCCCTGAGCAAGGTTTTTCTGTGTATTGCTAGTTGTCATTTTATAGACTAAACTGGCCTCAAACTCAGAGACACCTGCCTCTGCCTCCCGAATGCTGGGGGTATGTGCCACTATGCCCAGCTCTTCTACAGTTAATGAGAGGTTTGGGTTACATGTTTGAGCATTTCAGGTGAAAATGACAATCTACTAATTGAGGAATGTGCATTCAAAGCCTGCCCATTCCTCCCCTGGCTCACACTGCAGCATTAACAACAGAGGAGGAGGGGCTGGTGAGATGGCTCAGCGGGTAAGAGCACCCGACTGCTCTTCCAAAGGTCCTTAGTTCGAATCCCAGCAACCACATGGTGGCTCACAACCATCCGTAATGAGATCTGACTCCCTCTTCTGGAGTGTCTGAAGACAGCTACAGTGTACTTACATATAATAAATAAATAAATCTAAAAAAAAAAAACAGAGGAGGAGGTCTGGAGGACCAGGCTTGGCCTACAAGTCATGGTGTAGCCAAGGAAATTAAGATGTAAATATATTCATTAAGCTTGCAGGATGTTAACGCTCCCAGCCCCTATATACAACCTGAATGTTGTTTGTCTGTGTCTGTTTGTCTCTGTCTCTAACTTCCTCTCTGTCTGTCTGCCTGCCTGCCTGCCTGCCTGTCTGTCTGTCTGTCTGTGTCTTTCTCTCTTCCTCTGTATAGGTAGGTTAAGCCTAGGACCTTGCACATGCTAGGCAAGGACTCTACCATTAAATAATATTCCCAGGCCTTTTGTTTTGCTTTGTTTTTATTTTTGTTTTTCAAGACAGGGTTTCTCTGTGTAGCCCTGGCTGTCCTGGAACTCACTCTGTAGACCAGGCTGGCCTCGAACTCAGAAATCTGCCTGCCTCTGCCTCCCAAATGCTGGGATTAAAGGTGTGCACCACCACTGCCCAGGTCCCAGGCCTTTTTTACTTTTTATTTTGAGGCAGGGTCTCTACTAAATTGCCAGGCTAGCCTTGAACTCACTCTGTAGTCTAGGCAGGCCTTAAATCTGGGATTCTCCAGCTTCAGCCTCCTGAGTAGCTGGGATTACAGGTCTGTACTCTCAGGTCCACCTGTCTGTTATCTCTATACATGGAAATACTTGAAAGTGGGGCTGTCACTCTCAGCTGTTTACAGAGGAAACAGAGAAGTGGCATTGGTTTCTAAGGACTTCACTTTTAAAAATATATATTGGGGGCTGGTGAGATGGCTCAGTGGGTAAGAGCACCCGACTGCTCTTCCAAAGGTCCAGAGTTCAAATTCCAGCAACCACATGGTGGCTCACAACCATCCGCAACAAGATCTGACTCCCTCTTCTGGAGTGTCTGAAGACAGCTACAGTGTACTTACATATATTAATAAAATAAATTGTTAAATATATATATACATATATAGATAGATTTTATTTTTAATTTATATGTGTATCCCTGCATGTAGGTTTGTGCATGAATTCAAGTCCTCTCAGAATCCAGAAGAGGGCACTGGATCCCCTGGAGCTGGAATTACAGGCTGTTGTGAGCTGCCTGACAATAGGTATTAGAAAACAAACTCAAATCCTCTGCAGAAGGGCTGGAGAGATGGCTCAGGGGTTAAGAGCCCTGGCTGCTTTTCCAAAGGTCCTGAGTTCAATTCCCAGCAACCACATGGTGGCTCACAATCATCTATAATGAGGTTTGGTGCCCTCTTTTGGTGCATAGGCATACATGCAGGCAGAACATTGCATATATAATAAATCTTTTAAAAACATTTAAAAATTAAAAAAAAAATCCTCTGCAGGACAGCTCATGAGCTTTCTCAATTGCTAAGCCCTCTCTCTAGTCCCTGGCCACCCACATCCCCCACAGTTTCTCATAGAATAATGATAGCACGGGGCCAGGAGGGTAGCTTAGCGGTTGAACGCCTGCTTAGCATTCTTGAGGCCCTGGGTTCAACCCACAGTACCAGAAACAACGACAAACCCAGAGAAAGGCATAGTCCATGTGTAGAGTTAAAAAGAATCCAGGCCAGTGAGGTTGCCTAGTGAGTGCGTTACGAGGCCTGTGACCAAGCTTGACAATTTGAGTTTGATCCCGAGAAATAAGGTAGAAGGAGAGGCCCGACTCTAACAAGTTATCTGCTCCTGATGGGGGACCAAAAAAAAAAAAAAAAAAAAAGCCACAAAAATTACAGTCACAAAAATCACAGGGAAAGCCTCTCTGATGGTTGCTCATGAAATCAATCAATCAATCAATCAATCAATCAATCAATCACTTTTCTGTTTTCTCTGTGATGTGCGATAAATACCTCACAGTGTAGTTTTCAAGGTAGAAAATAAAAACAAGCTTTTATTGTGGTCCTTTCTCGTGACCTGCCACTGGTTTTGTCCAGACATGGAGATCCACACGCTCCTGCTTTGCCACCCCTCCAATTCTCCCTTCTGGTGTCTTCTTTCATCCCCACTGCAGCCTGCCCTCTCGAACCTTGAATGCAGGGGTACTCGCCTGGAAGGTCGATGGCCACAGCCCGGTAACCCCTCTCTGACAGTAGCTGCAACGTCCCCAGCTGTTCCCATGTGTGGGAATTAAATGCTTTTCCATGGAGAAACACAACTTCTGCCCTGGAGACACATGGGGAAACATGTGGGATGGGCACACCTGGGCAGCCAGTGTCCCTTCTTCCCAGGTGTCTTTCATTGCCCTCCCAGGCTCTGAGCCCCAGGTGGTGGACTGGGGTCCCTCCATTAAACCCTTGAGTAAACATTCACCTGCGTGCCTGCTGAATTGGCAGCACCTCTCGGTAAAAGATTCGAGAGTTGCCTCTGGTGAGACCAGTCAGGACTGTGACATTAGGGCCTCTCCAGAGTCGCGAAGTCTGCTCCGGTGGGCCAGGCAAGCCCATATACAGGAGGAACACGAGCAGCAAGCCTAGACCCAGCAGGGCTGCCTGGTACCGGTTCATGAATTTCTGTACCATACAACCTGGAGGAGAAAGGGGAAGAGATAGGCTGAGGAAGACTTCCCTTCTCTTGCCCTCAAAGAATGTCTGGATGCTCATACCCATCTACTTCTCAGGCCAGGGCATAGGCCTGGAACACCCACTATAAGAAGTGCATGAACCGGGTGTGGTGGTGCACGCCTTTAATCCCAGCACTCGGGAGGCAGAGGCAGGTGGATTTCTGTGTTCGAGGCCAGCCTGGTCTACAAAGTGAGTTCCAGGACAGCCAGGGCTGTACAGAGAAACCCTGTCTCGAAATAACAAAACAAAACAAAACAAAACAATAATAATAGTAATAAAGAATAAGTGCATGAGGTATCTCTCATGTTTAATGGCTATCAGCATCACTGTGTTAGCTAAACCAGCTCTTCTGGCTGTAGCCGCCATGCTTGGGTCTCTACACTAAGCACCCAGAGGCCACAGAAAACACAAAGAGAAGATATGATGAAAGTTCTCTGACACAAAGAATCCAGGCTCACAGGTGAATTCTCTGCTGCAGAGGCAGCCAGGGAACTGGGTCCCAGGACTAGTTTTCCAAAACACCAGATCGAGTGTTCTGGAAGAAGACGTTGTATTGGCGGGAGTTGGATGAACCGCAGACCCAGTGGCGGATGGAGTCATGAAGGCTGCTAAAGGTCAAAGTGCAGAGAGCTCCACGGAGGACGGGCCTGGAAGTGATTGTCTTTCCTCACAATGAATAAACTGCTAAAACCAAAATGTGCTGGTACAATAGCAGGGGACAGTTCGTGGTTGTCCCAAGCGTCATGGGCCAGTTCGCAAAGAATGTCAGGCATGATGTTGAGGTGTGAGGTGGTGGGGGCTGGGAGGATGTAGTGGGTCTAGAAATGGAAGGGGAAGCATGAAAGCCAGAGAGAAGAATATTCCCTACCCCTCCACCCCACTTCTGCCAAATGACCTCTTCATGGACTCCTCCAGGAGGGAGAAGAAGGCTTTGTCAGCCCAGAGGGCAGGAGGTCCTGGTTGGAGAATTCCCCTCTGCCTTGAGCTGAGTTCTGTAACCTGTGATAACTTCCTGGTACCTGCCCAAGCTTCTTGTGAGATTTACACAATACACTCCATCTACGCTGTTGGAGATGGGGTGTCCCTGTCGTCATTTGCTGGGCCTGAGACGACCGTGCTTGTCTTACTCTGGGATTCTGGGTGCATCTTTACTGAGTGTAAACAAAGTGTGTGGGGTAGGGCTAGGAGCTGGGGCCCACCTGGGGCCACACCCACCTCTGTGGAACTCTTCTGCAGGCCTCACTCCCTAGCTCCGAAGTCGGGCTGTGCGTGGGCTGCAGCAGATCCTCCGGTGCTGATAGAAAATCAGGAGTCAGGTGCAGAAAGAGCACACTCTTCCTCCTAACCTGGAGCAGCCAAGGCTGCCTGTCTCCAACGCAGCTTTCCCAAGAGGCGGAGCATCCGGATGGACCACTCTTAGTGTCCCATGCTTCTTTCAGGGTCAAGGGATGGGGTTTCACTCGTTGCCATGGCAACTTGGGTGCCCAAGACTGTAGGGGTTCTGATGCAGACTGCACTGCGGGTGGAAGAGGTTGGAGGTAAATTGTGATTGTTCTGGTTCCCGAAATGCCCCTCTTCCACAGCACACAGTGTACACACACTCATATAGACACAAGAACCTTGCTTCCACACACTTTTCTTTTTTTTTTTTTTGTTTTTTTTTTTTTTTGTTTTTTTTTTTGGTTTTTCGAGACAGGGTTTCTCTGTATAGCCCTGGCTGTCCTGGAACTCACTTTGTAGACCAGGATGGCCTCGAACTCAGAAATCCGCCTGCCTCTGCCTCCCGAGTGCTGGGATTAAAGGCGTGCGCCACCACGCCCGGCTCTCCACACACTTTTCAAGAAGCTATCCTCTAAATGTACCGGAGCCTCTTTGCACACCCATTTGGTTTATGCAGTCCCACTTGTCCAGTAACACCCATAAATGCCATACATGGGTGCGTTAACAGTCCCCTCCAAAGTCAAAATATTTCATGCTGCAGAGGAGCTCCTTAAGCAGGGAGGTGAACAGCCAGAAATCAGCTTCAAGAACTCCCCTGAAACTGATCAGATTCACTAGAGCCCTCCCTGCCAGAGTAAAATAAACCACAAAAGCTGAGAGAGAACCCCTCTCCCAACACATAAAGCTAAGCTGCAAAGAAGCCTCCGAGAGCACGCCAGCTCCCCCAAAGAAGCGGAAACCAGTCGAGCTGCCTACAATAGGTTCACACCAGCTGAGGCACTTGGGAAAGACACTCCCCAACCAGGCGAGCTGCCTGCTGGCTGTGCGGTGTGTCCATGTTTTGTGAACTGTCACCCCTGCTTCGGGCTTTGGTGACATAGCTGTCTTTGAGTCCTTTCTGCTCCCATAAGTAATCCCTTATCTGTATTTCTGTAAGTAACCCCAATAAAGATCGTTGGTTCACCAAGTTGGACTTTGGTGGTATCCGTACTGTGGACTGTCCTGGGCTCCCTATCTGGGGTAAGTAGATGTGTTTTCTCTCCCCAGGAAACATTTTGTCACAGGACGTTATTCTGTGACCCAAAATAAGGTTTTTGTTATCAGGAAGGCAGAGGGATGGACACACAGGCAGGTGGCCCATGGCTTCAGTGGCTTTAATCACAGTACTCGGGAGCCAGAGGCAGGAGGATCTCCATGAATTTGAAGCCAGCTTGGTCTACATAGGCAGTTCCAGGTCAGCCAGGGTCACATAAAGAGACACCGTCTCAGAAAAACAAAACAAAACAAAACAACAACAAAAAAAACCCAACCCACACACAGGTATGGAAGTTGGAAATTCAGGACCCATAGGGTGAAAGCAAAGAAACAATTCCCAAAACTGTCCTCTGACCTCCATACACATCCCCCGAAATAAATGAAATACTAAAAGGGCAAGAGTTACAGGTGAAGGCACCTGCTGCAAGCCTGATGATCTGACTTTTATCCTTGGAATTCACAGCAGTGGAAGGATGAATGGACTCCAGCAAGTCTGGACTTGACCTCCTTATGTGCCCCCACCAATATAAATGTTTTAAGAAAAAAGACCTAGGGGAAAACAAACTACTAGCAAGCAAGGACCTGCGGGGCAGGCGGGGAAAGAAACGCACCAACTGAAGGACACACACAAACCTTCGGAAATACAGTCAGATGCAGAGATAAACACAGAAGAGACATGCAAGCAGGCATGCAGACCGGAAAACATTACAACAGCCCCCGCTAACCCAGCCCTCCGCCGCCAATGCGAAGAGAAGCACTTATACCCAGACCTTCAAAAACACACAGACACTCGCGTGCACAGGGGCACAGGAACACTGTACACGTGTTGCCCCGCGCTTGCGCCTTCCAGAGGACTCTGCCCCAAGCGGCAGGGACAAGGATGGCTGATCCGGGGACAACCTGAAGGCCTCCTTCTCTGGGGACACTCACCGCGTGGACAGGAGTGACCAGAAAGGCTCCGGTGAGGCGGGGCCCGGCCTAGGCGGAGCCAACTGCCAAAGAGCCTAGCGGCTATGGCACAGCCTCCTTGGTAACCAGACGGCTAAAGTCCAGCCACCCAGGCGCGCTTGCGCAGTACGCAGCTGCAGGCCAAGCCTGGTTACCAGGAAAGGACGTGGGGCGGTGCCCTAAAGCACCGAAGCCCGCCCCTCTCAGCCCAGATTTTAGGAATTGTTATTGGCCTGAGAGCCTGTGGAAAGTCACCCGGTTCATCAATTTCCGCAGGTTTGCAAAATGGGGTTTAGGAAAGACACGCTGTGGAAGGATGTCATGGAACTTAAGGACAGGTCAGGTCTCAGAAGAGTTCCTGGCGCCAAGCTCTCCTAGCGTTAATGCCAGATGATGCAGCAGCAGCTCCAGACTTCTGCCCAGGCATTTTCTTTACTCGCCCCATTCCCCTGACGGGTCAGAGCTTGAGGTGTCTTCTAAGTCTGGTCTGCTCAGGACATTTATTGGTTGGCAACCTGTGATCAACGTCTGGTCTGTCCCAGGTTCAGGCCTCTGTGTTGCAACCAGACTTTGGGGGAGGGAGGCCAGGAAGGGTGCAAAGGATTCACTACTCATTTGGTACCTCGCCAAAGTTGGCATTAACCGGATTCATTCTACAGGCTCAGAACACACTCCGATGTCACCTGGCTGAACCTTGGCGGAGCCTTCCACTCAGATATGTCAGCTTTATGACAGGTGTACAACTCAGTCATGTACTGTCCTGACTCAGGGTGAGGGATGGGATGGGAGGTTGGGGAAAACAGCAAAGATACCAGAAATATTTCGCCCGTTAAGTCAAGCCATTTCTGTGTGGAAATGATCTGTGGAGCAGATCAATGAGGATGCAGATCGCTGACGGTTTCGAGATCTTCAACCCTGTTTTTGATGCACATGGGGTGGAGGTGGGCTTGGGAAAACAGGTTCGATCAAAGAACGAAGGGTTAAAGGTGCGGACGAGCCTAGTGGCAGCTTGTGACCAAGAGAGGGCGCCTGGACCGCCTAGGCCTGTCCCCACCCCTTTCCTACTTCTCTCCCCACCCGTCAATAGCACACGCCATTCTCCTGCGGAAGACCACGCACATTTCCAGGTACCACGCATATTTCCAGGTACCACGCACATTTCCTGCACTCTCGACTTCCTCTCTTGGCGTCTCCACTCAGAACCCACCTGCCCCCCGGCTTCTCATCTCGGCTCTCCAGGTCACCTCTCCTTCCCTCTCCGGGCTACCCCTCCTTCCCTTGCTTCCTCCAGACACTCAGGGTTCTGGAACTGTGGCCAGTGAGCCGGGGAGCCTTGGCAGCGCGGGTGACCGCAGCGTCAACTGGTTGGGCTCCAGCGGCTAGCGCGCTGAGCACCCCGCGTCCCTGGCAGTCAGAAACTCCAAAGTCCTTGCTGACCGGTGCATGTGTTTCTGCTTCTGGAAAAAGGGCCTTCGTCCCAAACAAACTTGGTCTCCTGCCTGTATTACCAGTTCACCCACAGTACGCTAGTGCTGGTTTAGATGAGGCTAATCAGGGCAGCATTTACCCTTGATTGAGCACTTACTATATCCTAGGCATGTATACGTTTTCCCCTCATGCATAGCCTCATTTAATGCCTATGAGCTAGTTTTTTTTTTTTTTTTTTTTTTTTTTTTTTTTTTGAGACAGGGTTTCTCTGTGTACCCTTGGTTGACCTGGAACTCACTCTGTAGACCAGGCTGGCCTCCAACTCAGAAATTCACCTGCCTCTGCCTCCCAAATGCTGGGATTAAAGGTGTGCACCACCACTGCCCGGCTATGAGCTAGTATTGAATAGTCCCATATACCAGTTTTTATTAGCAGCAGATACCTTAACTGGGAAAGATTCTTTCACTTTTTTTTTTTTTTTTTTTTTTTTTTTTGGTCTTTTCAAGACAGGGTTTCTCTGTGTAATTCTGGCTGTCTTAGAACTCTCTCTATAGACCAGGCTGGCCTGGAACTCAGAGATCAGTCAACCTGTCTCTGCCTTCCAAGTACTGGGACTAAAGGTGTGCACCACCACTGCCCAGCAGATTTTCTTTTTTGTTTTTTGGTTTTTCGAGACAGGGTTTCTCTGTGTAGCCTTGGCTCTCCTGGAACTCACTCTGTAGACCAGGCTAGCCTCGAACTCAGAAATCCGCCTACCTCTGCCTCCTGAGTGCTGGGATTAAAGGCGTGGACTACCACGCCGGGCCCAACAGGTTTTCATCAATTCTTGAATGATATTTGTAATTCTGCCATGTTGCTGTTAAGACAGTTAAAGCCCAACACCAAGCAACCAAGTGAGAGCGGCAGAAATAACACCCGCTTTTCCTGACCTTAATTCAGATCCTCAAGGCCTGGTGGACACCTAACTGCTCCCTGTAGCTTGCAGGCAAGGTTTCCTTCATTTCTCACCAGCCTGGCTTTGAACTGCAGGCACATCACCACTGGACATGGCCGGTGTGGACCAGCGTGAGGGCACCATCCAGGTGCAGGGCCAGAACCTCTTCTTCAGAGAGACCCGGCCTGGGAGTGGGCAGCCTGTCCGCTTCTCTGTGCTGCTGTTGCATGGTATCCGCTTCTCCTCGGAGACTTGGCAGAACCTGGGTACTCTGCAGAGGCTGGCCGAGGCTGGCTACAGGGCTGTGGCCATTGATCTGCCAGGTACTTCTGGGATCGGGCTTCTGGGTCAGGGTTGGGAAAAATGTGAGGATGGAGGACTGGAAGGAATTAGCCAATCTAGGCCCTGAGCTTGGCAGTTAGGTAGCTAGACCTTTGAACTTGACTAGTCCTGCTCTAGAAGGGTCCATATGTGGTTCAGCTGCTTTTCCCTGGTACTGGACCTGTGTCTAGATGCCTTTGGGCTCACTTCCCTTCCCTCATCTGTAATGGTAGGTACCACACTCCTGCTGGTGGTGACTGTCCCTAGTGAGCAGGAAGGAGGTCATTGCGTGACTGTATTAGCTAGTATGTAATGACAAGCAGCAGAGGGTGCCCAGCTGATGGGAAGCAAAGTACCTGGATAGAACCATATTCAGTCTGATGACAGCACTAACAAGGAGTCTTGCAGAGCCTTGGGGAGCACGGCAGGGCCTGGCGGATATAGCTAAGGACCTGGTCTCCTATTTGCAAGTAGAGTCCTCGAGCTGGGCCCTGGAGGAGGTGGGAAGAGCTTCCAAATTGCTTAGCATAACCTGAATGACCAGGCCCCACCACTTTCAGTGTGGAGTGAGGAATTGGAGACACAGCCTATCTGACAGGATCTAATCCCCTCACGGGCTAGAGCTGATACAGTTTCAGGTTTCAAGGGCAGATTTCCAGCCTGGCCAGGCTAGCTTCCAACAGTGGGTTGGGCTGAGCGTCACGGGGAAGGTCTACACTAATGTTGTTGGGGGGAGGGGCGGGCGACTGGTAGGTCCCACTACAGGAGCACACAACTCCAGGTCAAGTTGGGGCCCCATGCCTTTCAAACAGTTAATTTGTACAACTTTAAATGGCGGGCACATTCCTTATCCCTTTAAAACAGATGTGGAAACTGCAGCTGAGGAGGGCTAAGAGGTTTAACCTGTGGTCATCTGTAGAGTAAACAGAGATCTGGGACTCAGACCAGCCCTGACAGACTCCAGAGCTTCATTCTTTTCAGGACACTGTTAGTACGAACACAAACGTAAAAAGAATTGTCTCATTCTCGCCACAGATAAAATACACCGGGCTGTGGGCATGAATGAATTTCAGTCTACTACTGGGTGTTACGTGAACCTGGGCACAGAGCGGAGGAGGAAGGGACCCTTCCCATTCATTGCCGTCGTCTCTCCTACGCCTGACTCCTTACAGGTCTTGGGCGATCCAAGGAAGCAGCAGCCCCTGCCCCTATTGGGGAACCAGCCCCTGGCAGCTTCCTAGCTGCTGTGGTGGATGCCTTGGAGCTGGGACCCCCAGTTGTGATCAGTCCATCATTAAGTGGCATGTATTCACTGCCCTTCCTCGTGGCCCCCGGGTCCCAACTCCGGGGCTTCGTACCAGTGGCTCCTATCTGCACAGACAAAATCAATGCTGTGGACTACGCCAGTGTGAAGGTACTGTGTGTGTGTGTGTGTGTGTGTGTGTATGACTGAGATGGCATCTCAGGAGGAAAGTGGGGTCCATCCCTGGGCTTTCTTCATCTGGGAGCTGGGTAACCAATGGGGTGGTTTCTGGGGAGACCCCTTTTGGTTGACTTAGCTGATTGTTTCGCCAATCCCTGTATAAGACTGTGTGTGTGCTGGGGAAAGCACAAACCAAGGTCTCCATCCACCGGATCAGCACGTCTCTCCTCCTCAGGAGGGCAGGAAGACTGAAGAGGTGGTGAAGCCTGAAGCTAACCTTTACAAGGTGGGCTGGTACGACCAGCCCCCCGATTCTGTTCTCCTTTCCTTCCCCTCAGACTCCAGCTCTCATTGTATATGGAGACCAGGACCCCATGGGCTCCTCCAGCTTTCAACACCTGAAGCAGCTGCCCAACCACAGAGTGCTGGTCATGGAAGGGGCAGGGCATCCCTGTTACTTGGACAAGCCTGATGAGTGGCATAAGGGGCTGCTGGATTTCCTGCAAGGGCTAGCCTGATAGGAGGTTACAGACTGCCTGCTCTAGGATCTCTTGCTGTCTTCTCCTGGTCTCTGGCTTCTGCCTCACCTGCAACAGGTCTGTCTATACATCTGTCTGGGTTGCTGTCATTTCTGTTTTTCTCTTGCAGTGACAGATCAGATCAAGGCGGTAAATCAAGTGGAAAAAGCGTCGGGTTCAAGGGGAGAACTCTGATTGTGGGTAATCTGTAAGCTTCCTCTACAGGCTCCCCTCTTGGTTCTCACTTCTGCCTTACTTCACTTTCTGATCCATCTCTCTCTTCAGCCGCTCCACAGGACAGCCATTCCTTCTGCCCCCCCCCCCCCCCGCGCCCCTTAGACCACAGACAGCATATGGGTATTGCTTGTTTAGATCCATCCCACACCCAGACAGAACCTTTCCCTTGGGAGCAGCACAGGGGTCCCACATTCTTGTGTAGTTTGCACAGGTACATGTGCAGTTTCCTGAAGGATGGGGGGAATCTTTGTAAGAGATCCACTTGCCAGGATAAAAATGTGGCCACCGCTAGGTACACCCGTTGCAACTGGCTCCAGACCAGAATGGCCTCCTCAGAAGGGGAGGTGCTTTTCAAATCTCCCTTAGGGGCTGCATACCTCCCCAGGTAATCAAGCACGGATCTTCTCAGGCAAGCCCATTTCCTTCCCTGAGGTCTGGGAGTGGGATAAGGAGAGGAGACCGACTGCGGAGGTCCCTGAAATAAAATGATACAATTAGACCTCACATGCTTTTGCTGTCTCCGGAGCGCCGCCCCTCCCCCTTCCCCTTGGGACTGCCACTGTGGGCTCCTCCCCCACCCTGGCGGGACCAGATGGTCCCCCTGCCCTTTGTCCACTAGGCCAGATGGAGGGAAAGGGAGATTGGATTCCCCTCCCCACCCACATACATCCAGGTGCCAAGAGACTCAGCTGAGGGGGGAGGTGTAGGTCAGTGGGACCCATATGAGCCGATTACTGAAAGGGGGAGAATATCTGCTTTGAGATGGGGGAAGGGCAGGCTCAATTACCCCCACCCCCACCAACACACACACACACACACCCTATCCCTTTCCTAGTAAAGGAGTTAATGGCACTCTGACTCTAGCTCCAAAAGGAATTTGGCAGGAGATTTGAAGGATCACGGGACAGGTTGTTTAAGGGCCAAACGGCTCTCATGCGCCTCCTCCAGCTGGTCGGGTAGCCTCTCCTGGGAGGACCAGGACCAGGGTCGGACAGTGCGGACGCCGGAGGTAGCGGGTCTAGGTGGGCTGGACCCCGGAGTGAAGGATGGTGAAGAAGCAAGAGCCGGGGCAGGGCGGAGGGCCGTGGGACAGAAGCCGGGAGGCGCGGCCAAGACTGAGATGAAGGCTGCGGGGAGCTCCGCAGAAGCGCTGGGCGGGAAGGACAGGCCGGGAGAGAGCCATGCAGGGAGGATCCGGGGCCCCTGGTGAGCCGCATGGGAAGGGTCCATCGCTCCCTCCCGGAAACGACGGATGCTCGGGGCGCCGGACCGCGCGGGGCGGGGCGGGGCGGGGCGGGCGGCTGCGGCACTGGGGCTGCTGGGGCGGGCCCGCCGCGCTGTAATCGGATCCGGGGAGGGGGCGGGGCGGGGCCGGGCCAGGCGGGCCGGGGGGTGGGGGTGGGGGGGCGCGGAGCCGGGCTCCGGGCCGGCCGGGCTCCGCGCCTGTCAAACCCCTCATTGTTCGCAGCTGATGTCACTCGCAGTTGTGAGCGGCCGCCTTTCCCGGGGACAATGTGGGACTGAGCGGCCCAGCCGCTGCCGCCGCCGCAGAACAGCCCCAGCGAGGTAAGGCGCGGGCCGGGCGGGGCACCGCGGGCCATTGAAGTTTGGGGGTTCGCTGGGGGGGCGGGGAATCGGCTCCAGTGTGCACCCGACCGCGGTCCTGGGGGGGGGGTTGCGAAGAACACGTTTTCTGTCCAATGCGGCTGAGGCCTGTACAGGTGGGGGGCGTTGGTTTTCCAGGGGAACACCCCACTACAGGGAGGGGTTTCTTGGACCTTGGGTACCAGGTTTGAGGCTCTCATCCTGTTTGCCGTTTCTGTCCTTTGAGCTTGCTCTCAGTTCTGGACCTCATGTCCCGGGTTGGGGTTTTACTTCGTCCCTGTTCTCATCTGCTACTCTCTGCAGCTCCTGGCTCTCACACACACCCCTTCCCATTCTCTGCAGTCCTTAGGGGAGCCAGACACAGACCTCCAGGCCAAGGTGGATGGAGATAGTTGGGAGCGCAGTGTTCTCCCCTTTCCTGTGGCTCTTCATCTCCAGCTCTGACCTAGCTTCTTGGCTGGGGTACTGGGGATGGAGGTGAAGGGGCTCCGCCACATACTTAAACCTGGCCTTCAGGCATCCCTGGCCAGGGGAGGGAGGTGCCCACCTCCTCACACTCCCAAACCAGGCCCGCCATCTTGAGACCTGTGGCACCCAGGGCCCCGCCCCACCCCGGCACCCAAGGGAATGGTCCTCCAGGGGATGTACCTTGGTCCATTCACACCCCTTCTCTCAGAATGTGTGGCTTTGGGTTCCCACCAAGCCAAAGACGGTTTCCTTCTCCCTGGACCAACAAGGCATGTGTCCCTAGGGTTCCTGTCTTCCCTATAAACACACCAAGCTTTGGTCAGGAGTTGATCTCTGGCGTTCAGTGTTCAGTGGGGTCACCCTGGTGGCCTCAGGGCCAACATCTGGGAGGGTCTATTGTTTTTTCCATTTGAGAATATTATCTTTCTAGGTCCTGGAACCCCTTCGAGTTTCAAAGCACCCCTATCCCAGCCCCCACCCCGTAGCCTTCATCAGCACGCAGGCTCAGGCTGCCCAAACACAAGGGGATTGTTCTCTTTGCATGCTCAGGGTGGGGGGCTGGGAGCGGGCGGCCCACACACCCTGGCAGGCCCAGGCTGCAGAGAGGATGGCTTGCCCCACCCTGTGTCCCCAGACAGGCTCTGTCCACCCGCCCACTCTCTTCCAGCCTCCATTCCCAGTGCCTAGCTCCTGAAGGAAAGAAAGAGCGCTAAGCTGTACAGGTGGACCCACGGGGTCTCCTGGCCTGCCCGACGCTTCCCATGCAGTCCTCTAAACAACTCCCTTCCTCCCTAGGTCTCTGGTTCCTCTCTTGATTGGTGAGGCTTTTCCAGTTGTGATTGGCTGAGCCCACCTCCATGCTGTGAAACCTACCTCACTCTCCAGGGTTCCTACCGGCTCCTCTTCCTGCTAGGGGACTCAGTCTGGTTGCTCGGAATTCTCAAATTCCTCACTTCAGCAACGTGCCCAGGGAGCCCAGCAGAAACAGGGGCTGGGATGCTAAATGAACTTGGAACTTGGAGTGCTAACCAGGCATGGCCTAACTCTGCCCACGTGCTCAGTCCCCGGGCCCCAGGATTCTAAGGCATGATGGTCTCTTGATATTCCAAGGCCTGTGAGCCCTAACCCCTCCCCTTACTCCCAGGGCCAGATCCTGTCTCAAATTTCCTATTCTTTTGTAGCAGAAAGATAGGCTTAGAAATGCCCAGTGGGCCTCCTTTGACTTGCTGTCTTTGGAAAGCGCAGAGGCCAGAGGAATTTCATCTGATTTGAAAGTTGGGGAGGGAGGGCTCCGTGGAGGAGGAGGCTTTTGAGAAGAATTTTGCCAAAGTTGTGAAGGGGATAAGTGTTTTAAGCTGGCATTATCTGCTGGCAAAGGTTCTGTCTGAGGCTTGGAGTTGCTAGGCCTATTATGTGGCCTAGTGTGTATAAGGGATGGAGCAGAAAAGTTGGTAGGGGCTGGACCATGGAGACCTCCATTGCTGGTGCACAGGTCAGGTTTTAATCCCTTTGGGTCTCAGGGAATCATGGATGGTTGTTAAATAGCAGAGGGAGCGTACAGTCTTCAGCATGGAAATCTACAATTAGAGAGCCCTTTCCACATAGATAGACAGTGCCAGTGAGCGAGCGGGTCCTGAGCCTGCCTTGGTTTCCCTGGCTGTGAAGACTCATGGCAGGCTCTGGGGAGGGTAGAGCATTTCTGGCACCTACTAGTTTATTTATCAGCTTCTAATGTTTCTACGTTCCTCTTCCCTGGTACTTTACGAGACAGGCTTACATCAAGGACCCAGAGCCTGGAACTCCCCTAGTCCTTCCCCCTCCCCCCACTCCACACTAGAGATGGTTGGTCATCCTGGGAGGCTGAAAGGCTGAGGTTGGGTCTGAGGATGTTGGGCAGTTTTGTGGAGACCAGGCTAATCAGCAAGGGTGAGCGTGCCCAGGGTAGGGGAATGGAAAAGGGAGTCAGGAGTGCTCCAGGCTGCCAACCCCCTCCCCAAGGCCCAGTGGCCACCCTCCTGCCACACCCTGCCATGCCTGATGCTCAACCATTCCTCAGCATCATCCGGGTGTGGCCGGTATGGCTGTTTTTGGAGTAAGGATTGGAGGAGACTGTTAGGTTAGGATGGCTAAGGGGAACACGCTGAGCATGCGATCTGGGGTGAAGTTGGAGACTGGATTTTCCCCAACCTTCCCCAGCCCAGGTGGGTCCACAGTATCTCATGGTCCAGACACACTGGGCAGTAGAGCAGAGGGAATCCCCCAAGGGGCGGGCCAGTCTACTTGGTTCAACTGGCCCCGCGAGCCTTCCCCTCCTCTGGATTGTTCTCCCACTAGAACAAAGCCAGAGAGGACACTTGATCCCTGCGTGTGGGGGGAGCTGGCTAAGCCCCCAGCCCTTTGATTGGGCAGCTGTCATGGGAGAGAGACAGCTGGGGGGGAGGGGCAGGAAGGGGGCAGCCACCATCGCTTACACAGCTGTCACCCCCCACCCCCAGCCCCTTCAGCCAGGGTGGCAGGAAGCCAGGTTCAGAAGGAGTAGGCACTTGGTCTGGGGAGGGGGCCTGAGAAGCAAGACGGGAGGCCTGAGGTCAGAGGCTTGGTCTGACGGTGGGATGTTCTTGCCAGGGAGCTCTGTTGGCCAGAGGGGGCTGGGCACCCTCAGAGGTGAGCTGGAGGTCAGCGTGGCATGATGTGTGGCTGCCATGTGGGTGGCCCAGCCGAGACCTGGGGCCCACCAAACTGAACTGAAGCAGCAAGATACGCCTTCACACTCGGCGAAAGCGTAGCATCTGGTCATGAATGCCCAGTGGGGCCACTTATGCTTAGGGCTGTGGGAGAGAGGCCTAGAGGAAGGTCAGAAGCCTTACTCTTTCCAAAAGGTAGGAAAAACTCCAGCGTCTCTGGAACAGGGTCACAGAGATACCAACAGCTCTCCCTTACCCCAGCTTCCCAGACAGGGCAGGTGGTTAAATCCAGATCCAGGCCAGGGAAGAGCTAGGCCAAGATCGCGTATTGAATTTGGCGCAGTGGGTCTTTACTGCAGACCCAGGCATCTTCATGGCAAGGCTGAGCGGTTCTGCCCATAGTCTATCTTTCCTGGGGTCACAAGAAGTGAGATGATATGGGGGTTTCTTTCAGGTCTCCCACTATTTATCACCCAATTAGAGGCCTCAGAATTCTGGAGCTTAAGGTTATATCGGGTGGGGAGGTCCCAGACAGAACAAAGAGCCATAGGTCAGACGGGGGTTCCCCAGGACACCAAACTCCAATTCAGAAAAGGGACTAAGAGACATAGACTGGAACAAACGGGACACAGATGGAGCCCGGTCCAGTCCTGCACTAGCTTGTCGGACCCTGTTCTTCCCTCTACTCTCCCTCTTTCTATGACCTTGGGCAGATTACAGACCCTTTAATCTATGAGGTTGCCCGTGTGTGCAGTAAATTCATCTATTCCCGTTACCGGCATGTCCAAGCACCCTCTCTAGCCTGGCTCTGAACTGAGCCCTGGGGACACAAGGAGAAGGTGGCAGCTTTGGCTCCTGTTCTAAGGGGCTCCCAGGCGAGGCTGTCCAGGGAGACAGAAACTATTCACGTCATCACAGCAGGCGCTTTGATGGGGGAAGTGCAGGCAGCCAGGGGAATGTCTAGCAAGGGCAGCCAGCATGAGGTTGGCCAAGGATGCCCAAAGAACACAGGCCCCACATCTATTGCTGGTCTCCACCCTCTGGCCAGTCTATGGCAGAACTCAAATGAAGGAAGTGGGCATCTGGGAAAAGCACTTAGGGACAAGGTCGCCATCCTGATTGTCTACAAAGCAAGCAGGGAAGGAGACTGTGTTTGATACAGTGCTCACTCAGGTGTCCAAGAGAAAGCCAGGTTGGGAACTTCCTGTCCACTCCATACCCAAACTTGGCTGGCACTCAGAGGAGGGCTTTGAGCAGAGCTCAGAAACCTCGACCCTCATGTCAGGATTGGACAGAGGGTTGGCAAAGGTGCTCCCATTGGGAACACTTATCTCTTGCTTCAACACCCTTCTGCGCAGAAGAAATGCCTATGGTTAGTGATGCCTGGGTCCAGACCCATTGTCTGTCCTCCTTGGGCTGTGGTCTCCAGTGAGTTCACCATCAAGCCTGGGCCTTGAGGAGAGATAGCCACTGCTGAAGGATTTCTAAGGAGGATTAAGGTTCAGGATTAAGTTGAGGCATGAAAAGGGGTCGGGTGGGGAGGGTTGGCTGAGCTAATCCCAGTAGCTAATCTCAGGCTCCGCCTTGCTCCATCGGTTATGGCCTTGACATTCCTGCAGCCCACCAAATCCTTCTCTTACCCATTACCCCATTCCCAAGGAGACAGGTCCTTTCTGCTGTGTGTGGAAATTGAGCCCCAGAGCCCCAGTGACATGTATCTGGTACAGTAGTGTGTCCTAGGTGGAAATGTGACCATTTTCTATGCTTCTTACAGTGTACGGGCCATTCTGAGCACACAGGAAATGGATCAGAAATAGCACTGTAGAGAGGACCCGCCTTTACTCCTGTGTCAATATGGAGTGGCTTATGCCCAGAGCCGTTTGCAGTGACCCTCTCCTCCAATGTCCTCTGGTCCATAGGAAATCACCTTAAGGGCTCCTGCCCCAAACCTTTACCAGACTCTAGGTCCCTCTTTGGTTTCTGGAAGCAGATACCTCATATTTAGAGCATACTTTTCTCCCTATTTTTTTTTAAATGGACTCTTAACACATGGCCCAGGCTAGCCTTGAATGAGAGCCTCCTGCCTTAGCTTGGGTACATCCTGGGTTTATAGGCCTGTGCCCAGAGTACACTCAACCTTAACTCCACAATAGAGGCTCAATCCACAGGGGTCCTTCCTTCCGAGTCAGGGAGGAAGCTATTCTGTGGTTTCTCATAGACACCCAGACCACTTCATTCATCCCCCTTTCCTCCCATGCTGGTGCTCAGGCCTAGGACAGCACGTATTCTATCTAGGCAAGCATTCAACCACTGAGCTATAATCTCCTGCCATCCTTCTAATAACAGGGAGGAAGGGAGAAATAGTCCAGGAAACCGGGCATCTATCACGTGGTTGGTTTATCTCAACGCTCAGAAGTTTGGAGTGAAGGATTCAGTAGTTATTTTCTAGGTTGGGTGACAGAGGCTCAGAAGGCTTAAATGACCAGGGTTACACAGCCAGGAAGAGGCACACAAATACACTGGTCAGAAAGGCACTTAGAACTCAAGGGCTGGGGCTGGAGAGATGGCTCAGCGGTTAAGAGCTGCTCTTCCGGGGGTCCTGAGTTCAAATCCCAGCATCCACATGGTGGTGGCTCATAACCATCTGTAGTGGGATTCAATGCTCGCTTCCGGTGTGTCTGAAGACAGTGTACTCATATCCATGCGAGGGCTCCTCTCAGGTACTCTTCTCTCCCCTCTCTGGTCCAGAGCCAGCTGAGCCACAGTGTGGACACACTCCCAGGCCGCCGCGGCCCCAGCCCCGCCTGACAGGATGAGCAGTTCAGATGCGGGGCTGGAGGAGGGGCCAGAGCTTAGTATTACCCTCACCCTGCGGATGCTGATGCATGGGAAGGTGAGTGGGTGGGGCTGGCACAGCCCAGTGGTGTGTGGCACGTGTCTACTCAGTGCTCTCTCCCTGTCTGAGTGACTGGAGGAGCTGGAGCACTCGTACCCATCTGAGTCCACCTTTGTTATCTTTGCAGGAAGTGGGCAGCATCATTGGGAAGGTAGGTGTCCAGCTCTGATCTGAATCTTCCCCTTGACTGTAGCCTTAGCCTAGTAAAGAGGTGACCGGTTAGGAATCTTGGTTTTGTCTCCTTACAGAAGGGAGAGACTGTAAAGCGAATCCGGGAACAGGTAAAGATGTGGTCAGGGGAGCAGCCTGGGGCCCTGATGCTGAGGGTAGGGGAGGTGGCCATTTCCCCGTTGGATTGCTCCACTTGTGATTAGTGAATGCCCAGAAGAATGGCAGTTTCTAGTCTTGGCTGGGGCCTAGTGGGAGGAGCAGACAGATCCATCCCTGCCACCACCGTGGGGAAGCTGCCTGCTGCCCAGAGCTTGTCCCACACCTGCAGAGCAGTGCCCGGATCACCATCTCGGAGGGCTCCTGCCCTGAGCGAATCACCACCATCACAGGCTCTACGGCTGCCGTCTTCCACGCAGTCTCCATGATTGCCTTCAAGCTGGATGAGGTCTGTGCCTCTGCGGTGGGAGTCTGAGGGTGGCTGCCTGTGAGAAACCTGACCCTGTCCCCAGATAGCAGCAACAGGGGGGAGGGAAGGTCAAGTCCAAGGCCGAGCTCCCTTGGAGGAGGTCTGGGGAGGGAGGCATTCTCCTTCTTCCTCTTCAGGAAAGTTCTTGAGGGAGGGTGGGGGAGTATGGGGACATACCTGGCTGACTCACTGTCCCTCTGCCCCAGGACCTTTGTGCTGCTCCTGCAAATGGTGGCAGTGTCTCCAGACCTCCAGTGACCTTGCGCCTTGTCATCCCTGCCAGCCAGTGTGGATCACTGATTGGGAAGGCAGGCACCAAAATCAAGGAGATCCGAGAGGTACCACACATAAGGGCATGCCTTCTACCCTTCAATGGGAGAGGGGACCACAGCTCCTGAGGCGCTCTATGCCAGGCCCTTGTAGCCTTTCTCTTGGCTGTCGGAGTGGAAAGAAGTGGTTACTGTTTTCTGTTTGCAGACTACAGGAGCCCAGGTGCAGGTGGCAGGGGACCTGCTCCCAAATTCCACAGAGCGTGCTGTCACTGTGTCTGGGGTGCCTGATGCCATCATCCTGTGTGTGCGCCAGATCTGTGCTGTTATTCTGGAGGTGCTTCCTGGGGTGGGAGAGAGGGCAGGAGAGGCCCGGGTGCTTGTCAGCCATCCAGACTGTCTGGCTGTGCCAGCGGGTGGGGTGGGGTAGGCAGAGCTACAGCCGTAGGTTGATTGTAAGCCCTAGAGCACTCTGGGATTCATTCCCTCAAGAGCCACGGGAATGCCATAAGGCTCTTGGGTTCTTGGGGAGGCCTGAGAGCATCCTGACAAAGCCTCTCAATTTGTGCCTCCCCAGTCCCCACCCAAAGGAGCCACTATCCCGTATCATCCGAGCCTCTCCCTAGGTACTGTCCTCCTCTCGGCCAACCAGGTGAGGGAAGCATTCAGGGGGGACAATGGTGGAGGAGGGAGAGGAATAAAGAATTGGAAGGTCTGAGGAGGGGACAGGGAGTGATCTGACTAGACTGTCCTGATGTGTCACAGTGACTCCCTTTTCAACCACTTTGTTCCCCCAGGGTTTCTCTGTCCAGGGTCAGTATGGAGCAGTGACCCCTGCAGAGGTGAGTGGCCCATAGCCTGAGACACCCCCTTCCCGGACTGCCCCCTCTAATCTCTGACCCCGTTGTCTGGCCCAGGTCACCAAGCTCCAGCAGCTCTCAGGCCACGCCGTTCCCTTTGCATCACCCAGTGTGGTGCCAGGTAAGCAGTTTCGGCTGAAGGAGACAGCCAGCAGCCGGGCATTCCTTGCAGTGGACAGGGAGGCCTGTAGAGCCCTCAAAACACACTCAGTCCTTCTCCCCTGCCTCAGGATTGGATCCCAGCACACAGACCAGCTCACAGGAGTTTCTGGTTCCCAATGATGTGAGCAGAAGCTGGGGGGCTGGGGGGAGGGGCGGTAAGGGGATCCAGGGGGTCTAGCCCTTGCTCAAGGTTAAATTCTGCCTCCCTTCTAGCTGATTGGCTGTGTGATCGGACGCCAGGGCAGCAAGATCAGCGAGATCCGGCAGATGTCGGGGGCACATATTAAGATCGGGAACCAAGCGGAGGGCGCTGGGGAGCGGCATGTGACCATCACCGGCTCACCGGTCTCCATCGCCCTGGCTCAGTACCTCATCACTGCCTGGTGAGCATGGGGTGGGCAGCGGGGAGCACAGGTTGGGGTGGAAGGGAGCAACTCCTGTGCTCTGGAGCAGTTCTCTGGTGCTCCTTAGCTCCTCCTTTGCTTTAGGTATTCTACCTAAGACATCTATGTTGCCTCATTTACTACTTCTGTATCCATTCCGCATATCCTGTCTTATCCTTGTCGTTTTTTCCAGATCTTCTCTCTTATTTCTCCCCTTAACCTGTCTTGTCTGCCTGTGGTTTCTGCCCTCCCTCCCTTCGTACCTCTCCTGTCCTTCCCTCAAACACACCCAGCCCATGCCCGCTCCCGTCTACTCCTCTCCTTCCTATCTTTTGGCTAACCTCATGGCTCCTGTCTCACCCCCACCTCTCCCTTCATCTCCCCTCTGTATCCCTTTCTCCAGTCTAGAGACGGCCAAGTCTACCTCTGGGGGGACGCCTGGCTCAGCCCCCGCAGACCTGCCCACCCCTTTCTCGCCACCCCTGACGGCCCTGCCCACAGCTCCCCCAGGCCTGCTGGGCACACCTTATGCCATCTCCCTCTCCAACTTCATCGGCCTCAAGCCTGTGCCCTTCCTGGCTCTACCACCTGCTTCCCCAGGGCCACCGCCGGGCTTGGCGGCCTACACTGCCAAGATGGCAGCGGCCAATGGGAGCAAGAAAGCTGAACGGCAGAAATTCTCCCCCTACTGAGGCCGGCTGAGGCACCGGCAGGGGCAGGCAGGACCGCCGGCAGGGGCTGCCTCCACATCCTTCCTGCCCAAGGAGACTCCACCATGGGGTCCCAAGCGCCAGTAATGCCAGACGCATGGATGCACCCCCTACCCTGCCCCATCTTTGGAGATCCTCCTCTGAGAGGGGACAGTTTCTGGCCCAGGGTTCTAGGAGTAGGGCAGCCCCAGGGCAGGGGTGGGGCCCCACCCCTTCAGACCTATGCTTGGATGCAGAGAATGGCCAGGGGCTCTCCGGAGCCCTGCTGTGGGAGGGGTTACTCATGTCCCCTCCATCCCTTTGGGCTTCATCCTGCTGTCCCAGTGGGAATTGGAGGAGAGTGAGGGGCGGCCAGGGCCAAGCTTCCCCTCATCCCTTGCAGATCCTGCTGCTTCCACTGATACCCTTTTGACTGGAATAGACTGGCTGGGCTTGTCTGGGGGAGGGCAACCCAAAGCGAGGGCTCTGCCTGTAGGTGTGGCCTGGAGGGCAGGGGCCCAGTCTCAGCAGCAGACACTCTGTACAGTTTTTTCAATCCCTGTTTTTGAATAAATATTCTCAGCGACCAGAAAGCCGTGCAGTAATACTAGTGTTGGGGTAACAAGACTTCCAGGGAAGGGATGAAACGAAAACCCCAAAGAACCCCAGTCTGAACCCACAGTCCCTTCCTCGTGTCAGTTCTGGGGCCGTATGTTCAATCTCCTGCCTTTAGCACCAAACCAATCAGGTAGTTTTCTGAGCAGCTTGGGTGATGAGCTTGAGCCCAGCTTCTCCATGGTACAGATAGTAGGTAACTCGGTATGCTTCTCCGCTGGTTACTTCTGCTATGGTGTAACCCAAATCCTGTTCCACTTGGTTCATCCTTCTGGCTGTGAGTTCTTAGGACCCTCGTCTCTGTGACCATGCCTGCCTTTCTCCTCTTTGAACCAGGAAGTATTCGTGAGTTTAAAAGGCCTATACTGGAGGGGTCCTTAGGAGATGATGGTACAGCATACAGATGGGAACACTGAGGCCCCTGGAAAGATAGGATTGAGTACACGATCACACAGGTAGTGTTCGGCCCAGAATCAGGTTCCTGAGAAAACCTCACCAGGCTAAGTACCACCCCCTCTGCCATTCCAGCGCCAGCAGTCCGTGCAGAGTACCAGCTACAACCTGATCTCACCCTCCTTTCCCCAACTCAGGAGAAATCTCTCAGGTGGCCTCTGACACACTCGGGGTCTGTCTTGCCAATTCTCGGGTCTGTTCTGGTGCCTCAGAAGGGCCTAGGACAGGGTCCTTGCGGAGTCCCTGGAGGCGCCGAAGGAGTGTCTGCAGGTGCCAGGCTTGCGATGTGCAGGCTTTCGGGGCCCGAGGCAGCGCTCGGCGGGTGAGGCGGCCCAGCGCCAGGCGTACCGGGCGCTGTAGCAGGCCATAGAGAAAGGGGTGAGCCGCGAAGGCGGAGTAGGCTACCCAGGTGACAGTAGCCTCGGCCGCTGCGGCGCGGGCCGCGGGCGCCAAGCACGCGCAGCCATAAGGCAGCCAGCAGGCTGCAAACTGGCCCACGGCCAGGGCTGGGGCCAGGGCCGCCTTGCCCCCCAGCAGACGTGGCCGGAGGGGCGGCAAGAAGGAGAGGCGACTGTCTAGAGAGTCGGAGCGGGGCCGGGTCCCGCGCGGAGGCCGGAGGGCGGCGCGCCGCGCCACCAGGAAGATGCTACCGTAGGCGGCCAACAGCAGGAGAGCGGGCAGCGCGAAGGCTAGCATCGCCCAGAGCGGCCGGAAGGGCCCGAGCCCCCCGGCCAGGACGGAGCAGCGAGCCGGGGCCGGAGGTGGCGCAGGCGGTGGCCCGAGCAAGGAGAGCGCGCCCAGGAGCGCGGCCGCGGACCACACCGCGGTGAGCACCAGCGCGGGCGCCGGGCGCGCGCCTGGCCGCAGCGGATGCACTATGAGGCGGTAGCGCGCCAGGCCGAGAGCGGCCACGCCGAGCGTGCATGCGGGGAGCAGAGCCGCCGAGAGGAAGCGCGCCGCTCGGCACGACGAGGGGTCCAGGGGCACACTGCCCAGCCCGGGCGGCGCGGCCAGCAGGCCCAGAGGCATGATGGAGGCAGCCGCCAGCAGGTCCACGACGCACAAGTGCGCCAAGTAGAAGGCATCTTGAAGGTCCGGCGTGCGCAGCACCACCACGAGCAGAGTGCCGTTGCCCAGCACAGCCCCCACCTCGACGAGAACCGCCAGGATAAACCCCACCGAGCCCGCGAGTTCGGTGACGCTGAGCCCCGAGCCGTTGGCCATCTGAACGTTCAGGCTTCACTGGGGGTTGCTAGAGGAAGAGCGGGAATGGAGCCTCTGGCTCCAGGATTCCCATCACCTGTCCCATGCTCCTCAAGGTCCCTCACCTTGTAGGCTGCCCAGGAGGTGACTCCGACGCCCAGGCTGCCATCTTCTTGTGGGGTTTGGTGGGCCCTATGGGTGGATGCAAGGCTGAGCCTGGCTCGGCTTTCTCCCCCTGCCCTAGCACAGCTCCAGCCACTCAGCCTCTGCGGAGATGGTACCGGCTGTCACTCTGATGCTCCCCTTTGAAGACACACACAGCTTAGTAAGGGAGGGGCAGGGCCTGGTGCCAGCCCCCTTGGTTCTAACAGCTGCCAGCTGGAGACTGGAGGCTCTTCTGTGAAACTGCCCGAGGGTACAGTTTACTGAGCCTAGACCCTTACCCACCTTGCTCAGGGGTGGGACGTGGGGGCAGTTCGGTCAGACACTACTTTTCTCAAGGTAGCCCAGGAATCAGGAAAAACAAAAACCGAAACTTTAGATTTGCTTGGAACCCCCAGGAGGTCTTGAGGGGAGGAGAGAGAGAAATCTCAGGGCATGGCACACAATGTTAGTCAGTGTTACCTTGGCACCTCACCTTGTGGAATACATGTGAAGTGGGGCAGCTTAGCAGAAAAGTGGATGCTTAGCTGGTCTTGGACTTTGACTGCTGGCAAACCAGCTCTCTTCTAAAGCGCACCCAGCACACGCATCATCAGCACCGCCCCTTCCCAACCTCAGAGCTCTGAAGCTTGAGCTAACAAGACCTCCCACAAGAAGCCCAGGCTTGGCCAGTCAGTGTGTAGCATCTCTGCCTCCCTCCCCCAGGTAAGTGGCTCAAAGAGAGTCCTGTAACTCCAGGGGGAGGGGCCCAGGCTCCAGTTACAATCACCCAACTTCATGACAACTCTACCTGACACTGAGAAGGAAGCAGGTGTCTGAAGGGCCCTCTCCCTTGAACCAGACTTGAGTTCTCCATAGGACTTTGATTAACGGGCATCTCCAGCATCCTATGTCCTGAACAAAACTGGGACCCTTGACTGTTCCCTAACTGGCTCTTTGCAGAACCTCCTTGGCAAACTCCTCAGGATAGAGCTTTCTTTTCTCCCACACCCGATCCAATTGGTCAAAGGTCCAGGGAATCCAGTCATTTCTTATCACCAATACCGCTGCCCCACCGACCCTGCTGCCCACTCAGAGCATCCGTCCCAGCAGTCCCCTAACTGGCCTTGCCTTTGTGCTCCCGAGTCTCAAACTGCTCAGCTGATTTGTCCTTTGGTCCCTTCCCCACTCCACCTTCCTGTTCTCGACCTTCCCAGGCTTTGCTGGGGGAATATTCAGCCAACGGAAGTTCCCAGCAGAAAACTAGAGACTGGGAATGGGAAGGGGGAGGAAGTCATGATGTTTCTCCTCACAGCTTAGCCTGGGCCTCTACAGCCCTCTGTGGGAGACAGCCTCCAGCCCTGAAGCTATGGCTTCCCTCATGGAGGCTCTTCTGTGTTCTCGTTCGTGCAAGATGAACCTTGCATGGTCACTGTCTCCTCCCATTATCCATCCAACCTCTGGGTGGTGATAGCTTCCTTGCTATCGCCCATCTCTGGATTGCCTCATTGTCTCCTGTGCGATCATTTCTGTTTTCTCCCTGTATCCAGTCCCCCTCGCCTTTCATTGTGTGAGTCCTGTCTTGCTGGCTGGATTGTTTTTCACCAACTTGTCCCCTACAGTCCACACTTGGCAGGGGGGACCCTTTGAAAACTAAACCAGGTGGCACCTGAAACCAGTCCCCTTCTGTCCAAGGGCTGTCCATCCACCATTAGTTTGAGCTCCTCTGTGTAGCATGGTGGCCACCCAGGCCATCTTCTGTCTTCTGCTCACCCCACCTCTCTCTCCTTGCCCGCCATGCTGCAGGCATGACAGTCACTTGCTGCCTGTGCCTCTCGCCTGGCAAACGGCTCTGGAGGGTCTTTGTCTTGCTGATACCTCTACCTGCCCCGTGACTAGCTTGCTTTGCTATGGTTTACTTTTTGAGGCAGGATCTACCATAGTCTAGGCTGGCTTCAAACTCACGTGGCTAAGAAGGACCTTCAGTTCCTAGTCCGCCTTCATCCGGAGTGCTGGGACTCCAGGCATAGGCTACTGAATCTAATTTTTATTTTGGTATTCAGTTTTATACTCACAAGAGAGGCCTGCCCTGACCCGACCATTCCAAATGCACGCCAGCCTCAGCTCACCTTACCCCTCCCATGGTGCCGTAGTGGGCACTGCCCTTTCCTGATGTTCTGTCTCACATCTATGTGCGTGGTTGTTTGGAGCCTCTCTTCCAGTGCCTCCAAGGTCCTTACAGAATGAGGCCAGCATCCCTTCAGCCCTCAGAATCAGGCTCCAGCCTCTCGGTGTGACTCATTCTCTGGTGGACTTTGATAGGTCACCGTCCAGTTTCCCATCATTCAGATGGGGAGGTTGGGGGAAAGTGGGGGAGGCATGAGCTTCAGAGCATACAGCTGTCACTCTGGTCACCTGCTTCCCAGAGCTGGTCCACATGGACAACCCTTCTCTACTGACATTCCCACAGCTTGGATGCGGTTTGTCTCTAGAGGGTAAAGCTGGATCTTGGAGGTGTTCATTCAGAGAGTGGAGACAAGCTATCCCTCACTCTTCTCCCTGTCCTGACAGGCCTGCAGGTGTGGGGCAGCCTTGTGGGTCTCCACAACCCAGGGGAAGTTCAGCAGGGTCCATGGGAACAGCAGTGAGACCCTGTATTTAAAAAAAAGAAAAAAGAAAAGAATTCGAGGGCTGGAAAGATGGCTCAGCGGTCAAGAGCACTGACTGCTCTTCCAAAGGTCCTGAGTTCAAATCCCAGCAACCACATGGTGTTTCATAACAATCTGTAATGAGATCTGATGCCCTCTTCTGGGGTGTCTGAAGACAGCTACAGTATACTTACAACAAATAAATAAATAAATAAATCTTAAAAAAAAAAAAAAGAATTCGACCAGGCAGTGGCAAATAAATAAATAAATAAATAACTCTTAAAAATAAAAAAAAAAAGAATTCGACCAGGCAGTGGTGGTGCACGCCTTTAGTCCCAGGACTGGGGCAGAGGCAGGTGGATCTCTGAGTTGGAGACCACGCTGGTCTACAGAGCAAGTTCCAGGACAGCCAGAGTTACACAGAGAAACCCTGTCTTGAGAAAAAAAATAACACACCCCCACAAAGCACCAAAAAAAAAAAAAATTCTTTGTAGTGAGTGTATATGCCTGTGTAAATGTGCAAAGGCTTGTAAGATGATAAGCCAAAACTCAGGGCAGTGGGCTCCCTCCAGCAGGGGAGGGGAGGGGAGAGGGGAAGGGGAGGATCTTTCACGTTATTATTGGAATATTTTGGGGTGCTGTGGCACATGGGTGGAGGCCATTCACCTTTATGTGGGTCCTGGGAGGGTCAAACTCAGGTTGCCAGGAGTCATTCTAGGAAGCCCACACCCATCTGTAACTCCAGTGCCAGGGCATCTGATGCCCTCTTCTGGTCTCTGTGGGCACCAGGCACACAAGTGATACAGACACATGTGCACGCCAGACACCCACACATGCACGTAAAATAGGATGTAAAGACACGTTATATGAAACAACTGTCCTGCACTCTCCCGAATGTCAGAATAAGCTGGGTGTGACAACAGACGACAGAGAGAGACAACAGGAAGCAGCACATGACCCACAGACAGGCCTTGACCTTGCTTTCTGGCACCGGCACCCCAGGCTAGGACAGGGATATCCAGATGACAGCTGCCAATCTTGGAGGACTGCGAAGCTGTGCTTCTCTGATACAGTCTCAGTTTGTTTCTAACTTCCAGACACGAGACACACAGGGATGCCTGGTTCACCTGGCAATGCTTAAGCCACGGAGACAGAACTGGGTCTTTTCCAAACAGAGGTTCCTGAGTTGGTGGCAAGGCTCCTAGTTGGATATTAGAGAGGACAGGATGCTCCCGGGTAAGCTTGGGTGGGCGGGATGGATGGGTGTGGCCATTATCAGCTCCTGTGAGCGCACAATTTGGGATGTGCAGCCGGAGGTGCCACGTGCAGAGACAGGAAGCCTGAGGCCACTGCAGCACAGACACACTGAGGCGAGGCCTTGTGATTCCTAAACCTGCCTGTGAGTCAGGGAGGTAGCTCAGTGTTGGAGAACCTCCCTCAACATGTCCCTGAGCACAAAAATACTGAAATAAGACCTAAGGAAAACCTCCAAATGGCCAGCGATGTAAGGCAGTTGGCAGGAAGCATTACCCAGTCAGTGTCTCTTTAAATATCACCTTGGGAGGCAAGAGTCTGGGGCCACAGCCATGACCAGGCAGGGAGGAAGCAGAGGGTACTGGGAATCACTCTTTTAGACATAGGGGGTCCTGGCAGGGAGCGATGAGATGGATCCAGCAATCAATACCACTGCTCCAAAGGAAATGAAACCAGTGGGTTGCTGGGGCTTTTTTTTTTTTTTTAAAGCACCATTCACAACAACCAACTCACAAATCATGATGGGTGAACAGGCAAAGAGGATGTGAACACACACGGACATACTAGTCAGCCTTAAAGAATGGCGTTGTTTGAAACAAGGTGGGAGAACTTGCACGATGTTAAGTTAGCCAGGTCCAGAAAGACAAAAGCCACTCAATCTCACACGTGGAGCCTTAAAAAAGCTGGACTCCGAAGAAAAGAGCAACAGGGCTTAGGAAGATGTGTGTACAAAATTCAGTCGGTCAGGAGAAATGAGTTTTAAGAATCTATTGCACAGCACAATGACAATGACAATGTAAAAGTTGTTTTCCCCTCACAATGGTGATACGTTCTCACGAACACGCCGCTGAGTGATTTTGTCATTGTGTGTAGATTCTGTTCATGTAAACTGATGACAACGGTGTCATTAGGTGATCTAAGCTGTGTAGTCCATCCCTAACCAGAACATTGGCTTCTATATTTTTAAGGCAAGGTCATCTATAGCTCAGGCTAACATGGAACTATTTTACCCAGGCTGTCCTTGAACTCACAGCGATTCTCCTGTCTCAGCCTCCCAAGTACTGGGATTATAGGCGTGAATCATGGCCTGCTTCAAAAACGTTATTTGGCTTTGACTCATTGTATTTTTTTTTTTTTTGAGACACGTGTTACTATGTAGCCTAGGTGAGAGTCCAGATCCCAGGATAAAGTGTTTTTCTTGCCTCTGCCCCCTGAGTAGCTGAGGCTACTGGTGTGTGCCAACGCACCTGGCATGTATTGTACTCTTGGGAGGCAGACAAAGTGCTGTGAGAGCCAGGGAGAGGAGGGTGAAGATCATGGCCCGGCAGGGCAGGACCTGGGGAGGGCAAGCAGCTCAGAGGTGAATCTCCAGCAGGTAGCGCAGGCGACACTGGCTCTCCTTGTATATGAGGTATTCACTCTGGCTGAAGCTGGAGCTTTTGAATGACGGGCACCGCACAGGCGGGCCTTGGGGCACCACCACCGGCTGCCCATCCAGTTCGAGTTCAATGTCCTGGGCGGGATCTGCAAGGGATGGCGGGCCAAGGGGTCACTGGTGCCTGGGGCTACCTACGCCTTGTTCTCTGTGACTTGCCTCTTGCTACGGGGAATGCCACCTCATCCCCCATTTTTCTCTGGGGGAAATCCTAGGCTAGAGCTCAGCCAATGGCATGATTCTTTCCAGTTCTCTTAGCCACCCTGGAGAGAGTTGTTACAGTGGGTGTTTGCTGGGTGACTCAGGGAATCAGTTCCTAGAGTAGGGCCGCATGTTTTTATCTCTATAGTCTACTCTCTCTGCTGACTTCCTCCTGAAGATTCCTCCAGCCCCTCATGCCAACCCCACGTTTAGCTGTAGATCTGCCCAATATCTGGGGCTCACCCGGCTCTGTTTGGCCTCGGGCGATGACGCTGTCATAGCCAGGGGGTGGACTCTTCAAGCTGGGGTCATCGATGGTGATGTGGTGCTCTTTGCCGAGGGCCACCTCGCCCAGGAACATGTAGCCCACCTGGTGGCCCCCACAGTGCATGGCAGTAACTAGGGGACACAGAGGCTCAGTGGTAGGAGGAGGCAGTTCAGGCGCCTCCCCAGCAGGTAGTGGCAACATTGTTTCCACTAGGTTTGCAGCCCAAGTGCGCACTTGCGATCGTCCAGCACATCCTGGCCTGGCCCCTCCCACTTCAGCCTCCTCCCTGTCCCCTGCCGCTCGGCTCCCGTAGGTTCTCGGCTAAGGAGTCAGCCTCCATGGCATCCCAGCCTGGGGGAGGGACACCTCTCCCTGGCCTACTTTTTTTTTCCCCCCTTGGTTTTTCGAGACAGGGTTTCTCTGTATAGCCCTGGCTGTCCTGGACCTCACTTTGTAGACCAGGCTGGCCTCGAACTCAGAAATCCGCTTGCCTCTGCCTCCCGAGTGCTGGGATTAAAGGCGTGCGCCACCACGCCCGGCTTCCCTGGCCTACTTTAACGTTCCCATCCCTCAGGCCCCACCACAGACTTTTGATTGGCTCTCTTGCGGCCCCACAGCCAGTCTTTTTTGGGACACTTGGTTATCTTGGTAGACCTCTTCTTCCATCTGTCTGTCTGCCAAGAACTTGAGCCCCATTTGTTTTTGCTTAGACCCTTGCTTTCTTGGACTGGAAGGTGATTGTACCCTCCAGTGATGGGGACAGCCTGGGCTGATGAGGTCACTCAACTGAGGATACCCTGACTATGAACTTGGACATAACTGGAGTTATCTTTGACCTTTTCCCACACACGGCCTCACACACCCTGCTCATGAGTTCTCTCCTCTCATTTCTGCAGCTCTGGGGCCAGAGCCAGTGCCCAGAGAGGGAGGGAGGAAGGGAAGGAGGAAGAGAGAGACAGAGAGCTAGACAGACAGAGAGACAGAGCAGAGCAGAGAGAGACGGTGGGCCCAGCCTCCACACCTCTGTCACCCTCTCTACAGCTCCAGTCACAAGATTCTTGGATGTGTTCGGCCAGCCCAGGCTCTCTGAGGCTTTCTGGAGAAGGCTCCCTTGATGGTACCATGTCCCTGCCCCTCTTCCCCTGACACTGCTGGGAACTTCCACATAGAATGAGCTATCCTAGTGAGACCAGGCCCACACAGCCTTCACCCTCCCTTCAGGATCTCTCTAGCTTTTCAGAGTCTGTTTGCTTTTATCCTATCTGCCTCCCCTCTTCTAGGTGCCAGGGGCTTCTTCAGAGTCCCCGAGCCCTGAGACACCTCACTGTGTCAGTAAAGCGCTCAGTCTCTGTCTTGGGGAGCCCCATCCCCACCCAGGTTTTCACCCAGGGATGCCTCACCATAGCCAGCTGACTTGCTGTTCTCGGAGGCAAAATAGATACCCTTGCCAACACGACCACCCGAATGCGGCATGATTCGGAGCCCACTGGTGAGGATGGCAGCCACCACGGCCACATTGGTGCCGTGCCACAGCAGCCTCCGATTGCCCAGTTTGGAGTGGGCCTGGAACCGGTCTCCCTGAGTGGGGGAAGGTAGAAAATGGCAGCAACATGCCTCGCAAGGGTTCAGGTGTCCCTCCCTCTTCTTGGGTGACCAAAGCCTAGGGCCCCATGGATCACTGGCATACACTTGACCTGGAAACTGGTCAAGGTTGTTAAACCAGCTTAGCAAGGGGTGGATAAGTAAATGCTACCCCCCCCCAAGGGACAGGGTGGTGATACAGGGGCTGACTCTCCCTCACCTCCCCTTCTCGGTTCACTTTCCAAACATGCCGCAGGTCTGGGCACCTGTAGCTGTTGCCAGTCTGTTTCAGGTAGGTCTGTATTGCCTGTGGAGAACAAAGGCCAGTGGCCAAAGGTGGGAGACTTGTGGACTAGTGTCCTGTGGTCTTCCCGCTCCAGAGCACTCCTTAGGTCGGGGCACATGGGAGGGAATGCTGCAAGCCAGGGGCTCCCAGGGTACCTCCAGGGCAGGTGCGTAGAGTTCACCTTGTACTCGGACTCCCCAGAGTCCAGCAGTTGAAGCTGGCACCTGAGGAGCTGGTAGTCTCGATCCAATGGGTGTGGCACCTCCTCCACTTTCTCCTCCTCCTCCCCAGGGGCTGCCTGCAAGGTCTGCGCCAACTCGATGTCCGCTAGCACCTAAGATAACGGGCACTGGACCTTGTCTGCCCTGTGGGCTTCCACTTCTGCCCCAGCCCCTCCCATGTGACAGACACCCCACTGCCTATTCCATCCCCTCCCCATCTCTCTGTCCAGCTCTCCCCTCTCTTGGCTCTCAGCCTGTCCCTCTGGACCATGTGGCCATGTGCCCCTCTCATCTTTGCCCAGTCTGCCTGGTATTCTCTGGGCTGGCCAGCCCTCACCAGCAGCATGTCCTTCTTGGCCTGAAGCACATCAGGGGAGTTGATGGGCGGGGGTCGGCTGCGGCCGAAGTTGTGTGGGATGACAGTGTAGAAGCAGGAGGAGAGTTCTTCCAGGCTCTGGCCATCTCCTGTGGGGTTTTTCATGGCCTCCTCTAGAGCTTCCAAGGCCTCGAAGCCACGGGCAATCTGCTGCTTGGTCAGCTTTCCCAAGGGCATCTTCTTCACATCTGGGGGATGAAGGGAAGAGCTGAGCCCTGTAGCCCCTGAGATCAGGGGTGGGGGTGGGGGTGGGGGGTAGCTGCCACCCTGCAGAGAGCTGCTCCTCACCCAGGTTCATGAGGGTCATGGCATTCTTAAACATCTCTTTGCTGAAGATGTTGGTGATAAGGTTCTGGGTGGCAGGGTCTAGGGAGCAGGGCTTGACCACGGTCCTCACAGGGCCGCTGTCCACCTGGGAAGATAAGGCCTGCTCGGGCAGCAGCCGTTAGGCAGAATGCCCACACAGGGAGCAGGGCCTAGGCTGAGGCCAGAGAGGGAGGCTGGGACTGGAGGATGGGCTGGCAGGCAGTCCCTCCCCTCTGCCCCCCTGCCCCCTGCTGCCCTCTGCTGCCCCATCACCTTCACTACAGCCTCTTGGCTCTCTGCTTCTCCCTGGACTTCTATAAGTGTGTACTTGTTGGGCTGGGCCACAAAGCGGTCCCGCTCCTCCCATTTGTTTTTAGTCTTCTCCCAAAATTTCTTCTTAAAGTCCTTCTTTGCATCTTCCAGGCAGGTGAACTGGTTCATCTTGCTCTGGCCCACCTCTCCCTGCAAGGGACAACTTTCAGGGGTGTGTCCACCAGCAAGATTTGCTGGTCTCTGGGCTGGGCCCTCCGGGAACAGCTGCAGACGAAGTGGGACAGCCAGCTCTTTGGATGCCCTCGAAGTGTGCCCAGGGGGGGGGCATGGGGGAGGGCAGCCCGGGCGATGGCTCGCTCACCACGCGGCCCCATCGATTCCAGCAGAAGAAGCGACTGCCCTCCTCCAGCAGTTGGATAATATAGAACTTGTTGTTGTTGTTGCCGATGTTGGTCTGGTTCAGGGTACAGTCATAGTCCTCGTGGACCTGTGTGGGGTGAGTCCGTGGGGCATGGGCTGGGTGTGTACAGGGAACATCATGGGGGGCCTCGTCTTTGGCACGTGGGTGTCTCTGCCCTTGGGGGGCAGGGTCACAGTCTGACTGGATGTGATGAAGCCCTGCTGTGGGCTTGGGAATTTGGAGAGGATGCAGCTGCTTCTTGGGTGGGGGAATCTGAAAAAAGACCTGGCTCTGCCCCGAGGGCTCAGTTTGAGGGAACACGGAAGAGGGTCCTGGGGGAAACTGAGTCAGGCCCCTTCCTTGAGTGTGATGCACCCTAGTGTCTGATGGTCAGACATGGTACACCTTGACCCAGTGGAATAACAGCCCACCTTGGCAGTCTTCAGAAGACAGGTACGCAATCCCTGGCTAGAACAGAGAACCCAAGGAGGAGAAAGAAAGCTGTGGTCTGCCAGGCGGTGGTGGCGCACGCCTTTAATCCCAGCACTTGGGAGGCAGAGGCAGGCGGATTTCTGAGTTCGAGGCCAGCCTGGTCTACAAAATGAGTTCCAGGACAGCCAGTGCTACACAGAGAAACCCTGTCTTGAAAAATAAAACAAACAAACAAACAAACAAAAACAAACAAACAAACAAACAAAAAGGCTGTGGTCTGAACATGGCTTCAGCTCACCTGAATCCCGGGGTTCCGGCTGAATGGACATGAGGGGTCCACACGGATGACGCGATTATCAGCAGGCGCTGCTCTGAGAGCCTCGGCAGTGGACCGGAAGCTGTCCTCCTCCTCTGTCCCCTGTCGCTGCTTCTTGGAGCCCTTGGTCTGCACAGAGGCCTTTCGTTTTGGAGCCATGGTTCTCCTGGGGCAAGAGGTAGGGAGCGTTCAGATTTGCCCTTTATGGGGCTGGCCTCCTACTCCTTCTCGGTTTACATATCCCCATCTCCAAACCTGCACTTTGTACCTCAGAGATGCAGAAGCTTAGAGCCCGTCAGTTCTACCCACCCTGGAGTTAGGAAGCAGTTGGCTTGAGGTGTTCCCCGAGGCAGCAGAAAAAGTGAAAGCTGGCTCACCCCACCCACGCTGGGGCCCCTCCCCTTCTAGAACATTTCCTCCTCCTGTCAGTCATCTGGCAAGGTTGCTGGGCTGAATCATCTGAGCTACAGAGGAAGGACCCTATAAGTTGCCCTTCTGCAGCTGGATCTACCTCTCTAGAGCTTAGGACCAAGTGGTGTAGAAGCCTTTTGTTAACAGTCCTGAGTTCTGGGGTGCCAGCCAAAGTTTCAGGTAAGTGGCTTTCAAGTGCCAGAGAGAGCAAGAGCCACTTAAACCTCACCCTTCCCTGCCCTGCAGAGGACTCTAGGGCAGGGCCAAAGGACACTCACCCAAATGAAACAGGACCCTGGAAGAGGTGGCTGTTATCCAACCCGGTATCAGGAATGCTGAATGTGCCTCCTAAGAAACAAGTTCCCTGGGATCCCATCTAGTGACCCTTCGTGAGCCTTCAGCTAGTCTTTGGTAGGGATTTCCCAGCAATCACGTGAGGAGGGGAAAGAGCTTGGGGGTGGTGTAGAATTCCAGCTTTTGGCCGCTAGTGGGGTGAGTCAGAGGCTGGGTAGGCTGAGGTTGGTGGCCAGTCCCAGAGATGAAATGACAGTAATGTAGACATATTCAAAGCCGCTCGGATTGACTGGCCCCTCATGCAGCTTTGACTAGGCACATGCAGCATATATCCATTATTTGCCCGGTGATTTTGGCTCTGGGTTCGGATACTGTCTCCTCTCCAGAGCTGCCTGAATTCCATTCCCTGTGTTTTATTAGTCTGGTTGTATTAGCTTCATCGCTGTCCCAGCGGAAAATCACAGAACCCCGTACCTCTGGCTCCACCTTGTGGCCATAAGACGCAAGCACCGCATGCCCTCCTGGCCCCACCCCTCCCTGCAAGTCAGGCGTTAGTAGAGCGCAAGCGCCACAGGCCCAGGCCGGAAATCGCAAGAGAGACTTGCTTCCTACTCCAGGCTGGCGCCGGAGCCTATAGGAGCTCTTGAAGGCGTGTCCAGCTGCGTCGATCCAATAGACGTTTGGGGGCGTGACAGGATCTTCTCAAGGGCCCAATGGAGCTGCGGAAGGCGGGGCCCGCTGCGCCGTGGGAACCTATCAGGGCTCCGGGTCTTGCCATGCGGCCGGGGTTTAGCAGCCATGTGAGTTCTTCGGGGTAGCGGCACCTTGAACAGTATGTCGACCGCCGTGGCAACTCGTAAGCGGGCAAAGCCAGCTCCCGGGCCCGGGGCGGCTCCGGTGGCCGGCAAGCGGCGGCGAAAGGTGAGCATGGTGTACTCTTGGGCGCGACCGATCTAGCTCCTGGGAGAGCCATCGTTCCATCTCAGGGCCCCCATCGGGGCAAGTATCTTTGCCAAGGGCTCCGTCAGAAGGAAGCCTACATCTCTTTTCTTCTACCCACCAAATCCTGGGAAACCTTCTACTTGGCCAGGGCCAGGTGCTACTTGCCTCTCTTAGTCCTGGGCCTCGTGACCAAGAGAGGATCGTTTGATTTCCAGGTAGACTCTGCTGCGGACAGAGGCAAGCCCAAGGGTGGCGGCAGAATGAATGAAGAGATTTCCAGCGATTCTGAGAGCGAGAGGTGAGTTGTTTTTTACCGGGAGGAAGGATAAACGGAGGCTCGTGGTGACGAGAAGACTCAGTGCGACTGGCAACAGAGCTGGGTGTTTGGCTCGAGATCCTGGGTCTTCCCTCCAGTTTTCAGCAGTGAGATATCGTCGTTTATCTCTGATGTGTCTATGGGGAGGACGCTGGGCCCCTGTGGGAGGGAGAGTTTGGGACCTTTTTTTCGCTTTATGACATGGAGGCAGGCACAGGTATGGATTGATTGAGAGGCAAGGAGAGAACAGTACAGAACACATCTTCCTCTTATTAATTCCATCTTCACACAGTACCACAACGACTGGTGTTTTTTGGACGCCTTTTTGAGATGAGGTCTCTGTTGTTTTGCCCAAGGTGGCCTTGATCTCCTGGGTTCAAATGATCCTAGGCTTCAGCTTTGTACTGTCACATATGTAGCCTTCCTAATGTTAGGGACTTGTTTCACTGTTGCGAACACGGGTGAGCAGGCAAGTGGAGAGAGGCCATGTCAGTGTCTGCAGGTGTCTTGGAGGCATGTGTTGTGAGAACAGAAGAAGCCTTTTTAAAAGCCTTTTTAAAAGTTGAGCCTGGAGAGATGAGGAGTGTCCTGAAGCGGTAGGGAAGAGGTTCAGGGACCAGAGACAAATCTGGGGTATTAGTGTGCCAGGGTAGAAGGAAGAAAGGATAAATCGGCAGGCGATAGGTACAGGCCAGGCTAGCCTTGAACTTAAGAGATCTGCCTGCTTCTGCCTCCCAAGTGCCAGGATTACAGACCTGGCTATCAGTTCTGCTTCTAAAAGTGAATATGTGGTGCCTTAATTTGCTCAGCTTTTTTTTTTTTTTTTTTTTTGGCAAGGTTTTTCCACGTAGCCATGGCTGTCCTGGAACAACCTGTATAGATCAGGCTGGCCTTAACCTCAAAGACATTGCCTGCTTCTGCCTCCAGGACCTGTGCTAAACACTTTGGGTTTTGTTTGTTTTTATTTATTTATGTGTGTGTGTACATGCTGATGCCCATGGGAGACCGAGGACATTGGAGCCCCTGGAACTGTCACATCAGGGGGTTGCAAGCCACCTGAGGGGTGCTGGGACTGAACCCAGGGTCGCTGTAAGAACAGCAGGAGTTCTCAGCCGATGAACCATTTTTTCCAGCCCATTCTTTACCACCTCTTAAGTCTTTTAACTTGTGTCACAAAATAAATGTGTTAACTACAGAAGCACCACTCAGTTTTCTTCTGCTGATCTAACTTGGGTGAAAGTAAAAATAAATGTATACACACCTTAAATTCAGGGTTGAAACAGCTTTTCTTTCACAAGGGATTTTTTTTTTTTTTTAAACAAAAAGTGGTGCTGGGCGTGGTGGCGCACACCTTTAATTCCCCAGTACCTAGGAGGCAGAGGCAGACAGATGTGTGAGTTTGAGGCCAGTCTGGGCTACGTGGAGAAAATACGTCTTGGGAAACAAAACAAAACAAAACAGCATAATTGCTAAATGCCGTTTATAAGGTCTCAGCATCAAGTGTCTACCTGCTGAGCCGCCGCACCGCTAACTCTAGTCTGCTTTTCTGTGTGTGGGCCCTGAAGTAAGAGACTGGTTGGTTTGGGTGCACTCAGAAAAGACATAACCCTGGGCCAAGGTCTGGCCTTGACCTTCCTGAGACATGGTTTTTTGTTCTGTTCTTTTAGGCAGGGACTTTGTAACTCTGGCTGCCCTGGAACTCACTATGTAGACCAAGCTGGCCTCAAACTCAGAGAGACCTGCCTGCCTCTGCCCTCAAGTGCTGGGACATGCCCCAGGACACTGCTATTCCTGACGGGTTTTAAAATCCCTTCTGGTGGAAGTCCTGGGCAGGGTGCTGGGAGACAGCAGGTAGCTGATGGGATGTCTGTCTGCAGGCTTGTGATTAGGGGTGCAGCTGCCTTGGTCTCCTGGCTGAGAATTTGCAACACCTACCTAAGCTCCCAGGAACAGGTCTAAGCTGGACCTGTCTGTGAGTGCAGGGAGTGTCCTGAGCTGGCCCAGCAAGAAATTCATCACTGGTTTAGTCAGTACTACTTAGGATTCACTTGGAACCTAGTCCTTGGGGTACAAGGAGGGTGCAGGGCAGCAAGTCTAGGGTACCCCAACATGTCTGTGTCTTGGAGTGGTTGTCATCCTAGCATCTGCCTTCTCTGTTCTGCATGTTGGGTTCCCTGTTTGCAGCACCCTGTGCCTTGTGCCTTTGTCCCTTAGCTTGGGAAGCTCAGTAGAAGGACAGGACCAGTTCTCTGTTACTATGTACCTGACAATGTCTTCTTACCTGGGACTTGTAGAGATTGTCTTATTCTAGCTCAGGCTGACCTTGAACTTGTGGCAGTCTCCTTGTCTTCGCCTTCCAAATTCTAGGATTTTAGGTGTGCCACCGTGCCTGGCTTGACAGTGCGGTTTTCTGGAGCATGGTGACTGAGTTCAGGACCTCGCTCTGTCACTGAGCCATACCCAGGGCAATGTCTTCATTTGTCACCGTAAATCCTGGTACCTCCTCTTCACCTCTTCTTCCCCTTCCCTCCTCCCCTCTTCCCTGGACTGGCTGTTGAGCCAGGGCCTCAAGGATTCTTGTTTAGTCTGCTGCTAAGCTAAGTCTGCAGGCCTGCCACCTTTGACTTCTGATCTTTTGTATACAACCTGGCTTCTCATAGAAGCTTGTGGAATCTTCTCTTTCCCTTGTTGAAATGTGGTCATTTCCTGGTGTTGGGGGGAGCTGGCTGTTTTGATGACCTTGTGATGGACACTGAGTGGGACCTTCCAGTTGGTGAGGTCCCATCCTTCTGTCTTCTGCATGTGTCGCTGGCCCTGAGGGTTGGCATGGGCAAGGCTGGCCTCGAGGAAGCACAGTTCTCGTGGCCAGATGAGGGGGCCATCCCTTTAGACCCCATCCCTTCTCCCCACAGCTTGGCTCCGAGGAAAACAGAGGAAGAGGAGGAGGAAGAGCTGGAAGAGACCGCACAGGAAAAGAAGCTACGCTTGGCCAAACTCTACCTTGAACAACTCAGGCAGCAAGGTGAGCCGGGGGCTTGATGAAGGCCAGGGTCTCCGGCAGAGCCTGCCTGCTGCCCCTGTTGCAGCCCCAGGCATATGATGTGTCAGTCACTAGTGCTGCTGGTGTTGGGTACCTTGCAGAGGGTGGCTAAGGTCTCTAAGGGCCAGTACACTTTGGGACAGACTAGACCTTTACGAAGCCAAGCTCAAGTCTAAACAAAGGCAGGCATTGACCGTGGAGGCACCAGGAGCTTTCTATAAGATTAGCACTGTTGAGTTGGGCTATGCTTGGGATGGACGGGGGAAGGGCACTGCAGCCTGGGATCATGTGGACCGTTCTGTCCTGCACAGAGGAGGAGAAGGCTGAAGCCCGTGCATTCGAGGAGGATCAGGTGGCCGGGCGCTTGAAGGAGGATGTGGTGAGTATGGAAGGTGAGGGCTAGTGTGGGTGTGGCGGAAGGCTGGGCCTTCCCCCAGGTCTTCACTCCTCTCCTTCCTCTCTTTGCAGCTGGAGCAGAGAGGCAGGTTGCAGAAGTCGGTGGCCAAGGAGGTGAGTATTCAGGGCACCATGGTGCATGGGCAGAGGCAGTGTGTGCACGTGGGTTGGTGGGCAGTTGGCTTAGTGCTGCTCGGGTTGTTGGAGTCTTGGTGGAAAACAGTGGACACTTGGGCAGGTGTGATTAGGTATGCAAGAGTCTTATTTCTAGGGCAGTGGTGGCACACGCCTTTAATCTCAGCACTTGGGAGGCAGAGGCAGGTGGATTACTGAGTTTGAGGCCAGCCTGGGCTACAGAGTGAGTTCCAGGACAGCCAGGGCTATTCAGAGAAACCCTGTCTCAAGACACCAAAAAAAAAAAAAAAAAAAAAAAAAAAGAATCTTATTCGTGTAGCCCTGGGTTCTGGTTTTCTCTGGCTAGGGTAGGTTGGGATGTCTTCATAGATCGTACTGCAGTGATGCAGTCCCTGTCTTTCCAGATCCAGGCCCCAGCTCCCACCGACATTCGAGTTTTGCGGGGCCACCAGCTCTCCATTACGTGCTTGGTCATCACTCCTGATGACCTGGCCATCTTCTCCGCCGCCAAAGACTGCACCATCATCAAGTGTGAGTGAGACCTCAAGGGTGTGAGCCTGGGGTGGAGCCCTGATGGTGGAAGCTTTTAGACAGTTGCTGCCTTGGAGGGGCTTCATGATTGACAGTAGATGCTTCCAAGGCTACAGGGCTTCTGAGCTCTGTGGGGCACAGAGCTGGGGCCTCGAATGAGCAATCGGGTGAGAAGGTGTTTGAGTTCTGCATGGATTTGGATGGAGTCCTCGGCCCTTCTGGGTTCCCAGCCTTCCACAACCGAGCATATCCTTACCTTCCCGCTGTCCTCAGGGGGGTGGTTAGTGGTCCAGGGTGCTTTGTTGTGTTGTTGTTGTTGTTGTTGCTGCTGCTGCTCTTCTTCTTCTTCTTTCTTCTTCTTCTTCTTCTTCTTCTTCTTCTTCTTCTTCTTCTTCTTCTTCTTCTTCTTCGTCCAGGGTGCTTTGTTGTGTTGTTGTTGTTGTTGTTGCTGCTGCTGCTCTTCTTCTTCTTCTTTCTTCTTCTTCTTCTTCTTCTTCTTCTTCTTCTTCTTCTTCTTCTTCTTCTTCTTCTTCTTCTTCTTCTCCTCCTCCTCCTCCTCCTCCTCCTCCTCCTCCTCCTTCTCTTCCTCCTCCTCTTCCTCCTCCCCTCCTCCTCCTCTTCTTCCTCCTACTCTTCCTCTTCCTCCCCCCTCCTCTTCCTCCTCTTCTTCCTCTTCCTACTCCTCTTCCTCATCCTCCTCTCTTTCTTCTTCTTCTTTTTCTTCTTCATTTATTTATTATATGTAAGTACACTGTAGCTGTCTTCAGACACATCAGAAGAGGGCATCAGATCCCATTACAGATGGTTGTGAGCCACCATGTGGTTGCTGGGAATTGAACTCAGGACCTGTGGAAGAACAGCTAGTGCTCTTAACCTCTGAGCCATCTCTCCAGCCCAGTATTATGATGATGATGATGATGACTTTAATGCTTTTATTTGTCTCGTGTGTGTCTGTGTGGTGTGCACATATACCACAGCTCACATGTAGAGATGTCAGAAGACAATCTGTGGGAATCAAGTGGGTTCTGGGGATTGAGTGCACACTGCGAGAGGCCACCACCGAGCTCCTGGGCACTTTTGCATTCTTCTTCTTTTGGGCATCATGGCTGCCATCAGGGACTGTAGCCACCATTTGGCAGATGGGACAAAGTGACGAGTACAGATGCTCACAGCTGCTGAACCCATGTTCAGGATCCTTCCTTGTCCCCTTGTCTGCGCTGCCCTTTCATGCCGGCTGCTTAGCAACCTCCCCTACCCGCACCCCAGTGACTCCTTTCCTCTCTTTGTGGCAGGGAGTGTAGAGACTGGGCGGAAGCTGCATGTGATCCCTCGAGCCAAGAAGGGTGCTCAGGGCCAGCCCGCAGGCCACAGCAGCCACGTCCTCTGCATGGCCATCTCCTCTGATGGCAAGTACCTCGTAAGACTGGGTTGGCCTGTGGGCGGGTGGGAGATTTGGGTGTGTGGTGTGTGCCGGTGGCCATTACTTTCGTTCCCACAGGCCTCTGGCGACCGCAGCAAGCTCATTCTAATTTGGGAGGCCCAGAGCTGCCAGCACCTGTACACCTTCACGGGACACCGGGACGCTGTGTCGGTGAGGCTCTGGGTATTGACCACCTGCCTAGCTGGGTGTGCCCACCTGGGGCCAGGCGCCAGGCCCCAGGCTCATCTACATAGGCCTGTGGGTAGTGAGTGGTGTGTGTGTAAAGGCCGCGAGTGTGTTGAAGAGATGGGGAGGGATGGAGGGAGACCAGGTTCAGCTGGAACCACAGAGGGCCTGGGGGGTATGTAGCTGTTTGAGGACAGGCAAGCATGTTCCTGGCTCTGGGGGAACAGGTTCCTGGCTTATGACTTTCAGGAGAGCCCCTCTGGGTCTGCCCTCCGTAGTCCATACCCTATGACCCCTCTCTGTTCTCTCCAGGGACTAGCCTTCCGAAAAGGTACCCACCAGCTCTACAGCACTTCCCATGACCGCTCCGTGAAGGTGTGGAATGCAGCTGAGAACTCCTATGTGGAGACGCTGTGAGTGTGCCCAGGCAGATAGCACAGGCACAGGCCCGAGTGTCGGCGAGAGGTCACATGTGACCCTCCCTCCTTGCTTTGCTCTTCCCCTCCAGGTTCGGGCACCAGGATGCTGTGGCTGCATTGGACGCCCTGAGCCGAGAGTGCTGTGTGACAGCCGGGGGCCGGGATGGGACCGTGCGTGTGTGGAAGATCCCCGAGGAGTCCCAGCTTGTCTTCTATGGCCACCAGTAAGGCGGTTTGCTGGGCTGTGGTGGGGCTCTGTGGGCTGGCGAGGGGGCTGGACGTTGTCCCCTCACAGCTTCTCTTTCTAGGGGTTCCATTGACTGTATCCATCTCATCAACGAGGAGCACATGGTGTCGGGCGCGGATGATGGGTAAGAGTCCCTTTCTGATGTGTCTGACTGCCGCCGCCGCCAGTGCTTCCTGCCTGCCAGGCCCTGGACTTAGCTCATTTCGGATCCCTCAGCTGGTCTATGTGATTGGTCCTCCCGGCTGTATGCCTCTGTCTGGCTCTGGCCCCTCAGACTATCTTTCTCACCCACAGCTCTGTGGCCTTGTGGGGCCTCTCCAAGAAACGGCCACTCGCCCTCCAGCGCGAAGCTCATGGGCTTCACGGGGAGCCAGGCCTGGAGCAACCTTTCTGGGTGTCATCCGTAGCCGCCCTGCTCAATACAGACCTGGTGGCCACAGGTGGGCGGGAGCTCGGTGAGGCGGGGAGGGGGACTGTGGGTGAGCTGGAATGGGGCTTGCTTACTGACTCTCTGTCCTCCAAGGCTCCCATAATGCCCGGGTGCGACTTTGGCAGTGTGGAGAGGGCTTCCGGCAGCTTGACCCTCTCTGTGACATCCCCCTGGTAAGTGGTCCTAAATGCATAAGCCTGTCTTTGCAAGACTCTGGAGGCCCGTGCAATGAGCAATTTCTGCTTTTCTCACCCAGAGACGTCTCTTCAGGGCAAGGCCACTTACTGTCACAGAGCCTGTCCCACTTTCCTCCTCTGTTCCCCAACCCCTACTCCCTCCACCCTGTCCTGGCTTTGTGTACAAGCTGAGTGTGAGTGGGTAGAGGGTGGAGGCCTGAACTGGGCTTGGTTCTCTGTAGTGGGTATTGGCTTGAGAACCAGGCTGGGCTGTGTGGAGTTGACTGTCCACCTGTGGGGTTGTTATTGATATGTCACACACCCCAGTGCCCGAGGCAGCTCATGGCACACTTGATGGGCACTGTCTCCTCAGTCCTTACCATCTCCCTGCTTGGCTGCGGCTCCACTCCTACAGTTTCAGAGAGGAGGCTGGGGCTCATGGGAAAGGGTTGGCGCACCTAACCAGTGCACCAGGCCCCTGCCTGCTGTTGGGAGCCGTGGTGACGAATGTTCTGATGTCCCTCTCTCTCAGGTTGGTTTTATCAACAGCCTCAAGTTCTCCAGTGCTGGGGACTTCTTGGTGGCTGGCGTGGGACAGGAGCACAGGTATGTGATGGGGGTGGGGCCGAGGGCGAGGTAGCACTGGCCGGGTGGGAGTAGGAGAGGGGTGGCGTGCGTCTGCCTCAGTGGTCATCCATTCTCTGCAGGCTTGGCCGGTGGTGGAGGATCAAAGAGGCCCGGAACTCAGTCTGCATCATCCCACTCCGCAGGCTCCCTGTGTCCCCTGTTGCCGGCTCCTGACACTCTCCCTTATTTAAGTGATTTCCAGGCCCTTGCCCTCTTTTGTATTAAAGCCTCCTATTTTAGACCTTGTTCTCCCTTGTTCCTCTGGCTTCTTCTTCTGGGAGGGTGAGGGGAGGGGGTAGGTGTGTGGCAAGGACCAGGAGGTGGCAGAGACCTGGGAGGGACAGGACTCTAGCTAGCTGCTCTCAGCTGAAGGCTTTTGTTTTCAGAGAACTGGGTGGGAACCTCAGCTGGTTCTTTTTTTTTTTTTTTGGTTTTTCGAGACAGGGTTTCTCTGTGTAGCCCTGGCTGTCCTGGCACTCACTTTGTAGACCAGGCTGGCCTCGAACTCAGAAATCCGCCTGCCTCTGCCTCCCGAGTGCTGGGATTAAAGGCGTGCGCCACCACGCCCAGCTCTCAGCTGGTTCTTGCATGACCTCATTAGACAGCTGCTCACCCATCAGCCAAGAAACTACGGCTCTCCATTCCTTGTGAAGGCTCAAGCCAGGACCAATGGAAGCTAGTGGAGCCTACAGTTCAGGCTGACCCCACGTCCCTACTGTCCCAGCCCAGGAAGCTGGAAGGGATACCCTGCCCCGCAGGTGGGACAAGGACCCTGCTGGGAAGAAATACTGCCTGTTTTTACAGATTGGGGATTCTCTCCTGTCGTGGGGTGCAGCAGTGGATGAGGGGGGAGTCTGAGAGAGGGGAGGTGGAAGAGTAGGGCAGATGGGCAGGTCTTGATCCGAACAAGTGATGGAGAACATCCCCCCTCACCCCTGGGAAAGCCTGTGTAAGGTCAAGAGGTACCAGTGTGGTGGGTCAGATGTTGGGAGAAGGGAGTGAGGTGCAGGGCCCTTGAACCCCTGGAAAGGCCCCGGGTTTCTACTCCAGGGCGGTAGGAAGCCATTTGAGGATTGGGAGCTAAGTGACCGACATTGCAAAGATAAAGAAGAGCTCATGAGATGGCTCTGTGGGTGACGGCGCTTCGCCTGTTGCCAAGCCCGACGACCTGACTTCCATCCGCAGAACCTGGATGGTGGAAGGAGAGAGCTGAGCACTGAAGTAGCATTCTGATGCCCACATGCATGCCATGGCACATCCATCTCGATAAAGAAATATAAAAATAGCTGCTGGGGGCGGGGCAGGGCGGGGAGGCGTGCTGGTCAGAGGTGGAGAGTGGGAGGAAGACGGAAGGACAGTAAAGAGCAGTAGTACTGTGACAGGCGAGATGGTGGGGGTAATGAGACAGGTGGGAGCTTGGAGGTGGAGCTCACGGATGACAGGCTGGGGAACCTGAGAGCACTGACCTGCGGTGACGCACTCACTGAGGTGAGGACAGCCAGGTGAGAGTGGAACAGATTGTTTTATATTTTAATATTTTTTAAACTATGGGCGACTATGGGGGCTGGAGAGATGGCTCAGCGGTTAAGAGCGCCGACTGCTCGCAGCAATATCTCCTTGAACCCTATCTCGATTCTAGTACACAACATGGTCTCTATCCCTTAAGACTCTAAATTACTTTTAAAGAGTTTACTCCTCCTAGACCAGGAGATGCTATTCACAATGGACATTGTCCTCACTGACCTAAGAATAACAAATGTGCTTTCAAATATGATACATACATACTTGAATTTTTATACAGACATAAGCATGTTAATAATTTAAAAGATACTTATATCCAGTAAAGTCTCTTTAAAGACAAATAAATATATAACAATTGAAAGATCCAACACAGGGCTTGTGTCTTATGTTCTAAATTAAACAACAACCTTTTCTTTTTCTTTATTTTCATTTTGCACATGACGACCTGTATTGTGAGAAACGTTTTTGTTTTCTTTCTCTTTTTTGTTTTTGTGGTTTTTCGAGACAGGGTTTCTCTGTGTAGCCCTGGCTGTCCTGCAACTCACTTTGTAGACCAGGCTGGCCTCGAACTCAGAAATCCGACTGCCTCTGCCTCCCGAGTGCTGGGATTAAAGGCGTGAGCCACCACCGCCCAGCTTTGTTTTCTTCTTAATAACACATCTTTACCCCCTAAAATGTTTAAAGCTAAGTACACATGGGAGCACTAAAGGAAGTGCTCTCCCAGGTGTTAGCACAGGGATGAACCCATAGGAATGCATATTTTGCTGTGATTTGTGCAGCCTCTATATTAAAGTATTTCTTTCTCAGCTATAACGAATTGTACTTTTTTTTAAAAAATTAGGTATTTTCTTTATTTACATTTCAAATGTTTTCCCCTTTCCAGATCTCTCCTTTGGAAACCTATCCCTTCTCCCTTCCCCCTTCTCCCTTCCCTCTGCCTCTTTGAGGGTCCTCCCTGACATTCCCCTACACTGGGGCATTGAACACCCTCAGGCCCAAGGGCTGCTCCTCCCACAGATGTTCAACAAGGCCGTCCGTCCTCTGCCACATATGTGGCCAGCGCCATGGGTCCCTCCATGTATACTCTTTGGTTGGTGGTCCAGTCCCCGGGAGCTCCGGGGGTCTGGCCTGTTGACACTGTTGCTCCCTCCATGGGGCTGTAAACACCCTCAGCTCCTTCAGTCCCTTCTCCAACTCCTCCATTGGGGACCCCTGAACTCAGTTCAATGGTTGGCTGTGAGCTTCCTCCTCTGTCTTTGTCAGACTTAGTGGTACCAGGATAGTAGGGTATTCCTGTGACAACCTGACCATGTTTTGGGGAGGACTGTGGAAGGACTTTGGAACTTTGGGCTAGAGGAGCCATTGAGTGTTGAGAGCTCTCTGGAATGTTTTGTAGGAGGTTGGAAGATAATGTTGAGAACAGTGCAGACAATGGAGGCCTGGCTTGTGAAATTTCAGAGGGAAGATTAAAGACTCTTTTCAGGGTCATTGCTGTTTTTATTTTGAAGATTCTGTGGTTTTGGTTAGCTGGGGCTGAAGAATCAGCTGTGATTAACAAGATACCAGAACTACTAAAGCGAAAACTTTGCATTACTGGGACTATTGATGCTGGTTAGCTGCATTAGCTGTGATTAAGAGACTATCACTGTGACCAGAACTGTATGTTTACATATATCATATTTTTAAAAGTAGACATTAATATTTATTTTTTTATTTTTTATTTTTTTTAAAGATTTATTTATTTATTATATGTAAGTACACTGTAGCTGTCCTCAGACACTCCAGAAGAGGGCGGCAGATCTCGTTGCGGATGGTTGTGAGCCACCATGTGGTTGCTGGGATCTGAACTCTGGACCTTCGGAAGAGCAGTCGGGTGCTCTTACCCACTGAGCCATCTCACCAGCCCAACATTAATATTTAAATATATATTTTCATGTTACCTATTCCAAAGAAAGATTTAGACCCAATAATAAAATATATTATTTTATATTCCTTTTACCTGTGTGGGTATATTGATTAAAACATATTTTTGTCTTTTCATATTAATATTTTTTTTTCGAGACAGGGTTTCTCTGTATAGCCCTGGCTGTCCTGGAACTCACTTTATAGACCAGGCTGGCCTCGAACTCAGAAATTCGCCTGTCTCTGCCTCCCAAGTGCTGGGATTAAAGGCGTGTGGCACCACCGCCCAGCTTCATATTAATTTTTTTTTTCTTTTTTTTTTTTTTGGTTTTTCGAGACAGGGTTTCTCTGTGTAGCCCTGGCTGTCCTGGCACTCACTTCGTAGACCAGGCTGGCCTTGAACTCAGAAATCCACCTGCCTCTGCCTCCCGAGTGCTGGGATTAAAGGCATGCGCCACCACGCCCGGCTCTCATATTAATTTTTAAGTTTAACTTATTATGAATAAGATAAACTTAGGCCAAGTTTAAAAAAAAAAAAAAGAGCACCGGCTGCTCTTCCAGAGGTCCTGAGTTCAATTCCCAGCACCTACATGGTGACTTACTACCATCTGTAATGGGGTCTGATGCCCTCTTCTGGTGTGTCTGAAGACAGCTACAGTGTACTCACATACATAAAATAAATCTTTTATTTTTCCTTTTTAATATATAGGTGAATAGAATAGCCAGAGCATAGAATGCTGAAGAAAACTAGGTTCTGTAGGCAGGTAACAGGATTCCAGGTCAGATGGGAGAGGGTCCCAGGAGCAGCCAGGCTATACCTGCTGGGGGGACAGGAAGAGTCAGAAGGAAGTACATGGGAAGGCCTGCATTTGGCTTTTCCTCGGTGGCACGACTGACGCGCTGCCTGTGGCTTGTGTGCTTTGCCTCTGGCTGTGTTACTTAAACCCGGTCTTTCCCAGATCACCTACTCCCTGCTTCTGCCACTGGGCAGCCTCCAGGCCTCTGGCGATCAGTAGCTTTCCTTGCGCTGTGCTGTGTCCATGAGGATTGGGGTTGAGCCTGTGACAGGGAAATGTGGTGAGCACAGCTCTCCCATGGGCACTGACTTAAGCCTGGATCTGAAGGACCAGGAGCTGGGCTCCTGGATGCAGGAAGAGCAGGTCCTGTCTTCTGATCCTTCCGGACTTGTGCTGCTCTTCCACGGTTTTCTCATCTTTGTTCAGTCCTGGCTGAAAGAGCACTCAAAGGGTGGATAACAGGATGTTTTGTCTGGGCTCACTACCCAGGCTCTGTGTGCTTCACTTCATTTCCAGTCTGTGCTCCTGACCCCACCACACACTCAGCTACAGCGTCTTCTTCCACGTCTGTAGAGTTTTGTGGGATGTGAAGGATTCTCCCTTAAAAAGAAGTGGTCTTTCTTCTCCATTGAGGTTGAGTACACGATTCCTGTCTGTACTGGGGACTTTAGGTCTAACTGGATTATTTCAGAACCCGGGAGTACTCAGGAGACGCCACAGAACACAGTGCGTAGGTAGATAAACACCGATGCTGACTAGAATAAAGGCAGAGTTATCTCTGGCAGCCCTTCAGCCCTGTTGGTTAGTGCTGCCTGGTCTCCCAGCCCTCTAACTCCAGAGTGCTACAGTCACCTTCATCCCTGTCAGCACATTCCCAGCGCCCGCCAACACAGCCATGAGCTTTCTCCAAGGCCAGTCGATGAGAGAACATGCTTTTCTACCTAGAATCAACCTACAAAGGTGCAGGCATTAAAGTGACCAGGTGCTTCATCCACACAGTTGCAGAAAACAAATGACAAAGAGTCCTAGACTCGGGAGGCCAGCAGAGGATATTCAGTTCATCTCCGAGTGTTTTTAGAAATAAAAGCTGGCTGGGCAGTGGTGGCGCACGCATTTAATCCCAGCACTTGGGAGACAGAGGCAGGCGGGTTTCTGAGTTCAAGGCTAGCCTGGTCCAGCCTGGTCTACAGAGTTAGTTCCAGGACAGCCAGGGCTATACAGAGAAACCCTGTCTCCAAAAACCAAAAAAAAAAAAAAAAAAAAAGAAAGAAAAAAGAAAAATAAATAAAATAAAAAAGCTGGGCTCATCCTTTTTAAGATCATCTGGAAAATTCTGTACATACTTGATCATTTGCATTTCTGTGTGTGCTTGTATGTCTGTGGATGTCCTGCGAGTGCTGTGGTCTTGGAGGCCAGCGGAGGCCAGTGATCCCTCGGGGCTGGAGTCACGAGCAGTCGTGAGTTGCTCAGTGTGGGTGTTGGGACTGAACTTCAGGGCAAGAACAGGTGTTCTTCCCTAACCACTGAGCTTTATCGCCAGCTCCTTAAAAAAGGTTTGTTTGTTTATATTTTAAATTGTTTTTCTTTGGAATGGTAAACTCCCCACCCCCCGGGATGTCTCTCATTTCTGGTTCCCCTAACTTTCCCACCCAGAATAACACTGAGGTCTCGAGTCACTCTAGGCAGTTTTTCCTTCCTCCCCAGAACCACGGCCCCAGAGGTGTCCTGATCAGGATCTCAGTGTTTTCTTAGAACACGAGCTTTCTCCTCCACTGTGTTGCAGGAGCCTATGTGAGAGAGATTACATCATCTAGTAAGAAGCCAGAACTTCAGGGTGACCCCGAAATAGTCCTTTCCAAGGGAAGCAACTTCAGTGACTTAAGGATCTTGAGGTAGACCCCAACTTACCTCTTTTTTTTTTAAGCATTTAAAAAAAAGATTTATTTATTTTATGTGAGGACCCTGTTGCTGTCTTCAGACTCACCAGAAGACGGCATCAGATCCCATTTCAGATGGTTGTGAGCCACCATGTGGTTGCTGGGAATTGAACTCAGGACCTCTGGAAAAGTAGTCAATGCTCTGACCTGCTGAGCCATCTCTCCAGCCGACTTACCTCTTTAAAGGTCTTTTTAAAGGCAGTGGCAGGCCGGGCAGTGGTGGTGCATGCCTTTAAAGGCAGAGGCAGGTGGATTTCTGAGTTTGAGGCCAGCCTGCTCTACAGAGTGAGTTCCAGGACAGCTAGGGATACACAGAGAAACTCTGTCTCGAAAAACCAAAAAATAAATTAATAAATAAATAAAAATAAAATAAATAAAGGCAGAGGCAGAGAGGCAGAGTCAGGCAGATCTCTGAGTTCAAGGCCAGCCTAATCTGCACAGAGAAACCCATTCTGGAAAGTCCAAAAAACTTTAAATTCTCTCTCTCTCTGTATCTCAGTGTGTGTATGTGGTATGTGTGTGAATGTGACAGATTTGAGAGGGGTTAAAAATAAAATGTCATTAAGTCCTGTCCCTTCTGCTTTCCAAGTAGAGGCTAATGCAGCTCTCTGTAACCTACACCCACATCCTGCCTTCCACACCTCCTTCACTGCATTAACTTCACATTGACACTTCTGGCCTCACAGCATGACCCCCTCCCCTTCAGTATACTCTCCTGTTCTACACTAAGCATGCACATTCTGAAAGGACCCACCCAGTGACTCCCGGGACTGAATGAACGAACCCTAGGCCTCATGCTGTCAAGATGGCTCCCCTGTGTAGCAGCTGCCTTTCACCTGTCTGGTTGCATCCCTGCCCAGGCTGGTCCTTGTGATGGAGCCCAGGCTTGTTCTTGGGTCCCCTGGGCACTGGGTGGGTGGGTCGGATATGTCAGCCACCCAGTGCCTCTGTGGTCACTAACAGTTGTGTAAATGTCTTCCCCCTCCCTTGTGTTCATGTTCAGATCCAGGAGCCATTGTTCTGATGTTGCTCAATGTAGCCACTGTGATCTGAGGTGCTTTACTTACAAATGTATCTAGGCAGGAGAGATCAGCTCTATTTTACCTTTTGAGACTCTGAGCTAGCTTTGACCCCAAAGCAATCCTCCTGCCTCAGCCTCCTGAGTGCTGGAATTATAGGCCAGCCACCATGTCTGACTTAACTCACTACTTTTAAAATATTTATATAGTATTGATGGTATAAGCAGTCTATGGCCACCTGAATGTGCCCCATTTTGTCTGAAGGTATGAGCCGCCTATAAATCATTAAATAAATCATTGAAGATTCAAAAATGTGAATGAAGTGTTATTATCAATGGTTCATTATACACCTTTAAATCAATGGACCAGTGATTCCCATGATTCGGTCTTAAAGCCAGGGCTCTGGGCATTTATGGCAGAAGAAGACCAAACAAACAAACAGGCATCACTCTGCCTTTTCCTTGGAAGTGACTCAACTGTTGCCTGAGTCACAGCTGCCCTTATGACATCATGGGCCACCCTCCTCTGCTTTCTGTTCACACCAATGCCGGAGGAGCACAGACCTGAGGGGATTTGAACCATCTACACCCAATCCATGCGTGAACAATGGTGAGCAAGTGAGGGAGGGCAGACACACTATGCTTGTGTCTCCCCATAGAGCTCTCAGGACGAGGGGACCCTCTGATGCCTCAGGGTCTGGGAAGGAAGTAGCTGTGTGATGGTGGCACTCATCTTTAATTCCAGACCTTAGGAGACAGAGGCAGGCTGGTCTCTGAATTGGAGGCCAGCCTGGTCTACAGAGAAAGTTCCAGAACAGCCAGGGCTACACAGAGGGCTGGGAAAGAGAGAGTCTGGGAGCTCTTGAAGTCAAGGATGTGTGGATACAGAGCAGCAAGGGGAGATGGCATACACACACAATTCTAAGCCAACTTCCCAACATCTTCGCTATTCTATTCCATAAACATGTTCCCTGAATCAGCCCCAGGCCCTTGGTCTGAGCCGGAGTTTCCCCAACTTCACACTAACACTGTCTGCTTTCCTGACTTCCCCAATTGCTGAGCACAGGGTGAGGAGCAGCAGAAGCCTGAAGACCTTAATGCACCTACTGACGATGCTCCTCAGGAGAAGCAGCAGCCAGCTGATCTATCCTCAAAAACAGAGAAGGCAGAGGTAGGAGGAGAGTGGGCCTCTGTGTCTCCTCCGACCCTTGTCCTTTGCATGGTCCAGAGCTCAGATCCGGGGCAAATGGTCCTTTATTGCCACTCTCTCCTGTTTCCTTTCCAGGCTAAAACTCTGGTTCAGACATGGAAAGCAGACAAATGTTAGTGTGAAGTTAGGGAAACTCCGGCTCAGACCGGGGGCCTGGGGCTGATTCAGGGAACACGTTTATGGAATAGAGTAGCTAAGATGTTGGGAAGTTGGCTTAGAATTGTGTGTGCATGTTTTATGATTCTGCACATATGTCTGCTTGTCAATTAAGATAGAACTGTGAAAATTATCAGGCTTGATGGTGCACACCAATTGTCCCAGTATGTGGGAGGCTGAGACACTTAGGAAAGAGGTTGAGGCCAGGAAAAATTTCATAGACTCAACACATACACACATGCACACATACATACACACTCACTCACACACATACACACACTTACACACTCATAACACACACACACAAACACACACACATGCACATACACTCACATACATACACATGTTCATACACATACACACATATACACATCACACACACATAAACATACTCACACACTCATACACACACACACACTCATACATACTCACACAATCACACACTCATACACACACACACACACTCACACACATACACACATGATGGGGCAGTGTGGGAAGAGAAGAGAGAGAGAACGGGGAAGAGAAGATTGGACTGTATGAGTTGAAAGAAATGTAACGTGAGGTTTCAACAAGAGGGAGGAGAAGGTTGAGGACTGGGGAGAGTCAAGAGGGACAAATGAACAAGGACACCAATTCCCCAGAAGGTTCTAATGGGAAGGGACCTGGCTCTGTTTAGGTGGGCAGGCTCAGCCTGGCATAACCATTTCATATGTATAGGCTCACAGGTTTTGCTAACCTGGTCTATGGGAAAGCTGGAATGCCAGGCTTGAGACTCAGGAACATAGTGAACTGCTGGTGGCCTGAAGCCAGAGGGTGAGGGACAGAGGCAGGACACCAACCCAATCTTCTAGTCTCTGCCAGTGTCCTGACCAAGGCGATGAGTTTCAGGGGAAAAGGGAGGGGCAGCGATGGACAAGGAGTCAGAGCCCTTTTCAGCATCTCCTTGTGCTGAGGTGGATGAGGACATTCACTATGCCTTCCCCTTTTCTTTGCAAGTCCAAGAAAAACCAGGAGCTTTCTGAAAAGGACCAAGTTGTAAAGATCCAAGCTTGGTGGCGCGGTACACTGGTACGTCGGTCGCTGTTGCACGCAGCCCTCAGTGCCTGGATCATTCAATGCTGGTGGCGGTTGATACTGCCAAAGATTATGGAGAAGAGGCGGCAGTCCATGCTGGATACCTTCCAACAGGAGCAGTGGGCAGTCGTCAGGTTGCAGTCCTGGATCCGCATGTGGCGTATCCGCAGGCGTTACTGCCGGTTGCTTAAGGCTGTCCGGACCATCCAGTCCCACTGGAGATGTCATACTTGCTCTTCACGGGGTGTCATCAAGGGCCAATACCGAATTTCGACCAGCCAGATGCATCTTGAGCTGGAGGTCTTGCTGGGTTCGGGGCCTTATATTGTGACCGAATGTATTCCCCTCCCAATAAAACAGTGAGGCGGTGGTCTTATGTGGAGTTTCTCTCTATCAAATTCCAGGAGGGCATGATGGGAAAGTTTTGGCATTTTGTATACTAGCTCTGGGGAAGTGGCAACCCTGGGTTCTTGTCTCCTAGCTTTTCATCCTCAGCTTCTGAGTCTAACTTGATATCTAAACTGGAAGCTGTCAAGAGAGTCCCACTAAATTATTTTCTTCTCCTTCTCCTCCTTCTCCTCCTCCTCCTTCCCCTTCTTCCTCTTCCTCCTCTTTTACTCTCCTCCTCCTTTTTTTTTTAAATTTTTTTTAAAGATTTATTTTATTATATATAAGTACACTGTAGCTGTCTTCAGACACTCCAGAAGAGGGCGCCAGATCTCGTTGTGGATGGTTGTGAGCCACCATGTGGTTGCTGGGATTTGAACTCTGGACCTTCGGAAGAGCAGTCGGGTGCTCTTACCCACTGAGCCATCTCACCAGCCCCTCCTCCTCCTTTTTAAAGTTTTTTTTGAGATAGGGGTTCTCTATGTATCTCTGGCCGTTCTGGAACTCTGTAGACCAGGTTAGCCTCAAACTCAGAGATGGAACAGCCTCTGCCTCCTCAGCACTGGGATTAAAGTCATGTGTCACCCCTCCCAGCCACACCAGATTTTTATTCCCATTTTTTTCTCTCAAGCTCTCCAAGGAGACTAGGTTCACCTTTCTCCACATCTGGCCCAAGTGTAGGAGGGTCTACAGCTGTGAGTGGTCAGACCTCAGGTGATACAGGACCTGGAGCTAAGGAGTTTTTAGTTTAGTTTCCCTCTGCAAGTGATGATGCAGGCAGTGCTTGGCTTCCTGCACATTTCTTCCTGAGCCCTGTTGTCCAAAGGGTGGCATTAGGGTTAGGTGATGGCAAAGGTCAAATAGCCCAGGCTAGGTGGCCCCTCTTCTTGTCTGGATATTGCTATCCCAGAGATAGATACAGAAAGGGAGGGGCTGCCCTGTCCTGTGTCTGTTATACCCACTCAGAAGGATTTCTATATTCTTGTCTTTTTTTAGATTTATTTATTTATTTTATGTATATGAGTACACTGTAGCTGCGCAGATGGTTGTGAGCCATTATGTAGTTGCTGGGAATTGAACTCAGTATCTCTGCTCGCTCTGGCTCCACTCACTCCGGCCCAAAGATTTATTTATTATTATATGTAAGTACACTGTAGCTGTCTTCAGATCCTTGGTTCTGCTTCTCAGTGTCACTTGGCCGTGTCACTTCTCTCTGAGCCTCAGCTTTCTGAGCTGGGCCTTGTGCTCACCACATTTCAGAGCTGAAGGTCAGGGTCCAAGCACCTCATTGTATACCTTAAACATACACAATGTTAATTACATCTCAATAAAAAGCTACAAAGTAGTCAGCGTCAGCAACAAACAGACTTTTGGCGTTGTCTTTAAAAAAGTGTCTGACTTTGACCAAATCTCTCTGTAGCAAATCCAAAGAGACTGATCAACCCCGCCTAGTGGTACATGCCTGTGATCTCAGCACTGAGAGGATGAGGCAGGAGGATTGCTTCAAGTTCAAGGCCAGTCCAATCTACATGGCAGTTTCTGGGCCAACCAGAGCACTGTAGCAAAACTCTATGTCAAAGCAAAAATAAAAGAATCCTTCTCAGTGGATGGACTGGAAACGTAGTTGTGCTCGCACTCACAGGTACAGCTGAGCTGGCTTCTGGGTTTTTTGTTTTTCAAGACAGGGTGTTTCTGTGTAGTCCTGGTTGTCCGGGATCTTGATTTGGAGACCAGGCTGACCTCTAATGCCTGCCTCTGCCATCCAAATGCTGATTAAAGGTGTGAGCCACCACATCCAGCACTGCTTACTTCTACACTGTGTATCTACACTGAAATTGTATGAGACCTTCAATCCCACTGTAAACTCAGGTCATTCCACCGCTCCCCTTCCAAATTACTCTTAAAAAAAAGATTAAAAATAATCATGTGTTATGTCTGTGTGAAGGTGTGTGAGGGTGTGCACAGGTGTATTTCAGGTGTATACAGGTGTCTGTGGAAGCCAAAAAAAGGCTCTCCGGTCTCCTGGAACTTGGGTTAGAGGTGGTTGTGACCCACCAGGTATGGCTGTTGTGAACACAGGGCCTCTTCTAAGAGCAGCCAGTGCTTTTAACCACTGAGCCTTTTCTCTAGCTCCAGATCTCTAACTCTAATTGTCCAGGAAGGGGTAGGGAAAAAGAAAAAAAGAAAGGACAAAAGAAAACTAAACATTCAATTAAGTAGAGTCAAGTCACTTTCAGAAAAATAAGATGGCTGGCTAAGTGTTTCAAGGCTTCACCCCAAACCTTGAGACAATAGGCCTGAGTGCTGAGCACAGATTTTGGCCTGCCTCTTTCCTGTTGATCTTAGGAGATCAACAGGAAAATATATACTAATCTCTAGGGCAGAACCAATCTCTCGCAGAAGAGCTCAGTTCCTAGCGCCCAGCTCTGCTCTCTACAGCCTTCATACATACCTTCCCCACATCCAACATGCATATAACTATGAAAAATACAAGTGTATCTCTAACTGTACCTAAAAACCAGGAAGGAACATAGAGTAGATAGCAGTTATTAAAGACGGCAAATGTGGAAAGTAGATCAATTTTAATCTCTCTCTCTCTCTCTCTCTACCTATGTGTGTGTTTGAGACAGTTCTCACTATATAGCCCAGGCTATCCTGATACTCACTATGTAGACCAGGCTAGTCTTAAAATCACAGAGACCCACCTGCCTCTGCTTCCCAAGCTCTAGGCATCTGATGCCCTCTGCTGGTGTGTCTGAAGATAGCTACAGTGTAATCATATACATAAAATAATCAAAACAAACCAAAAACTTCAAAGGATGTAGGATGTAGGTCAGTAGTAGAGTGAATGAATGAGCAAGGCCATTTACACACACACACACACACACACACACACACACACGAGAGAGAGAGACAGACAGACAAACAGACAGACAGAGAGACACAGAGAGACACAGAGAGAGAATGAAAGAGAAATTTATTATTTTCCTTGATTTTAAAGACTTACTTATTTTTATTTATTTAATGTATGAATGCTCTGCTGCATATACTTCCATATACCAGGAGAGGGCATCAGATCCCCTTACAGATGGTTGTGAGCCACCATGTAGTTGCTGGGAATTGAACCCAGGACCTCTGGAAGAACAGCCAGTGCTCTTAACCACTGAGCCATCTCTCCAGCCCTGAGAGAGAAATTTAAAGAGTGAAGTTGACATCCTCAGTGAATGAAAGAGGCTGTGTCAGGCATGAGGTAGCCATCCTCAAAGAGCCATTAAAGGGAGCACAACAGACTGTTAACTGCTGGGCTTAGCGAGAGAGAAGGCATACCAAGCATAGATTCAGGACTGGAATGTTTGCCATGGAAGTCCTCCTTGGATTGCAGTCTGAAAGAGCAGAGAAATGCAAAGATCAGAAAAACAAAAGGAAACAGAGAAGCAACAGGGCAGAGGTTACAGCCATGGCTGAGTCCCCGATGGAGAGCAGCCCCATTAAAGCATGGGTAAGATTCCTAAAGGGACTCACTGGCCCTCAAAAGATGGAGGCAGCTGGCGCTCCACACCAGCCACAGCACAGTGTCATACTGATGAAGATAAGATACTTAGTATTCAAGAGGAAAGGAGACAAATAGGTTACCTATCCAGGGACCAAGTATCAGGTCTACATGGATGTTCTCAAATCAATGCTGGGTGGGGGAAGAGTATGGAGGGACCCCAGTGCTCTGAAAGAGGTCACGGAGTGCTGAGTGACCCCCAAATGTGCCTCTCATATATGTATAAATTTATTTTTGGACAAGGTCTCATGTAGTTCAAGACTAGCTGAAGATGACCTTTGTACTGGCTGGTTTTGTGTGCCAACTTGACCAATAAGCTAGAGTCATAGAGAAAGGAGTCTCAGTTGAGGAGATGCCTTTTTATAAAAGTTTTCTTTCTTTCTTTCTTTTTTTAAAGACATATTTACTTTATATATATATATATATATATATATATATATTATATATATTGTAGCTGTCTTCAGACACACCAGAAGAGGGCATCTGATCCCATTACAGTTGGTTGTGAGCCACCATGTGGTTGCTGGGATTTGAACTCAGGACCTGTGGAGGAGCAGTCAGTGCTCTTTACCACTGAGCCAACTCTCCAGCCCAGGGAAATGCCTTTATGAGATCCAACCGTTAGGTATTTCCTTAACTAGTTATCAACGGGGAAGGGTCCAGACCATTGTGGGTGGTGCCATCCCTGGGCTGGTGGCCTGGGTTCTATAAGAAAGCAGGCTGAGCAAGCCATGGGGAGCAAGTCAGTAAGCAGCGCCCCTCCATGGCCTTTGCATCGGCTCCTGCCTCCAGGTTCCTGCCCTGCTTGCGTTCCTGTTCTGACTTCGTTTGGTGATGAACTGTGATGTGGACGTGTAAGCCTAATAAACCCTTTACTCCCCAACTTGCTTTTTGGCCACTGAGTTTTGTCAAGCAATAGAAACCCTAACTAAACCAACCTCGATCTCTTAGTCTTTCTGCACTCCCTCTCCCCCCAGTGCCACACCCGACTTTTTAATGTCAATTCTGGGGATAAACATTAAGGCTTTATGCTTATGCAAGCAAACATTTTACTTCCGCTATCTCCCCAGCCAGTCTCTGAAAGTATTTCTGGGGAGTTAACTCTAAGACAGAAGCAAATTCAGGAGCATGGGACAATAAGCACTGATGAAGTAAGGTTTATTGTCACTACCAAACAGGATTTCTCTACATGTCGATTTCTATTAAACAGGAGTGCAGTCTCAGATGACACCAACACAGGAGGTTGCTGGAGGTAGTAGAGAGCAAGGGGAGAGACTGGGCTAGTCCCAGAATTCCCCTACCCCCAAGACAGGGTTTCTCTGTGTAGCCTTGGCTGTCCTGGAGCTCACTTTGTAGACCAGGCTGGCCAGGAACTCACAGATCTGCCTGCCTCTGCCTCCCAAGTGCTAGGATTAAGTCTGTCTTGACTATCACACGTCTGCTGTGGGATTAGCAATGCTTTCTCATGTGTGTTTATGGGCATGTGTTTGCAGATGCCTGCAAAGACAAGAGGGGGTTGGATCCCTGGAGCTGGAGGGACAGGCAGTTGTGAGCTGTCAGATGTGGGTTCTTAGGAAGAGCATTGAGGGATCTTAATTGCTGAGACATCTCTCTGGACCTAAGCAGACTTACAAAAATAAAAATAAATTGCTTGAAGCATATTATTATATTGATGGAAAGTTAACTAACATACCTTCATGTCAAGACCAAACAAGGATAATATAAAAATACAAAATTACTATTAATACCTCATGAACAAGGAAGAAAATAAAAGTCAATAAAATATTAGCAAGTCTAACTTAACAGCCTATACTAAATATAAAGTCTGCATTATATTCTGCAAGCCCATACATACACCACAACTAAGTAGGCTTTCTACCAAATGTACAATTTCAACATTTGAAAACGGATCATGGTAAGTTACTGTGATCATCGACAATATTGAACTTGTGTGTAATAGAGGCTGAAAGTTCATGTCTCCTTTCCCCATAATCAACTGCAAAGTTGAATGTGATGATATTGCCTGCAAACCCAGAACATGGATGACAGAGGCAGGAAACTCAAGAAAGAGTTCAAGGTCATTTTAGCTACATAGCAAGTTCAAGGCCAGTGGAGCTTGGTGAGACTCTTAAAAAAAAAGAAACAACAAAACCCTAAACAACAGGAAAGAAATCTAAAGAAAATGCTTCTCTTGTGCCAGGAAGGACAGCACACCCCTGTCATCCCAGCCCTCGGGAGACAGAGGTTGGGGGAATCTCCGAATTCACGACTAGCCTAGTCTACAGTGTAAGTTCCAGGACAGCCAGGGTTATACAGAGAAATCCTGTCTCAAAAACCAACCAACCAAACCAAACCAAAAAATTAAAAAGGAAATGCTTGTCTATAATGAAACATTACATATTTTACCTTTGAAATGTTTTTTTTCCCACAATACAGCTACTGTATAAGATATTTGTATAAGATATTTGCCAAACACTGATACACATCTATGAACATACTGTCTTTATTGAGAATATTCATCACTTGGGAGACAGTTACAAAGTTCTATTAGATTCCCCTCTTGATATTTCCCTTCAATGTGTCATCGCATCGTGGACGATTTCCATCTGGAATGTGGGTGGTTGCTCCTCATTTGCTTGATAAATATATCTAGACATACGGAAGTTATTCTCATATTTGCATGGGGAAATGGCAAACCCGTCGCTACTCTACATATAATCCGAGCTCAGAACACATTCAGTGCAGATTTGTGTACAAGTGGATGTCTCGCTTGTTTCAATTTTCGATAACACAGGACGCACACAGTGGAGCTTGACATGCTTGGGATTCAGAGTGAAGTCTTTCCATCATGACTTTGCCAGAGTACAAATGTTAGCTACAAGCGCTGTGGTTTTGCTTTTTTTTTTCCTTAAAGATTAGTGCATTAGTGCATGCATGTATGAGGGTGCCAGGTCCCCTGTAATTGGAGGTATAGACGGTTGTGAGCTGCCCTGTTGGTGCTGAGAATTAAACCTGGGTCCTCTAGAAGAGCAGCCATTGCTCTTAACCACTGGACCATCTCTCTAGCTCCCATGTGTAGGCATGATGTTATTGTGCATTGTGTAAAGACACCATGGTTATTCAAATGATGACTTCTGTGTCCCTATATCTCGTTGCAATCCTTAGTCTGAAAATCTTCTTTCTCAATGTTGTATAAATGACCTGGCCGGTGGGTCAGGAGTCAACGGAGTCTGCAAGGGAGAGAGAGTGGGGATGGAGGGGCAAGAGATGTGAAGACTGGAGACAAAACAGGCTGTCTGATCAAGTCTCATTTACTGAAAGGCAACTATTGGTATATAAATACAAGCTGGGGAGTGCAGCTGGAGACACTTAACCACAGTCCAGGATGTGTCAAGAAAAAAACAGGGTGTTATCGCTCGTCAGGGTGGAAAAGTACCAACCTGTAAGTAAATAGCAGAGATGATAGTAGCCACTTTCTGCTAAGAGTCGGCTCCCAACATATAAACATTGCTTCCCAATTATTACTTGATTGGTCAATAAATCTAGCTGGTCAACCAATGACTGAGCAGGGAGGAGAATAGGGGAGGACTTCGTCCTAGCCAGGGAAGGGGCAGGAGAGAGAGGAAGTGGGGGTTTGTCACCAGGACAGAGTCCAGGAGAGACCACTGGAGAAATACCTGGAGCAGAGAAAGCCATAAAATAAAGACTCATGAGGATCTTGGCTGGTAGGTAGCCAGGTCAGCATAGAGGATGAAAATACAGTAATACTATTCAGTTGTTGTGCTCTTAAAGCTTGTTAAATAAATACAGTAGTCCAATCTCAATTATTTGGGAGCTAGCTGGGTTAAGAGGAAGACTGCAATACTAAAAACAAACAAACAAACAAAACAACAACAACACTGATGGACCTGCTTTTGCTTTTTAAAAACTTATTATATAGTGTTCTGCCTGCATGCATGCTCACACACCAGAAAAGGGCGCCAGATCTCATTACAGATGGTTGTAAGCCACCATGTGGTTACTGGGAATTGAACTCGGGACCGCTGAAAGAGCAGTCAGTGCTCTTAACCGCTGAGCCATCTCTCCAGCCCGGATTTGCCTTTTTTTTTTTTTTTCTTCTCATGGTTTTACTTTTAAATTTTGGGTTTAAATCATCAAGAAACACAAAGACCTGGGAGAAGAAAAAAGCTCTTTATTATTAGTTTATTTTATATGTATGGGAATTTTGCCTGCAGGTATGTCTGTGCCTGGTGCTGGCAGAGGCCAGAAGAAGACATTGGATCCCCTGGAACTGGAGTGACAGATGCTTGTGGGCTGCTGGGGATGGATCCTGGTCCTTTGGAAGAATAGTCAGTGCTCTTAGCCAGTGAGACATTTCTCCAGCCCCAGAGGAAAAAGCCTTAAAAAGGAAGAAGAGGGGAACTAGAATACATGTGACATGAAACGAGAAGGGGTCTACTGGGGAAGGGAAGGGTCTAACAGGAGTGGGGTGGGGGTGGGGGGAATGGGGTGGTGGAGGAGAACCAACAAGAAGGAAGATCTGGTGTGTGCATGCCTATGGTCTTGTATTTGGGAGACAGAGGCAGAATAATCAGGAGTTCAAGGCCAGACTCAGCTATGTAGTGAGTTTGAGAGCAGCCTGGGCTACTCAAGGCCTTGTCTCAAAACAAAAACCAACCAAGCAACCCCTACCCCAAGAAAACCAAGAACAGGACTGGAGCTCGGGTGAAAAAGCACTTGTTCCACAATTGTGAAGACTTGAAGCCCTAGCATCCATTAATAAGCAAGCAGTGGTGGAACAGGCTTGGAATGGCAGTGCTGGAGTTGTGGAGACAGAAAGATCTCCAGGGCTTAAGAACTGGAGAGCTCAGAGCCAATGAGAGCCTAAAGACAGAAGAAAAGGCAGGGCCTGTGGGATGGCTCAGCAGGTGAAAGTGTTGGTCATGCAAACCTGACAATCTGAGTTCCAACCCCGTGTAAATGAGGCAAATATACCGGCGTGCATCTGCAATCCCAGCTTTCCTATGGGCAGCAGAGAGAGGAGAATTTCCTAGAAGCTCATGGGTCAGGTAGCCTAGAGCTGCAGCATGGTAGAAACAGAGAAACCCTATCTCAACAAGGTGGAGGTAGAGAGCTGACTCCCCAGTGTCGTCCTCTTAACCACTGGGCTATTTCTCCATCCCCACTCATGCTAATTAAAAAAAAAATTCCTAAAAAACAAAACAAAACAAAACTCTCCCCAAAGGAAAAGACACACAAAGGCAGCAGAACACAGCTTCTCTGCCAGGCTGGTCAGTGTTTGACAGTGTAACTGCAAATAGTGTTTCTCATTTGGAAAGTTGGAATCGTGGTTCAGTCAACTGTTCTTAGGGCTAAGCCCATGAAAGCCTGTGTGGCAAGACAGCTCATCCAGCTTTGATCTCTGTGATGGTTTGAAAGTGGTTGGGTCAGAGAATGGCACTATTTGGAGGTGTGGCCTTGTTGGAGGAAGTGTGTCACTGTGGGCATGGGTTTTAAGAACCTCATCCTGGTTTCCTGGAAGGCAGTATTCTGCTAGCAGCCTTCAGATGAAGATGTAGAACTCTCAGCTCCTCCTGCACCATGCCTGCCTGGGTGCTGCCATGTTCCTGCCTTGATGATAATGGACTGAATCTCTGAACCTGTAAGCCAGCCCTTATAAGAGTTGCCTTGGTCACTGTGTCTATTCACAGCAGTAAAATCCTCAGACAGTTTCTGACAATCATTTGTGGAATCCATGACAGCTAAATCGACAATGCCTAGCAGTTTCCTGGTGATAGGCAAGGCAGAAGATTCCATGATTTTCCATACCTATTAATTTCTATATCTTTTAATAACTTCTATTAATGGATACGGGTACAATGAGAAGCTATGGGCTATAAGCACTGCACACTTTTGTCTGTCTGTGGTGGTGAGATCAAACCCCCAGGGCCTTGCACATGAATGTGCAAAGCAAACCTTCTGTCTTCGAGCTCAGCCCAGGCCTTTCATAAGCTTGTCCCACCTCCTCAGCACCCCACCCCCACTCCCTTTTGGGCTTATCACTTTTAGGAAGAGTCTATGTCAAGTGTTGCTGGGTTTTCTTCCCCTTGACTTCCTCAACAGACATTCTCAAGTATATTTGTTTCCTACATACTATTTATAGAGGCTCGTTCTCAGCCACTTCAAAGCTGGTCTTTGCCCTGTCAGTAACAGCAGCTGGTCTGTATTGGTATGTCTGTCAACTCATTAAGAGCCAAAGAAAACCACTTGAAAACCTTCTCCCTGTTGGGAACTTGACTACTGATGCTTCCCCCTCGTGTCGTCAGTTCTCCGAGCAGCTTTGGAAGGCTAATAACGCTGTTTGTTTTCTCTGGACACATTTCTTCAGCTGCAGCAATCAAACTGATTTAATTAAGCACACTCCCGGTAACAGCTTGCCTTGTTTGGTTAGCACACGACCAAGTTGGAAATTCATTTTCTTTGCAACTCCGTCATCACATTTTAGTTTTGGGGAAATAGTCTGCTGTGCTGAGATGTGCCGCTGAAGGCTCTCATCCTTTGTGCTCACTGCTTTTCCGTGAGCTGGAAAGATGGTGGCTTGCGTCATTGATTAATACTGTTTTATCTTAGTTTCTTTACATTCCATCATTAATTACTTTATACGTATGTGTGTCAGTATAGGATGGGCGTGCAGTGCTCTTGGCGGTTAGAAGAGGGTGGTGGATTGAAGTTACAGATGGTTCTGAGCTACCATGTGGTTGCTGAGAATTGAACCTGAAATGAAAAATCTTTTAAATTTAGACTCCATTAACAGGCTGGTACTTAGCATTAGTTTCCAAGTCCTGTTGCCACCCTCCCCCACACCCCCCCAAACCTGAGCCTAGCTCCAGTCTCTAGGCTAATCCCCAACAAGACCAGAGTTTCCAGGTTACACCCTCAACAAGACCAGTGTCTCCAGGTTATTTCCCCAACAAACCTGCACTCCCAGGTTACAAGCCCACCTCCTGCCTAACAACCACCAATGCATAGGGGAGCAGAAGTTAAGTCTATGATATGACTGCCAGGACCACAATAGCCTTCCACCTTGATGCTTGCACGTGTTCTCTGTTTGCTGCTTACTACAAAGCCTTGCCCCGATAGATATTCGGGATTCCCCCACCACCAAAACTGTCTTGCATGATGGTGGTGCATTGGGGGCTGGGGAGCATCCTTCTGTCTCCTCTACCTCTGTAGCCCTGGGGCTACAAACATATGCTACTGAGCCCAGTTATTTTATGCAGGTTCTGGGGATCAAAGTTTACACAGCTACCACCTTAATATCTGAACTCTCTTCCTAGCCCAAAGATGCTATTAAGAAAAGTTTTATTCTTATTTTATGAGTATTTGCCTACATGTATGTCTGTGCATCACGTGTGTAGTGCTCATGGAAGCTGGGAGAGGACTTTGGGTTCTTTGGAACAGTTGTGAGCCACCATATGGATGCTGGGGACTGAACCCAGGTCCCCTGGAGCATTGCCCAGGGCTCTTAACTGTTGAACTATATCTCTCCAGCCCCGAAGAAGCTTTCTGGAGGAGTAAAAACATACTGTGGGAAGGAAGTATATTTGAGTGGTATAAAGGTGTGGGTTATGAGAATTTGTATATGGTGTATTGGACCCTCCTGTCATAGCCAGTGACACACAACAGAGGTGCTGAGAATGCTGGTTTTGGAAGCCGTCCTGGTGCCTGTGTCATAGGCCCCCTTATGACGTCATCACTCCTTCCATCTACTCTGGAAGATCAGAGCTAGGAGAGCAGACCGGAGGGTGATGGGAACATCTAGCCCCTAACCATGGGTAATTTGTAGAATTCAGATCTGAGGAGGGGGGGGGGAGGTTTAGCCATGCATGCCTAACTCAGGGGACTGAATGTTTTATAAGAGATTGATCTTTCCAGGAATGGTCAACTCACAGCCCATGTGCAGTCTGCAGATGAGGCTCGCTAGGAATGTGGCCCAATATAAAGTTGTAAACTTCCTTAAAGTGTTACGAGGTTTATGTGTGTGATTGAGTTTGTTTTGTAACTCAACCATGTGTTGTTTTTGTTTTTGTTTTGTTTTTCTTTTTCTGTGTGAACTTAGTAGGTGACAAAGTAGTTCACAATGTCTAAAGGTTGGATACACTTCATAGGGCTCAGTAAATGTCTCCTAGTTACCACAGGAGGGGATTTATAACAAAGGCCATAAATAACTAGGTATAGTGGCCCACAGCTTTAATCCCAGCACTTGGAGAGGCAGAGGCAGGCAGATCTCTATGAGTTCAAGGCCAGCCTGTTACTGGACAGCCAGAGCTGCATAATGAGACCCTGTCTCAAACACACACACACACACACACACACACACACACACACACACACACCAACCAGAAACTGAGTCTAGTTCACTTAGCACCAGGGAAAGCATTCTTGCTTTCTAACCTACTTTCTTCTAAAACACAGAAAGAAAGTTTTAAATTATTATCACAACAGTTATCATCATAACAGGTACATGTCCAGAAACTCAGATGTTAGATTGATGTATTCATGCTGATTAACTGGCATGTACCACAGGAAGTTCAATTTAGCTGGTCTCCTGGGTGCATCTGTGGCCCTGCAGGGTTCTGCAGCTCTTGAACTTCCTAGATAAAGGATCAGGATTCCTGTCTGGCTCACCCTGAGCTCCCTAAGTGTCCTAAGTGGTCTGTTCTCTCTTGCAAGGCCCAGAAAAGACTACGGCCATGACAAAAACATCTGCGGCTGTGCGCATCCAAGCATGGTGGCGCGGCACACTAATACGACGCTCGTTGCTGCATGCCGCCCTCAGCGCGTGGATCATTCAGTGCTGGTGGAGAAAGATAATGATAACGTTGCAAGGGAAGAAACGGCGGATGGCTCTGGAGTTATATGCTCGAAAAACGTGGGCAATAGTCAAACTGCAGTCCTGGTTCAGGATGTGGCACATACGCCATCGATACTGTCGTTTGCTGAATGCTGTTCGCATCATCCAGGTTTATTGGCGTTGGCATAGTTGTCACACTCGTGGCTTTATTCAGGGCAACTATGAAATCAAAGAAAACCGACTGAATATTCAACTTGAGATTTCCCTGGGCTCACAGGCTTGTAAGGTGGAACAGTGCATAACCCTACCAATAAAAGAGTGATCAGGTCTGCTATACCCGTATTCTCTGCTCTGTAGCAGAAGGATTTCCAAGTCACTATTAGGACCAACACGGCTTTAATCACACTAGTGCCTGGCAAATCAGCTCCGAGGGGCACTACTGAGAAGGAGCCTCAGTGGGGAAGTATGTGTGTGTGCTTGTGTGGTGTAATGTGTGACATATGCATGTGTGTATGTGGTATATGCATGTGTGTGGGTGTATGTGTATGGTGTATGAATGTGTGTCTGTGTGTGTTGCATGGGTGTGTGTGGTATGTGTGATTGCATGCATGCATGTGTGGTATATATGTATATGTGCTTGTGTGGTGTAGTGTTTGATGCATGCATGTGTGTGTATAGTATATACATGTGTGTGTGTGGGTATGTATATGGTATATGAATGTGTGTATTGCATGTGTGTTTGGTATATGTGTGTGTAGTGTTTGCATGTATGCATGTGTGTGTATGTGGTATATTTGTATGTGTGTGTGCTTGTGTGGTGTAGTGTATGATGTATACATGTGTGATTGTGGTATACCCATGTGTGTGTATGGTGTATGAATGTATGTCTGTGTGTGTTGCATGTGTGTGTGTGGTATATGTATGTGTGGTTTATATGTGTGTGTATATAGTATTTGCATGCATATGTATAAGTGTGTGGTGTCTGTGTGTATGGTATATGCACGCGTGTGTGTGTGTGTGTGTGTGTGTGTGTGTGTGTGTAGTGTTTGCATGCTGTGTGCATGTTTATGCACATGCACAGAGGCTACCCTTAAACTCACTATGTAGTTAGGGGTGAACTTGAACCTTGGAACTCTTCCTGCCCCCATCTCTCCAGATCATAGGCATACATTAAACACCTAAATGTGTTTGTTTGCTTTTTTTGGGGGGGGGTTCTAGATAGGGTTTCTCTGTGTAGCCCTGACTGTCCTGGAACTCACTCTGTAGACCAGGCTGGCTTCGAACTTAGAAATCTGCCTGCCTCTTCCTCCCAAGTGCTGGGATTAAAGGCACGCATCACAACTGCCCGGCTCTTGTTTGCTTCTTGAAAACAAGTCTTGCCATGTAGCTGGCCTTGAACTCAGGTCCTCTTGGTAGCTAAATATTCCTTGGTGTATACATAAAGGAATGGAAAACTTACATCCCCATAAAACCCTGAGCATGTGTGATTACAGAAGTTTTTTTTACTCATAACTTCCCAACTCTGCAAACATCTGAGATGTCCTTAGGCACAGGAGGGGTTGAATAAACTGTAGTTGTTAAGGCCTAGGCAAAATGTTAAGGCCTAGGTAACCGTAATTTGGCTAGCCTGCCATTATAAGAAAATTTTCTCATGTGTTCCTGCTGTTTCAAGAAAACATTCTAATGCCAAGATTGATTGTATAGTCTGTTATGTCCTGTGCCCTTGGAAGCAAATCATGATAGAAGTCAGTAGAACTGTTTTGCACAGTTGCCCACAGTAAACTTGGACCCAAACCAACCACCCAACAGTGATTTCTGCACCTCTGTATAAGCTTTTATTTTATAAGCTGCCCCTGGGATGAACCCCAGCGGAAGAGAGACACCTGCACCAATATAAGAAACCATTTGGAGTTTCTTATATTTGGAGTTTCAATATAAGACTTCTATTTTGAGTAATGGTCCAGTAAAGTTTAAGTTCCCTGGAAACTGACATCCTACTTGGCAGAAAGAGACATGTATGTGGGTAACCGACATTCTGGTTGGCAAGTTAAGACATGAATATTAGACAAAATGAGTCCCCTGCCACAGCTGAATACCCCAACTAATAGGAGTAGGACAAATGTACAAGAAAGACATGTTCCTAAGGAAATACCCCAGCCCTCAATCCTGATTGGTGAAATAATTTGGCACATATGTTTGTGGATTTTGGGCTTAAAAACCCTGTAGGATCTTAACTTGGTCACAGTCCCATTTCTGTTTCTGGACCATGGCCCTGGTCGACCAGTCTTGGGGCATATGCTCAATAAACCATCCCTGCCTGACTGAGATTAATGTTTGTGCGGTTTGTAGGGCGACTCTTGGACCCCAACAGTAGTATGTCCCTCAAGTGGTAGATTATGTGGTGTTAGAGGGAGTGAGTCATGATAACATATGAAAGAACTTGCATGCACATTACTCAAGGAAAGAAACCAAACTTCATACTGTGTGCGTCCAGCTAAATAGCATTCTGGTAAAAAAAAAATGAACAAACAAATACACTATGGAGAAAGAAAATACTTGTCAGTGATTGGTTGGCATTTTAGAGGTTGAGGAAGGAGAAGTTTGTGGCCCAGGCTGGATTTGAACTTGTAATCCTCTAGTCTCTGAGTGCTGGGATTACAAGTGTGCACACTTAGTTGAGTACATAGAAGCTTTTTTTTTTTTTTAAGTTTTATATATTTATTATATGTAAGTACACTGTAGCTGTCTTCAGACACACCAGAAGAGGGCGTCAGATCTTGTTACATATGGTTGTGAGCCACCATGTAGTTGCTGGAATTTGAACTCAAGACCTTTGGAGGAGCAGTCGGTGCTCTTAACCGCTGAGTCACCAGCCAGGAGTTATTTATTTATTTATTTTTAAAGGAACTTAAACTATTATTCAAGAGTCCATAATGGTAAATCCACGGCAAATCTGAGAGCACACAGCAATGGGAAATACACACTTGGGGTGAGATTGGTGTCAGCTTGTGGGCTTGTGAAACAAATGTGCTTTTCTGGATGGGGTGCTGATAATGAGGGAGGCTAGGAGCGTTTGGGGACAGGGATGAGGGGTGGAATCTCTGTACTGTCAATTTATTGTGAACTTAAAATTGTACCAAAAAGTTAAACAAAGCAAAACAACAAAAACTAAACATTTGTAGTTTGGCAAGGTGGCCCAGTGGATAAAGGTTCAGTCACAAAGCCAGATGACCTGAACTCCATAGCGAGCGAATTAAACCTGCATCTCGGGTTAGTCGCTAAACTTTAGCGAGTAGATAGCATCTCTGTTCTGCTCTCTCTTAGCTCATGAACCCACTGTCCCTCACTGGTTGTGCTGGCCTGTGATGTTTTATAACACTATTTAAAAAATTTCTGTATATAGATCTGTATTGACTATGTTAAGTGATTATCCAAATTTAATTTCCCCTTTCTCCTTTCTTTCCTTTCCTTCTCCCTTCCTCCTTGCTCTTCCTCTCTCCCTTCCTCTTTCCCTCTCTTTCCCCTCTTCCCTTCTAGTTAGGGTCTCAAGTAGCTCAGGGCTAGCCTTAAACTCACTATTGGCTAAGGATGCCCTTGAACTTCTGACCCCACTGCCTCTATTTCCCAAGTGCTGGAATTACAGGTGTGTGCACCACCAAGTCTTGTTTTATATGCCTGCTGGCCTTGCACTTGGCCAGTGGAAGTAGCCCACTTTCTGTGTTTCTGTTTCTTGGGTGGATTCTTATTTATTTAGATTCTCAGATCTGTAATCTCAATCTGTAAATAGGAGTAGTTTTTCCTTCTCCTCTCCTGTCTGTCTGCCCTTTATTCCTCTTTATTGACTCATTGCATGGGCTAGAATTTCCAGCACAATGTTGAACAGCAGCTTTGAGGGTAGATCTTGTCTCACTTGCAGTCTGGAGGGGGCGGGGGCGGGGTGGAGTGTGCTGTTACAATTATGCTAGTTGTAGGGTTCTCATAGATACTCCTTATCCGATTTCTAAAATGCTCGAGAATTTTTATCATGAGCAGATGTTGAATTTGGCAAGACCCTTTTTTTTTTCCCTGATGAATTTTAGTGTTTTATCCTTACTTTCTTGAGTTAAATTTTGTTTGATCAGGATAGACAATCACTTTGATGTATTGTTGGGTTTTTGAGTGTGATGAGACATTTTATAGTCCAATTATACACGACCCAAATACCTAGGGTGCTGGTCACTCGTGCTCCCCAAAGGTCAACCTGGGACAGCGGCCCTGGGTTTGTGGTCTTATGTCAGTGAAGGCTACCAACTTGGACATATGTCAGCGTATGAAAGGCACAAGCAGCTTTATTAGAGCTACAGAAACGTAAGAAGCCGAGGGAAAGTGAGAGACTTTCAAGAGTGGGAGGAGTTTTCTCAGAGGTAAGCAACTGCTGATCTTCCTGGTTTAGGGGTTTTTATGGGGCTATGGTAGAAACTGGGCAAAGGCTGAGGCAAGCTCTGTAATGTGTCCTCTGTGCAATCTTGGGGGAGGCAGAGACAATGAAGGCCCCTGCACTCTGCGAATGTCCCCCTGGCCCAGCCGAGGAGATGATCGCATGCTGTCCCTCCAGAAGGGGTGGTGAGTCCTCCTCTCTGTCCATATCTGACTCTGACTTTGTTAGTTGTTGACCTTGACTGTCTGCTGGTCCTTAGACACTGGCTGCCATTGCTACCCTCAACTTTGCAGGTGCCTCAGTTGCTATTAATTATACTAAGCTAGTTTTGCTCTTGAAATCTACCAAGAGGGCTCAGTGGTTGGAAGTACTCTTCTAGGGGACCTGTGTTCAATTCCTGAGCTCACATGGTGACTTACAACCACCTGTAACTCCAGTTCTGGGGTATCTGATGTCTTCTTCTGGTCTCTCTGGGTACCAGGCATACACATGGTACAGAGACATGCATGTAGGTAAAATAGCCACACATACAATTGCACGCACACGCACACATACACACACACACCAAACAAAAACCTAGCAAGAATTATCTGCATTTGTTCTTAGATGACTTAGGTAACTGGATGGTCTGGGTTTTCTTTCCTGAAACAGGGGTTGCTGGGTGGGGGTGGGGTTGGAGAGTTGGGTATGGAGGGTGTGGGATGGGAAAGTGGGGTGTGTGGGTAGGTGGGAGGTGGGTGGTGGGTGGTGGGGGTGGAGATGGATGGGGGTGGGGTTAGACTGGATAGACTTTTTTTGAGGGTCTCATTTAATGTTACAGTTAGCTATATAGGAAGCAAGGGTGTGAGAAAGCACTGTGTGTTCCTTGAACCTTGTAGCTGTGTTCTACCTCTTCCGTGCTTCGCTCTGCCATTTTAGCTGCAGCCTCATCTTCCTTTTAGCTACAGCCTCCATTCTGCGAGCATCTCCAGTTTCCTCCACAAGCTCTCTCCTCACGCTGTGTGCCGGGAGCTAGCCCCTGCCTGGGGGTGGAAATACTGGTACTTTCTTGTGGGCGTTGGAGTTCCCAGGAGTGATTGTCCTCCGGTTCCTTTTTTCCCTCTCTTCTCTAACATCCCCTGGTCTCACCTTAGCTTGAACACTGGCCTCACAAAAGCTGGTTTCTGTTCTAATTTCTGGATGAGATTGTGTAAACCTGATTTTTAGAATTATTCTAAATGTGTGCATGCGTGTGCGTGCAGGCACTGGTGGAGACGAGAGGCTGACATTACTACCTTCTTCTGTCATTCTCCATTCATTTTTTTGACCAAGGGTCTCTTTGACTAAGCCTCAAATGCATCAAGTTAGCTAGATGGGCTGGCTGGCTTGCAAGCCCCAGGGTGGGTTCCTCCTGTTTCTGCCTTTCTGCTGGGACACAGGTTTGTCCTGCCATCCTAGCTCTTTTCACATGGGCGCTGGAATTGACCTCAGGCAAGTACTTTACTGCCTGAGTCATTTTCTCAAAAAAAAAAAAATTTTTTTTTTTTGAGACCGCATCTGTATGTAGCCCTATCCTGGAAGTCGCTCTGTAGACCAGGCTGGCCTTGAACTCACAAAGATCCACCTTCCTCTGCCTCCCCAGTGCTGGGATTAGGGGTATGTTCTGTTGATGTTAGATAAAGGATGACAGGAAAATCAGCATTACCTCAATGGTTCCTAGCTCTTCTTCATATTTCGGGACATTCTTTTGCTGTCACAAACAGCCACCACCAGCAACAATATAAAAACCTGTATAGTTTGTTCAGTTGGAGAATTCTACTGGTTCTCACTTGTCACTGGAACAATTTCATAACATTTTGGAATCTGGCTACTACATATAGCAATTGTCTTGAAGTAACCAACTCTAACAGAGCAGGCCTTAGTCTTCCTTCAAGTCAAGTGTCTTTTAAAGAGTGCATTTTTAATCATGTGTAGATGTGTGAGCCTGTGCGTGGATGCGTACACGTGTGAGTGTGCGCACGTGTGGAGCGCAGAGGCATTGGATCTCCCGGGACTGGACTTACAGGCATTTTGGAGGCAGCTGATGTGGGTTCTAGGAACTGAATTTGGGTCCTCTGCAAAGGCAGTGTGTGTCCTTAACTGCTGAGCCATTTCTCCAGCCCAAGAGTCTCACTTAGACTTCTTATGTGGGGATGGACTGAAGGGAAAGGAGGGAGAACATAGGGAAACAGTGTCGGCAAAGAGCTAGAGCAGAAATGAAAAGCTGTGTGAAACCCTGTGTACACGTCTTCGTGTGGGTATACGCATGTATGTGCGGGTGCTCTTCAAGCCTGGGGTGTTGGATCTGGATCTGGGGTTACAGGTGGTTGTGAGCAGCCTGACCTGGGTATGAGGACCCCATTTTGGGACCTCTGAAGCTTTTAGTGGCTGAGCTATCTCTCTGGTCACCCCTCTCCCCATCTAGGTTTTGAGGCAGGGTTTCACTAATGTAGACCAGGCTGGCCTTGAACTCTCGGAGATCTGCCAGCCTCTGCCTTCAGGGTGCTGAGGGTAAAGGTGGGTATCACCATACCCAGTTTGCAGGAAGCATTTTTAAAGACAGGAGAGGAAGATACTGATCGTTTGGACAGCAAGGCTCCCTCCATATACAGGATCAGGAGTCTTAAGGAAGTAGGAGAGTAACAAGAGGGTCAGATCATGACTGGACAAAGATCTTTTATTTCATTGGAGAGAAATCGGTGAGTGTGGGGGCAGGGATGGAGAATGAGGTGATAGGGCCATTGGAGATGGAATATGTGTCCATTTCTTCAATAAAGTGGAGAGAAGAGGAGGAAAAATTAGGTATCTGGAAAGGTTTTAGATTATTCAACTCATAAAATAGAAATGTAAATGTGAGAGAAAACTTGAGGACTATTTGGTTGAGATACATAGCCTTGAATCTAGACAGTCTTGCTCAAACCACACTCTGCTCTACCACGGCAAGGGAGCAGCTAGGGTAGGGAGGTCCATCCCCTGTGAGGGAGGAAGGGAAAAAGCCACATTGTTCAGAGAACACAAGGAAGCCCAGAACCTGAACTGGTAAAAAAGAAGACACCACAGGAGCGACGGCCTGAAAAGGTCGCAGAGTCCACATCTGAAGAGACACCCTGTTGACTAACGAGACCTGTACCATGGGAGGAAAGGAGGAAGTAACGGTAGACAAGACCCTGGGAGAAGCAATTTTCGCAGCTGTACATCACTGGGGATAACTGTGTCTAGAGCCTCACTATTCAATCCAGGAGTCACTAGCCATGGTGCAGTTATTTAAACTTAAATGTAGGGCCTGGAGAGATGGCTGGGGGGGGGGGGGGAGGTAAGAGCACTGACTGCTCTTCCAGAGGTCCTAAGTTCAATTCCCAGCAACCACATGGTGGCTCACAACCATCTGTAATGGGATCTGATGCCCTCTTCTGGTGCGTCTGAAGACAGCGACAGTGTACTCATATACATAAAATATATAAATAACCGTAAGTTTTAAAAGGCTAAGAACCCATTGCCTCAGTTGCACTAGGTATATTTCTCGGGATTTTTCACACCAGACAGTGCAACTAAAGAAAGCTCTACAAAATGGGGCTATTTTAGTATGTCCATGGGAACAGAATTACAAAGCTTGGGAGGGTGGCCTGAGGGGAGGGAGGGGAGGGGAAGGAAGTGATGTCAGAGAGAACCCTGATTGGATGAGAGCACCGCGGAGTAAGAACTGAAGCTGAACTCCCGTCCCCACTTGGGGCCACTCCGTAATGCCCTATTTAGACACTGATTTTTTTTTCTTTTTTCTTTTTTAGATGTTTCCCAAAGAGGAAACTGAGGCACTCTAGATCCCAGCCAACCTTGACTCCAGTCCCCAGAGTCAGTCTGTGCGTGCAGAGTTGCCAAGAGTTTTCATGCGATGTAGCTCAGACATTTTCGGATCAGTGGTGGGGAGAAAGAGTGCGTCGGGGAATGGGATTTGGACTTCTGTCTGCATTGAAGGTCAGGACAGCTTGGGACCTAGCTGCTGTTTTGAAGATAAGACCACTACCATTCCAAAACATAGACACAGGAAACCCACACGGTTGTGGATTTGGTTTAACGTTTGTATTATGTTAGTTGGGTTTCCAAAATTGTATGGGAATCCACAAGTCTGCATGTAAGACCGAAGACCCCTGCCCTGAGTTGGCTTTGATTGGTAAATAAAGTCGCCTGCGGCCAATGGCTGGGCAGGGAGACAGAGGTGGGACTTTTAAGAATTCAGGGCAAGGAATACAGGAGGGAGAAGGAGAAAGGAGCTCCAAGCCAGGGAAGAAGATCCAGGCCTGAGAAATGTAGGACAGAGAGACAGCCAACATGTAAGAGTTGGGGATCGTGGCCCAGGAGGGCTGCAGGCCTGGGTCCAGGGTGGCCAGGATGGAATATAGGTTTTACTAAGTAATAATTTAGGAATATCGGAGGGGAGAGTGTCCCAGCCAAGTGGAGGATTGAAGTGGCTCAGCCATTGAGCTGATTAAAGTATATTAAGTATAAGGCTCTCTCCCCTCCCCTCTCTCTCTACCCCCCCTTTCTCTCCCCCTTTCTCTCTCCCCCCCTCTCCCTCTCTCCCTCCCCACCCTCTCTTTGCGCGCGCGCACATGTGCATGTGTGTCTTTCATTTGGGAATCCAGAACATTTGGTCTGTTAGTGAGGAGCTAGCACTGCCGCTGCCACCAGGCGATTTGAGTATCATTAATAGCTTACAGTAAACACCTCACTTTTGTTTTTTTTGTGAGGGACAATGGGAGTCCATGAGGCTCAATTCTCAAGGCTTCCAATGGCTGGGGACACAGACACATACCAACCACCGAGACCTTTACTGAGGACCAGAGACACAGCATCTCTTCCTGTCAGCCCTCAGTGGTCAATGATCTCAATATGGAACTGCAGGTGAGTGGTGGTGATCACACAGTGACCCCGCAGGAGCGAGCATGCCTGGCAGTTGTGGTATTTCCAGTGGCCCTGGATGGTGTAGATAGCACTGAGGACCTGGCAGTAGCGCCAGTGGATACGCCACATCCGAACCAGAGACTGGAGCGTCACCACCGCTCTCTCCACGTTTGAGAAATCGATCAATGCTTTCCTCCGTTTCTTCTCCAGGATCCTTCTGAGCGTCAGCCGCCACCAGCGCTGAATGACCCAGGCTCTGAGGGCTGCGTGCAGCAGCGCCCTGCGCACCAGGGTCCCACGCCACCAGGCCTGCACCTGAATGGCTGCTTTTTTCTTGTTTTTCACTATTTTTTTCTAGACAGAGATAAGAGAGATTGCTTAGAGACCTTGCTACAAACTTCCTGGAAGGATCTTCCTGGAAGGGCTCTGGGTTGTCTCTTAACATTGGATCTTCCTTAGAGAGTTCAGGGATCTAATAGAATCCTAAACAGGATCCAGGAGACCTGGTAGGGACCCTTTCCTGCCATTGTGGACACACTATCTCCCTCTCAGTGGCACAGTCCCTCTTTCTCATCCTATGTATTCTAGGCTGGCCTTGATCTCCTTAAATTTCTGTTCATCCTGCCTCTATCTCCCACGGCTAGTATTAGAGGGTTATATCTGCACCCTTGGCTCATAGCATCCCTCTCTTGCCTACCTCACTGCTGCCTAGATCCAGGGAAAACTGGAGTCACCAGAAGGGCGGGGAGGAGAGCAGCATTGGTAGTCTTTGAGTCTTTAGGGCTCACTAGTTTGGGAACGTTAGCTCTTTTAATACTTTTGCCTGGCTTTTCTTGCTGACCCATGTCCCAGAACACACCATCTGACTGTTCCCTGCAATAATCATGAATTTTGATATGTGATAGGGTTTGCAGTGCTTCCTGCATATTCTACAACCAATCCTCCTGTAGTTAGGAGATTCTGCTTAATTCATAGAAGATTCTGCTTAATTCATAGAAGATTCTGCTTAATTCAGAGCAGTCATATCCTTAGCTTCTAGCCCCAAACAGGTTCTGACCAGTTTTCCTCTTTCCAGTCTCTATGTCAGAGTCAGACTCAGATCCAAGAGTCTAGGCTGAGAAGGAGACATCGAGGAATGAGCAAATAGTACCTTGATTCTTGGTTATTTTAGACTGAGATGTATATATGCAGAATCCCATGCCTGTTGAGCTTTGGTCTGTCGCTGTGCATTGTAATGTTAAGTGTGGGCCTCAAGACCTGGTTGCCCCAGAGACAAGAGAGTCTGCAAGTTAGACCCAAGTGACACTGTGTGACCTTGTCCCCAAGTTATTTCGGAAGAAAGATGCCTACAGCCTCTAGCTGGATCGAATTGAGATTGGTGTTCCAAGCCTTGGGGTCAGAGGAGACCATAAGGAGAAAGGGAAGGTGGAGAGAGGAGGAAGCCACCATGGGTTAGGAGTCAAGAACGCATGGCCACGAGGCTGGCTATTGGGAGTTAAGAGCAGCCCAGATGAAGCATAATAAGTAATAACTTGGGGTTATTGATGGGAAAGCAGGTTACTAACACAGAGGGTAGATATCTGCCCAGCTCTAGTGCTGATTAAGGTTTATTGTATGTCTTTTTCTGGGGACTGAATGACCAAGTGCAGTATAGAAGCCTTGGATTGAGATGAAATATTTTCTACAACCCTCACCCCCAGGCCATGCAAGTGGTTTGCGGTTCTCGTCACTGTATGGTAATTCCACCCACGACCACAGCTATAGGCTGTGTATAGGTATCCACTCTCTTACCTTTAGGGTATGCTTCCTTTGAATAATTTCATCTTCATCTTCACTAACTAAACTGGTCTTGGACTGTCACCAAAATGAAATGAGAAATCCATGCATGAGTAAAATGATTCTTTTCTATGGAGCTGTACAAAGCCACCCATGGCTTTAGAGTCCCCTCTTTTCCCTAGACCAGGATGATACCCACCCACACCCCTACTCTAACCATCAGCTAGATCTGGTTATGTCTCTTATACAGAATGTAAGCACTATAGCCAACCTGCAGCGTTTTGGGCTCCCAAGGTCTGGAATGAGTGATTGAGAGAGGGGAAACATAATTTACAATGGCTTTGTTATGTAGGATTCAGATATCTGCCTCAGACCCTTCTCTCTCTACTTTTTAAAAAAAAGATTTATTTATTTATTTTATGTATGTGAGCACACTGTCACTGTCTTCAGGCACACAAGAAGAGGGCATCAGACCCCATTACAAATGGTTGTGAGCCACCATGTGATTGCTGGGATTTGAACTCAGGACCTTCGGAAGTCGGCGCTCTTAACCGCTGAGCCATCTTCCCAGCCCATCTACTTTTAATATAACATATGTCCTACTGACCTTCCTCTCTTAAGGTCTGTCTCCAAGTGGCCTCTTTCTCACCTCTACAGGCATTCCAATGGAAAAAAAAAAAAAGCACAAATCTAAACATTCAAAGCTAGGTTCTTCGAATATAAGATAGCATGCATTTGTCATTTTGAGCCTGGGTTACTTCACTCAATAGAATACTTTCTAGTTCCATCCATCTACCCAGGGGTATTATAATTTTGTTTTTTTTTTTTTTAACCCTTGAATAAAATTCAGTTCTGCTTATGTCCCGCATTCTCATTATCCATCATCAACTGGTAGACATCTAGGCTGACCGGTTCCTATGTGAGTATTGATGAACACGGATGTACAGGTTATTTCTGTAGGCAGAACTAGAGGCTTCAGTTCTACTGGCTGTCTTTCATAATGCTCAGAGGTTGTATGCCTTTGAAAAGTATTCAACAGTCCTACCCAGCTGTGAACCCTGCAAGCTACGAGAACAACTGATCTGACGAGATATAGACATTGGTACAATGATGCCACAAATATTATTGGCATAACTAACCACTTTCAAGATGGATTTTAAGCGCATCCTGCAAGACGGAACCCATGTTTGGCATTAACTTGGCCAAGAGCCCAGGGCAGGCTAGGTCCTAGGTCCTAGGGGAGAGCCTAGTAATATTATTCTGCTAACTGGTCATAGTAACAAACATCCCCATACATTAGTGAACCTCTCAACTCTTCTTAAAAATGCTTCCTTTTACAGTAGATGCAGATTAATACAGAGACCCAGAACCCACGGAGAAGGCCATTAAAGACCTACCAAAAATAGGCACCAAAATCCAATCTGAGCCGGGCGTGGTGGCGCACGCCTTTAATCCCAGCACTTGGGAGGCAGAGGCAGGCGGATTTCTGAGTTCGAGGCCAGCCTGGTCTACAAAGTGAGTTCCAGGACAGCCAGGGCTATACAGAGAAACCCTGTCTCGAAAAACCAAAAAAAAAAAAAAAAAAAAAAAAAATCCAATCTGAATCTTTTATAAAATTCAGAAATTCAGATGCTACTTATTAAAAATCCCATCCCAAAAGATAAGAATTTCCATCAAGAATGTTATGGGTGACTGACCAGGGCAGCTGGAAGAAAGACACCCAAGCACCTGCCTTGGGGGGTGGGGCGCTGTGATGGATGGTTATGTGATGGGGAGATGGGAAAGACGGCATATAATGGGGAGAGATAGAAGACAAAGAGAAGCCACGGGGTTCATGCACTGTGGAGATTGGTGGAACTGGAGACTTGACGGTGGTGAGGAACAGGCAGATACGGGGAGGCCACGGGGAGGTCCTGGCCCAGGCTGCTACCAAGGCCATGCCTGGATCAGTGGTCTTGTTGTAGCTGGATCTCTGTCAATGTCTATTGTCCAAGTGATCACCAAAGACCAAAGGATATCCATGGTCTGGGCTGCTATGGAGACCATGTGGTGTCTGAAGGCTGTGTGCTGCCACAGGGGCCCATGCTGATCTGAGTGGCCTATGCTGCCACCTGAGGCTATGGGGACATAAGGGCCCATTCTGCAGCCAGGGGCCATGTCTGGGTCTGCTGTCTTATGGCACTCAGGGTTTGTGGTGACATCACAGGCCCATGTTACCACCAAAGGCCATGCAGATGTACCTGGTCTGGACTGCTGCCCACACTGTGCTAAGCTGGTCCCATTCTTCCCCAGCCACCACACTCAGAACTGGCACCACCCTTTATCTGGGGAAGCACAGTAGAGCTGATCCAGATATGAGGGAGTGGTTGAGCCAGTCTTGAAGGCATGAGTGAGGGAGAGCTGTTTCTGCTTCTAGTTTATGGTGGGGTGGCTTGGGCAAGGGAAGGATATCTTCCCCACTTTGTACATCACTGCTTGCGGCAGGTGGGAGAGCTGACCCTGAGGTCACGAAAGCAGGAGAGCTGGCCCTGCCCCTCACCTGGGCAGGAGAGTAAAACTGACCCTAGTGGTGAAGGCAAGGGTGAGCTGGCCTGAGGGTGTGAGAGCAGGAGAGCCGACCTTGCCCCTTGCTAGCTGTGGCATTGGGTGAGCTAGCCAGCGAATAGCTCCCTCCCCCTGGTGGTGCAGGCACAGGAGAGTTGGTGGGCTGACTAGCTAGCTCAGTTACCTCCCAGGCCCAGATCCAGGGTTTTGAGTTGGTCCACCCCAACAGCTACCCCATTTATAATCTGCTGGAGGAATGGGTCCAGTCTTTCAGATCCAAAGCTGCAGGATCTCTATGACACAGGGCAGCAGCAGGATATTCCAAGAGGAGTCCCCGTGTGGATCCAGTATTGATAACGTAACAGAAACCTGAGGCCTCAAAACAAACTAATGACTCACTGCAAGGAACACTTGTAAGTAAAGATGTGTGGACAAAAGGCTACACTGTGGGACAGATCGTGCACACTGCTTCCACTCCAAGATGTGTGTTGTGTGTGTTTAAAATTCTATCTTGATTTTTGTGGGGGAGGTTGCAAGGGTGGAGGGCAGATGGGGATATGACTGGGATTGACATACATGATGTGAACCTTCACACAGAATCAATAAAAAGTTAAATAGAAAGAATTTCATGAGGACAGGCTTGGTGGCAGACATCTGTAAGGCCAGCACTTCAGTATTTCTTGCTAGAATTATGCGTGCATTCTGTTGTGTCTGGATTCTTTCACTTACTGAATGTTTTCACAATTTATCCCTGTTGCAGTATGTGTCAGTCCTTGATGTTTTTACTGCTAAGTAATAGTCCACTGCATGGACATACCACATTCTACTTAAATGTCCACCCTTTCATGGGCATCTGTGCTATTTGATTTCATCTTTGGGCGATTATGAATAATGTATCTATAAATACCCGGATACAAGTTTTCTGTGAGCATCTTTCGTTTTGCTGTATAGGGATTGAACATCTGCCTCATGGTTAACTTTGTTTAGTCATTGAAGAGCAGAGGCACTTTTTTCCCCCATAGGGATCAGCCATTTAAATTTTCTGCTGGTGTCTATGTAAGTTCTTACTCATTCATATTTTTTATTACTACTTGTTATTAATTATCCTACTGGATGCGTAGGGGTATCATCTTCAAGTTTTCAGTTTTTCTTTTTACTATACTTTTTTTAAGACTATCTGGAGGGGGAGGAATGGATCTAGGAGGAGTTAGGGGAAGGAGGGGGTGAATACAACTGAAAAATGTATAAAATTCTCACAGAATTAGTAAAAAATATTATATTTAAAAACATTTCTCTCTTCCATCCCATAACTCTCTTTCTTGTTCCCTCCAGACATATAAATATACATGTAAGTATAGATAAAGGCACATATTATTTTTAAAGATTTATTTATTTATTTATTTTAATGAATACACTGTAGCTGTCTTCAGACACACCAGAAGAGGGCATCAGAGAAGAAGCCACCATGTGGTTGCTGGGAATTGAACTCATGACCTCTGGAAGAACAGTCAGTGCTCTTAACCACTGAGGCATCTCTCCAGCCCCCTACATAATTTTTTTAAACTTAAATGTTCTTATTTATTATTTGGGAATTTCATATATTACATTCCAATCACATTCACTTCCTGGTCCTCTCAGGTCCAGCTTCTGCCACTGTGACATCCTCCGAAACAACAACAACGAGAAACAACAACAATAATAAAAACCCAAGTTCAACTTGTGTTGCTCATGGGAGCACGCTCAAACTTCCAGTGGCCAGCCCCTTGAAGGTGACTGAAGAGTTCTTTCTCTACCACACCCCCACAAGACGCCATCAACTGTGAAGAGCTACACTTCAGCATCCCTATCACAGTTTTTAAGAGTTCTCTTCAATGGCTTCCTGTCTACATTGTTTCTTTTTGGGGCTGTGGAGAGAAAGGTTGTATCAGAAGCCTTCTATGTCCTTCATTCTCCACTGTGAGCCTGCGTCATCAATGTCAGCAGAAGCAGCTGTCTGGCCTGTCAGTCAGTGGCAGCACAAACTGCGGACTTCCACGTGGTTTCTGGCTATAGCATGCACCATGGACATGTGGCTACACAGTCCACAGACATCCCTGTGAACTTCGGTGGTAACATGGGTACTGGACATCAGTGCCACCCCCAGGCCCAGCATGAATTGTGGGCATCAACACGGCCTCGCCTCGGGTGGCAGCACAGGCCACACAAATCAACACAGTGCTCAGCAGTAGCACAGACCATCGACAGCAGCCTGGCCTCTAACAGGGACACAGACCACAGACCACAGCCTCTGACATCAACATGGACCACAGACATCAACAATGGCTACTCCTGCAGCAAGGCTCATGTATATTTAAACCTAGGTTCTGTATGAATATAAGAGAAGATGTATTTAATTTTTTTTTTTTTTTGAGACAAGTTCTCATTAAATAGCCCTGGCAGTCCTGGAACTATCTGGGTAGACCGGACTTGCCTCAAACTCAGAAGAGAGCCACCTGCATCTGCCCACTAAGTGCTGAGATTCAAGACACATACAACCACATCTTTTTTAACCATATATATATATATATATATATATATATATATATTTAACGTTTTTTTTTTTTTTTTTTTTTTTGAGACAGGGTTTCTCTGTGTAGCCCAGGCTGTCCTGGCACTCACTTTGTAGACCAGGCTGGCCTCGAACTCAGAAATCCGCCTGCCTCTGCTTCCCAAGTGCTGGGATTAAAGGCGTGTGCCACCACGCCCGGCATATTTAACGTTTTTGAGATTAATAATGTTCAATATATTTTGTGTGCTTATTGCCCATTTGTGTCTTTGGAGAACTTCCAGTTTTTATATCTTTTACATATTTTAATTTATTTTTTAGATTTTGGAGGGGATTAAAAGAACTTAAAAATACAGTAACGTAGGGCTAATGAGCAGGCTAAGTGGGTAGAGAGGCACTTGCATACAAGGGTAATAATCTGCACTTCATCCTGTTATCCACAAGGTGTCAGGAGAGAGCTGATTCCCCAGCTCTGCCCACAAGGGGGCAGGCTTTCTGTGGGCACCTCACACACACCCACAGCACCGCCTCACGCAAGCCTCAAATAATAAATGAATAAAACTTAAATTGCAGTTTAAAAATACAGTATAAAAGACAAATAGCAATACAGAAGCCTTAAGAATCCATTCTGTCCAATAGTCCCATAGATATTTCGAAGGAAAAAAAAACACATTAAAAAAAATAGCAGTTCCATCAGCGTCTAGAAAGCAGGCTTTAGAACAAGAACTACAAAGCTATTTTAAATAAGAGTCGTCCTAGCCAGATGCTGGGTCAGTCGCCTTTAATCCCAGCACTAGGGAGACAGAGACAGGCAAATGTGTGAGTTTCAAGGCCAGCGTGGTCTATACAGTGAATTCAGGATATCCAGAACTGTATAGAGAAAGTCTGTCTAAAAATACAATAACAACAAAAAGCATTCCTATTCCATAGGGATCGTTGCGTTACTCTTGTCTCCGGGCACGTCTTGATTTACTGCGCATGCTCTGTTTTCTTCCACTATGCCACCGGGTCAGACAGAGCAGGGGTTTCACAACACCCCGTTTTTTGTTTTTCTTTTTTCTTCTTCTTCTTCTTTTTTTTTTTTTTAGATTTTTTTATTATTATAAATAAGTACACTGTAGCTGTCTTCAGACACACTGGGAGAGGGCATCAGATCTCATTACAGATGGTCATGAGCCGTATGTGGTTACTGGGATTTGAACTCAGGACCTTTGGAAGAGCAGTCAGTGCTTCCTGCTGAGCCATCTCGCCAGCCCAACACCTGGATTTTTAATTAAAAATTTTAAATTCCTCAGGGACTGGAGAGATGGCTCAGTAACCACTGACTGCTCTTCCAGAGGACCTGACTTGGTTCCTAGCACCCACACGACAACTTACAACTGTCTGTAACTCTAAGATCTGACACCCTCCCAGACACACGTGCAGGCAAAACACCAATGCACATAGAACAAAACTAAACCATAAAATGTATCTCATTTCCCTTATATGCACACAGAAGCTAGACTTAAAAATATGTATGTGTGTACATCTGTATGCATGTGTGTATATATGTGGAGGGGTCACGAAGCATGAAAGGGAGTCATGAGCAGGAGGAAGTGTCTATTGTATGTTATACTAACATGTAAATGAATACAATACACACCATTTTATTCTCAATGACAAATAAAGCATATGTATGTATGTATGTATGTATGTATTTCGAGAAAGGGTCTATCTACATAGCCCTGGATGGCCTGAAACACACTTATGTAGACCAGGCTGGCCTTGAGTTCAAAGAGCTCTCTCTATCTTGCCTCTGCATCCTAAGTGCTGGGATTAAAGCAAATACAATTTTTTGCTTACATGTTTAGTCCCTTTTAAAGCCACTGAGTCAGGGACCCCAGTAGTCCACGGGCCCTTCCATTATTTTTATTTTTAATTTGTGCCTTTAAAAATATTAAATTAAAAAATCTAGTCATGTACTGCAGAATATCTTCTCCTTTTCTTTTTTCCCTCCAACCCTTCCTGTGTTCCTTGTATGCATGTTTTGTTTTGTTTTGTTTTTTGTTGGCTAAGCACTTAGCCCTGGATAACCAATTAGGGAGTTTATCCCCGAGGAAGACTGATTTTTTTTTCCTCTTTGTCATTAACTGTCTGTAGCTTTTTATCTGGTTGTGGACCTTGTGAGATTTCCTTTAAAGTCACAGTAGTCTGGGGGCAGGGGAGAGGAGGCAGAGACAGCAAGAACAGTTGAGGCAGAAAAGGGGGAGGGAAAAGAGGAAGAAATGAGTTCTGCCGCAAGGCTGAACTTCAGACTGTCATTCTCAGTGTGGGAAGGTGTCATTCACAAAGTTCGCGAGGGATTTAGTCTATGAAGGTCCTCCTGGACATCAGACTCCTCCATCCCATCAGAGGCTAGCTCGTGGCAGTCCTCCAGGGTGCTTCCACATAGATGCACAGCATGCACACAGTGGTACTCACAAGAAAGTGAATGAGGTGCCCAGTGCCCAGTTAACCTTCTTTGGTGAGATCTGCTCCATACGCATTTGCCAAGTGGATGACCTGATCCTTATGGTTTGTTTGGAAGTGTCTAAAAACAGATCTTCTATGGTCATTGTCTTGGTTACTGTTCTTTTGCTGAGAAGAGATGCCAAGGCCACCATAACTCTTATAAAAGAAAGCATTTAATTGGAGGTTTGTTTACAGTGTCAGAAGTTTAGTCCATTATCATCATGGCGGGGAGCATGGTGGTACAACAGGCAGACACATTGCCGGAGAAATTGAAAGTTCTACATTTGGATTCTCAGGTAGCAGGAAGAGGGATGTTGGGCCTGGCATGGGCTTTTGAAACCTTAAAGCCCACCCCCAGTAACACGCTTCCTCCAATGAGGCCACACCTACCCCAACAGGGCCACACCCCCTAATCCTTTCAAGTAGTGCCACTCTCTGAGCATTCAAATGCTTGAGCCCGAGGAGGCCATTCTTATTCAAACAGCATAATCATCTTTCATAATTTGGTTCTCTGAAACACTTGAGCATCAGTGTGCTAAAGGTCACCTTTTGCTAAGGTCACCTTGCCCGGCAGCCTCTCCCGAAAGATGCGGGATGCAATCCCAGCCGTCCTGGTCAAGGCCCTCCAGGAGCTAGTGTTCATGGCTGGAGTTTGTCTGGTGGGCCTGAAAGGGAGGGTCCAGGCCCCGCCACACTGCTGCCAGGGCCAAGCTGCTTCCTTAGCCTTGACTCAGAAGCTCCAGTCAGGCGCCTCAGAATTTTATTTTATATAGTAGACACGAGTTGATCTGACCTATGTACATGAAACATTTTCTTTCATTCTGTGGGCAGACTGTCTGACAGTGTGAGACACACAGCATGAAAGACCTGAGTTTGGATCTCTGCCATCTACATAAAACATCGCAGTGAGGTGGCGCACACCTGTAATACTGGCCCGGGGGCGGGGAGGGGGGTGCAAAGCCAGGAGGCTGCCATGCCACGTGCATGCGAGAGATGCTGTCCCTTCTAGATACTTATGTCCCCCGGGTATGTCCTCTCGAACATGCTTCTGGGTCACATGGTAGTTCTATTTTTATTATTTTTTTAAAAGGCTCTTCCATATTGTTTCCCATATGGCCGTCCCGATTTCTCTCGACACCCGTACCCACACTTTCTGTCCCTCGTCTTTTGGATGATCACCATCTGAACAGATGTCAGGTGATGATGGCTCATTGTGATTTTGGTCTCTAGTTCCCAGACGGCTAGTGACGCTGACTACCTCTCCATGTACCTGTTGGCCAGCTATGTTTTCTTTGGAAGAAATGTCTTTTTTTTTTTGCCCACTATTTAACTACCCCCCCCACTCTGCGCCCCCCCCCCCCCCGATTTTTAAGACCAGGAACTTCTTCATTCACAGCGTCTTTACCCTGCTCAGAGTCTCTTGTGTTTCTGTATGCATTTTAGTTGGGATCTTTTTTTAAATGCTTAGAACATTCCCATTATATTTTGAAATGTTGAATTTTTTTTTTAAAAAAACTTCTCATTTTTAGAAATATTGTATTAAGGGCGAAATGTCACTTCAGGAACTTGAGAAGGAATTCTAATATTGGATAAAGCTTTAAAAAAACAGAGAGAGGTGTAATAAAAAAGGCTCACAAAGCAGCTAAAATGTTCTCCCCACAGTTTATAAAGAAAGTGATGTTATTAAATATGGAGCAATTGAGTTTCTTGGGACCATTACAGACAAAAGTTTTTGAGAATCTATGGAGGGTTTGCTGGGATCATAATTAGGCTAACATGCTCTTGTGTGTAGCCTGCAGCCTGACCGAAATATGAACGGTGAACACCGTGAGTCCATTTGAAAGGTCTGCCACAGGGTCGTGTCTGGAAGTCTTGTTAGGGAGCTGATAGAGCTCTTTTCAAAGTCTGTGGCATCTTTAGTCAGTGGGTCTTAGCTGGAGGAAGTAGGTCGGTCTGGGGATGCCTTAGACGGACTTAGCCTGGCTCATGATGAGTCCTGTTGGTTTTTGCATCCTGATCTGCACGGTGGTGGCAGCTTCTACCACACAGTCCCCTGCCAGGAACTGAGCTGCCCTGCCATGCCTTCTCAGCCATGATATACTAAAATGGTAAAACCTAAAAATAAACCCTAAAATAGGATCTCTCTGTGTAGCCCAGACTGGTCTTGAACTTATAATTGTCCTGCCTTGACCCCTGTAGTTCTAGGATTACAGGTGTGCAACACCACGCCTGACTTGACTTTTTTTTTTTAAAGTTTTCTGGAAAAAATAAACAGAGACCTAAGCTGTATGTCCAACTATCGCAATATAATATGTGTACTGAGAAGCAATTATTCAGTCTGGGACACAGCTAGGGTAGCCCAGCATTCAGCTTTGTCTATTTGATGGTCTAATTTGTCACCCAAGTGTCCCAGAGTGGCTAGAAAGCTACATAGCTCTTCTAGATCAATGCTACTGTCTTTGAACTTGGACCAAAACTCAATGCCATACTCAACAGCTACACTGAGGAAATAAGCTGCCACCATTTAATTGATATAGTGTCAACGTTCTTATTTTATATTTTGAGATAGACTGTCATGTAGCTGGGGGTGGCCTTAAACTCCCAATCTTCCTACTTTTACCTCCTATATGCTAAGATTACAGGCATGTGTCACCATATCTGGCTCAATGCTTATTTATTTACTTTATCATGATCGTTGTCATCATCATCATTATTTTGAGCCAGGATCTCTCTATGTAGCCCTGAATGTCCTGGAATTCGTTATGTAGACCAGGCTGACCTCAGAGTCACAGAGATCTTCCTTGCCTCTGCCTTCCAACTGCTGGGATTAGAGGTGTGCACGACTATACCCAGCTCTATATTTAATTCTTTTATTTAATTCTATACTGAATACTTTTTAGGGAGTGGAAAACTATTTTAACAAACTATTAGCAGTACAAAATATTTATAACATAAAGTGTACATTTCTAGCATACAATAGTATAGCTTTATATCTACAACAATGTGCATTTTACCTATAGAAAAAAATGTCCCTTTCTGGGTATGCTTTGTGCATGAAACATAAAGGTAAGGTCTTGGATTTTCCTGTCTGGATCAGTTTTTCTCCAGTCTCCAGGCTGTGTCAGAAAATGCACAGAATGCCAGAGATACTAGCATCACATCTGAATTTTCTTTGAAGGTAGCCATAACATAGCCGGCTCACTCTTGGGGCTTGGGAGACAACTCTGTAAACATTTGCCTCACAAGTATGAGGACCTGGTCTCCCATAAATAAAAGCCAGCTGTGGCGTGTGGTGGTGTGTGCCTGCAGTTCCAGTGATAACGAAACGGAGGCAGAGATCATGTGTGAACTCACCTGTACAAACACAGAAACAGACATGTGCAGATATGCATGCTTGTGTGTGTGTGTGCATGCACACAGACATACACAACACACACACAGACACACTGACACACACACACACACACACACGGGTATGGGGGGTACATCTGTAACTCCTGGTGCTGGAACAACAGAGACAGGTAGGCTTCTGGAACTCAGTGGCCAGTCTGTTTAGCCAATTCATGAGCTTCGAGTTTGAGAGACCCTATCTCAAAAATACTATGTGGAGCGATGAGGTTCCCTCTGCCTGCACACACACAAATAAAAATGCAGGCACATAAATGAACACGCCAATTCCTTACTTTACAAAAGGGAGTAGTGAGGTTGCTGCCTGGGGTTTATCATCCAGCAGGAGCAGTGAGCATGAGTCTGACTTGAACTTGGACCTTTCTGTTTCTAAAGTCTTCATAGCATGGCTATAACTGAAGTCAGAGTGTTTCTGTGTTGCAGTAAAATAGCATTTATACAGTCTTAAAGAGTATTATTATAGAGAAGCTAAATGGTAAAACTTATTCTTAGCCCTGAGTTTTCTGTGATCTCTGCTCCAACTTTTTGTTTTGTTTTTTAAGACATGGTTTCTCTGTATAGTCTTGGCCATCCCAGAACTCACTTGTAGAACAGACTGCACCCAACTCAGAGATCTGCCTGCCTCTGCCTTCGAGTGCTGGAGTTAAAGATGGACACCATCACTGCCCAGCTATGTTTCAAATTTTAAAAAAGTTTTAAAGGCTTGTTTCATTTTAAGTTCTGTATATATATATATATATATATATATATATATATATATATATATGTATGTATGTATGAATGCAGCTACAGAGGCCAGAAGAGAGTGGCAGAACTGGGGCAACAGAAGTTTCTGGGCATTGAAGGACATGGGCACTGGGTACCAGCTCCAGTCTTAAACACTGAGCCATCTCTGCAGCGCCTCCTGTTGTAATTTAAATAAAGCTAGTATATATTCATGACAACATTATTGTCATGTGATGCTGAGGACAGAATCCAGGCCACTCTGCCTCTGAACTGCCCCCTCCCCCCTTGTCCAGATGGCTTTAAAACAAAACAAAATTTGGTAGTGGTGGCTGTACCAGTGTATGTCTTAATTCCAGCACTTGAGAGGCAGAGGCAGATCTCTGAGTTCAAGGCCAGCCTGGTCTACAGAGTTTTCCAGGACAGCCAGGGCTACACACACACACACACACACACACACACACATGAACAGGACCTGTGAGTAAGTATATACACTAAGTTTTTTAGAGGCTGTGTTATTAAGAAAGAAACTTCCGGGGCTGAAGAGATGGCTTAGGGCACTGGCTACTCTTCCACAGAACCCGGGGTTCAATTCCCAGGTCTCACATGGTGACTCACAACCATCTGTAACTCTAGTTCCAATATATCTGGTGCCTTCTTCTGGCCTCCCCAGGCAGTGCATGTATGTTGTGCATAGACATATACACAGGTAACATACCCATACATAGAAAATAAAAAGTAATTTTAAAAAATCAAAAGAAGAAAAAAATTAGGTTTTCTTGCTTTAAAAAATGAACTTTTAAAGTTATGATAGAGAGTAATGGATTCTATTATGGTGTATTATGGCATTGTCTTTGTTTTTGTTTTCAGTGTGTATATGTGTGTGTCTTGTAGATTAGATGATAATTTGCAGAAATCTTGGCATTAAACTTGGGTTGTCAAGCTTGGCAACAAATGCCTTTACCCAGTGAACCATTTCCCTTGCAGAGGTATAGAGAGTTCTATTGGATCAATAATTAGAATATCAGCTTGGTCAGAAAGAGTATGAAAAGCGATGCAGCCAGGGCTCAGGGAAGATTCTGATAGCTCTAGGTCAACCAAAGCTCACAAAAATATGAAGAACTACCAAACCAATTCCCATATTGTCTTCATATGGACAAGGTATAAATCTGGGAAGGACTTAAAACTGACTGTCAGGAGAGGCAACCTCTTGGACCTTCAGTGTTCTGAAGTCGGTTTAACACGACAGGCAGTGGTTAGCTCTGTGCAGTTTTGTCTTTTCTCAGTACCTTAGAATCTTCTGCCTCCCAAGGCTTGTTTTCCGATTCTCTCCTGCTGCCCTCCACTCTGTCTACATCATGGAGAGTGTTTATCTTTGCTTTACCTGGAAGCGAGCATCTTAGGTACTTTTCTATTGCCACAACAAAACACCATGATCAAGAAACTTAGAAGAGAAAGCATTTAATTTGAGGGCTTACTGTTGCAGAGGGTTCGAGTCCATGATCATCAGGATGGGGAACATGGTAGCAGGCAGGCAGGCATGGTACTGGAGCACTGGGTGAGATCTTACATCTGATTCACAAGCGTGAGGCAGAGAAAGAGAACTAAGGGGAAACCTGAAACCTCAAAGCCCACCCCAGTGACACACCTCCTCCAACAAAGCCACACCTCCTTATCCTTCCCAAACAATTCCACCAGCTGGGAACTAGGCATTCAAATCTCTGAGGCTGTGGGAGCCAGTCTCATTCAAACCTCTATACTAAGTTTTAGAGTTCATAGCCTGGCCTCACTGCCAGTTTGCTGTCCCCACTTCCTGTTTGTGATGGAAGGTAAGATTTTTCAGCTTCTGGCTCCTGCCACTTGCTGTCATGCTCCCTCCATGCCATGATATACCCTTTCCCCTCTGGAACTATAAGCCCCAATAAACTCTTTCTTCCACAACTGACTTTGGGTCTTTTTGTTCTATCACAACAGAGATGTCAGCAACAGCGTCCATCCTTGGGATCTGATTCCATGACATTTTCACCATTCCAAACAAAGGAGCCTCCACCAACAAAAACCCTGTAACAGCCACTTCTTTCCTGCTGATGCCAGCAGCTACTAGTTTATTTATAGCTCTATAATTTGCCTCTCTTGGGCATTTTATATAAATTTTATATAACTCTGCAATATGTGGTTTTTTTGTCTTTCACGTAACATAATGTTTTCAAAGTTAACTTATGCCACAGAACTTCTGTTTCTCACATTTATTCTCTCCTCTTTCTGTGTGAGTGTGAGTGCATGTGCCACAGGGTATATATGGAGGTCAGATGACAACTTTTTTTTCTTTTTTAATGTTTTCTAAGAATTTTGTGCAGTGTATTTTGACCATACTACCTCAGTCCTCCCACATCTACCCTCCTTTTCCAACTAACTCAACCGTGTCCTTCTTCCCAGCATCCAGTACAATTTGTGCTGCCAGTGTGCCCTTGGATGTGTGACCTCCACTGGAGGGTAGTCACTTCACCAGTCTGTACCTTAAACTGTCTGTCTGACTGTCTCTGTGTTTCTGTCTCTGTCTCTCTGTGTCTGTCTGCCTCTCTCTTTTTTTCCCTCCCTCCCAACAGCTAACAATCACCAGTAGCTCTTTAGTTTGAGGTGGGACTTCATGCCTGCCTCCCCTCTGTATGCTGAAATCCTGTCTGATGCAGGTTTTGTACACACTGTCCCCACTGCTGTGACTTTCTATGTGCAGCTGCTCTGCTGTGCTCAGAAACACTGCTTACAGGCAAGTTATCCATCACCTTCAGGTCTTATCATCATTCTGCTCCCTCTACTCCAGTGAGCCCTGAGCCTTGGGAGGAGGGGCTTCTAAATAGGTGTCTTACTTAGGACTAAGCCTTTTTGTCTGTTTTTCTTTGCACCTTGACCAGCTGTGTGTCTGTCCATCTGTGTGTCTGTGTGTCCATCGACTGCAAAAGGAAGCCTCTCTGATGAGGGTTGAGAGATGCACTGCTCTAGGGGGTTTAACAAGCCATCAGGAGTCAGTTTAATAGTATGTCCATTTAGTAGCGTTATTAGTGGTAGGTCCTCCTGTCCCGCCTATGACTTGTCTAGCCATATGTTCATGGCCTACAGTAACGGTGCCAGGTATGGATTTTAACTTGTGAAGTGGGCCTTAAAATTTAGTAAGAAAGTGATTGGCTATTCACATGATAGGAATGCACTAGTGGACACCTCTCAACAGACCAGTCGTTGTTGTAGGTCACAGGGTGCACAGCCTGGCAAGACTGGTGGCTTCTCCTCTCTCCCTTCCAGTGCCATGAAAGTTAGAATGGGTGGCACTTCCATGTGAGCACCAGCTTGCTGTCTCTGCTCTATCACCCAGGACATGTGGCATCTTTTTTTTTTTTTTTTTGGTTTTTCGAGACAGGGTTTCTCTGTGTAGCCCTGGCTGTCCTGGCACTCACTTTGTAGACCAGGCTGGCCTCGAACTCAGAAATCCGCCTGCCTCTGCCTCCCGAGTGCTGGGATTAAAGGTGTGCGCCACCACGCCCGGCTGACATGTGGCATCTTTAGCAATAGGGTCTCATCACATTATGGAGGCAGCAAAGAACGTTAGCAATATCCTGTAATATTTTGGGGTCCACTTGACTTACTTGCCAACAGCATCAAAAGATATAACACATTCCCAGAACTGGGCTGTTGTTATCCTGTTGTGCCTAGTAGTGCATTTTGTCCTGTAATAGGGTAATTCTGCTTAAACTTATAGATGTATATGGGAGTGTCGTGTGTGTGTGTGTATGATGTATGTGTATATATTTTAGAAAGTTTCTCCATATGACTTTTCAAAGTGTCTTTAAGTGTTAGCTCTCCCTCCTGTCCTGCCTATGACTTGTCTAGCCATATGTTCATGGCCTCAGTAACGGTGCCAGGTATGGATTTTAACTTGTGAAGTGGGCCTTAAAATTCAGTAAGAAAGCGATTGGCTATTCACATGATAGGAATGCACTAGCGGACACCTCTCAACAGCCCAGTCATTGTTGTAGGTCACAGGGTGATCTCTTTCCTCTCCCTCTTCCTCCAGTATGCCTCCCAGAGAGCAACCTGTGGGAGTCAGTTTTCTCCCAATGTGTGGATTCTGGGTATGGAACTTAGGGTGTCAGGCTTGGAGGCAAGTGCCTTCACCCACTGAACCATATGCCCAGCTCACTCTCCACCTGCGGCGTTTGACAAGGTTTCACCACGTAGCAGTTTGTCTGTCTTCTGACTTGGGCACACTAGCGCACTGCCAGTCTTCAAGGAATTGATAAACTCTTTCTTCCCATCCAAAAGACTTTTAAGCTCATCTGGTGCAGGAATGAAGCAGGATAGAGAGCTAGGCTCATTAAAAGGTGGAGAGAGGGATCGTTAAGAGAAAAACTGTAACTACCGAGGGACAAGAACATGAATGTCACAGCTGAAAGGGAAACATTGGCTAGGTCTGCCTCTGAGGAGTTAGTTCTAATTAGACGTTAGAAAATATCTCTTAGTGCATAAGAATCATAAGGGCCAGACAGTATATGGGGCTAAATGAATGTTCAAACTATTTGCAAAAACCTGGCTGTATGGGCTGTAATATTCTGACCTCTCTCCTAGAAGAGAGAAGATGAGAAAACAAGGAATTGGAGGCTGTATTATTTCTGTGCTATGAGAAGGTGTTCATTAGTAATTATACCAAGTGCTTGGTAGTAGTCAGAGAAACTGCGTATCTCATATATTGCTTTAGAAATATGAAGTTCAGTCCGTTTTAAATTCCAACTTAAAAAAACACAAATGGTCCCAAGGTTGTATCATGGGATGCCTGGCTTTGCATAGATATAGACATCTTGGGCCTCATTTCTTGGTTTGGAGGTGCCAGGCCCTGTAGGGATGGAGAAGGTCTTCCCCTAAGGAAGCAAGGAGGTGTAGGGTCTGAACCCCTGGGGTGGGGGTGTCTCTGTGGCATGATAATCACTGAGACTCACAAAATTAGGTCAGGTGTTTATTTAGGCATTGGAGCCAACTCTTTGTGCTGCGGGCCTTTAGATGGATAGGATTTCAATGTGGAACTCTGGTTGCCTGGAAACAACTTCATATTGAACCTGCAAAATGTCATCGTTCTTGAAGGCAAAGCTGTTTTCGGCGGACTGGACCACACAGAGTGTGTTGCATATTTGATTGCATATCTGATTGAAGTATCGACGGCAATTCCACATGCGAACCCAGGCCTGGAGCCTGACGGCTGCCTCTTCCTCAATGACGTATATCCTCAGCATGGCCAGCCGCCGTTTAAGTACCTGCCTGTGGAGGATGCTCCTCCACCAGCACTGAATCACCCAGACATTGAGGGCAGCAGCCAGCAGAGTTTGCCTCACCAGGAATCCGCGCCACAAGGCCTGGATCTTCTTGGCTGCTCGGGTCTTTTTTATCCTCGAGTCCTTGGGTTGTTTTAAAGGAAGGAGCTAACCAAGCAGAGGACAGGATGCTCAGTGGATGGAGATACAAGAGAGACAGGTAGAGCTTTGTTGTCTCTACCTCTGTCTTGTCCGTAGCTATGGCCATATCTGCTCACCTCCTGAGCCACAATGGCCTCCTCTATAAAGCGAGGTATGCTTGTATTGTGGTGTTCACAGGGGACTCAGGGGAAAGACTTTTGGATCCTGAAGACCTCATGAGGTCCTCACAAGGAAGAACCATTACAGCCTGCGTCTCAGTCCTAACTAAACCAGTCCACAGTTCTGCTAGGTGTCATGGTTCCCTGAGTAGTCACCTCCCTCATCTCCTGTTCCTACCTCTCAACGATTCTTGTCTACCTTCTTAAGATAGTGACTTACCTTCCTGTGTCCTGTGCACAGTTAATTCTGGAGAGGGATGAGATTTAAGGCACAAGAGAGTAATACTGAGTCTGCTGAATGGGAATGAAGATGCCACCTCCATTTCTACAAACACTGAGGTCAAGGATCGGGGGCTGCCGGGTCATTTATGGTCCTGGGTTGTACCTACCTTTGGTTGGGTTGTTTTCGTTTGCTGATGGACTTTAGGTTTAGGTTTCTGCAATTAAAATGGAGGAGGGGGGATGTAAGGAAAAGCCAACAGCCATGAAAACATTCCTGTATCTCAGCTCCCCAGCCTTCTCCAGGTCCCCTTCTACAGTAGCTTGGGAGTTCCCTCTGCCACGTAGCATCCCCCCCAACCTGAGGTCAGTGAATCTGATAGTCTTACAACAAACAGAGCGCCCATGGCCAAGAGCCGGAGCTCAGGTGATCATTCCCCTTTGGTTGCTGCTTATCCAACTCCAACAGGCCCAGGGTGGCTAATGGGGGAGATGACCATGATGTCATAAGGCCAACTGTGACCCAGGGGCTCGATGGCCTCCTCCAGTATCACAGGTACTGGATGAAGGAAAAGCATCTTTCTGTTTCTAGCCAGGGATGACTGGAGTCCTCAGGGTGTGAGCTGTCCTGCTCTGAGAATGAATTATGGTTTGGCTATATCAGGTATATTCTGTCATTGGCCTTTGAGGGCTGTAGCTCTCATGACAGAAAGGTACCATGTGCCTCTTACATTCCACTCTCTGCCTTTCCCTTGGGATGGGGAAAGTCCTTTAAGTGGACGCATGATGTGTGGGAGAGTCTCTTATTCATCTCTTTATTGCTGTGGTAAAATACCTGGAGAATTTTACAGGAGGAGGAAAGATTTCTTTCTTTTTTTTTTAAATTCTCAGTGTTGTATTTTATGTATGTGTTTTGCCTATATGTATGTTTGTGCACCCAGTGCGTCCCTGGTGCCTAAGGGGGTGAGAAGAAGGCATTCGATCCTCTGGAACTGGAGTTGCAGATGTCTGTGAAGTCCAATGTTGGTGCTGGGATTCAAACTTGGCTCCTCTGCAAGAGCAGTAAGTACCCCCAACTGTTGAGTCGTGTGCTGGCTTAGTTTAATGTCAACCGGACACAAGCTACAGTCACTGGAGAAGAGGGAGCCTCAGTTGAGAAAATGGCCCCATAAGATTAAACTAGGCTAGAAGTGGGGTGGGAGGGATGGAGTAAAGGAGCGGGGGTGGTGGCCTCATGGGTGAGTTCTAAGGACAGCCAGGGCTACACACAGTGAAACCCCGTTTCTAAAAACAAACCAAACCAAACAGGGGGTTAGAGTGATGGCTCAGTGGTTACAAGCACTGACGGCTCTTCCAGAGGTCCTGAGTTCAACTCCCAGAAACCACATGGTGGCTCACAACCATCTGTAATGGGAACTGATGCCCTCTTCGAGAGTGTCTGAATATAACTACAGTGTACTCATATATAAATAAAATAAATCTTAAAAAACAAACAAACAGATTGGGTTGTAGGGCACTTTCTCTCTCTCTCTCTCTCTCTCTCTCTCTCTCTCTCTCTCTCTCTCTTGGTTTTTCGAGACAGGGTTTCTCTGTGTAGCCCTGGCTGTCCTGGAACTCACTTTGTAGACCAGGCTGGCCTCGAACTCAGAAATCTGCCTGGTAGGGCACTTTCTTAATTAGTGATTGTTATGGGATGGTGGCTCAGGGTTCTATAAGAAAGCCAACTGAGCAAGGCATGTAGAGCAAGCCAGAAAGCAGCATTCCTCCATGGCCTCTGCAGCAGTTCCTGCCTCTAGATTTCTGCCCTGATTGAGTTCCTGTCCTGACTTCTTCAATGATAAACTCTGATGTGGAAGCATAAGCTAAATAAACCCCTTTCTCACCAACTTGCTTTTGGTCATGGTGTTTTATTACAGCACTATTTATTTATTTATTTATTTATTTATTTACTTCTTACTTATTTATATTTTTGTGGTCTTAAGGATCAAACCTGGGTGTCAGGAGCCATCTAGGAGAGGATAATGCTAAGGGACAACTTTCCCAAGATGGTCCACCATTTTTGCATGGACTGCGAGGGATGAGGCCTCCTGAGACAGGGCCCTAGAGACTTTGTCTCAGGATTGATTCTTGCTATTGATATGCCTTTCTTGTCATTATTAATTAATATAACAATTTCTGGCACCAGCATACCCTACTGGACAGATTTTCTGCAGATCAACGAAGATGTACTCTTTTGTAGCAATGCTATGTAGACAAATAGATGATTTCTTAATCCCTAATAGTGATTCCACAGAATTCCTAAACTTATACAAGTGATGTTGAAACCAGCTATAAGAAAAACTATAATTAAGACTCTCTAATCCTTCCGGTGTCACAAGCTATTTGCACAAAGAAAGCAGGCATGAAACAGATTTACAATTAAGGAAAACATTCCTCTAGTTGTACAACCATTATCTGATAACTAAAAGCGGCAGGCTGGGAACAGTTTACTGTAGGTGTAAGGACAGAAGATCTCTTTATATAGACAAAACTTCAATGCTAATGAGACAGTAGGCAGATGATTTGCCTCTGACATCCTGTGTTAACTTAGACCTAAGAATTATAGTTCTAAACTTTTACTAAACCTGTGGAGCTAGTGGCAGACAATTTTTAGTTATCTAGTCTCAATGGAAACACATGTAAGCATATTAGCTGTTACTTCTTATTCAGTTTATGATTTGAATTTATATTTAAGCTTGTGAACTTTGGGGGGAGGGGAAAGATGCTTGGAGTTCCATGTGATCACATATCCTGAGAAAGTGTAATAAAAACTGAAGGCAAAGACAAGAGAGACAGGATCCCCTATTTTTTTTCTTTCCAGCCTGTGTTGAGTATTCCTTTCAACAATAATTTTCCAAAGAGAAGCCATTATACAAAGAATGGTGTTCTCGTCACTGGGGTGACGTCACTGGGGTGACCTGTTTCAAAGGGTCAGATAGTTTTCTAGGATGATGCCAAACCAGCATTATTGATCTGTCCCCATTGCCACTTCTGGCTATATCTCCTCATTTCAAGGCGTTGCTCATTTCCTTTTAACTTCGGTCAGGTTCAGCCCCTCCCTAGGCAAACTTGGTTTGACTCCTTCACTTCTGTACCAGGTGGTCTGTCAGTTACTGTACGTCATGTGACTTACAAGACTATGACCCTTGATGGCTACTTGTGAACCACTCTCTAATTTACCCTTCTCTACTTAAAAAAAAAAGATTTATTTATTTTATGTATGTGAGTGCTCTATCTACATGAACACCTGCATGCCAGAAGAGGGCATCAGATCCCAGTGTAGATGGTTGTGAGCCATCATGTGGTTGCCAGAAATTGAACTCAGGACTTCTGGAAGATCAGTCAGTGCTCTTAACCACTGAGCCATCTCTTCATCCCTGCCCTTTTTTATTTTTTTAAATCAGTTTTTAAGTTGACATTCATAATAATGGGTTTCATGGTGACATTCTCATATATTAGTGTCATTATAGTTTGCTCTAATTTGTGCTCCTTCCCTAACTCCCTCCCCTGTGCCCTCTGTCCCTTTTGCTGGTTCATCTCTCTCTTCAGTCTCTCATTCTGCTTTCATGTTTTCTTTCTTTCCTTCCTTCCTACCTTTCTTTTTCTTTCCTTTCTCTCTCTTTCTTTTCTTTCCTTTCTCTCTCTTTCTTTTCTTCTTTCTTTCTTTCCTTCTTTCTTTCTCTCTTCTTTCTTTCCTTTCTTTCTTTCTTTCTTTCTTTCTTTCTTTCTTTCTTTCTTTCTTTCTTTCTTTCTTTCTAAAAAGGTTTTATTTATTTTATGTATATAAGTACACTGCAGCTGTCTTCAGACACACCAGAAGAGGGCATCAGCTTCCATTACAGATGGTTGTGAGCCACCTTGCGGTGGCTGGGATTTGAACTCAGGACCTCTAGAAAAGCAGTCAGTGCTCTTAACCACTGAGCCATCTCTCCAGTCCCCTCACTCTGCTTTTTCATGAAGTCTCTTGAATTCACTACCCTGTCTTTCCACTGCAGTGCTCAAAGATCACTTTCCTTTCCCTCCTTCTCTTCCTTCCTTCCTTTCCCGCACTCCACAAACAATCACACTTTCTTTCATGTAGTGGTCAATACTTCACAAAAACAGTTACGGAAACAGTTGAAGAAAATCAAGTTCATCGCCCTCCTAGGTCATGGAAAAAGGTCCTTAGGTACCCGTGGGTTCACAGGGGATTCCCAGGTTTGATGCGAAGGCAGCTGAGAGAAGCAAGGAGAGAGGTTAGGTCCAGTCTTACTGCTTTTTCCGTGGAGAGATCAGACAGGGCAGGCCGTTAGCACTAGCTGGGTGGAAGTGTTGGAACCTTTGGAGTCAACTGTTGAAGGCCCTGGCACAGAGTACTACATCCCTGAAGCTGCCCTCTAGTGTGAAGTCATATATTAATCAGGGTTCTAACAGAACTTATAGAATGAATCTCTCTCTGTCATATATATATATATATATGATTTATAGGAATGATTTATAGACTGCAAACCTGTTAATCTGATAATGGCTGGCTAAGAATATAAAGTCCAAGAATCCAGTGTCTGTTGTCCCAGATCTCGCTGTTTCTCAATCAGGGAAGTACAGGCTCAGACCCCTATCAAGGACTATGTTTTTCCTCCCTTGATTGGCTTGCCAGTGGCTTGGGCACCCCAGCGGTGAGGCAGACATGCAGTCTGACAGTACTTCATTCCAGATATAGTCAAATTAACAACCAAGAATAGCCATCGCAGGTCGGTAGACTATACATGCTCGGGACCTGATAAAGAACTTGGTACCCAAAACAGCAGACTTAGGAGCTAGAGCTGTCAGAAGTTGGTCAGGGAAAGCTCTGTATATCTTGAGGGACCCCTCCTGCCAGCTCTGTGCAGAGATACACCTGAATGAAGAGAGTGTGTCAGCAGAGAATTCCCCAGGGGAACAGCAAGAAAAACGGCCTGAGATGGGAGCAAGCTTAGGTTGGCTGTTTGGGATGCTTGCTGACAGGCAGAATGAATAGGTAGGATAGGAACCATGAACCCAGAAAAGGAATGGATACGTTCCGGCCCTTAATCCATATCCTGATACCTACCCACTTTTCCCCCCTTTTCAACAATGTGTCTTTCTTTATACTCACCCCTTATTGCAAGGGCCAGATGCACGGTAGAGACCAGGGTGGGGATGTAATGTTTTCAAGGGTGAACTGATTGTTAATATGTATTATATACAAGGAAGATGTTCCCTTTAAAAAATGCCATACCTAGGGACTGCAGAGAAATGGGTCAACAGTTAAGGGCACTGGCTGCTATCCCAGAAGACCTAGGATTGCTTCCATACAACCATACAATGGTTCACAACCACCTGTAACGCTAGTTCTCTAGGGTCAGAAGCCCTATTCTGGCATCTAAGGGCACCAGGTATGAAAGTGATACACATGCATGCATGCAGGCAAAATACCTGTATAATAAAAGAAAAATTAAAAAATTTAACTTGAAAAAGTCTACCCTTGGTGTCTATGATGGCTGTTGTTGGTTTTCAACTTGACTATACCTGGAATTAAGCAAAAACCCCATTTTCCTGGGTACACCTGTGAGGGAGTTCTAGTTAACTGGAACATTTGAGATAGGAAGAAGACCGACCCTATAACTGGGCCATACCTTCTCCTGGCAGCCTACATAAAGGACAAGGAAGAAGGAAGCTTTTGCTCTTTGCCTGCTTGCCCTTGCTCACAGTTTACTGGCATTACAGCCTACTTCTTCAGGATTCCGACATATACTGAAGACCGGCTGAGAAATCCAGCCTGCTGGACTCAACAACTGCTGGATTCTCAGACTTTCCATCCATAAGCCACTCTAATAAATATACACAGATTCATTCTGTTGGTTCTATTCCTCTAGAGAATTCTGATTAATCCAGTACCTGATTCAAAAATTAAAACAAAAGACAGAAAAAAACCAAACAAAACACCATACATACCCATGATCTATGGGAAATTTCTAGGTCCTGGTTCATCTTCAGCAACTCACTGAAAGACCTGTGTCTTTCATGCAAGGGGAACTTGCATCTCGTCAGGGCTAACTTCCTTTGGTTCTAGCTGAACCTACTCTCTCCTACCCATAATACTTTTGCTATCCTATTTATACACTGAAATCAAAGTACTCTCCTGTCCAATGATACCGAGAAGGTGCAAAGACAGGGCCAGACCAAACAAAGCCAAAAGGACTATGGGGAAAGAGTTAAATCCAGAAGGCACTGGAAGATGAGCTCCTCTGTATTGCACAGTTTAGGGGACATCATTTAAAGGGACATCAGTGGGTCAGGGTTTCTGGAGTTGGTCACACGACAGACACCTGAACCCTACGCCACCAATATTCCAACCAACATTGCTAATCAGTCATAGCCCCTGATCATTTAGACTTGAGGCCCTCACTTTCTCTGTCCCCAGGGAGTAGAGACATTCTCTCCTGAGCAAACTTGGGCTTTAAGTCAACAGACATTTTCCTGACCCATTGTTGAAACTTGTCTTACAGCAGCTTGTCTTACAGCAACCCAAGAGACACCTATTAGGAGCAACACGGGTCAGGGTCTGTTCTTCATCATTATTGGGAAAGGTATGCAGCCTGATAGATAGCCTATACATCTGTAACTCGAAAGCTTTAGCTTTCCTGCGACCTCATAGAAGACCTGGCGCGTGTTATGATTTTTGCAAATGTAGTTATGATTCCTGGACTGTTGCAGTTTGTGGTCAGCGTTGTGCAAAACGGAGGTAACACTTACGGATGAGCCGCATTTGCACCCAGGACTGCAGCTTCACAGTGGCAGCGGCGGAGGCGTATACTCACCTCAGTCTGTAGCGCATCACCTCATGTAACTTCCTCCCCTGCAGCCTGGCCTTTGCCTCTCTCCACCAGCACTGAATGGTCCAAGCGTTGAGGGCTGCAAGCAGCAGGGTTCGGCGCACCAGTGTGCCTCGCCACCAGGCCTGGATCTTGACGCCTGCCAGCATGACGTTATCAGGCAGCTGCTATATTTTGAAGAGAGGTGACATGGAAAACAAAGGACCCTTGGCCCTCAGACACCCCAGTCTCAGAATACTCTGGGAAACGGAGAAGGTTCTCAGAGGTCAGGGAAGGCATTTGGTATTACCTCCCCTGCCTCCCACTCTATCGGTTTTTTGAGACAGAGTTTCTCTGTGTAGCCCTGGCCACCTGGCTTTCCATGGAGCTGGGTTGGCCAGTTTAGGACAATAGTCCTATGTTCTATAGAACCCTCTTGGATCTGACAACCACCAGGGCCCCTCCCTCCTTTTGGCTTTAATCTACAACCTGCCCCCTCACTCTGTCAGGCCCCAATGTTTTCTTCCCCTTTAGTCTGTGACCTTTCCCTTGTAATTTACACACACACACACACACACACACACACACACACACTCACACACACACGCACACACACACTCCACACTCTTGCATAATTTTGGACATGCATGCTTCTATAATCAGAGTCAAAAGGCATAGTAATTAGATCATGCTTGGAGCATACATTCCCTGAATATCCTATGGTATGGGCCACAAAAGAAGCCATCAGCTGGGGTGTCATGGATCAAGACACATGTAGATGAGAGATCCACCCCAACACTGGGGTCCTGCACCACTTACCTCTAGCTGGGAGGGAAGTTTCCCCAACTCAGTTCCCTCAGATCTATCTGCCTCTTTAGTTTCACATTCCTCTTCTTGGATTTGCTTCTACAATCAGAGTCAAAGGGCAAAGTAATTAGATTGTTCTGTGTCCAAATCCGTGTGTGTACTAATACGTACACGACCCTGTTTGGCTATTTATTTCCAAAACACATCCCCTCTCCCAGCATACATAGTTCATATTTCAACTCTTTGGGCTCCCCAATCTTTGCAGCTCAGTCATCTGCCTCTCTAAGGCTAACAAGGCAATGGGTGAGACAGTCAGGACTAAGCAAGCCCTATTCATAGCAGCATTGGAGAGGGTGACTTTGCCCCAGTAAGCTTGGACAGTCTTGGTTTCTGATGGTTGTTCAGGGTGATGGTTTGACTCAAACCTTCCACTCACACATGTATCATGCTTGGAGCATAAATATCCTGAGTATCCTATTGTATGAGCCACGGAAAAAAGCCATCAGCCTGGGTGACATGAATCATGACATGTGTAGATCAGAAGTCCACCCCAACACCACCTACCTCTGCCTGGGGGGGACATTCCATTTTCACTGAATCACTCCTCTCAAGTATGGCTTTATCTGCCGCTTCAGCTTCAGCTTCAGTTTCTTCATCTTGGATTTGCTTCTATAATCAGAGCCAAAGGTCAAAGTAATTAGATGGTTCTGTGTCTAAGTCTGTGAGGATTCTAATATGCACACAGTGCTTTGTCCGGCCAGCAAGCCTAACTCACACAGGCCTTGTTATCCTGACCACTAGTGGAAACCCGCCTTCCCCTGCATATCACTTGATGCCCATTGACTGATTTGAATCTGATTTTTCTAATGTGAGTCTGGCCCTGGTGTTACCAGTGTCTTGGAAAGGGTGTGGCACCACACCCTGCTAGACCTCCTTGAGCCACCCTCAGTTCTCTTGGAGACTGACCTTCTTTTGCCAGCCACACAGAGTCAATGGCTTCTCTTGGAAGAGTCCAATCAGCCCCTCAGTAGCCTTCATCAACAGTGGGAACCCCACCCACCCGAACGCTGTGTTGTCCCCCAACCCCTGCTCTGTGCTCTTTACCTCCTCTCTCAGGAGCACACACTTACCTAGCTTTGGAACCTCTGGATCTTCTGTTCTGTGGGATGGGTAGACTGTGGTGTCACCAGTTACCTGTGCCCTGGTGTTACCAGTTTCTTGGTAAGGGTGTGACACCAGACCCTGCTAGACCTTCTTGGGTGTGGTGGTTTGAATATGCTTGACCCAGGGAGTGGCACTATTAGAAGATATAGCCTTGTTGGAGGAAGTGTGTCATTATGAGTGTGGGCTTTAAGACCCTCATCCCAGTGCCCTGGAAGCCAGGCTTCTCCTGTTTGCCTTTGGAACAAGATATAGAACTGTCAGCTCCTCCTACACCATGCCTGCTTGGACACTGCCATGCTCCCTTGATGATAATGGACTGAATCTCTGAACCTGTAAACCAGCCCCAATTAAATGTTGTCCTTATAAGAGTTGCCTTGTTTATGGTGTCCGTTCACAGCAATAAACTCTAAGTCAGAAGGTGATACCAGCGACTGGGGGGTTGCTGTGGTAGATCTGACCACGCCTTTGTTTGGAAGAATCTGGATTTTGGAACTTTAGATTTGCAGAGCAGTGGAATACTTTAAGTGGGGCTTAATGGACCATCCTAGTAGGAATTTGGAAGACTTTGTTGCTGAGAGTGAATTGAACTATGCAGACTGGGACCAAGAATTTTCAGTGGGGAAGAATTTCAGTATGTGGAGCAGAGACTGTTTTTGAGGTATTTTGGTGAAGAATATGGCTGCTTTTTGCCATCGTCCAGAGTCCTGCCTGAGGCTAAGGGGAAGAGATTTAGATTAGTGGCTTTGAAAAAGGAAGTCTCAAAACAACCTGGTATAAATTTTGTTGTGTGGTTACTAACGTTTACTCTTATGAAGAGTGTTTTAATGAAAGGAAAAATAGCAAATACTTGGTTTAAAGAATTAAAGGAGCATCAGGAAAATAGAATGGAGCTGTCCAGATATGGTGGTATACACCTTTAATGCCAGAAGACAAAGCCAAATAAATCTCTGAGTTCAAGGTCAATCTACAGAGCAAGTTCCAGGACAGCCAAGCTTAGGCAGTAAGGGAGCTGAAAACAAAAAACTGGTAATAAAATAAGGGAGGAGGGGTATGTCCCAGCCCTAGCTAGCAGCAGACAGAACTCAGTAGCTTTGACCTTGTGGCCCTGACTTTAGAGTCCAGAATAGAAGGGACTCTTTGGGACTGTTGATGCTGGTTATCTGGAGCTAAGAAATTAGTGGTGATTAAGAAGAGACCAGCATCACTGAGATAAAATCTGGGAAGTATTTTCTGAGAGCACAAAGAAGCTATGTTCTAGAGACAGCCCCCTCATGCTGCAGCTGAATTTTAGTAATGTTTAAGAATCACTCAGGTGGTACTGGTTTTGAAGATATGAAGGGGTCATGGAGAGCAGCTGAGGCTTGCCACTGAGAGGTCAGTGAAGGAAATTGGTGAAGATGTAGCCTCAGTTGTAGTTGATGGTCCAGGCTTGGAGGGGTCATGGAAAGAAGTTGAGGCTCGGCATCATGAAGAGAGCCCTATGAAAGGCTATTGGTGAAGCCTAGTTGCAGCAGAAGACCTCAGTGTATGGAGATGCCAGTACCATGGGATGAGCACCAAGAACAGCAGCAGCAGTGGAGTGAAGTTAACCTGAGCCTAGAGTGCTACAGAGGGCAGAGCTGTAGAAGTGACCCAAGCCCTTTGGAGGAGCCCAGAAGATCATGTGTGGATCCTAGACATTGGAACAAGAAACTGTAATGTTGAAGTTGCCTTGGAGACCCCAAGATGGTCCAGATGCCAGAGCTGTGGGATACCTGCTGAGGAAAGCTGCTAACAGGGAGTGGAACCAGCCCAGCAGAAAAAGTTCACTAAAGAAAAAAAAAAGGAGTTGAAGATCTGAAGACCACTTTGCCATCAGCCATGGAGATGCGAAGTTTGGAGTTTGCCCAGCTGGTTCCTGTCTTACTTTGGGGATTACAGTTAAGTGATTGAATGAATCTCAGAAGAGACTTTGAACTTTGGACTTTTAATATTGTTGAGGACTGCTATAGACTATGGGAACTTTTCAAGTTGGACTAAATATATTTTTTATTATGCTATGTGCTATGGCTAGGTATGGCCCCCATAGACTCATGTGTTTGAACAAGCCTATGGGGGCAAGGGAGTAGACTGTGATGGTTTGTATATGCTTGGCCCAGGGAGTGGCACTATTAGGTGTAGCCTTGTTGGAGGAAGTGTGTCTTTGTGGGTGTGAACTTTAAGACCCTCATCCTAGTACCCTGGAAGCCAGGCTTCTGTTTGCCTTCAGAACAAGATGTAGAACTTTCAGCTCCTCTGCACCATACCTGCCTGGAGGCTGCCATGATCCCGCCTTGATGATAATGGACTGAACCTCTGAATCTGTAAGTCAGCCCCAATTAAATGTTGTCCTTATAAGAGTTGCCTTGGTCATGGCATCTGTTCACAGCAGTAAAACACTCTCTGGGACCTCCCAGCCCCAATCTTTGCTGCTCAGTCACCTACCTCTCTATGGCTAACAGGCAATGGGTAAGACAGTCAGGACTAAGCAAGCCCTATTCATAGCAGCATTGGAGAGGGTAACTTTGCCCCAGTAAGCTTGGACAGTCTTGGTTTCTGATGGTTGTTCAGGGTGATGGTTTGACTCAAACCTTCCACTCACACATGTATCATGCTTGGAGCATAAATGTCCTGAGTATCCTATTGTATGAGCCATGGAAAAAGCCATCAGCCTGGGTGACATGAATCATGACATGTGTAGATCAGAAGTCCACCCCAACACCACCTACCTCTGCCTGGGGGGGACATTCCGTTTTCACTGAATCACTCCTCTCAAGTATGGCTTTATCTGCCTCTTCAGCTTCAGCTTCAGTTTCTTCATCTTGGATTTGTTTCTATAATCAGAGCCAAAGGTCAAAGTAATTAGATGGTTCTGTGTCTAAGTCTGTGAGGATTTTAATATGCACACAGTGCTTTGTCTGGCCAGCAAGCCTAACTCACACAGGCCTTGTATCCTGACCACTAGTGGAAACCCGCCTTTCCCTGCATACCACTTGTTTGCCCATTGACTGACTTCAATCTGATTTTTTTAAAGTGAGTCTGGCGGACCCCTTCATCAACAGTGGGAACCCACCCACCCAAACGCTGTGTTGTCCCCCAACCCCTGCTCTGTGCTCTTTGCCTCCTCTCTCAGGAGCACACACTTACCTAGCTTTGGAACCTCTGGATCTTCTGTTCTGTGGGATGGGTAGGCTGTGGTGTCACCAGTTACCTGTGCCCTGGTGTTACCAGTGTCTTGGAAAGGGTGTGACACCAGACCCTGCTAGACCTCCTTGAGCCACCCTCAGTTCTCTTGGAGACTGACCTTCTTTTGCCAGCCACACAGAGTCAATGGCTTCTCTTGGAAGAGTCCAATCAGCCCCTCAGTAGCCAATTCCAAACTGCCCCCAGACCAGCTGCTCTGAGCTTCGATGAACTTCGTGGACTTCGTGAAGACACTTTTGTGATATGTATGTATGTATATGGATAGACAGCTATCCATCCACTCATCACCATTTACCCATCCATCCATCATCTATTTATCTACCCATCTATCATCCATCTATCCATCCATCCTCCTTCCACCTATGTATGTATGTATCTATCTATGTATCTATCTATGTATCTAATTATCTATCCATCCATCTATCATCTACCCATCTATCTATCTATCCATCCATCCATTGATCTCATTTATCTATCTATCCATCAGTTTACAGCTTTGACTTATTTACTTTGTCTTGTCACATTTACCTTCTATGCTTTAGGGATTCCATATCATTGTTGCCTATGGATTGTTCCTTCTCACACTCTTTTTTAAAGTGCAATATATGTTTTTGAAACGATACGTTTATTTTCTGATATTCCTGTGTTTGTGTAAGAGGGTGAGGAGGTCAGGGTGTGGGCTCAGCATTTAGATTGAGTGTCTGCTGGGCATTCTAGTTTTGTTGTTGTTTCTGGATGTCTGTGTTTCCTTGGACAAGTGACCCTGAAGCACATTTTAGGCAGTGACTGGAGATTTTCTTGTACAGATAGCTTGTGTCTTGTTCATTTATTTCATTAAAAAACAAACAAACAAACAAACAAAAATAGGGCTGGAGAGATGGCTCAGTGATTAAGAACACTGACTGCTCTTTCAGAGGTCCTGAGTTCAGTTCCCAGGAACCACATGGTGGCTCACAATCATCTGTAACAGGATCCAATACCCTCTTCTGGTGTGTCTGAAGACAACTCCAGTGTACTCATATAAATAAATAAATAAATAAATAAACAAACAAACAAACAAACAAACAAACAAATTCTTTCTAAAGATATCTAAAAGTGTATTTCTCTTCATTGCTCTCATTTTAACTCCATTTCCCCCTTGACCTGAACATCAATAGACTGCACAATAAACACAGCTGGACAAAGAAGAGACAGACTTTAAGAGTCAGCCAGTGAGGACATGAAGTCCTCATCCCACTGAGGACGGTGTTCAGGTGGAGAAGTTGTCTGGCAAGTGCTGGGGATGAGATGAATGGACATCAATGTGGAAGATGGCAGGGCAGATGGAGCGGGGCAGGACAGGTATCCACAGAAAGGAACACCTGAAATGGGGTGTCAGAGCTTCAGCGGGGGTGGGGTGGGGGTGGGGGAGGGGCATGGGGACAGAAGGATCAGATAAATAGCTGTGGCGGTGGGGCAGGTGGTCATGAGAGGTGAGAGGGAGCGACCACGTAGAACCACTATGGGTAGTTATCAATGACTGCTGTGTCTGCTCTCTCAATGCTTAATTTCTCAAAATTCATGTTCATTGTTACGACGGGAGCGAGGCGTGAAGGATTACCTGTTTTAAAGAATTGCACATGTTGTGAAACTGGTCTAAGTTGCAAACTCAGATATGGGTGACAGGCAGGATGGAGGCTGAAGTCTCCAAGGATGAGAAGCTGGTGTGTGTGTGTGTGTGTGTGTGAGAGAGAGAGAGAGAGAGAGAGAGAGAGAGAGAGAGAGAGAGAGAGCCTTGTCAGCTGATTTTGGAGTGTTTAAGAATGTCACTGTGCTTAGGTAGGAGGGGACTATACGCACCATAGAAAATTGAGGACTAAGGGTCGGGGTATGTGTCAAAAAGTGAGATCTGAACTATTTTGCATTCCCCTTCCCCACCCGCCAGCCCCGTAAGAAGCAATAGGAATTCCCAGTGTGTTTGTCATGTCAAACCTGTGGGTCTCTAACAATCACCCCTTTTCCTGGTGCTTCTGAGGACAAAGGGGAGGGGAGTGAGGGGTCTATCTGTACCTTTTTGTCTTGCCCATAGCTATGGACCTATATTGTTCTTGTGTATCAAGTGGGGTTATACTTGCCATATAGACTTTCCTGGGGGAACTTTGGAGAGAGACCTCCTTCTGTGTAAGAAGCAAAGGGTCCTTACAAGAAAGAAACTTTGAATCTATAGTGTTTGACTCTGTCCTGAGCCCAGGATGCTGCTCACACAGCGTCCTAGACATCCAGGGTCTCCCTCACTTCATGTCTATTAATGTCTACACAGTGTCCTAGACACCCAGTTTTAGCATTTCTTCTAGGCTCCGCCCCACAGTTACCTGAGGCAACACCCAGGTATGTTTGACTCACTATAAAAGGGGTTCCTTGCCCCCTCCTCTCTCTCTTGCTCTTCTCCCTCTCTTCCCTCTCTGTCCGTTTCTCCCCATTCTTCTCCTCCCTCTCTCTCCACATGCTCATGGCCAGCCTCTACTCTCCTTTCTCCCTCCTCCCCCTCCCCCTTTCTCTGTCTCTGCTACCCCCTCAAGTCCCCTTCCCATGCCCTAAATAAACTTTATTCTATACTATACTGTCTTGTAGCTGGTACCTCAGGGGAAATAGATGCCTCAACATGGTCCCTCAGAGGCACCCCTTCCTCCCTTCCCCCCACCATACTGCACCTCCACCAAACATATCCCTTTCCTCTTCATTCTTTTTATAAAACAGAACACCCAGGGTCTCAGTCACCTCATGTCTATTAATGTCTACTGCTGCCTTTCAAATCACTCCATAACCTTTGGGGCTCATCATCCCCACCACCTACCTCCCCATTTCTCACCACTCCGGGTTTCTGTGCACTGTTTGCCTTGGAGGGGAGACAGGTCAATGGGGTGAGAGCTGGCTCCCCCAAGTTTAGGGACAGTGAGACCATGGGATCCATCATCTCAGTTTCTTGCCTACCTCCAGTTGCACCTTGTTGACGTTTTCTGTTTCTTCTGGTGTTTCCTTTTTCTTATCTTGATCAAGTTCCTGAGATCAGAATTGGGTTGGTAACTGTGGTGGTTTGAATGAGAACAGTCCCGCCCCCCAATCCCCCACAGGCTCACAGATTTGAATGCTTGGTCGCCAGAGGGTGGCACTATTTGAAAAGGAGGAAGTGTGTCACTGGGGGTGGGGTGGGGGTGGGGCTTTGAGGTTTCAGAAAGCCCATTCTAAACCCAGAGTCTCTCTCTCCCAACTGTCTGTGGATCCATACACAGACCTCTGAGCTGCTTCTCCCGTGCCATGTCTGCCTGTATGCCACCAAAATGGGCCAAACCCCAGAAACTGTAAACAAGCCTCAATCACATGCTTTCTTTTACGAGAGTTGCCGTGGTCATGGTGTTTCTTCGCAGCAACAGAATCATGACAGGGACAGTTGGGTCAAAGGCAAGACTAGTTTCTCTTGGTTGTGTCTAATGGCCCAGCTCCATATTCTATGCCTGAGTCCCCTGGAGAGTCATCCAGGACTTTGGTCTGTCAAGGATATGTCTTTACCCCAGGGCAGGTGAGGCTGGCAAGTCTTACACAACCCTGACTGACCATGGTGGGAGGGCCCCAGCTTCAGATGTTCATTCCTCTCTAGGTGTTGCTCCTTTGGCTTCAGCGGGGGCCGGGCAGGTGGTGAAGGAGGAGCTGGCTATGACGTCACAAAGATGCCTGTGACTCACAGACCACGTTGTCTTCTACTAGCTCAAAGATGCTTGGTGGAGAGAGTTCACTGGACCATTTACTCTCCTGCCAGGGGTGGATCAGGGATGTCGGGATGTGTGAGTTTTTGCTACCCCAATGATGACTGACTCATCTCAGGGCCCATCCTGTCACACACCATTGGGAATACCTGTTGTTGTCACAGGAAGGGACATGGGCCTTCCTACCCTCCTGACTCAGGCTGGGTTTCCCTATCCTCTCTGCCCATCTTCCGAGGTGTCTGTCTCTAGGTACTTCCTGGCAGCCCTCTGGAATGTTTTCCGATGACGGGGACCAGCAGTTGCTCTTCATGGCACTTTTCCAGCTTTCCACGACCTTTCAGCCTCAACTCGGCCTTCTTTCATCTTCTCCCGATTTCTGCTTTGCTCTGCATCCCTTCTGAGCTGCTCTCTGGAGCTGTTCAGTTGCAGGTTGATGCTACCGTCACTGTCATGGCTGCCATCACAGGGGAAGAGGCAATTTTGCCGTTATTGATGCTGCTTGCCACCGGCACGTAGTGCTGCGGCCCTGCTGATGTCTCTGCTGTCACTCTAGCGTGGCACCTGTCATAGGTATTGCTGCTGCTATCAGACTTCTCCAGCTCTGCTCCCTCTTCATTACCACGGCTCTTATGTGGCCCCACGGCTGCTGTCACTGATGCTATTACCTCAGGGTAGCGGCTGCTGTCATTGATGCTACTACATTCTCAGCTGGCTGCTGCTCCTGATGCTCCAGCTCCACCGTTGCAACCGCTAAGGCTGCTGGACACTCCCTTGGCTGCACTGTTAGCACTGTCCTGGCTCTTGGCCATTCCTGTGATTCAGCTATTGCTCATGGTAGAGCTCTTCACAAATCATCTTGTCTGTCCCTTTGGACCAGACGGAACAGTCACTGTGAGGTTACTACGGCATGTGCTCCCTCTCGGGTCTGGGTGGAAAAGTTGCAGGTTCCTTAGAGTCCCACCAAGTGCTGTGACAACAGATGACTTCAGAGCGGACTTAACTCATTCACCTTTAGGATCTGGGGTGATAGTTCAGGTGACTGCCTGGCTGAGAGTTCTTTGTTCAAGGTTGAGAAGGCATTAAGGACAAGTTAAACTGCTGTCAATGAGGACGTCAAATTGCCCCTCCCATCCAACGTCATAGCTTATTAGTAGGAAAAATAAGCATCAGAAAGTTTAAAGGACTTTTAAATTTGAAAAAAAAAATTAAAATATAATTAACACAATTTCCCCTTCCCTTTCCTTCCTCAAATCCCTCTCTTGTCCCTGTTTCAAACCTCTCTCATATTTCCCCTCACCCCCATCTCAAGCTGACCCATTCTATCCTGGGTCTGTGTGATGGTTTGAATATGGAATGTCCCTTGTAGGCTCCTGTTTTGAAGGCCAGGTTCTTAGGTGGTAGCCCTGAGGTGGGGGATGCTAGAACTTTGGCTGGTGGGGCCTACCTCTGGCAGATAGGTCAGTGGGCACATTCTGGAGGTTGTATTTGGTCCTGGCCTGTTCCTCTGTACCGATTTTTATTTTCTGGTGCTTTGAGAGAGGGATTTCCGGTTCCCCATACCCACCATGAAGTGCCTAGAAATGAGGAGTCCTGTGACAATGAACTGAAACCCCTGAAATCACCCAAATTGTGAGCCAAAATAAATCTTTCTTCCTTTTAATGGGGTGTCACAGGTGTCTGTTGTAAGGACAACAAAACCAGAAGACAGTTTAGTCTCCATCCCAGGCCTGTTCACAAGAAGTACTTCTTGAATCCCAGCCTTCTGTTGGAGAAGTTTTGCTAAGCCCTTTCCCCAAGCTGTCGTCTGCCTTCGTGCCTTTCCACGGTTGTCTGTTAGTCCACAGACAGGATTGATTTTATGTTGAGGCTTGTTGACATTTAATTTTAGCCTCTGTGTTAGCATCATGAACACAGCTGTTCACATCTCTTCAGTGATTCTAAGCAAGCAACGAAAACAACCAGAGCCCCCTGCCCAGGCTTCTCCCCCTGCCTAAGCTTCTCCCCCGTGCCCAAGCTTCTCTCAAGTGTTTCCCCATCATCCAGCTTCTTTTAACTATTATTTTCAGCCCCATAAACCTCACTAACACGTTGTATTGAAAATCATAGTTTCCATTTTCAAGGCTCTCTCTCTGTCGAGTTCATTCTGTGTGGATAAAGACTTAGTTTGCCCTGCTCTCAGTATGCGTATAGTACGCCCTTTTGTAATAGACCAGTATTACATCACTGTGACTGCTCTCCACTCAGGAATGGTGCCTCATGAGAGCACAGCCTTTCCAGAACTTTCCTTTTGTTTGCTCAGAGCCTTTCCTTTCCTAATTCGCCCTCAGACTGAGGGTAAGTTGAAGATTTTCTGTCTCTCCCTCCTTTTCTCCCTCCCGCTTTCTCTCATTTGCATCAGCTGCTCTCCTTCGAGCTGCCAGCATCCTCCCCATTGCTTCCTGTTCTCTCTGGGCAGACTCACCTGTGTCCTGGATCCTCAGATCCTCAGTGCCGGTGCAGCAGGCTTTCATCAGTTCTTCTGGAGCTGGATTTACAGTGCTCGTGAGCCACTGGAGATGGGTGCTAGGAACTGAGCTGGGGTCATCCGAAAGAACAACTGATGTTTTTTCATGCTGATCCAAGCATGTAGTTTCAAACACACGTTTTCTCATCGACTCTTACATTGCGCTCTGTAAGGGTCTGGTGCAACTTTTGCATGGAGATCTCCACGGAGTGACAGGAAGGCCGAGCTGCACACCAGGCCTCCCCATCTGGGATGCAGCCCCTGCTTTTACAGAGTGCGTCCTATCACACTTCCTAGGATGGAATGCATCTGAAAACTACCAGTGTACCTACAATTCCAACTGAAAATTTTTACGGTGGATGCCTTTCATCCCAGCATTAGGGAGGCAGAGGCAGGCAGATCTCTGCGAGTTCAAGACCAGCCTGGTTTCATGAAATCTAGTGCCACATAGTGAGACCCTGTCTTGGGAAGAAAAAAAAAAAAGATTATCAAATTAGTGGTGGCACATGCCTTTAATCCCAGCACTCGGGAGGCAGAGGCAGGCAGATTTCTCAGTTCAAGGCCAGCCTGTCTACAGACAGAATTTCTCTGTTTAGCCCTGGCTGTGGTGGAACTCACTCTGTAGACCAGGCTGGCCTCGAACTCAGAAATCCGCCTGCCTCTGCCTTCTAAGTGCTGGAATTAAAGGTGTGTACCACCGTGCCCAGTTGGAAGTTCATTTTATTTAACCCTGAGAAGCTGAAGTTTTGATAGCTCTCATCTTGAATTTTTCTACTTTTCTATTTTTAGAAAGCCTTTATTACATGGAAGATGCATTTCCTGATTTTCTAAATGTAGCTTTTGTCTGTTTGACAGTTGGTTTGTCTTTTTCCTACTTACCGGAGTTTTAGTATATATATTTTTAATACATTCTCATCCTCAGAAGTTTTTTTTAAGTTAATATGCTTTGGCTGTGCATAAAATGATATTTTTAAACCCATATACCTTTGCACTCTAGTTATATTTACCTTCATCACACTCCGGCCCTCCCCTTCCCCCTCCTGCCAGCTCCTCTCCTTCCAAACAGTGTCTATGTTGTGTGTGCCTGTGTGCATTCTCCTGTGTGTGTGTTGTTTGCCACACACAGCATGTGAAGGTCAGAGGACAGCTGTGGGGGTTAATTCTCTACGGCCATGTGGGTTCTGGGAATGAAACTAAGGCCTAGCTGGAGCAGTGCTGGAGAGTTCACTGTGGTGGCATGGATAAGGGAGAAGCAGCATGCTTACCAGCGCAGCTACCACTCAGGCCCAGATCAGGGGCTCTGGGTTAGCCTGTCCCCAAATCTATATCATCTGCCAATGGTTGGGATGTGTGAAGAAAGTGCCAGTCTTGCTGATCCAAAGCTGTAGGATCTCTATGACGCAGGACAACAACAGGATAATTGGGAGGAGCCCCAGTGAGGATCTGATACTGATGGTGTCACAGAAGCCAGAGATCTCAAACCAGACCAGGGACTCACTGCAACGGACATTTGCAAGGGAAAATGAATGGAGAGAGGGATAGAGTGGGACATGCTGTGATACACTACACAATGAGATGCTTTTTAATGCTTTGTTCTTGTTTTGTGTGTTCATTTTGGGGAGAGGTTGCAAGGGTGAAGGCTGGGTAAGTGGGAGCAGGGAGGTAAGCAGGACTGGGTGGATGATGTGAAATTCACAAGAAATAAAACTTAAAAAAAGAATACAAGATTTCAGGTGCTTGAATAAACATTTGTCCAAAAAGATATTTTACAAATGATCAGTATTCATAGAAGGATGTGGGGCGGTGAACTGTGAACAGACAGCCTGGTCTGCAGTCGAACACAGGCCTTGAACCCTGGAGACTGATAGTCTGCCTTCATGTGACAGTAGGAGTTTAGCCATGCCTCCTGGGCCCCTGGTTCCTGTCCTAGCTACAGCCTTCCACAGTCCCCCCCCCCCTAAGAGAGGTGTGTGGCTATCAGTCACATAGGAGCAGCACCAACCCCTGCCACATGCAAATAAGGTTTCCCCAAAGCTCTCAGACCAAACCAATGAGAAATACCTGTTGTCAATCCCTGACCCACCCCCAAACTGTATATAAGAATCCTATCCGGAAGGATTAAAGGTGTGAGAGAACAACTCTGTCCTAAGATCTGTAACACTTGGGAAGAGGTCTGCTCTCTTGAAACGCTGCTGCCTGAAGCTCCACCACACTCCTCACTGGCTAGTCGGATGGCCTCTCGTTAGCCCAGCCCATCCCGACTCAGTGCAGGGCAGCACAGAGTTACTGAGTAACCCAGAAGGCACAGCAGTAGAGCCGGAGGTGGAACTAACTGCAACAGCAGAAGCAGCAGAAATGACTTCTGTTCCCTGCCCGCACTCGCTTCCCTTCCCTAGAACTCTCGCATCAGGCCAGGCCAGAGATCTCCGTGGAAAGCCTGTGGTACACAGGCCTGCAGAAGGATGTGCAAAATCCTTAGTCGCTAAGCAAATGCAAATCAAAGCCCTCATGGAAGCACCATTCCAGGCTAGTGGGAGGGCAATAATTTGATAGAATGACATTTGTGGCTTTCTGTAATGGCCTCTGTCTGCTGCAGAGACATCTTTGATGAGGAGCGAGAGCATCATTTATCTGTGACCATAAGGAGAAGTTTTAGAATGCAGTTAGCAATTATTCTGGCTAGTAAAGTGTAGTGGATTTTTCTCTAAGAGCCAAGCATTAATCATTATTTTAATAATGTTTAACTGTCCTCTTGACAATGATTATGACCTGGCCCAGCAGTACCAACAACCTGCCAATCCCTTTCACGTGGCTGATGGTACTGTCAACTGCTAACCATTCGGAGTGACTTCAGTCAGAGGAGCCCTAAAGCATGCACACAAGTCATGACCAGTCCCTGCAGCAACAAGAAGGCATCCGGTGATACTCTGTGAAAAATCTGGGTACAGAGCCCTGTCCTCTTGCAGGTGGCTGTTTAATGGGGGGTCTGTAGATGATGGGTCCTGATGAGGAAGGACTTTGCATCCAGGATATCAGAGTCATTAGCTACAGCCAAATGATTTTGGTCAGAGAGAGCAACATAAACAGGGAAGACAGAGGAGGCCCCTCAAGGACGTGCTTGGGCAGAGATAAAGCTCAATGAAGAGAACTCTCTGGAGAGAACCCCGGGGGAACAGAAGACAAGTTCCACAAGCTGAATGGGAACAATGTTGGCATGCTCTGCTCGAGATGCTTAAATGGCTGGTAGTGTCTAAGAGGACACTGGGAGAGTTTGAAGGCTATGGCTGCATTGTGTAGGGTGGTGGACTAGGGTGAGGGAAGACTGGCAAACTTGTTCTAAGTAGGTGGAAAGACCTTAAGAGGACAAAGGAAAGAACAGCGTATTGAACAGCTAAGGGGAGTGGGCATCTGGCGGTGTTCCTGGTGACTCTTATCCTCAACTCTCCAGCCACACAGGCACTGTGTGGTCCAGGGCTCTCACATGCTCTGCCCTTGGGAGTTCAGACACACGCTGCTGCTGTCACCAGAGCAAGCTTGTGTGGTGCTGTGTGTCTGCAGTCCTTGCAGGGACTTGCTACTGGACAGGCAAAGACCCGTGTTAGAAGACCTGATCAGTTCTTTATTGGCAAGGATATGCAGTCTGATATACGACAAACCTGTGATCCCAGAAAGATATCAAGCCGTAAACGTAGTTTGTTTCCTACAAGTTCATAGCTGCCCTGGAAAAAGCCACGGGTGTGGCAGTTATACCAGCGCCACGACGCCTGGATGACACGGGTGGCGTAGCACAACCTGCAATAATTCTGGCGGATTTTCAGCATCCGGACCCACGACTGAATAAGGACGCAGGCCCTTGTTTCTTGTGCCATCAAGTGCAGGATTATCAGTCGATTCTTTTCCTGTCTTTTGGCCAGTATCTTCCTCCACCAGCATTGAATGATCCATGCACTGAGGGCGGCCCTCAGCAGTGAGCGTCTCACCAGGGTGCCTCGCCACCAGGCCTGTATCTTTCTGGCATTCTGTGTTTTTCGTGATAGATGCTGTAGGGATAGCTGTAGTGGGGTGTAAGGTGAGGAATGGTTTTAGTTTTCAGGGGTACAGCCACAGGTAGGTTACCTCCTTTAATTGTGTAAATGAACCCCTCTTCATGCAGTAATGGGGGGGGAGAGAGAGAGAGAGAGAAGAAGAAGAAGAAGAAGAAGAAGAAGAAGAAGAAGAAGAAGAAGAAGAAGAAGAAGAAGAAGAAGAAGAAGAAGAAGGAGGAGGAGGAGGAGGAGGAGGGAGAGGGAGAGGAGGAGGAGGAAGAAAAGAGAAGAAGAAGGAGGAGGAGGAGAAAGAGGAAGAGGAGGAGGAAGAAAAGAAGGAGAAGGAGGAGGAGGAGGTGAGCAAAGCATATTATATATATATATATATGTGCATGAAAAAAGAATGAAGCTATATTCCCAGAAGATGCCCTGACCCTACATCGCTAATCATGGTTTCCTCTGACATTTTTGAATGCTGAGCAGGGCAGGAGGATGAGCCACGGAAGCAGGAAGGCATGCTACCTCTGTTCTCCTTTGCGTTCCATATCAGTTAGTGAACAAGCAGCACAGTGACCTCTGAGTCCCCATGTCCCCATTTGTAGAATGCGGTACATTCGCGCTTGTGAGGGTTTTTGAAAATTTATTGTCTGCATGAGTGTTGTGTCTACACATATATTTGTACCATGTATGTGCCTAGTGTCCTCAGAGGTCAGAAAAGGGGCATCAAGTCCCCTGGAAATAGAGTTACAGACAGTTGCAAGCTACCATGGGGCTGCTGGAAACTGAAGCTAGATCCCGTGGAAGAGCAGCCAGTGTTCTTAACCACTAAGGCATCTCTCCAGCCCCTCACTTAGGTGCCTATAAACCTGGCTGGCCAATTTAGAGCAAGAACCTTATAGGATCTTTTGGGTAGAGGACCACATACTGAGACCAAGACTTCCTAGCAGGAACTTCCAGGAAATTGGCTTTCTTTACTCTGCCTCTCCTTCTCTCTCTCTCAGTCTTGTCATCTGCTACACCCCGACCCCTGTCCCTTGTTAGGTCCTAATATTAAATTTCTTTCCTCACACAACTTAGGGTCCTGACCTCATCTATTTCTTACTTCCCAAACCTTTGTTTGTTTGTTTGCTTGTGTTTTTTTTTTGTTTTGGGGGGTGTTTGTTTGTTTTTTTTTGAGACAGGATTTCTCTGTATAGTCCTGGCTGACCTGGAACTCACTCTGTAGACCAGGCTGGCCTCGAACTCAGAAATCTGCCTGCCTCTGCCTCCCAAGTGCTGGGATTAAAGGCATTGCACCACCACTGCCTGGCTCACTTCCCAAACCTTAAACCTTAGTTCACACAATCATACATGCACATGTGCATGTGTGCACATACCCGCACCCTTACACAATTCTGGATGTAAGAGTTCTGCTTAGATGTGTTCCCCAGACACAGACCCCACACCCTACTACCTGGCTCTGCATATCACTGCTATCACTCTCTGGGGTGGCTTCTCCCCACGCCACGCCAGTCATGATGTCTCAGGCGGAGGAGGTACCCAGAAGAAAGCAGTTCAAGAAAAGCAACCCCCATGATCCCAGCTTTTGAGAGGGAAGCTGTTCTGTTAAGTTTTTGATGCTGAGTGACAGCAACCCAATCTCTTGCTCACATGAGTCTGTTTGGTGCACACATTCCATGTCCGATCTATGTTGTGGGACGTGGAGAAGACCACGGTAAGTCTGGGTAACATAGGTCAGAGGTGAAGCAGGTCAGGGCTTACCTCTAACTTCGAGGGCCACGTGTGTCCCACCTTTGGAGTGGATGAAGGTCTGAGCTCTTTATTTTCCTTTTCCTTTTCCTTTTCTTTTTCCTTTTCCTTTTCCTTTTGCTGTTGTTTCCTTGTTTCCTTGATGTCATAGATTTCATCATCTATACTAAAGTGAACATTCCCCTTCTATAACCAGAATTAAAGGAGAAATCTGTGAGTGGGTTATTCATTGAACAATTACATACCCATTTTAGCACACGCCTGGTCTCCACAGTGGCCCAGTATCCCTAGATGCTGGACTTATCTCTGTCAACTGTAAATCCACCTTCTATAGCCTACGCCTTACACTATACAGACAGCCCATGTTTGGAGATAGATGGTTCAAATCTCCCAGGTCTGCAATCCCTTAAATTCCCCCATGGCTGGGGTTATGATGGAAGGGTCATCATCTCAGGTCTATACTCCTCCAGCCACGAGGCTGGCAAGAAGAGTGAAGGAAGGGAGCCGGTGATGATGTCATAAGGCCATCTGTGATGCAGAAATCAGCATGGCTTCTAAGAGTTGAGTGGGAGCCCATCCATGCCTACAGAAATTTCCGAAGTTGGGCTATAAGATCAAAGTACAAGCACCACAGCCTCTTTTGAATAAAGACGGGAAATGTTAGTATTTTGATTTGGTGGAAATTATTAAAATTAGCAGCCTGACATATCAATGGGGATTTCCATCGATGGCTCTTGGCTCAGTCACACAGTGGGTCAGCTCAGTCACACAGTGGGTCTAGTAATGATCTTCTGGCAAAACATATAGCAGATGTTTTGCAGGAGGAGCTTCATGAATGGCTCCTGAAAATATGTCTGTCCTAGAGAAATGAGGAAAGAAACATGGATGGCCGTGAATGGAGTAGACAAAGTAATTGCAGCTCTTCCATCCTTTTGGCAGAACTGTGACCCTAACTACTGTGCAAGATGTTTGGCAGTTTCCAATTATGCCAAATATATATCCACCCTATCACTCAAAGTCCCACTCCTGGTTGCAGATGAAAAATGGAAATGTATCTTCACGGCGTGTGTGCACAGGCTGCTTGATCCTACAGTGCCTGCCTAGCAGGCAGGAAGCCCTAGGTCAGTGCTCAGCATTGTATAAACTGGATGTGGATGTATGTACCTGTGATGTCAGCACTCAGGAGGTAGAGACAGGATAAGAAGAAGTTCAAGGTTATTCAGTCTCAGCAACATATACCAAGTTTGAGGCTATCTTGGGTATAGCAGACACACACACACACACACAGACACACAGACAGACAGACAAACAGACACACAGATAGACAGACAGACAGACAGACAGACAGACAGACAGACACACACACACACACACATGGCTGCTACGATGTCTCAGTATGCCAGGTGCTTGTCATACAAGTCCAAGGACCCAGGTTCAATCCACAGATCTCGTGACAAGGTGGAAGGAGAGAAATGAGTCCATAAAATCTTCTTGTGACATCTGTACATGCACCATAGTGTGCACCCCCCCAACCCACAGTGAGGGAAAAAAAGCGTGCTCACAGATGTCCACGGCAGTTTTATTTTGATCAAATCAAAAGAGGCAGCGACGCAACTGTCTACCAGTCTAGATGACTATACAATCACACTCATAGAATCAAATAACCTCTAGCAGTGACAACAGGCAGACATGAAGTAATGCAGGGTGCTAAATGAACCCAGTGTAGAAGATTACCTGCCAAATGGCTTCTTGTGTAGAAAATGATAAATCTAATCCACAGGCAGGAGAAATCAGGCCAAATTAGACCACTGCCAGAATAAGGATATACAGGAAGTGCCAACAGCACAAGGAAGCCCAGAGCAGCAGGCTGTATGTCCGGTGTGGTCAGGAATTTGATGACTCATCAAGTGCTTCAAAGCTGCAAAGAGAGCTTGCCTCTGCACTGTCGTGGAAAAGTGCTAGTCAAACAAGCCAAATTAAAGGTCAATATACCTATGCTTAAGTGTTTGTGTTATAAATCACTATAAAGGGGGAGAGCTATGTCAGAGCAGGGTGGCTCAGGCTTTTTATCCTCTCATTCAGGAGGTAGAGGCAGTGAGTTAGGGGCCAGCAGGGGGGTTACATAGTGAGAGCTCAAAAACAATGGAGGACCCTTGACAACATCCAAGACTGGTGTTAGTTCTTTGAAGGTCTCGTAGAATCTGGAAGAGAGGCCAGTGCTTTTAACTACCTTGCCACACCCACTCCAGTAGAGTCTGCATGACAAGTCCAAAAATTTGGCTGCAGTCCTGAGGCAAAAAGTTTCATGGAAACTGCTCTCCTGGAGAGTCTCTGGAGTCCCATAAAAGGATATGGTCCAGATTTGTCCTTGCAATAGTTGGTGGAAGGTTCTGCGTGCTTTCCTTCAGTATTGTGTTATTATAGGTGCCCCCAAGGAATGATTTGACAAATAGCTAAGTTAAATTGAACATTGCTTCCTGGCCTTCACCGGTGTCCCAATATCCTAGGCAGTTGTTGAGCCGACTCTGGGCTTGGAATTTAGTAAGAATGTTACTTATTCAGACGAAATGCCTCCAGTAATGAAAGAGAGATAGTGAAAGAACTCAGGCATTACAATTTACTGGATAGAGTTAGAAATTTCAGCCAGGCGTGGTGGCGCACGCCTTTAATCCCAGCACTCAGGAGGCAGAGGCAGGCGGATCTCTGAGTTCGAGGCCAGCCTGGTCTACAGAGTGAGTTCCAGGACAGCCAGGGCTATACAGAGAAACCCTGTCTCGAAAAACCAAACAAACAAACAAAGAAATTTCGGGGCAAGTTTAACAAAGTAAGTTTAGAATTCTTATTATAGTCATGTATGGCGGACTACATTGCATAATAGGAGAAAGTTGGTGGGCTCCTCTGGTAAATAACAGCTGAGTCACTCCCATATACAGGAATTTACAATGGTTTAGGAAGAAGATTGGGCTGTGGTTTAAGAAGAAACTAGAGTATTGTGTCCTTCGAGGAAGGGTTAGCAAGTACGGACCCTCCCTGGTGCATACTTTCACAAGTCCAAAAGAATAGCATAGTTAGGTGTTTACTAAGGGCTGGCTGGTGGTGGGTTAAACAATAGACTAGAAGCCCTTGCCCCTGGGGTGTAAAAGCCCTCACACCTGGCTTCGAAGAATAAGCTGACCTTAGATAGGGCTGACTTTGTCTCAGTTGTAGCCACTGCCTTGTTCCTGCCAGTTTTTATGTAGGCATCTTTCTGTTTTTGTGTAAAGAGTCATTATGCATCGGATGACTTGAATTACCTTGGCTGATGTGTCACCTAACTTCTTCGTCTTCTTCTGTTACATTCAGATACAGCACTCTCTCTGTGTCAGTGTCTGTTTGTCACTCACTGACTCCTTGCCCCCCTGAGTACTGGGACCCTGAATCTCCCCCCACCCCGCCCTGGGTGGAGGGATTCCGACTGGGTCCAGCCCATGGCACCACCTAGCTATAGCCTATCTCTTCAGCTTCCTCTTCTCCTCCTTCCCTTCTCTCTCTCTTTTTCTCTTTATCCTCCCTCCCCCTGCCTTTATGTTTTTTTGAGGCAGGGTCTCACTGTGTAATTTTGGAGGCCCTGGGGCTGGCTATGCCACATGGATCAGGCTCCGCATTCCACCTTCCTCCCAAGTGCTGGGAATAAAGCTGGGCCCTCCCAGGCACGGCAGCTGGGGTCTTTGGGGATTTTTTTCCTCACTGCTTTTTTATGTTGGTTATTATAGTTGGTTGTATCTTGGTTTAAGTTTGGTGTGCTATATGCACTTTGAAACCAAAACAGGGGTCCTATTGTTGTTAAGGACCCACGTGTCATACATTGTTATTAAGTCTCCACACCTTACAAGAATTACATACCTTACAAGAATAAATTTCTGCCTCCTAAGCTTAATATATCCTGTTTTTCACCCTATGCTGAACTTGTGACCTACGATGATGTATGCCCACACCTCAGCCTTGATAAACTCCTTACTTGTGATATTATGAGTATCCTTTTGCCTTATGAAAACATGCCTTTCCAGATACCTTGATAATGTATTCTTATACTTACCAACCCCACAGGCTGCCTTGAGCCCCAAGTCCTTATTCTCCTGTCCAGGTGCTAACCGCCACTTATTTTGACAGCTGTTTTCTATCAACACTTCCTTATAAAAAAGGACCTCAAAACCCCTTGAGGGTCTGCTCTCTGAAATCCTGACTTTGGGAGAGATAGCCAGCTGTCCACTTCTAACACAGCTTGTATAAGGGCCTGTGATTCACGAAGACTGATACTCCAGACTCAAATAGTATGCAACAGCAAAGAGTATTTTATTCTTCAGAGAACCTGCATGCAGGGGTCCACCATACATTAGGATGGAAGACAAGAGGTATGGACTTTGCATGGGTCGGGGTCAATTTAAAGCCTGTTAGGGGAATAGTGTGAGACTTTACCTTTTTCTCCCTGTGATTGGTTGGCTCTAGCTCTAGGGGTGTGGGTGCCTTTGTGATTGGTTAAGGCTCTGGGGGACTTTGGGGACTTTTGTTGATTAACTGTATTTGGCTCATGCTGAATAACTGGAGTGCCTACTGAACCTATCAAAGCAGACTTGACCTCCTGGCTCTCCTGCATCCCTCAGCCCCTATCTGTTAAAAGGCCCTCCCAGTTGGCATACCCTGCTCACTATCCTAGATCTTCCAGCCCAGGGGCTGGGCTGTCCTTCCCTATATAATATAACCATTTGGTTACCTGATCCATTTAGTTTACTCTCTTTTGGGCCTCCTGGCTGTTGTACCCGGTTCTCCTTTCCCCTCTTTTCTCCTTTCCGCTCAGGGTCACGTTCACTCTCCCAGATGTCCCTACCTCTGACCATGTTCTTTTATCTACAGTAAACTTTCTCCTCCACCATACCTAGGATCTCTCTCTCTCTCTCTTCTTCTTCCTTTCTTTCTTTTTTTCATTCAAGAAGGGTTGCCAAAGGAGCCTCAATCCAGAGGTTGAGAACCACTAGGCTACAGTTTGTTAATTAGGGTTGTCTGCCTGGCTAGTGAGCCTCAGGGATCCGCCTGACTCCATCACCCCAGTGCTGATATTTCAAGTACTTGTCAGTCCACCCGGTTTTAAAAACCAATTATTCTTTGATTATTGTATACAGCGTGCGTTGAACATATTCACCCCCACTCCTCTCCTAACTCCTCTAAGATCCACCCCCACCTCCATCCCCTCTCAGCTTGGTGCTCTCTTATATGTGTGCGTGCTCAGCTTTTTAGTGTGGGTTATAGGAATGGAACTTATGTCCTTGTTCATATAAGGCAAGCACTTTACCTACAGAGCTATCTCCCAAGCAATAGTCTTCATGAAAGATCCTTTGTACAATTTTTCTATAACGGCACAATAGGGGACACACATAGCTGCTTCCTGTGTCAGTTTTCCTGAGGCTTGTCACTGTTCTCGAGCCCAGTGATGACTTAGAGGCCATGCTGGAAACTTGCTGGGTCTTTGCACATAAAACACGGTCCTACATTTCCCCCTCACAATGGATAGCATTTGGGGTGCATTTATAATTGATGCTTAAGAAGAGATTTCTCCAGGAAGTAGGGATGTTGGTCCTCACTCTCTGCTCTGCTGTTGCTGCTGAGAGTCTGACTTACTCCTCTGGAGCTAACTATTGGCTTTATTTCTTCTTCACAATTCCAGCATCTCATAATATGTCTGGCTCCATCTGTTTTCAGTCAGAGTGGCTCAGTTAGCTGGTTGGCTTATGCTGGTTTTCCTAAAGAATCTCTCTCAGACCCTCTCATCAATGACAGAAAATCTTCTCTGCAATACTTCTTTACAGAGGGGTATACATGTGATCAACACTGGTACCCTGGATTCTCCCATTTCTGTGGAATGAGGTATCGGGAATATATGGTCTCTTGGGCAGGGGCATTCTTGAGTCAAGTTGTCACTTGGCACCAGGCTTTTCCATGCTTCCCAAAGCCAGACATTTCCCTAGAGAGAATGACTGTATTAGTTACTTTCTTACTGCTGTGGGGGAATGCTGTGGCCAAGGCCACTAATAGGATGACGGTTATGTAGGTGTACGGTTCCTGTTAAGGCCTAGATGGAATGTTAAGGCATAGGTCACTGTTACCTATCTAGCCTTTCATCTTGTGCTGTTACTAATATTGTAAGGACATTTTCTCATATGTTGTTTCTGCTGTTACTAGGAGACTTTCTCATGCCCAAGTTAATTACATATTCTGATATGTTCTGTGCCCCTGGAAACCAATCAGGATAGAAGTCAGTAGAACTGCTTTATATAGTTGCCCACAATAAGCTTGGACCTGAACCAACCACCCAGCAGCACTGTCCTGCACCTGGGTATAAGCTTTTATGTTATTTGCTTTTATAAGCTATCCTGGGATGGACCCCAACACAAGAAGAGAGACACCTGCACCAATATAAGTACACTGTAGCTGTCTTCAGACACTCCAGAAGAGGGAGTCAGATCTCGTTACGGATGGTTGTGAGCCACCATGTGGTTGCTGGGATTTGAACTCCGGACCTTCGGAAGAGCAGTCGGGTGCTCTTACCCACTGAGCCATCTCACCAGCCCCCCACCTGCACCAATATAAGAAGCCATTTGGAATAAGACTTCCATTTTGAGTGGAAGTGGAGTAAAGTTTAAGTTCCCAAGACCTCCCTGGGAACTGACACCCTGCTTGGCAGAAAGAGACATGGACATGGGTAACCGACATACTGATTGACAAGTTAAGACATGAATGTTAGGCAAGTCCCATTCCGGTTGACAAGTTAAGACATGAATGTCAGACAAAGCAAGTCCCCTGTCACAGTTGAATACACCAACCAATGGAAACAGAATAAATGCACAACAAAGACGTGTTCCTAAGGAAGTCCCCTATCCCTAAATCCTGATTGGTGGAATAACTTGGCACAGACGTTTGTAGCTCTCGGGCTCAAAAAGCCCTATAGGATCTTGACTCCACATTACAGTTAGCTCCCGTGTCTTACTCATGGCACTGATTGATCAGTCTTGGGGTGTGGTATTCAATAAACCACCCTTGTGTGACTGAGATCCATGTCTGAGTGGTTTGTATGGCAATTCATAGACCCCCCAATACTTCTAAAGGGGTGGGATCTATCACCATCATGGTTGTAAGAGTGACATCAGGGAGACATGACCTCAGGAACAAACCAACCTCAAGTAGGAAGCAGAGGGAACCCACCCTCAATGATATATGCAAGCCACACCTCCTAACCCCCCAAACAGTGCCACCAACTAGGGACCAAGCTTCCAAAGGTCTGAGCCTATGGTGCGGGGAGAACTTTTATTCAAACCACCACACTCCCTCCCCTTCTTCCTGGGGCCCCGTAAAAATGCAAAACACATTGAGTCCAACTGCCAAAGTCTCCATAATCCTTCACAGTCTCCACACAGTTTAGAAGAGCAGAGCGTCCAGGCAATCTTGATGGCAAGTTCCTGCAAAATCACAAAAAGCTAATGAGATACTTTCAACATATAATAGCACAGAATAGGCATCTCTATTCCAAAAGAAAGGAGCGAGTGAGGACGTACTGGGCTAAAGTGAATAAGAAAAAGAAATCAAAGGTAGACGTGATTGCTTCTAAGGGGTTGAGGCTTTTATTATAGATATGAAGAAGAATACAATTAGAGGCAGGGGCAGAGACATATGGAAGAGTAGAGTGGACAGGGCCAGCAAACCGAGCTGGGCCCTATGAGGAGACAGGGGAGAGGAGGTGGGGAGAGCCCAAAGTCTAAGGACGGTACCTAAGAGGCCAAGAGGTAAAAAGGACAGATGTAACCACATTAGCTGGATTATATGGGGCAGGGCAGCCCAGCCCCTGGGCTATAGAGTTTAGTATAAGGAGTGGGTTATACCAGCCAGGAGGGCCCTGTAACAGTTAGGGACTGAAGGATGCTGGGGGAACCTAGTGAAAATATCCACGTTATATGTTAATAGGCACCTCCAGTTAGCCATTAGTCCTGTGTTTGAGACTAACACAAAAGCAAGACCATACCCTGGCAGGACAAAGGCCAAATTGTAGCTCTGTGTCTGATGTCAGTGGGCTTAGATAGCCCCACACTTCTAACTTTGCTGCCTGCAACATACATTTCTTTGTTCTGACTCTTTGGCAGCTACATCATGCCCGAGACATGTCCAATGTCTTGGGGTCTCTAATGTGATGCAGGCTTCACCTCCACAACCTCATTCAGTGACCCATTGGTCCCTCTTGCACTCTCAGAGTCCTCATGAAGAGACTACCCTATCATACATTGCCTGTCCTTTGTTGCGCTCTGAAACTGCATTAGATTCGATGACCCCTTTATTCTTGACTCCTTGTCACATTGCCAAGTTTGGTGGCCAACTTGGGATGGGGACTGGGTCCTTGAATCACGTTTGCAGCAACTTCTGTGTGTTGTTTCTTTCCATGAGCAGAAAATCCCTTAGGCCTTTTCAGGAGTTGGCAGCTTAGCTAGAAGGGGTCTTGCTCTGAAACACTCTTTATTGTAAGACAGATCAGGCCTCTGCCTAATCTCATATCTTTGAGCACAAACCTTGGCTGCAACATTAAGTTTTTGCTCTTCTTTTCTTCAAAAAGTACATGTTGTATTTTTCTTCAGTCTTGAAATCTTCACTAAAGAAATCAAGCAAGTCCCTAGGACTGGAACGGAAATCAGCCAGTTATCACAGGAATAGTCTACTAATATCGTTCCTCCCGAAACCTCTTGAGCTGGGCCTCCACTGTCCACATTGCTCTCAGCACTGTTTTCTAAGCTTCTACTAGGATGTCCCAAGAGCCTCTGTATAGAGCAAGTTCAAACACTTTTCTAGTCCAAAGTTTCAAAGTCTTCCACTTTCCTCAAAGACAACATGGTTGGGTCTCTTGCAGCAACATCCCACTCCTGGTACTAATTTCTGTCTTAGCTCAGGCTTCTTTTTTTTTTTTTTTTTTTTTTTTTTTGCTTATAAAGGACAACATGTAATTGGGGCTGATTTATAGGTTCAGAGGTTCAGTCCATTATCATCATGGCAGGAAGCATGGCAGCGTGCAGGCAGGCATGGTGCTGGGGAGCTGAGCTCCACATCTTGTTCTGTCCCCAGCTCGTGATGACCGTAGGGCTCCTGGCCGTAGTGGTCTACTTGTATACAGTGGTGGCCTTCAACTTCTTCCGCAAATTCTTGAGAATACAGTCCACCATGGCGGCAAGAGCACGAGGTGGCTGGTCGCTGTAATCCCCAGTCAGGAAGCCGTGGGAGAAGAATAGCTCAGGCTTCTTATACCATGACAAAATACCATGACTAATGGCAACTTTCACTTTATGCCTCTCAAACCACACATTACCACTGAGGAAAGTCAGAGCAGGAACCTGGAGTGGGAAACTAAAGCAGAAGCCATGGCGGATTGCTGCTTAGTTGCTTATTCTCTATGACTTGCTCATCTTTCTTTCTTATACGGCCCAGGGCCACCTGCACAGGGTGGACTGGATCCTCCTATTATCCATCATCAATAAAGACAACACTTCACAGGCTTGTCCACAGGCCAAACTTATGGAAACATTATTTCAGTTAAGATTCCCTCTTCACAGATATGTCTGAGATTGTGTCAACAGCACTTAAAATTTTTTCTTTTGGTGTGTGGCAAAAAAAAAAAAAAAAAAAAAAAAAAGAAGCAGATTTTTAGTCATTTGTGAGAATTCACTTGTGAGAATTTTCTTCTACCGAAGACAAATATGGCAGGATTTATGTTGAGTAGGAGTTCCTAAGGAAAGAACAGATAGATAGCCAAATTGTATGCTAAAGAGCTTCTGGAGGGCTTTAAAGCCTGAGGAGCTGTTCGTGGAAAACATCCATGACAGAAAAACACAGGGGAAGCTGATACATCCTGCCCCAGAGCTGGGCAATTTTACCCCCAGATGAAGGAGAGCACATTTCCTTCCAGCAGGAAATTATTCTAGGTGGCACTGCTTTGCCCAGGTGGGAACTCCTCCAACAGGCACGTATGGTGAATGGGAGATAACACCTACAACTGCACCCACAGACCACTGTCCCCCAGGGAGCTAACAGGTGCAGGAGGGGAGGTCCTGGGTGAAAGATCTGAGCAGATTAAGTCCTGCTCACGGAGTCTATCAGGTGTGGATAAATGTAGACAATGTTAAGGGTTACAGATCTGAGGGGAAAGGTTTCCTCAATGCAAGTGTTGCAGCATCGAGGGAAACGGTTTCTGTGGTTTGTGTTTTGGGGAACCAGCTGTGGTTCTGTGTCCTCCATTTCCTCCTTCAGGGCGTCCAGGCACCGCTGCACACTAAGCTGGATTCTGGACTAGCTGGGACTAGGGGCCGTCTCTGAGGATTTCAGTGTTACAGCTCTCAATGAAACGGCTCTCTTAGATCTTCAGTGAAACAGCTGGTGCCCATACACTTTATTTTGGGGTGAACGGAGGCTATAATGTGAACCTCGGAGAGCAGGAAGAGTTTTCATGGTGAACATAAAATCGTCGTTTGGAGCTTAACTGTGAATACCTCGTTTGTATGGAGAGGCATTCCAGGAACCCTAGGTCCTTGCTGGGCAGGTTCTTATTGGGAAAAGAGGAAGCTGAATTTGTTGGTTTGCTAAAAGCTATGAGACTTTCCTCAGGTCTGGCTCCCTAAACAAAGTCAGAGAATGGGCAGCACTGCTGGAAAAAAAGGAGTCCTCCATTTTGAGCCGAGCTCAGAGGAGCTATCCAGACATGGTAGACTTCGACCTTAAGTAGCAGTATTTACCAACACGTTCCCCCAAAGGAAGTATTGCAGTTCTGAAAGGAAAAGTATCCTGGCATTTGGGAGCCAATTAATAACACAAAGTCACACCGTACAACAAACCTCACACAAGAGCTTTCTTAGGAAAGACAGGAGGGTGGTTGTCTCTGCTTGGAAAGAAGCAGCGGGGAACTGAGGAGGAGACAGGCTTACATTGGGTTTCTTGTCAGCTGAGTTTTCCAGGGTGGAGAGTTCCAGGGCAGAGATTGGTGGGATTTCCAGGCAAGCCCAGGGATTGGTGGGATTTCAAGCTCCAGGATTGGTGGGGTTTTGAGCTCAGGCATTGGTGGATTTTCCAACACTGAAGTGGGCCACTTTTTACCACACAGAAGAGCTCCAGGATGTGTAACTATAAGGCCTCAGTGAGAAAGGCCGAGGATTATAGAAAAACAATGAAGTTAACGCCTTCTATTCATGCTTCCTATTCAAACTTGATCTGTCGAGGAAGCAACTGATAAGATCGGGTGGAACCTTCCATACTGTATTATGCGGTTTATGTTCTTCTTTAGTATCTTCTTTCTGTGACCTTCCGGGGTCACCTCACAGTTTTTCAGAAGAGAAGACAAAGCACTTTGATGGAGCTTCCCCAAGATTATCTTTGTAGCCCCACTGTCTGTTGTGGAATGGTTCAGCATGTTGTTTGGTCTTGCCTACCCTCCGGAAAGGTTCTGTTAGATAGTGACTAATGCTAACCCCTACATGTTTTGCAGATTTGGAAAGCCATTGGAGAGACAACCAGTTACAATGATGCTTTCTCCTATCTTGCAACTGGAACTGGGTTAATTAAAAGGAAATAGAAAAAAAATCCCAAAGTTTATAAGGTTATGGAATGAAAATCCAGTGTCAGGAGCTCTCCCAACCCATGTCTTCCTATGAGTTGTTGGCCAGAGAAGACCCTGAGGGTCCACAAACCATAAAGGCTATTGCTACTGTAGTTGGTTGTATACCAGAAATAGGTGGTAAGAACCTATTGCTGAAGATACCACATGCTTTGACTCCAGGAATGGGGAAATTAAGCTGAGACTGAATTGGAAACTCCCAGCCTGCTGGCTGACTTTCATTGAGCCAGAAGGGGCCATTCAGACCCTGGGTAGAGATCTGTCATCAATATTCCTGCTTGGCTCTGAACCCTGAGTGCTAAGATACTGACATGCTAGGCCTGCTTGTCCAATAGTGGCTCAGTTATCATGCGTAAGACCAACAGCCTTCCCAATGGATTTAAGGCTCACTCCATGAGAGGGATTTCAAGCCTAGTACTAAAACCTATGACTGAACAAGTCATAGGTCCAAATGGAGAAGCAACTTCTATGATTTTCTACATGGATGATGTACCTGTCAAACTGTCTTCTAAATGTCTATTCACTCTCATACAGGATAGTTATTGCCAGCCTCAGCTCACAACCCGTGATGAAGATCCTGAGAACAAGTGTCATGGTGACTCATTTCTTAGTCAATCTATAGCCATCCCCTTCACAGCTCCTAGATCATTGCAGAAGATGGGTGGAAAAAAAATATAAGAGCCAGAGGAAAGGGTGGAAACTATTATATAACAGCTTCTCCCAAGAAGTGAAACATTCTATACTCTAGCCGAAGGGGAACAAGTCTAGTTTCAGGAAGTCTCTGAAACTGAACAGATTCACAAGGTTCTTCCTTGACAGAGTAAACAATAAAAGCTGAGAGTTGGTCTCCAAGGAAATGAAGCCGAGCTGCAAAGAGTCTTAAGACCAGAATAACTGCTGGGAAGAAGCAGAAACCAACCCAGCTGTTGAGCTGTTTGAAAAAAAGGTTTAGAGCAACTGAGGCACATGGAAAGGACACTCTCCAACCTGTTGAGCTTCTTATAGGTTGTGCAGTATGCTCCAGGTTCCCAGACTTGTGAGCTGTCATCCATGCTGGGCTAGGCTTTGGTGAGGCAGCTATGTTTAGGTCATCTCTGTTCCTGTAAGTAACCTCTTGCCCATATTTCTGTAATTAACTGCAGTAAAACTCGTGGCTCATCAAGTTGGACTTTGGTGGTATCTGTAGTTTGGTTTGTCATGGGCTCCTTCTTTGGGATGAGTAGATGTGTTTGTTGTATCTCCCCGAGAAAAGTTTTCTCACACACAGTGTGGGGGTAGGCTGGCCAGCAACAGTAATGTAGGATTGGTCACAAATGTGGGGGAGTTGATTAAACAAAACATTAAGTAATAAAAAGCAGGTATCTAACCCTTAAAGATAAGAATATTAGGGGAATCAATAGAAAAGTTGAGTATTCACAGTTAATTGAGTGACTGAGGGAAATAGAATTCAGGGAGCAAAGATATGTGAACCAAGACAGCACCAAACCACAAAAAAAGGAGGAGGGTGGGGAGAAGGAAAGATGGAAAGGAACAAATTTGCAAAACATTCATATTCTTATCATAACATTGAATGTAAATAGATAAAATACCTCACTCGAAGGGTTGAAAAATGACCCAGAGACGCTATCTACAAGAAACTCACTCCACCAGTAAAGACCAAAAGTTAATAGTTAGGAAATTTATTTCAGGCAAATAGACACCAAAAGTGAGCAGGAGTAGTTATATCAGACAAATAACTACAAAAAGACAAAGGAGGAAACCATATGATTATAAAAGGATAAAGTAAGCAAAAGGAAATAATTACAATTTACAAAGCAAGATATCGATAGAGAGAGATAACTCCAATACAATCAACGTTGAAGAGTTTAACACGAGTCTGAAGCCTCTAAGACCTATGGGACAAAACTAAAAACAGTACCTAATTCCTAGTCTGTGGCATACAAGTGCAAGATGCGCTTATTCCATGTTCTGTGGTCAACCATGAAGATATGTCAAAAGAATAGAGACATCAGAAGCCGGGCGTGGTGGCGCACGCCTTTAATCCCAGCACTCGGGAGGCAGAGGCAGGCGGATTTCTGAGTTCGAGGCCAGCCTGGTCTACAAAAGTGAGTGCCAGGACAGCCAGGGTTACACAGAGAAACCCTGTCTCGAAAAACCAAAAAAAAAAAAAAAAAAAAAAAAAAAAAGAATAGAGACATCAGGCTGAAGGAGCTTTTGCTGGACACATCTGGGGATATTTAGAGTCCTGTGATCTAAAGTCACCACATAAACCATGGTGTAGGAAACCAGTGACGCGTACTGTGTCATTAAAACTTGATGAGATGAAGATAATTTAATGAATTGCAAGTTTGTCTTCTGATTTTTTTTTTTTTACCAAGGAGAGAAGGATCAATTGAAGATGGAAGAGAGATGTCAACTTCGTCAGGTGATCAGAGAGAACCTGTGAGGAAAGTCACCAACTGAGATCACTTGTCCCCAGAGAGCACCGCCATGCTCCTCCCGCTGAGTACACAAGGCATACTTCTAGATGTGCATACATCCAGGGCAATTCCACGGCACAATCTTCAGATGTACAACAAGTTGTGAATATTTAATGTCGACATTTGTGGGGGGTTGTTAAAGCTACGCTGAGAAGGGGATTTTAGAATACCTTTAAAACAATATTCTGAGCTCTCATACCAAGAGGTGGGAGAAGAAGGGCAGAATAAATAGCTTGGGCAAATGGTGCAGATGAGAACATAAATCCATAAAATTATATATCAATAAAGGATAGAACTGGTGAAGAAATAAAGGCTTTGGTCTAGGCAAAGGCCAACGAAGCTGACACACTCCTTAAGTGGGGAAAAAAATGTACAACGACTCTCTCTACTAACCCCATAAATACAAAAAAAGATAACCCAGGATTACCAAAACCAACTCTGATCACACAAGTGTGTCAACTTAGACGAAATGGACAAATATTTCAAAATACAAAGTATTTTAATTTTCTCAGTATGAAATAGATAAATGACTAGTCCTATACTATGAAAGAAATTAAAGCTACAATAAAAACCTCTGCCCCCAATTTTAACAGATCCTTAAATAATTAAAACCAATTTATACAATCTCTTCTAGGAAATAGAAGGATAGATAACTCTTCCCAAGTTTTCAATGAAACAATGAGTGTCCTTAAACCAAGACAAAACAAAATCAAAAACAAAAAACAAAAACAAAAAAGAAACCTGTATATTCATGAACATATATGCAAAAGTCCTTAAAAATATTGAATACAACCCAGCAGACAAAAATAATTACATAATGTGGCCAAGCATATATTATTCCACACAGGTTCAACATTCAAAAGCCAACCGGTAACAATCTACTATATTAACAGGTGAAGAAGATCTGATATTAATTGATTTACAGAAACACTTGAGGCACTGGGACAGAGCATAGCTGGTAGCGCTTTGCTGTGTATGCAGGAGGACCTGGGTTTGGATCCCCAGCCATGACACATCTGTTATCCCAGCACCAAGGAGGAAGACACAGGTAGATCCCTGGGACTCACTCTCAATCTCATTCCACAGAGGGCTATAAGCAGTGTAATAAGGCAAGAAAAGTAAATTAAAGACCATGCTTACCATAAGGCAAGAAAGAAAACCGCTTTTGCATATGACATCATTTCAATTGCAGAAGACCCCCACGTGATGCACGGAAACAAAAACTTCTAGAATAAGTGAATTCACCAAAGTCAAGGATGCAAGACAAACAAAAAGTCAATTTTATTTTTACATCGACTGAGCAAATGGTTCCCCCCCAAATTTTAATGCCACGTACATCTTTAGTGCCGTGAAACACACACACACAGGACTTGCATGGTTAAAAACTCCAAAACACAGATGGAAAGAAATTGGAGAAGCTCTAAATAAGGAGAGACACCGCATGCCAGTTTGGAAGGCGCAACAGAGTGAGAATGTTAATTTTCCTGCACTTAAAAAATGTCTATCCACAGGTGCCTACTGAATCTTCTTTGGGACCATCCCAGCAGGAGGACTGGAGGATTGTATCGCAACCTGGGTAGGGTAGGACTCTATGTTCCTTTTCTGCCTTGGGAGGTGTCATGGTGGGCTGTGGGGCATTTGATTGGAGTAGAGGCTTTAGTACCTAACAGTTTGATCTTGGTCTGCGTTTTTCTGCTGTCTGGGGGGGAGGGAGTAGCTTTTTTTCTTGACTATTTGTGTTTCTGGCTTCTTCAGCTCCAAGTCTCAGTTGAGAGCAAGGCAAGGAAGTTGACCCTCCTCACTGTTACTCCACAGATTGCTACAAGTTAGAGCCAGCGCAATAAGGCAAGAAAAAGAAATAAAGAGTTCCCTGGCCAAAGAAATGCCAGGGAATTCTCCCTGGGTGTTGTTTCAGGGGTTCTGAGGTCCCTAGACATTTTATTCAGACAGCCTTTCAAGGGTGTGTGTGTGTGTGTGTGTGTGTGTGTGTGTGTGTGTGTGCGTGTGTGCAGGCATGCATGCAATGTCCAGAGTTTGAACTAGACACTGGATTCTTAAGAACTAGAAACAAGGAGCTAGACCTACTTCTAATTAGATTAGGGTATACCCACTTGCCTATTCTCTGGGGAATTAGCTTCAGTCACTGCTTTGTTAACATCTAAAGGCTACAGAGCTGGGGAAAAGCTGAGCTGAAGGCAAAGCCAGTGAGCTCTGAAGAGCTCATGTGGTCAAAGCAGAGTCAGTGGACCCCAGTGCAAGAAGAGAGCCTCCCTCTGTCTCAGCTCAGATCCAGTCCTCACGACTGGAGACAAACTCTATCTATCTATCCTCTGGCACAGGCCGGGGGTTTCTTTAAGTGTATATGCCAGGTAAATGTTAAGGCATCGATATCTTCCTCCCTTTCTTCCTGACACATGCTGTGTGACTTCAATGACAGGTGCCACCTACCTGGGAAACAGTTTCGCCAGGTGGAGCCTCTCTTCTTCTGCCCTGCCCCCATCAGGCTGTAAACCCAAGTTAGCAGATGTTTGCAAAGGTTATAGGCTACCCCCCCACCCTCCCCCGCTATCCCCCGCTGACTTAGATTCTAATTTCATTTCCAATTTGTATTTGGATCATTTGTAGAGCAGAAAGAACGAGTCACTTGGGCTCACTGAGAACTTGGCTTGGCCCTTCAGAGCCAATTTTAAACACCCCTCCTCCAACCCCAGCGAACTCTCCAGAGACCTGTCTTGTGGAATTCCAGGCACAGGAACCTTAGCAATTCAGCATGAGCTGGCACAGCTCTCATTATGATGGCACAGGGACTCTCTCTTGCTTTGAGTGAAAGAGGTGGAAGCTATCCTAAAAATGTCCAGAAAAGGGAGCCCCTCAGACAGAGAAGCCAGGCTCGGCTGTGAGCCTAAGCTGGGCGTGGTGAGAGGTGCCTGGAATCTGCACTCACGGGAGTGGAGTGGAGTAGAGTTAGGAAGATCATGAGTTTGAGGCTGCAGTCAGAGCCTGTTTTAGGAACCACAAACCCGGGTCTAGAGAGATGGCTGAATGCTTGGAAAATCTTTTTCCAACCGTTTCCTCTGAGGTAGTGTCTGTCTTTGTCACTGAGGTGCATTTCCTGCGTGCAGCAAGATGCTGGGTCCTGGAGTGCTTAAGAGTGTGCACCAAGTTCAGTTCCCATTACCCTCACACATCAGGATGCACTGCCAGTAATGCCACTGAGAGATACAATGCTATCTGCTGGCTTCCATGGCGTGTGTGTGAGTGTGATGTGTGTAGTATGCATATGTTTGTATGTGTGGTGTGTATGCATGTGTGTGTATGCATGTGTGTGTGGTGTGTGCATGTGGGGGAGCTGTGTGGAGTGTGTGTGTGTGGAGTGTGTGTGTGGTGTGTATAGTGTGTTTGTGGTATATGTATGTGTGTGTGTGGTGTGTTTGTGTGTTTGTGGTGTGTATATGGTGTGTATGTGTATCCAGGTGTGTGTGTGTGTGTGTGTGTGTGTGTGTGTGTGTGGTGTGGTGTGTTGGGTTTTTTTTTTTTTTTTTTTTTGGTTTTTGGGTTTGTTTTTTTTTTGTTTTGTTTTGTTTTTTTGTTTTTTTGAGACAGGGTTTCTCTGTATAGCTCTGGCTGTCCTGGAACTCACTCTGTAGACCAGGCTGACCTCGAACTCAGAAATCTGCCTGCCTCTGCCTCCCGAGTGGTGTGTTTATGTGTGGTGTGTACATAAATTCATAATAAGAGTAGAGTTCATAAAATGAGTGAGTGCTGGAGGGCTGGCTCAGGAGTTAAGAGCACTTGCTCCTCTAGAGAACTGGACTACAGTCTGCAGCTCCTACATCAGTTGGCTCACAACTACCTGTAACTCCAAATTCAGGGGCTCTGATACCCTCTTCTGCTTGCCCCAGGTATTCACATGCACATACATATACGTATACGTATACGTACATAGAGACACACATATATGCACACTAAGAAATCTAAATAAAAAACAAAACTCAAAGGTTTTGAGCTAAATCTTTGTGGATGGTGTTGAGCATCAGGCTGAACCTTGAACCTGAAAACATGCTGGCCTGGACACCACCCTCATCCTCACACACAAAAGAGGCTTGGGGTTTGAGAAAGCTCCCCTACCCCTCCCACGCGCGCGCACGCGCGCACACACACACACACACACACACACACACACGCATCCCAGTTGGTTCACCCCTTCTCCAGGGTCCAACTCCTTAAAAACTCTGGGGAAAGACAGACCCTGGACTTTTAGAGTGTTCCTAGACACGCGAGGAAACCGGGTGAAAATGAAGGACCCCTGACTTAGATAACAAAGCGGAGACCCCATGAGGCAGCTGGGAAGTGAGTGGGCCACAGACATTAAACAGTGAGAGGCCCAGCAAAGCCAGGGGTCTGCAGCAGCAGCTGAGGCTGGCCCAGCAGAGGGTGGCAGTCTGAGGAGGGATCAGCATAGCTTCTGAGAACAGTAGGATCTGAAGGCCATGGCCTCCAGTCACACCCTGCTTGTGTATCCACCCCAGCTGCCCCTCTGCACTCCCAAGCCATGCCTGCTTCTCCCTGGGAGTGTCCAGCAGAGGGAGGGAAGCCTTGATGCTCAGCCTCAGGGGACAGAGGCATCAGGCACAGCTGGCTGCCTCTCCACTCAGCTCTGGCCTTCCCCAGGGGCTGGCTCTGGAAGACAGCCTCCCCCACAAGCCCACAGGGACACGTGTGTGTCCTGCTGCTGCCCTGCTGAGGTGTGCTGTCCTGCTGGCTCCCTGCCAGGCCCCGTGCTGACCCCCAGGGCCCTGCGGTTCATGCTGTGGAATCCCTGTTTTCCCAGTTGGTCCAGCTGCAGCCAGAGCCTCTGGAGCTGGGCGCTGAATGGAGACATTTAGGCACGAGCTGCAGAAGGGCAAGGCCCAAGGTCTGAATTCTCCTGGGGGCAAAGAGCCTGCAGCCCGCTCCTTCCTTCCTAGGTCTCTTTTAGCATCCCACCCCACCTGACTCCTAGGATCTGTTGCAGACACGAGCCTTGCTTGGTTTACCACTGGGAGCAACGGCCTAGGGTGGCCTCGGCTTGGGCAATTTTGATGATGAGCTGGGTTTTCTCGCAGCCTGGCCTCTGTGCCAGCAGTGTCTCTGTTTCAAGTGCATCTGGCTTGCTGTCACTGCAGACTGAGCAGATGTGATGGGAAGAGAGGAGGGGATGATAACATTGTCTGGGGCGCTAACCGCCTCTAAGACTGTGTTTGACAGCTCAAAAATAGGCCCGTGGTAGGCTAAAAATTTGGCCCTCAGAAATATATCCCTGTCAACCCCCTGGAATCTGTGAATGTGTTTAACTTATGGATCTTGTGAGGAAAAGGAGTTTATCCTGGATTGTCTGGGTGTGACCTAAATATAGTCACCCATTTTCCTCTCTGGAGGAGGCAGAGGGAGGACTGTGGCGATGGCTTAGTGGGAAGGAGGCCTACTGCTCAAGCATAAAGAAAGACCTGAGTCCAAATCCCTAGAATTCACATCAAAAGCCAGATGTGGTCACGGATACCTGCCACTCTGTGCTGTAGGGAGTGCAGACAGGAGGATCACTGGCTTGAAGGGTGCCAGTCTGACTCCAGGTTCAGTGAGAGATGCGTGACTTAGAGGGATAAGACAGAGTGTTGATGAAGCAGGACACTCAATATCCCCATATCCTCCTCTGGCCTCTCTGCATGTGTGGGCGTGTGCACCCATGTAGACATGTGCGTGCATATCATGCACACACACACACACACACACACACACACACACACACACACACGAGGAGGCCGAGGAGTCTTGAGAGAGAGAGAAGAGAAGGCAATATAAAGATAGAAACAGAATTGGAGGGTGTGGTCTCCAGCCAAGACATGCTGGTGACCCCCAGAAGCTAGACATGACATGGCAAGCTTCTCCCCTAGAGCTTTTAGGGGTGTCAATATCTGCAGACCCCCTTTAATTTCACACTCTAGTCTGCACAACCACAACAACATATTTCTTTGCTTTTAGCCACCAAGTACGACATGGCGATTTGTCACACCAGTTGCATGAATCTACACATCTCTTAACCTGTATATTTGTGGGGCTGTCCAGACAGAAGTATGCTTGTCAGAGATGATAGACAGCCCGAATTGAAGAAGCCCCGACGCTGACAACTGGCATGATGTTCTGGCATGAGCGTGGATGTCTAGGCATTAGTGACACACAGCCATATAGGAATATCTATATACTGGGCAAATGCCCCACCCCCCTGAGACAATCGGCCACCTGTGAGGTGTATGAACGTCCAGCATGGTGACTTATTACCATTTGTCTCCCTCTACGGGTGGGATGTTCAGTAATAGAAGGTCCAGCTAGCGGGACACTGCTCAGCCGTGATCAGCCCAGCTTCTGCCATAAAGGGAAGACAAGCCAATATACGCAGAAGAGGCAAATTGGACGGGGAGGCTCAACTTTCTTCACTCTTCTTCTTGGCTACTAACTCCCTGCAGAATGGGTGGATGTGGATACAACCCCTATACCATGGTAAACTCCTTTAACTTGCTTATGGATGGCTGAGACACCCAACATGAAAGAAAGAAGAGAAGGGGACACAGGAGATCAAGAGGGGACCGTAGCCCATTTGAAGGTCACAGTTGAATCTTCTTTAGGAAGAGACTTTACAGAAAAAGATGTAACAGTTGTACATCTCCTCCCGGTCAAAATTACACATGTGCCTGTGATCCCAACACTCAGGAGGAAGAGGCAAGGAGATGGAGAATTGGAGCCTAGCTTGGGCTACTTGGTGAATTCAGGACTAGCCTGGGCTACATATATAATATGTACATACTTATAAAAATAAGTTAGGGAATTTAAGTGTAAATATGCGCCCCTAATCCTATCACTCCCATGTGGTCCACATAGAGTTCCGTCCCTGTATCTGCTCTAAAGAAAACAAGAAAGGCTAAGACTGCATAATCCCTGTGGGGCCACTGCTCCTAGCTGATCTTGTACATGTCTCTTCTTGGTCCTGACCTTCATCTTCCAGTTTTTCCTCTCCTGTCAGCTTTCAAGCATGATCCTCACAGATAAACCTAGATCTTCAAGATGTCATGTACAAAGGAGGAGGGTGGGTATTGTGAGAAAGTTTTGATTTCCACAACAGTATCCATCCCTAAGCCTTTGTCCTCACTACAGTATGAGCTGATGCAAGAAACTCAGGAGGCTGTGTACTTTGTGCCTGTCACTCGGGGCTGGTACCTTAACTTTTCAAAGGGACAGAGATATTGCAAGATTATCAGTGACAACCAGTTACAGGTGATGGGTGGAGCTGTATCAGGACCTCCTGGCTGCCAGGTTCTCCTTGACATCCCCCCACACCACCCACTGTATTCCTGAGTGTACTCCAGAGCAACAGAACCCACAGCACAAAAGTCTACTTAAAGGGAAACTATTAGAGCGGTTTACACGGTACAGTCAGAGGAGCCCGACAATGGCTTTCTCTCACCAGAGAGGCTGAGAACCCTCAGTGCACCAGGCTGGGTACTTCAGCCATCCTGTTCCAGTCCCAAAGGCCTGGAAGATTCCTGGAGAGCTGCAGGAGACTTGGGAATTTTAGATCATCTTCCACAAGAAACAAAGAAAAATGCAGCAGCCCGTGGGTTTGGTTGGCCAGCATTTTTCCAGCCCCTACTGTAAAACATCCCTCTTATGTAAAACATATAAACTCTTCTTGTTATCGAAGTTCATTCTGTTGGGATTTTCAAGACACACCTTTATTCTATCCCTGTCTTCGGTATGTTTACTATTTTATGTGTATGGGTGTTTTGCCTGCACACGTGTCTGTGCTCCACATCTGTGCCTGGTGCCCACAGAGGCATAGGACTGGAGTTAGAGATGGTTGTGAGCTGATATATGAGTGCTGGGAATCAAACTAAGGTCATTGGGAAGAGCAGCGAACGCTCTTAACTGGAAGCTTACCTTGTTTTACTTTGATCTTTTAAAATATTATACAGATCTGTTCGATGTACGGACTCAATCTACCTGCCTGCTTTAAAAAAAATTGATTGATTGATTGATTGATTGATTGATTAATTATAAGTATGCTGTAGCTGTCTTCAGACACTCCAGAGGAGGGCATCAGATCTCATTATAGGTGGTTGTGAGTCACCATGTGGTTACTGGGATTTGAACTCAGGACCTCTAGAAGAGCAGTCAGTGCTCTTAACCGCTGAGTCATCTCTTCAGCCCTCCCTGTCTGCTTTTTAATCATTACATTTTTACCTATTTTGTATATGGCAATTGTTAATCTCTTTGGGACTATTACTGTCTTCAGTCTTAGAATTAGATCTGGTCCAGCAGCAGCAGCAGCAGCAGCAGCAGCAGCAGCAGCAGCAGCAGCAGGCAAAGCTCATTCACTACAGACTTTAAATAAACACTGGGTTTCCTCAGCCTGATAGAAAATATGGGCCAAGTTGCGTGGCATCTCCTCTGAGGCCCAGCAACTCCTCACACATGCAGACTCACGTTTCTCTTCCTTCCTAGAGTACAAAGAGCTGCCGGAGAACATGATCAAGGTGTGCACAGTTCGGCGTCTCGCTGGCCTTTTACGTCCTAGGCGACAGGCTTGTGGCCAGCGTTACAACCATAACTCTGATGGTTTAGGGGATCCACGGTGATCAGGAAGAATCATTGGTCTGTGGTGTCCAGTTCTCTGGGCACAGATACACAACAGGAGAAAGTCAAGGCCAAGGACTGAGTGACCCAATCGGTGAAGATGTTGTGGGACACTTTAGATTCAGATCTTTGATGTGGGTTCTCAGATCGGACAACAGAAGGTCTCAGTGACCGTCCCACATGCCCGTGGGATGCCCTGCTGCTGGGGAGATGGGGGATGTTTCCTTGCTGGGAGCCAGTTCTAGACTACAGCTAAGAGGTATAGATTCTGCTGCTGTATCCTGATGGGGTGGGTCAGAAAGCCCCAGGCTCCCTCTAAGACCTGAGAGGAGATGAGAAATTGTCCTGACAGCCTTCTAGCCTCTCCTGGGCCAGAAAGATGCCAGGAATTCTATCAATACAGATATGAGCTCCAGCGTGTGTGGTCAAGTGCAACGTTGCCACAGCAAAGCCGTTTTTTTTTTTTTTTTTTTTTTTTTTTCCCCAGCAACCCCATCCCTGATTCATATATCTAGCTCAGACTTCTCAGGACCCGAGGCTACTCCATCACAGAATCCAATTAATTGTACAGCCTGGGACCTGAGAGGTCCATTTTATGTTTGGGGTAACATTAAGAGTGACAGTTACTATGACTCCTGCCAGAGCATATACAAACAAGCCAGTAAATATGGCAGTGATCCAGATAGGGCCAGAGATATTGGTGACAGTACCCCCAACACACACACACCTCAACCAGACTCAGGAAAGACCAGGGTAACACCATCAATGTGCCTCACGCAAGAAAGATTAAGACGGTGAGCAATCTGAGAACCATACAAAGGGATCTAACCAAACCATAACAGGACTGGGCTAAACAGAATCACACCAGTGTCCCCAAAGTTGATCTCATGTTGCCCTCTTGGATATGCTCTGTTTCTTGCTGGCTATTGGGTGGTTTTGAGAGCTTTCAGACTGAAATATGTCATTGGTCAGTAAGGCATGGCTTCCGTATGATTAAGGTAGCGATGGTATTCCTCTCACAGGCTGGACACGGCTAGACATGGCCATCTTCCAGTTGTCTGCTCCCTTCCCTTCTTCACCCCTCACTGAAGTGTCCTTCACCACATGGATGAAACCGAGGACTCCTCTCCATCCTAGCATCCTCCCCCGCTCCCATCTCTGCTCGGTTCATCTCTGCACCCAGCACTGTCTGCAAGCTGCTAGAATCTTGCCTGTGTTCTCACTGCTGTGACCCCAGCCCCTGCAATGGTATCCGGAACATAATGAGTGCTCACTAAATAAGTATTGCGTAAATACATTTGTCTGAGCCAGTTAAATAAATCAACCTTCATGTTCTCAGCACAGACCACGCAGTCACAGATCATAGACACATGCTTGTCCTTGGTCAGAGAGCGTAGTCATGGTTTCCAAGCAACACTAAGCTCAGAACTTCTGTTCTGGAGGGTTGTTCATTTTTCAGAAAGTGTTGAAACCTTGTTGTAGGCAAATATCACAGGCAAACAGGACTGGCAAAGCCCTACCTTAACATGGACAGAGGTTACCTTCCTGTGAGTGACAGGTTTGTATATATATATATATATATATATATATATATATATATTTCCCTGTGTTCCGGTTCCATTTCTGTTGTGGTGGTAAAATATTCTGTCCAAAAGCAACTTAGGGAAGAAAGGTTTATTTTAGGCCACAAACCCAAGCCACACTGCATCACTGAGAAAAGTCAGGGCAGGAATTTGAAGGCGGCCTGCTTGCTCTTCCACACAGCATCACCTCCAACCAAAGGTCTTGTTTCACCGCAAATAAGTGTGGCAGGAACCATGGAGACTGCAACTTGCTGGTTCACAGGCAGGCTTATTCTCAGCTAGCCTTTTCTACACTTTAGGACCCCTGTGCAGGGAATAGTGCCGCCCACGGTGAACTGGCCCCTCCTACATCAGTTAACAATTGAGACCACCCCCCCACAGACATATCTGCAGGCCAATCTGATCTAGGCCGCTCTTCAAGTGAGGGTCTCCTCTTAGAGGACTCTGCTAAGTTGACATTTATAGCTAACCAGGATCCCATGACCGTTTGTGACTGCCACGAGCCAACAAAGAGGGCATCATTAGTCTTACCAATGTTACCCTTACCAGCATGGGCCCATTGTCTAAAAAGATTCCAACGAATCCCAGTCCTGAAACCAACCTGTTCCAAACCAGCAGAAGCAAACAACAAATCCTGCTGCTGCCGTTGGTGCGGCTCCTATTTTTTCATCCCCTAGAGGGCGCTCTTCACCAGCCAAATCAAGACTTGCTGGGCAACACGTACTTGGAGTGATTTCCTTTATGTGGTTTTGTCAAAAGGGAAATTGTTTACTCATTAAAATGTAGAGTTGATGATAAAAATATATTGTTTAAAATTCTCAGAGAATAAATAAAAACATGAGAAGAAACATTAAAACAAAAACACCCTGAAAAAGAAACAAAAAACCTCAAGCCTCCAGGTGGTGGCACATGCCTTTAATCCTGGCACTCTGAAGGCAGAGGCAGGCAGATCCCTGCCTGAGTTCAAAGCCAGCCTGGTCTACAGAGTGAGTTCTACACACACACACACACACACACACACACACCCCACCACCACCACCACCACCACCACCACCATGGGGCCAAGCATGGTGGTGAAGACTTTTAATCTCAGCACTCAGGAAGCAAAGGCAGGTGAGTCTCTGTGAGTTCAAGTTCTGCTTGATACACACAGTGAATTCCAGGTTAGCAAAGGCTACATACGAAAACTCTATCTGTCTATGCTTAACGTTAAAATTCTAAAAGAAATTGAAAATAAGATTATAAATATTGAAGTCTAGGAAGCAGATTTCTGACTATTGACACAATATGAGAATCTAGTCTACTCATATAATCTACTGAAATCATTAAAATACTAACATATATCTGTGCAACATTTTCTTATTGGTTTGTGGAACAGTGATTATTAATAGGGAATTGTGGAACCTTCTACCCAGACTTCAGTAAAAGCCTTTTCACAATGGCTGGATGTGGCTGGAAAGCCAATGTCTTAAATTAGGAAGTAGAAGCAGTGATACTCTGCTCCTTCCCCGTGCTCCCTCCCCATGCTCCCTCCTCTGCTTCCTCCCCGTGCTCCCTCTCTGTGCTTCCTTCCTGTGTTCTCTTCCTGTGCTCCCTTTCTGTGCTCCTTCCGTGCTCCCTCCCTGTGCTCCCTTCCTCCCCTAGAAGTCTGAAGGAAGGGCAGCTTCAGATCCAGCAGCCATTACAATTAGCATAGAAGGCAACTGAGTCTAAACTGCAGATCATCAGATCACTTTGGGTCAGAGGTTCTACCAAGACATCCCAAATTAAAAGAAGAGAAATCAACTGTCTAGTCCAAAACACGAACAGACAGTTCCACAGAAAAAGAAAGAGCTGGAGAAAAATATCCTGAACATATGTAAGGATGCTTAATTCGTCCATAAAAAAAATAAAAATAAAAATAAAGGAACATATTGGTGACAGGTCCTCTGCGTTGGCAAGGGTGGAGAGAAAGAAGCAGCACTATATAGCGTGGTTCAGAATTTAAATTGGCAAAAGTCTTTGAATAACAGTTTGACACCATCTACCAAGCACGAAAATGCAGAAACTACTTGCTATAGTTATTCTACCAATGGGATTTTCCCCATAGAAATTTTGTCAGCAGGGTATGGAGACACATGCCAGCTGTTTGAAAGGTTGAGGCAGGTGGATCGTAAGTTCAAAAGTCAATGTGACAAGATGAAAAGTTAGTACGTACTTAACACTAAACTCAGATTAGGAAATACTAACATAGGGGCTGGTCAGAATTATCTTGTCTACACATAGAAATATTGGCCCCTAAATCCATGGTAGCTTCAAATACTAAGCCAATGAATATGATTTCTCTTACCAATACTTGTAGAATGACCATTGTAATCACAAACAACATATCCTGGTTCATATGCATTTAAGTAGGAACATACATAGACTGATGTAATGTTCAGTCACTCACCAACTGTTAGGACGTCTGGTGATCAGGCCCAGAAAACAGGCAGATCAACAGAAGTTGTCTATCCATGGCGACATTTAACACTGTCACTGTACCAACTGTTCAGGATACTACCACCAACGCTAGCACTCTGGATCCCACGCTCAGACCAGAAATCTCTCAAAGGAACTTGTGATTGGTCAAACCTGGTCTCCTGTCCACTGAAGAAAACAAAAGACCAGCAGGAGTTTCAGATCTGTAGCTGGAGATAGATTGTGTCTTATCAACAGAGGTAAGATGGGTAGCCCCCACTACATGGGGAAGGGCTCAAGTGTCAGGTACCATAAAACATGGTTCATGTCCACTATTGTAATGAAGACTACTGTAGAAATCTATCAATGCAATCTGTCATGTTAACACATCAACAAAAAACCAAACCAAACCAAACCAACCAAAACAAAACCAAACCAGTAGGTAGTCTTCTCCAAGGCTGCAAAAAGCCATTTTTAAGGGAAGAAAATAAACTTTAATGTATTTATTAAAACTTTATCATAAAGTCTGGGTAGAGAGAGAGAGGAAAAAGAAGATCCAGAAAATCTGCTCAGAATGTCAGCTCTTTAACGTACTTGCCCACAGAATATTAAGACAGTTCCTGTGTGCTTGGACACCACAGGATATTTTAAAGCAATACAAAAATAGCTTTATGGGCTGGAGAGATGGCACAGTGGTTAATAGCACTGACTGCTCTTCCAGAGGTCCTGAGTTCAATTCCCAGCAACCACATGGTGACTCACAACCATCTGTAATGGGATCCAATACCCACTTCTGGTGTGTCTGAAGACAGCTATCGTGTTCTCACATACATAAAATAAATAAAATAAATCCCTAAAATAGCTTTATAGGTATGTCTGCTGACCATATCCTATAAAATCACAATAAAACAATTTAAAACTCAATGTCTTTCCTCACTGGAAAGGAAACCCTGATAGATGAAGTCCAAGTGGATTGTCAGAAGCCCATGAATATGGAACAAACAAACCCCCTTCCCATCAGTCCCAGGAACAGGCAGGGACTCCACTTCCAAATGCTTTCAGTAATGTGGAATAAAAACAAAAGGCTCAACACACACACACACACACACACACACCGAACATTAAGACCCAACAAAATGAACAGGGACGAGAAGATAACAGTAATTTTGAGTTAATGAAATGGAAAGCCAAATGACAGAGATTTCTGGAAATATAATTGAACTCAAAAGCTGATTGTCTGGGAAGATCAATAATATCTATGAACTCTTATGAGCCAGGTTAAAAAATAAGGAGGGGGGGTGGGTGAGAATATAGAAGCTAGGAAGCGAAATCTAAGATACAGCTGTAAGTGTGGTGAGATTAAAACTATATTAAAAGACGATCTGGAGCAAGCTTACCGCAAGCCAAGGTTGAAGGTTCTGAGGAAGCGGACGACTTCCCAGCAAGCACCCTGCAGCGACACTCCAAGAAAAATGAAAATTGACAGTCATTACACACGATTGTCCTGTTATATCTTAAGTATCGTTCTCAAGCTGGGGAGGTGACTCGGCACTTAAGAGCACAGCTGATCTCCCAGAGGACCTGGGTTCGATTCCCAGCACCCACGTGGTTGTTCACAACCATCCGTTACTCCAGTTTCAGGGGATCTGATACCCTCTTCTGGTCTCCATGGGCAGTGGGTACACAGAAATACATGTAGGAAAACATTCATACACATAAAATAAATAAATCTTATACACCCACAACAGAGTCACATGACCCGTGGTACTTTTGCTGACCTCAGCAGTAGGACAACCTCACTACCCATCATAGAAACAAAGATACGGCATGAGACATTACAGAGTAGAATCCAGCGACGGATCCAAAGAATAAGACATCAAGAGTGAGCCGAGTGTGGTGGTACATACCTACAATCCCAGCACTTGAGAAACTAAGGCAGGAGGATTGCCATGAATTCAAGGCCAGACTAGGCTACACAGTGAGTTCCTGGCCAGCCTAGACTACCAGAGACTCTGTTTCAATCCCTCTCCCAAAATAAATAATAAGAACAAATAAGTTTTATTTTAGGAATGGCTCAACATTGAACACAAGACAACACAATCACCTCTACTGCTTGGTCTGCTCAAGTTTTCTGCTTTTTCTTGATTGGTTTTGATGCTGTAATTATTTTGCTTGGGAGTCACCCACTTCTACACTCTTCTCAAACTTGGCTCACCAGATAGTCACCTTCAGTAACTTACTTGACTTTTTTACTAATCAAGTCTTTTTTTTAGATGATTTCACACACACGACGCACACTGGACACTCTTGTTCACTCCCTTTTCTGACTCTACCACCTTGACTATCCTCCCGACTCCGCTTTGACCTGTAAATCTCTCTCACGTTCACGCCTATTTATTTTGTTACGTGTTTCACTAGGTTTAATCAGGGCCCCCTGTGGAGACCATGGGTTTGGATCTGTATGTAGACTCTGATGGGCTCAGTAATATGTACACGATTGGAGACAGGGATTTCCTTGCCCCAGATTTTCTCACCAGCTAACAGTTCAGCAACAAAAGACGTAAGCACCCCCTTCCAAAACTGTTGGCAGGATCAGTCGTACGTGAGCACAGAGCAGGTAGCCGCACTCATGAGTTGAGCGCCTTGGCTCTATCAAGTCTAGAGGATAGATTTTACAGCCTTTCACTCTATTTTCCAGCTCTTCCCCCATCCACAAGGTTCCATGAACATCAGAGGAGGAAGTGACAATGTCTGGTTTAGGGCTGTTAGTCTCGGCTTCTTGGGAAGAAGCTCTGAGTCTCTGCATTATTCACTGCCATTCATTGTAAGGCTAGGGGTAGCTTTGTCTATGGGTATAAACATAGCTATGTAGAAGGCAGCTTGATGCTATGTCACTTTAGTTAAACAGAAGAAATATGGGCCCCAGGTAGGCCCATGTCCTCCCAAAGCCTAGCTTGTTATTCGGGCTTACAATACCAGGCACTGTTCCCCTACCTACCATGGAGTGACCTCAAATCCAATCAGAGGCCAGTTGGTGACTCCCATAACAGTTAAGTCACTACTTTAGGTGGATACATATTGCCTCATGTATGGTTCGTGGCAGGGCAAGACTGGTAACAGCTTTTCTTCCCCAGTACCTCACGCAGCCCCCCATCACACCGCAAAGGCTAACCAGTGGGGAGGGCATACTCTGCTTGTCTTAGCTTTCTGTCTCTGGATCTACTGCCTAAGGGCCTAAGGTCAGTGTATTCTGGAATATGCTCTTCTAGTTCCTGTGAGCAAACATAAGTCTGTACTGTTGGGGGGTCTTTGGGGTCCCCCTGACAAGCTCCTATGGAGTTATCTCAGTTCCTGACACTAGCGACTGTAGTCAGTAGCCCACGGCATCTAGGAACAGCATCACCCAGCCACACAGAGTAACCCGCTTTCACCTCTCTGATGGATTTTTTATTTCTCTTACAGGACAGCAGGTTTCTACATGGCTACTCCTCCCCTATCCCACCTCCCCTGCTCAAGGATAGTCTAGACCAGTGGTTCTCAACCTTACTAATGATATGACCCTTTAATACAGTTCCTCAGGCTGTGGTGACACCCCCCCCCATACAATTATCTTTTTACTGTAATTTTGCTACTGTTATGGATTGCAATGTAAATATCTGTTTACTGATGGTCTTAGGTGATCCCTTTGAAAGGGTTGTTTGACCCCCAAATGGGTGGTGACCTACAGGTTGAAAAACACTGGTCTAGACCCTTCCTAGGCTGCTGAGAGTCCCCCTTCCCCAATGTTGTGGGTTTGAATAGGAATGGCCGCCATAGAGTCATGTGTTTGAGTTCTTGGCTGTAGAGAGTGGCACTATTAGGGAATGTGGCCTTGTTGGAATGGATGTGGGCTTGTTGGAGGAAGTGTGTCACTGTGGGGTGGACTTTGAGGTTTCATAAGCAGGAGCTGGAGCGATGGCTCAGTGGTTAAGAGCACTGACTGCTCTTCCAAAGGTCCTGAGTTCAAATCCCAGCACCCACATGGCAGCCCACAACTGTAACTCCAGTTCCAGAGGATCCAACACCCTCACACAGACCTGCATGCAGGCAAAACACCGATGCACATGAAATAAAAATAAAAATAAAAATAAAATAAAATGTTTTCCTTCATAAGAGTTGCCATGGTCATGGTATCTCTTCACAGCACTAAAACCCTAAGACACCCCAGTTCCTGAGATCTTTTACTTTAAGAGCAGCCGTAGGAGGGGCTGCAGCCAGGGGTGCCCAGGAGCTACCAGCACAGTTCTAGAGTGTTCTTCCACACCAAAGTATAGTCTATATGACACCTTTCCACATGTGCCCAACCAGGGCTCACCATATAGCCACTCTTACTAATGGAATCTCCTTCTTCTCCACGATATGCTACGACCATGGAGGCCAGAGGGCCAGAGCCAGAGAGTAACTGAGAGGAGTTTGCAGCAGGCAGCTTCACCAGGAGCTGTTACTAGGACCTTGGCTACCTTTGTCTTGTGATTATGAATGACAAAGTTTCTTGGATGCTGCCTGCCTCTAGCAGGTTCCTCCTCCCAGGAGCCTCCTAGCACAGGTCTCCTACACGCCAAGTGTGCACCTATCACTGAGTGATATCCCTAGCCCCACTCCACCCCTTCCCCTTTGTCCAGGTAGGACCTCCCTAAGTTTCCCAGGTTGCCTTGATCCTGTGAATCTCCAGCCTTAGCTTTTTAAGTACAAGGGATTACATGGCCCAGACCACCAGGCCCAGACCCTCCTGGTATTTGAGTTTGGAAGAACTTTCTAGTTCAGGCAGAAACCTTGAAAATAAGAAAGAGCCGGGTTTGGTGGTGCACACTTTTAATCCCAGCACTCGGGAGGCAGAGGCAGGCGGATTTCTGAGTTCGAGGCCAGCCTGGTCCACAAAGTGAGTTCCAGGACAGCCAGGGCTATACAGAGAAACCCTGTTTCGAAAAACCAAAAAAAAAAAAGAAAAAAAAAAAAGAAAAGAAGAGGAAATAAGAAAGAAAAAGCACTACATCCATGTGTCGTGGTTCATGCTTATAATAATCTCAGTTTTGGGGGTGTGGATACAGGAGTTCAAGGTTAGCCTGGGCTATATAACAAGACCTCTCTGGCCCCCCAACCCTCCACAAAATGAAAACAATAAAAAAGAAAAAGAAACACAATTTGACATATGTCAAACTTTAAAGGCTTCATCGGAAACAGATATTTTTGCCATCAAAGCAGAAAACAAGACACAAGGAAGGGGGATTATAAAGCACTTGATAGATGAAGCCTCAATGTCTAGAGTTAGAGAAGCTGTCACAGAGTAAAACCACAACCAAGTAGGAAACTGGCCAAAAGGATTTGAATGGAGGAGCAAATATTTTATCAATCAACCAAGAGAAACATGCTCAATCTGTTCTGAGGATGCAAAGTGAGGCGAAACGACTGCACAGAATTCTTTCCACCCTTTGGATCGAGAGGAATCTGGAAGCTGTGTGATAAGAAGCGGTGTTGGCAGAGATGTGCGTTTTCAGACATGGATGGCAGAGGAGCGGGAGTTGGTACAACTTCATAAAAGAGCAATTTGAGTCTGGTGTGGTAGAGCATGGCTGCAATCCCATCATTCGGGAGGCTGAGGCAAGAGGACAGAGAGTTTGAAGCTAGCCTGGGCTATGTAGTCTACAAAACAGACAAAAAAAAAACAAAACCCGGGGTCATCTGATAAAGTTTAATAAGCTCATAATCTTTGATGCAGAAACCACTCTGTCCTGCAGAGCTCTGGATAACAACATCAGCGTGTGGTAACGAGTAAAAGCATAAGCACACCATGAGATGCACAGTGCAGTGGAAAACAGAAATAACAAAAAGAGAAAAACCCACCAGACAGGAGGTGGATGGATAAATCATGCCACTTCTACTCTATGGAACATTAGTTCTTGGTAGAAAAGATGAAGATCTCCATCTTTAACTAGCGAGCTTCCCGCTTCCATCTTTCAAGTACAAAGAGATGGTGGGCCTATGGCATCAGGCCCCACCCTTCTGATTTTTAGCCTCCATGTCTGTCTCTAATTTGGTGGGAAGGTATTTTGAGAAAGGCAAGACTCAAAACTTAAGGTTTTATCTATTATGACAGAGACAACTTCCTTGTTATGGTTTAGATGTAGGATGTCCCCCAAGAGCACATGTGTTTGAATACTTGGTCCCCAGATGGCAGAGTTGTTAGGGGAGGTTGTGGAGCCTTTAGGAGCCTAGCTGGATGAAGTCATGTCTGGTGGGCAGGGCTCGAGACCGGCTACCCTTCTTGCCTCTGTTTCCTGATCTTCAGAGATGTGACCAAGCAGCCTTACTCTGCCATTATGCCTACCGTGATGGACTGTGCCTTAAACCCTGAGCCCAAATAAGTCCCTCCTCTCTGAGGTTGCTTCTTGTAAGGTTATTGGTTGTAGTGATAAGAAAACTAGCCAATATACCTCCCGTGCACAAAATGACTGGCAGGTTTGATTATATCCACAACAGAGAAAGCCATGTGAAGATAACCATGTGAAGATAACCAGCCTCTACTAATGGTTTGTTTTTATTTTTGTTCTGTTTTGTTTGTGAGAGAACAGCACTGGTGAGAGGTAAGTAGGGAGAAGAAGAAATGAGAGAAAAGGAAGAAAGGGCATAAATATTATGGACAACTCGAATCCCTGCAGCAATGTAAAGCCATTATCAGGTCAAACCAAGGGGAATGGGCCTCGTCTGAGAAGTTCCCAGGGAAGATCTGCTGTCCCTGTACCATCTCCTCACAGCTCATAGACAGACTCCTAGGAGATGCCGACAGAGGGAGACCCACACACAGATGCCACCGCTGTAAGTCCTGGGTACCGTATATAAGCATACAGTAAGCATTACAGGGCTGGAGAGATGGCTCAGCGGTTAAGAGCACTGACTCTTTTTCCTGAGGTCCTGAGTTCAATTCCCAGGAACCACATGGTGGCTCACAATCATCTGTAATGGGATCCGATGCCCATTACAGACAGCTACAGTGTACTCACATACATAAAATAAATAAAATCTTTACAAAAGAATTACAAAGGATTTGAACATGTAGCTAAGCAAGCTAATGGGGGCTGGTCTCACCTGCTTGCCTAAATGAGACAACTGGAGTAAGTAAATCCCATGAATTTAGAAAAAAAACACTTTTCAGACACTAATCCCTGACAGAGAAGCAGTGGCTTGAGAGGGTTTCTGGGTCTGGGCACAGGAAGGAGGAAAGCGGGTGGACTTCCTGCCTTAAGGTCAAGGGGCTGGGAGCCCAGGGGAGCCAAGGAGGCTGGGATTCACGGTGCAGACCGTGGGAAAGGAGAAAGCTGCAGAGAGAGAGAGGCTTACAGATCTGTAGATGATGCATCCTTGAGTGTTCAGGAGAGCGTCATCCAGATCTGCTGGAAACTACCTGAGACCAGGTGCAAAACAACAAAAAGTGGGTACTGAGGACAGGTCAGGGACAGGGACAACATCCAGGGGCAGGGACAACACCCAGAACAGGTGTATGGGGCACTGGACAAAGCAGGGTCTCTACTCATAACCCCTTTCACCTGGAAACTTTCAGGGGACCCTGGATATTAAGTATTTAAAAGTAAATATACAAAGCAATTATTTACTGATAATAAATCATGTAGAAATTTATTTTAAATAAGTATGGGTGCATTATACATGGGATTTCACCATGCATTAAAGATGAATCAAATTTGTATGCTAGTGAGATGGGTGTGCTCGTTTAGTTTTGCATAAGGAGTTAAGTCTTGGCACAATATTTAGCACTGTGAGATGCAGAACATTGTAGATGTTCTCCAGAGTTGGTCAATATTTTGATCTTCTAATCATCATTTTTTTACGAATAGCATCACACAAAACAACAAAAGTATGTTTAGGGGGGGTCTTTCAAAAATGGTTGGATTCTGCCCTCCTCTCAAGCCAAATTTATCTAATGATTTTTGTTGTTGCTGTTATAATGAAAGTCAAGTCAGCCACTAAAATAGTAATTTCCAAAATTAAACATTCTAACATAGCATAGTCCAAAGATATATTAAACTGATACGTGCTGAGGAATGACTGTAGGAAAATATTCAGCATTTGGTTTTGATCCTGGAAGAGCAGAAACCTCAGAAGCTCATAGCACACTACAGTCTCTGTTCCCAAGCCCTGCTGTCTCAGGCTGTGTTTGCTGCCGTTGCCTGGTGATGCTGCCAATGGCTTAGGTTTAGGGCCAGATATTTCCAGGCTCTTGGTGTCTGATCCAAAGAACTGAAAATCATGGCAAGGCTCATACAGAATTGTGAAAGGGGACAGATACTTTCATTTGGAGCAAAGCAACAGTGTAGGTCCTAAGATTCGCTATCCGGACTGAGAGTGGGCACACGTGAGTGAGGGCACTCAGGGCCTTCATTGTTGTTCAAGGATTCCTTTCATGAGTTCAGGAGGAGGGGTCGGTTACTGAGGGCTGTAGTTTGTGTAGTTTTCTATTTTTATTGATAGGTTACATAATGTTTTCTCTACTGAACATGCCTCTTCCCATAATACATCCTACTAACTACATGTAACGTGTTAGAATGGCGGGTCTCGTCTCGACAGCACGCTAGGCCAAAGCAGTTCCGCATGGAAGAGGTTTTATTGGAAGGGAGAGACAAGGTAGTGGCAGAAAGAGAAGTGAGGAAAGGGTGTTCTTATTTATATGGAAAATGACATAACACAAGTAAAGGTGGGAGGTGAGCCAAGTGAATGCTGGGAATATGATGTCTGTTGTCTTGGCAACCGGTCTGTGGGTCACAGGTTGCACTGTCGCCTATGTGATGTCATAGGTTTGGGATGTCCTGATGCCAACAATATACATGCCCAACTGTATACAGGCATAACACGGTAGGCCATTTCAGGCCAGATTGGTGTTTCTTCATACCTAGATACTTTGGAAATACACTTGAATAGACACCGTCTAACTTATAACATTGTACAAAGATGGGAGTCTATTCGGCCCAATGTGGGTGGGTTCCAGAGGGTTCTGCGATTGCTAGGCACATGGTTTGGGGAGGGAGGATGTGTGTGCATAATACATGCAGGTGAAGGAACTGGACTGCCTAGTGTGTTATTACAAGGGAGAGGTGTGTGTATAACCCCAAACCAAATGGGGGTTCCATGGTACCAAGCTATCACCTATGCTTGCCTGCCACAGACAACGGGACATGCAGCGGAAGCACACAGTGCTGTGGGCTCAGAACCAGAGCTGCTCTGGGGTTGTGTGCGCTGCGACATGGGTAAGCTCTGACAAAACACCTTGGCTGTTGAATTAAGTCTTGGTCATTGCACCTTCAGGAGCCATTCCTCCTGCTAAGTATTGCGAAATCCCCACATTCAATTCCACGGGGTCACGGCCTACAGCTCAACAAGCCGGATAAGGGGATCAGAATGGCCTCTCTCAGCGGTGGGGACTAAGGAGAATTAACTGTGACTCTCGCTTTCCCTTAATAACGCTGAGAAGCCAGATCTAAAAGGATCAAACTGTTTTCAAGTATCTTGATTGTATCTCAAGAAAAAACGAAACCTAAGAGTATTCCTAGGGACACAAAAATATCTAGCATCTAACAAAGAAAAATTCTCATTGACTGGCATCCAACCAAAAAAATCACTGGGCAAAGAAACAGGAAAACACCACCCATATTTGGGGAGGGGGGAGGTGTCAATCAAAACTGACCTGAATACCAGACTTAGAAAGCAAGGACATTAAAGCAGTTACTGTAACTGCACTCCATATGGTCAAAAGCTTAAATATAGAGACATGGAAGATATTTTAAAGATCCATATCGAACTCCTAGAGATGAACACGACAGTGTCTGAGATGAAAAATATAACTTGCAGATTAGAACACATTACGCGCAAGTCAGCTTTCTGATGCTCTAACAAACCTATGCAGAGAAAGGGTTTATCTCAGCTCACGTGTTCAGAGGCTTCAGTCTATAATCTCTTAGGCCATTGCTGCCCAGCCTGTGACAAGCAACCACGGTGGGCTTGCATGCGGAGAGCGTAACCGCTCACATCATAGCTGGAGACCATGGTCTCCCAAGCGGCTGGAAGGCATGCTGACATGCTTTGAAAAAAGAAAAAAAGGAAAATAAAAAAGCAATTTCATGGTAACATTTACTTTAAAAAGCCAACACTGGGGATATATAGTTCAGAGAGAAGGTGGGCATGTTTTCAGTTTTTTATGCGGCCCTGGGTTTGGTCTTCGGTACTTAAAATAAAAATTCCCTCGCCTAAAACAGTAAACACTGTCCAAAACTGTCAGAGTCAGTTTGCTTGGAGTCTGGAAGCCAGTCAAAAGATTAAAGCCGCCGGGGCAGGTGCTTAATGAAGACAAACCAAACAAGGAAAACCTTGAATCTTGATTAGCGAGCTTGGTCGTGTGTTTAACTTACCCTGGACTCCCCGCCAAGCCCACCCCACCCCAGCTCATTGCGGCCTTACAGACCACAGCAAAGGCTCAGCCATTTCTGCACGGACCTCACTCTGAAAGAATCGTGGTCACTTACTTTATCCTGTCTGCTATCTCCTTGCAGGACCAGCTAAAAGGGCTTGCCTTTATTTAGCCAGACTCTGAGAGCAGCTGCCCAGGGGTGTTTGTGGAAAACACTGAAAGCCATTAGCCACCAGCCCCTGGCGCCTGCAGCAACAGCAGAGCAAACAAAGCAAAGGGGAAACCGCTGGGAGGGAGAGGCCTGGAATGGGGCAGTTTGGAGAATGCAGGCTTTGAACAGCTCCCTCATTGTTGCCATTCTAGCAGATGCCTGCAGAAGAGATCTGAGGAGGTCTCCATCCCCCAGTCCCCCACAACAGTATCCGCTATTGCTGTAGTTATTCTTGCCCACCAGAACTAGATGGTAAGACACTGTTGTTGAAGGCATCGTGTGCTTTTGATTGCAGAGTGAAAAACTAAGTGGGAACTGAACTGGAAGCTTCCTCAGCACCGGCTAGGATTTGTGTTATGCCAGTCCGATGGCTTAAATAAGTTTGGCCTTCATAGACTCATGTGTTTGAATGCTTGGTCCATAAGGAGTGGCACTATTCAGAGCTGTGGCCTTATTGGAGGAAGTGTATCACTGTGAGAGAGAGAACAGCCTTTCTTACAGCAAGTCAGTCTCCTCCTGGTCACCTTCAGGATCAAAACGTGGAACTCTCAGCGCCTCCAGCCCCATGGCTGCCTGGGATGACACTGGACTGAACCTCTGAAACTGTAAGCCAGCCCCAATAAATGTTTGCCTTTATAAGACGTGTTTTGGTCCTGGTGTCTGTTTACAGCAGTAAAACCCAAACTAAGACAGCTGGCCTCTGAGCAAAAATATCAGTTTTACCCAGCTGTGAACCTAGCATGCTAAACTACTGACCTGCCAGCCAAAATGCGCTCAAGAGTGCAGTAGTGGTGATATGTTATATAAAACGAGGTATGGTGTGGCTGGAGGGGGTGCCTTAGCAGGCCCATGCTGGGGCCTCCCCCACAAGGGACCAGTTATGACTGGTCTAGTATAAAATGAAGTTTATTTGGGGCATGGGAAGTTGGGTTGAGAAGGGAGTAGATGCAGAGAAAGACGGGGGACAGAGAAGGAGAGAGAAAGGGAGGGAGGGAGGGAGGGAAGGAGGGAGGGAGGGAGGGAGGGAGGGAGACAGAGAGACAGAGAGACAGAGACAGGCAGAGACAGAGGGAGAGAGAAAAAGGAGAAGAGAGAGAAGAGACCAGAAGGAGCACATAAAGAGGGGAAGGAAGGAGAGAACAGAGAGGGAGAAAGAGGAGGGAGAGGGAGAGGGAGGGAGGGAGGGAGGGAGGAAGAGAGAGAGAGAGAGAGAGAGAGAGAGAGAGAGAGAGAGAGAGAGAGAACAGCTTTTTTTATAGCAAGCCAGGCTCCTACCTGGCTGTTGCTAGGTAACTGTTGGGCAGAGCCTAGAAGGAATGCTAACTTGCTAACAAGTGGCATGACTGTTAAGAAGTTAGCCAACTACTTTCTTCTTGAATTTGAGGTGTGATCCATGTGAGGCTTCTACAGACTTGGCCTGTGACTGGAGAGGTCCCAAGGTCCTAGGAGGGGAAGCGCCTGCTGTTGTCTTGCTGAATGACATGATGCACCTGGAATCTGCTTTCTGAATCGTTCCACTTGGGCTCTTAGATCACAGCTGCAGTCAGCTTTGTTCAGAGAAGCTTCGTTTTTGCAGTGGGCACTGTTACTGCGGAGGCTCACAACGTTGAATTTCAGCCCTAAGTGAAACATCTGCACCCTCTAAGACACAGGAAACATCATGGGAGAAGGGGCAGAAAGGATGTAGGAGCCAGAGGAAGGGGACAGAGGGGTGTGGACTGCTGCCTTCCTGGCATGGTCTGACCCACTGCGGTCTTGGACCCTCCCTCATCATCTCTGATTACCGCAGGAGATGTACAGGAGATAGGGCCAACCAATATTTCACTATGGAGTGGGGAGGAGCTCGCCAAGTCCTGTTCCTCCCTGGGGACCAATGGGCAGGTAATGGTTGCCGGAGGAGAGAATGATCTTTTCTTCAGTCGTGTAGCCATGGGTGAGCTGCCCATGATCCTTACTCATGCCCGTGTGTGTGTGTGTGTGTGTGTGTGTGTGTGTGTGTGTGTGTGTATTGTCTGTGAAGGCCAAAGGAGGCTGTCAGATCTCCTGGAGTTGGGGTTACAAACGGCCATGAACTGCCAGGTAGGTGCCTGAGTCCTCTACAAGAACACCCAGTGCTTGTAAACTCTGAGCTTTCTCTAGCCCTAACATCTCTTTTAAAAGAACACCACATTCAAATGCCCTGTGCTGGCAGACAGGGGTGAGAACTTACAGGCAGTTTTCCAGCCTAGCAAACCTGGCTCACCGCTTCCCTGTCTTTCTGTTCTGTGGACCAATCAGGCTTTGAACTTAAAGCACTCCACACCCTGTTCCCTATACATACTGCTAGCCTGTGTGCCCGGTTCTCCTTCTCCCTCTCCCTCCCCTCTTCATCTACCTAACCACAAGCTTTTGACTCTTCATTCTCCATTTAGTTACGAGAGAGAGAGAGAGAGAGAGAGAGAGAGAGAGAGAGAGAGAGACAAACAGACAGACAGAGACAGAGAGAGACAGAGAGAGACAGAGAGACTTCTCTCCCAATTCACTGATCCCTCCCTGACCAGGTAGTAAACCTTTTAACTAGTTTCCTGTGTGGTGGTATGTGTGTGCTTAATCTATATCTTCTATCTGAAGAACCAAGAGCTGCCCCGGGCCAGATCTTCACCTATACTCCAGTAGATAAGAGCAGGTTTCCAACACCAAGGTGATAGCCAGTGAGGACAGAAACAGGAAACTTGAAGACAAGAGCTGCAAAGGCATCTGCCAGCACAAACAGCTTCCCAGTCACAGTGCAACAACTACGCAATAGGCCTGGCTGCCACGCAAGCGCAGTGCTGAACGAAAGGCACAGCATAAACACGCGTACACACCTGCTTAGTTATTTTTCCTTCTGCGTGGGGCAGAGTTCTGGTTGCCCTGATGCAGAAATCACAAGTTAGCTGGGGCTCTAAGTCACTCAGTAACAAGGATGGGATGGTTTGCACAGGTTACACACCACCGTGGCGCCTACTAGCTGTGTCCTCTAAATACCCCTGACCCCTTTGAGAAGGCATCAGTGCTTGTTGGCAGTTTATAGCATCGTTTTGTGCCAACTTCTGCTGCCAGGTGTTGCCCTGCCTGCCCACCCAAGCTCCGTGCTGCACAACAGATTCCCCTGCCATGACCAGCTTGTGGACCCGGATGCAGTTCACTTGGCAGTGTAGAACGTTATGGCGTACAGCAGTCACAAATGTCACAAATGAATTATGTGCTTGGTTAACGCAGGGGCGTGGAGAGAAATTCTTATTCGGCACCATCTTTGTAGGATGCCTCCATCGGAAAAGATGTGACCAAATAGTCAATTATAAAGGTTGTCTGAAGCTACGAAAGGTTGGGTGGTTGCATTAGAGAGCCTGGAAGAGCTGTGGATGTGAGTGGACCAGAGCGGGTACTGTCTTGGATACCTGGGAGTCAGTCTTACAAGTAAACATTGCCCAGGGGACAAGTGCTGCTTTATATGGGGTGTACAGTTGCCATGGTCCCCTCTGTCCATAGGCTTTTGATCCCAGACTGCTAAGATCCTTGACGTCTAGTAGTTGTCCCATTTCTCTTAGACATTAACTATACTAAATTCCAGGCCACATCGTCCCCATTATCCTTGCACATACTTATGTATGCACAGCCACATAGCCCATATTGGTAATTCAGCAGTAATTAATACTCTCTCTATAGGGAATGTTATCTTTATATTCTCCAACAACTTCCTTTATGAATTTAAACTATTGGTTGTTTTGTTTTAAGTTATCCATTGGTCACCCAACTGGGGACAGGTAGCAAGCTATGACCACTTTATGATAGAGGAACCCTTTCCTGAAGGCAACCGTACAATGTTTACTGCCCAACTATATCTGCCTACCCACTGAAATCCCTGTGTATAGTGGCTTTCATGTTGCTTTATCCAGATCTGACTTTCCCAAGAGTTAAAAAGAATCACCACACAGTGCACAGAAAGTACAGCATGTATCCAGTGTCTTCTGACCTCCCTGTATAGTCAGCTAGCCAAGCCATTAGGACATATCCATCCCAACAAAGATATTTTTATTCCCATAATCTTGTTGCTCTTATTGACAGGTGGTGAAATGAGCATTGCAGGGCTATCCATTGAAGCTTTTAGGCTGCTACAAATGTAACAGACACGTAAGTCTATTGTAACATAGCCTTGTATCCATGCAACATTTGTATGAGATTCTGGCCCAGATGGCTGGTGTCAGATGGCTGACTTGTGCTGTGTGTTCCTGTGTGTACCTGTGCATCTGTCTGTGTGTCTATGTTGTGTGTCTGGATTATAGGGGAAGGGGTCTGTGCCATTTAAGAGAAATCTGTTGCGGGTATAAATAATTCTGGCCAAGCACAAGCTAATCTAGCAGATGTGGCTCAGCAAGTACAGATATTAATAATATCATTCTCATCCTGGCTCTTAGTAAAGAATGTGATCTGTTCTCTCGGCTCAACCCCACATAATAGGGTGAATGGCTGCGTACAATATTTCAGCTGGTAGCAAATGCCTTCACAGTGTTTGTTTAATTATGCTGTTACCATGGCCTTAATGGCTCCACTATTCATACAGTATCCATCATAATGGGCAAGGTCTACTGCCTAAGCTTCATGGGGCTACCTCCTTCTCTTGCTTCTGGTTAACCTTCAGATTCTGCGCAAGCAGAAAGTTGGGGCTAATATGAAGTTCTTCATAGCTGAAAACTGTCAGAGAGCTAAAGAATACCCCCCCAAATCCAGAGTTCTTCTGCAAACACTGGGAGTTGGGGTGAGATGTTCCTTCGCTTTAGCCTTAAGGACAGTTTCTGTTGAGTCACAAGATGACCACTAAGGTAACAGGACAAAGACCTCATTCTCTACACCCAACAAAGCTTGTATGTTTTATAATTTCAGAAAGTTTACTTTAAAAAAAAATCATCCGTAACATAGTCTGGGTAAGAAGGGTGATCTCTTAGAATTCTTTCCCTGTCTATATCTCATACACACAGAGAGCAAGTGAGAAATAGGTAAATAAATATATATTAAAAAGAGATGAAGAATCATCTAGGAAGCTAGGGCATGGTATATGTACACACACACACACACACACACACACAGAGCCCTATACAATCCCAGTACTCAGTATGCCAGCCTGGGCTAAATTGTAAGTTCTAGGCTAACTGGGGCTGTAGACTGACATTCTATTTCAAAAAGCAGGGGTTGGAGAGATGACTCCATTAACAGCCATGGGGATTTGAGTTTATATACCCAAAGCATCCATGTAAAACCTGGCATGGTGACACACATTTGTAATCCCAGCACTGGGACTCACAGGCAGGAGGCTCTCTGGAGACTTGGTAGACAGCCACTCTAGCCAACCAGTGAGCTCCATATTCAGAAAAGAATCAGGTAGGGACATCCTCTTTCCTTAAGGCTATTCAACATTGTCCTGGAAATTCTAGCCAAAGAATTAAGAAAGGAAGCAAGCTAAAACAGGCCCGACCTCTATTTGCAGCTGACAGGGCATTGTGTGCAGAAAATCCAGGAGCATCTAGGGAAGTTCTAGGATGGATAAACTGGCTCAGCAAAGCTTTGAGCAGGAGGTCCAACGTGGAAAACTCATTTGCATTTCTACATACTAGCAATAAATTATTCAACAATGAAATTAAGATAACAATTCTATGAATAAAGAGCACCAAAAAAAAAAAAAAGGATAAAGGTGTTAGGAATAAATTTAACTAAGCAGATGCAAAACTTCTATCTGGAAAACTATAACATATAGTGGGAAGATGCTGAAGAGGATCTAGTAGTGCAAAGACATCGCAGGTTCACCAGTAGAAAAATAATCTACAGATTCTATGTAATCCTTATTTAAATTCCCACTCTTTTCAAAAGTCACCCCACAGGCTAAGCTTTAAGGTCATGTGGAATACAAAAGACTCAGAAGAGACAAAACAACACTGAAAAAAAAAAAAGGAGGACTTACACTTCCCAATTCCCAATTCTAATACTTATTACAAAGCTATAGTAATCAAAACAGTATGGTACTGGGAGAAGGGGAGATATATACATTACTGAAGTGAAATTGAGAGGCTGGAAATTAGCCAATACACCTATGTTTGGTTGATGTTTTGAGGTGGTGGGGGGGGGGTGTTGAGACAAGGTCTCTCTCTGTAGTCCTGACTGTTCCTAGAACTTGCTATGTAGACCAGGCTGGTCTTAAACGCCCAGAATCTCTACCTCATGAGTGCTAGGATTGAAGGCATGTGCCACCTAGCTTGGCTATGTTCAGTTGATTTTTAACAAGGGAACAAGACATGGGGCAGGGGTGGTATTTTACCAAAATCATTATAATAACTGAGTAGTAACACTATGATGGTGAGTGCTTGAATTCTAACTTGGCACCATTTATAAATATGAACTCAAAGTTCATTGAAGATGTCACTGGAAAAGATAAAACTAGACGAAAGGACTAGACTATAGACTGCCGCACCTGGGGATCCATCCCATAATCAGCCTCCAAATGCAGACACCATCGCAAATGCCAGCAAGATTTTGTTGAAAGGACCCTGATATAGCTGTCTTTTGTGAGGCAATGCCAGTGCCTGGCAAACACAGAAGTGGATGCTCACAGTCAGCTATTGGATGGAACACAGGGCCCCCAGTGGAGGAGCTAGAGAAAGTACCCAAGGAGCTAAAGGGGTCTGCAACCCTATAGGTGGAACAACAATATGAACTAACCAGTACCTCCAAAGCTCATATCTCTAGCTGCATATGTAGCAGAAGATGGCCTAGTCGGCCATCATTGGGAAGAGAGGCCCATTGGTATTGCAAACTTTATATGCCCCAGTACAGGGGAATGCCAGGGCCAAGAAGTGGGAGTGGATGGGTAGGGGAGTGGGGGGAGGGGGGAGGGTATGGGGTACTTTTGGGATAGCATTTGAAATGTAAATGAAGAAAATATCTAATAAAAAATTTTAAAAAAAAAACTCCTTAAAAGAAAGCATATAGCAGGACTGGAGAAATAGTTCAGTGGTTAGGAGTGCTGACTGTTCTTCCAGAGGACCAGGGTTCAATTCCCAACACCCACATGGTTGTTCTCAGCTGTCTGTAACTCCGAGATCTGACACCCTCACACGGACATACATGCAGGCAAAACACCAATGCAGATATAGATAAGTAAACGAATCAAAAGAAAGAAAGCCTGTAACTAACCCCTTATGATCTTGGAGCTCTCAAACATTCCTTAGTTATGACACCAAACCACAGACAACAAAGGAAAAATAGATAATTCAATCTTGTGTTACTTGTCTATTGCTGCGATAGAACACCATGGGCTGAGCAACTTATACTAGAAAGCATTTAATTCGGAGCTTATGGTTTCAGAGAGTTAGAGCCCGTGAGGGGGAACAAGGGCATGGGGTCAGGAGCAGCTGAGAGCTTACTTACATCTTGATCCGAAAGGAGGAGGGGAGGGTGTGGGGTATGGGGACTGGGTTGGCAGGGATCCTTTGAAACCTCAAAGCCAGCAAGTATTCAAATTTTTGAGCCTATGGGGCCATTCCCATTCAAATTATCGCAGATTTCATGAAAACTTAAAAATTGCATGTATCAAATAGCAATATAAGGAAAAAGAAAGGATAGCTACCCTTTCTCCATCATGAAAACATGGAGTTCTACCAACTGAAGACCGAGTATTCAAACATATAAGCTGGTGGCTGGACACATATCTGGGAAAACTTTAATAGACAGTACTTAAAAAACTATCAAATGGACTAGGCAGTGGTGGCTCATTCCTTTAATCCCAGCATTCAGAAGGCAGAGGCAGGAGGATTTGTGAGTTCAAGGCAAGCCTGGTCTACCAAAAAAAAAAAAAAAAAAGCTATCAAATGGCCAACAAGTGTATGCACACATGCTCAACATATTAACCTCAGGGAGGTGAAAGTTCAGGTCACAATGAGACACCACTGCACACCCAAGCATGGCTATCATGGTGTAATATACTAGTAATAAACTATTACTAGTATATGTGAGAATACAGAGACTGGTAAGCATGAAAATGACTCAGCTGTGTAGAAACAAAAACCAGTGTCCTGGTTTCCCAAAACCTTAGATGCCAAATGATCACGCCCAGTTACATCTGAAAAATAAAAATGGAAGACAGGCTTGCATTGTAAAAAAATTCATTGTATTATTTTTAGTTTTGTGTATGCGTGCATCTATGTGTGGACATGCTGACATAAGTGCAGGTTCCTGGGGAAACAAGAAAGAGTCAGAGTCCCTCTGTAGCTACAGGTGTAAGCACCATGAGCCTTCTGATGTGAGTGGTTGGGACCAAATTCTAGGAAGAAGAGCGGCTTGTGTCTGAACTGCCATCTCTCCAACATATGAAGACAGGCGTTTAAACAAAGACAGTGTGTGTTCATGGAAGCACCTTTAACAGTCATAAAAAAATGAAAAGAACTAAACGTCCACCATTTGATGAATATCCCAACAGGATGTGGGGTGACCTTGCAGTGGGATGCTGCTATTCAGCCCTAAAATTGAATGGAGTACTGGCAGGCATGGTCACACAGCTGAAACTTGAAGTCATTCCCCTAGGAAGTCAGCCAAGGAAGGTCTCTTATATAAAGTTTCCAGAATATGCCTAGAGAAGCATAGAGACTGGAGGCCTGGGATAGCAGAGAGGCCATGAGGGGTGGTCGCGCAATAGAGTTCCTTTTTGAAATTAGGTTAAAATGGAATTGGTGAGTAGAGGTGTTCTAAATACCATTAAGCATACTAAAACCTTCTGGGTAGAGCAGTTTTAGATGGTTAAGTGGTCAATTTTATCAGATTTTTTAAACTTCAATTTTAAAACACAAATACACACACACACACACACACACACACACAGACGTGCTGTGTATAAATGTCTAGGACATCATCTAAGCTAGGAGCAGCAGGAATAAAAGGAGTAACCATAATTGCCAAGGGAAAGTTTAGCTCGAAATGTATCCATTTTTATAGGAATATGTTGAGCTTTTTAGCTTTTTTTTTTATTAACTATCAGGTTAGCATACAAAGTAATGGATGTCGATATGCTTGTTTAAACAACTTCATGCTTTAAGTTATTTAAATTACTTTAATAAGAAAATTAAGTCCATGTATAAATGGCATAGAGGAATATGAGGGCAAATTTCACACGAAATTCACTTTTCTCCTTTTAATGTCTCTGTATATCAAAATTTTAGCAGAAGAAACACACCATATGTTTCATTAGAAACAATTAAGCAAGCAGAGAAGATAGGCGGAGCAATGGCTCTGTGAGGAGTGGCTGGTGGCTGTACAGGCATGAGGACCTGAGCTCAGGTCTTAGCATCTATGCAACAAGCTAGCTTGGCTGTATATACACACCTGTAACCCCAGAACTGCCGGGACAGAGATAGGAAAATTACTGGGGCTTGCTGGGACCATCCTAGCTCCAGGTTCAGTGAGAGACCCTGTCTTGAGGGGATAAGATAGAGAGAGACAGAGCGGGATACCCTATGTCATTCTCTGGCAGGAGGGTGCTATAAGGAAACAGAGCTTGCAAGAATCATGGCTGGGGTTCCTTCTGCTTCTTGCTTTAGTCCATCTTGTTGCTGTAATAAAGAACCCGGTGCCAAATAACTTTATAAAGAAAGAAATTCACTTAACTCATAGTTAAGTGAGATTCGGGAGCCTGATACCAGTGTTGGCTCATGGTGGGGGGCATCTGAATGGTGGAGTTATGGGAAAGCCAGAAAGTAGTTCAGAAATCAGTTTCAACAGCTTTGACTGGGAGCTTTCAGGACTCCTACTGCATTGATCTGTTTGGAGGGCAGCACCTCAATAATAAGACCTCTCTCTAAGACCTCACTCTTGAGTGTCTCAATCCCCGGCACCGCCATCTCGGGGTCCAAGTTTACAACCTAGAAATTTTCTAGAGGATGGAGCACACTCGAACAGAACTGGAGATGGACCAGAGCACTCCCCAGCATACCGGCTGCCACTGTGGAACTAAAACCTATGTGAACATAAAAGGACAGGTGGGGATTTTCAAGTTCATCCAAAGAGGAGACAAATCCGGGATACCATGGCAACTTCCCAAAGAGCCAGAGTGGAGCAGGGCGATCTGATCCACAAGGAAAAGTGAGGAGTGAAGGAAGTGGGATTTGGGCCACAGCGACCTGGTCTGATGGGCTGAGTCCAGGAAGACGGCCATGTCCACAGCCCCTCCTCTGTGCGATCTAGTCTGTAGGAATGAACTTCTGATGAAAGCCATGGGGGGTTGTGACAAAGACAAAGGCTTTGGGGATGACTGGCGGCTGTGCTCTGCTGGCCCAGCTAGAGAGCCTTTAACAGGAGAAAGGCGAATTCTTTTCAGGACTTTGAACGCAATGCAAAGAGTTTGCTCAGTTGGACCTGCACATCCAGATGGACACTTTCATTCAGGTGTGTGAGGCAGCAGGGGCCTCTGATACATAAACAGGAGCTGTGGGTGGTGTATAATCCCACAGCCATCCATACTGAAAAAAGAAAGGTAGAAAAAAAAGAGCCATCATGCTGAAACCAGAATGGCCTTCCAGACCCCAGAGGGCTTGCACCGTCGCTGTAGTGTTTGCTCCTTTGTTCCTGCATCACTGGGCACCGACCACAGTGCTGAGTCTTAGAAACACAGTACTTGGTGAGGTCCCAGGAGATCTGGTTACACAATGGCACATTCCCAGCGTGAAGGGACAGATTCGGGTTTTGTGGGACCTGAAGCTCATAGCTTTTAGAAGGCCAGTTTTCAGAATAGTACAAAGCATACAAATTCACAAATGCGAAGCTAAGTGAGCGTTTAGGACAGGAAGTCACTCCCAGGCACCTTTGTTGGAAAGGTGGTGGGCAGCCCGTGCTCAGGGAGTTTCTTTATATTGACTGCCTCGCCTCTGTTATTCTTTCCTACTTCTTAAGCTGTATGTCCTTTGAATGTTCCTTCAAGGGATGATTTTATATCATTTTCTAAAAAAAAAAATTATTGACAATTGGGATGCTTAAAGCCTGAGAGTTTTCTTGCAGACCTCCTAGTCCTGGGTTTGGTCCAATAATCAATTTCTGAGTGTGTGTGTGTGTGTGTGTGTGTGTGTGTGCATTTGGGGAAAGTTGCTCACCTATGCTTGCATATGTGGAAGCCAGAGGTCAACTTCTTCAGATGTCATCCTTAGTTGCCTCCCCCACCCCCTTTTTAAAAAAGATTTATTTATTTGTTTTATGTCTATGAGTACACTGTTGTTGTCTTCAGACACACCAGAAGAGGGCATCAGAGCCCATTATTACAGATGGTTGTGAGCCACCACATGGTTGCTGGGAATGGAACTCAGGACCTCTGGAAGAGCAGTCAGTGCTCTTAACCACTGAGCCATCTTGCCAGGCCCTGCCCTCCCCCGCCCCACCCCTTTTTTTTAAAAGAGAGAGTCTCTCACCGAACCCAGGGCGTACCATTCTGGCTAGGCTGGCTGACCAGTGGGAACTCAGGATTCCCCTGTCTTTATCCATTCTCCAAGCTATGGATTTATGGGTGCATTTGGGCATGAGGTGCAGAGGACCCACAGTCTTATGCTTGCCCAGAGCTAGATCATATCTTACCCACTGAGCTAGGTCTTCAGCCCCAATTTTGATAAGTGCTATTTTTACAAAAATCCCATCAATAAGAGAAAAAAAATGAAAGGTGGTTGGAGACATAGCTCAGCAGCAGGACACATATCTAACATGTGGAAGGTTCTGGCTTTACTCCCCAGTTTTAGGGGGGAGAAGGGGGGGAGAAAAAAAAAGAAAACAACTATATATGCTTATGCTTGTATCACTGCATTGCCAAGGGTTTTTTTTTTTTTGTTTGTTTTGTTTTGTTTTTTGTTTTGTTTTGTTTTACAATAAGGAACTTCAACTTTAGTCAAACACTGATAAGGGCTCAACAATAAATAACACATACTGTCCCTGCAGAGGACCCAGGTTTGATTCCCAGCACACGTGGCAGCTCACAACCGTCTGAAACTCTAGTTTCAGGAGACGCCCCCTTCTGACCTACACAGATCCCTGCATGCACACAGACACATATATTCACTCAGGTGCACACATGTAAAAAATAAATAAGTTAAAAAATATTGATGAGCGCTGGGCAGTGGTAGTACATGCCTTTAATCCCAGCACTTGGGAGGCAGAGGCAGGCGGATTTCTGAGTTTGAGGCCAGCCTGGTCTACAGAGTGAGTCCCAGGACAGCCAGCCAGGGCTACACAGAGAAACCCTGTCTTGAAAAACCAATATATATATGTGTGTCTGTGTGTATACATTGTACATACACACACACACACACACACACACACACATATATATATATATATATACATATATATACACATTCATATGCCTGGCATCAGGAAGGATTTTCTCTAATCTGTACTGTTTCTTTTCAGTCCCCTTACTTTTAGTGCCAGGTTCTATGGGACACATTGATGTCACAGCAGCAGTACCTCTGTCTTTGCGTCTTCATGCTGTGACACGGGGTGAATGAACACAGAGGCTTCAGAGGGACAGGAGCAGAAGTCCCTGCTCTCACGGGCACCTGGGACTGGACTCATACAAAGCTCTGCTTGTTAATCTAAACCAGCCACACCCCACCTCAGCTACCCAAGACGCTGTCTTTCCATACAACATCAGGAGGCACGGCAGAGGAGCCTCAGAAAGATGAGACAGGAGACCCTCTCTAATCCAAGCTAAGAAATTTGGACAAAAATATACATTTCTATTGCTTCATGTTGCCTGGGACGTTTCCTGGAACCTTGGCATTGAAGGTTTTCCCAAACCCACAATGGCTCTGAGCAGTCTTAACCTAAGATCATCTTACCCGAAAGTTTCACAGCTCTCCACTGCAGCCAGGAGGTGGAGATGAGTCTGAGAAGCAACCAGAGGCCACAGAAGACTGCACGCCCCAAGGATGGGAGTACATGAATACAGAGCTTGACCAATCCAGAAGGAGGCAAGGCTATGGTTAAAATGCAGGCAGACAGGGCCTCATGAGAAGGCTCCTGGGAAGATGGGTGGAGTCCAGTGATGGGCATGTGACTAATAGTTGAGGGCGGGGCTAAAGCTAGGGTAGCCTAAATGACGGATGAGTGGACTCTAAAGACCAAGGCCATGGACATAAAAACTGTGAATACAGACCTTTCAAAAGAGACCTGCCCAGTGGATAATGAGCAGAGTGTGAAGGTGAGTAGGCATCTTAGGGATTCTATTTCTGTGACAAAATACCATGACCAAAAAGCAAGTTGGGGAAGAAAGGGTTTATTCAATTTATACTTACAGATTATAGGCCATCATTGGAGGAAGTCAGGACAAGAGGTCAAGCAGGGCAGGAACCTGGAGGCAGGAGCTGATGCAGAGGCCATAGAGGGATGCTGCTTACTGGCTTGCTCCTCATGGCTTGCTCAGCCCGCTTTCTTATAGAACTCAGGACTACCAGGCCAGGAATAGGACTACACACAATAGGCTGGGCCCTCCCTGATTGATCACTAATTGAGAAAATGCATTAAAGCTGGATTTCATGGAGCCATTTCCTCTTTGATGACTCTTGCTTGTTTCAATCTAACACATAAAACCAGCCAGTACAGTGGGGGCTGGAAATAGGAAGAAAGGAGATCTAGAGACAAGAGGTCAGGACAGCCCAGGACAGACCTCCTTCCTTCCCAAGGACAGAAGTGGGGATGGGAATGGCACAGAGCCCCATTGAACATCTTCACATTTTCCCTCCACCCCCTCTCCATCAGTTAGAGAAGACAGCCATAAAGATACAGTCATGGTGGCGTGGCAACATGGTCCGCCGAGCACTACTGGATGCAGCACTTGGAGCGTGGGCCATCCAGTGCTGGTGGAGGTCAGTGCAAACCAAGATAGTGGAGCAAAAACGGCGCTTGGCACTAAAACTCTACACCTGCCAGGAATGGGCAGTGGTGAAGGTGCAGGCATATGTCCGCATGTGGCAGGCCCGCAGACGATTCCTCCAGGCACGACAAGCAGCCTGCATTATCCAGACTCACTGGCGCTGGCATGCTAGCCAAAGCCAAGGTATGATCCACAGCCGCTATGAGGTCAAAGCCAGCCGGCTGGAGCTTGACATCGAAATCCTTGTGACCTAGGGTGCTGGCAAAGCCAGGGGAGGCTGGATCTCCTTCCCAATAAAGAGACTAACTGATCACAGACTCACCCTGTGGATATTGGACCCAGAGAGAATCCAGCCCCTAACTTCAGAAAGATTCCCTGGTGTGGTATAGTGTCCTTGTCCCCTGAGACCCACCCTAGGCCACTGTTCCTAATGACATACTTAGCCAATCTTGCGCCAAAGGGACTGCAGGGTTCAGGCCCTGTCTTCACGCCTCTAGCAGCTGGACCGGGGTGGGTGGGGGGGCACCATGGAAATAAGCCTTAGGCTTCTGCAGCTCGTACCTAAACATCTCCATTCAGCATCCAGCTCCAGAGGATCTGGCTGCAGCTGGGCCAACTGGGAAAACAGGGATTCCACAGCATGAACCGCAGGGCCCTGGGGGCCAGCACGGGGCTTGGCAGGGGGCCAGCAGGACAGCACACCTCAGCAGGGCAACAGCAGGACACACACGTGTCCCTGTGGACTTGTGGGGGAGGCTGTCTTCCAGAGCCAGCCCCTGGGGAAGGCCAGAGCTGAGTGGAGAGGCAGCCAGCTGTGCCTGCTGCCTCTGCCCCCTGAGGCTGAGCATCAAGGCTTCCCTCCCTCTGCTGGACACTCCCAGGGAGAAGCAGGCATGGCTTGGGAGTGCAGAGGGGCAGCTGGGGTGGATACACAAGCAGGGTGTGACTGGAGGCCATGGCCTTCAGATCCTACTGTTCTCAGAAGCTATGCTGCTCCCTCCTCAGACTGCCACCCTCTGCTGGGCCAGCCTCAGCGGCTGCTGCAGACCCCTGGCTTTGCTGGGCCTCTTACAGTCTTGGCTCATCTCTCATCTCTCATTTCTGCTTTATTTTTAAGCTTGAGGTACCTTTCACCCAGATCCCTCAGGAGTCTAAATTTCCAACATAAAAACTTGAGATCTACCTTTCCCTAGGATCTGTGGGTGGTTGGCCCTTCATGGGAAGTAGGAGGGACAGCTAGTGGTGTGCAAGAGGCGGGGGTCTTCATACCATTGTTGCTGGAGAAGGTTGTTTACATGTGTGTTCTTGTATGTGTGCGTGTGGGTGTGGGTGTGCATGTTTGTGTGTGTTCTTGTATGTGTGCAGGTGTGTGTGTGCTTGCGTGTTTGTTCTTGTATGTGTGTGTGTGCATATGTGTGTGCTTGCATGTTTATTCTTGTATGTGTACATGTACATGTGATAGCTTCCAGCATTGCAGGGGCAGAAGAAAGGTCTCAGAGTTCAGTTTGTTCCCATCACCCCCACTAGCTGCAGATGGCAGGGATGGATCTGGGCATCGGACTTTCTGAGTGGATGTTGTTCTTCCAAGGGACCCCTCTGCAAACTCCAGATACAGCTCTCCTCCCACTTTTCAGAGCCATGAGTGAGGTGAGATGGGTAAGGTGTGAAGCTGACCATGAGGGAAGTTCTTCCAATCTGGCCTTGTTGTTGCTGTTAAGACCTGGGCTGGCAAGGGTTGAGGACTAATCCTCCTCTCCTAAGACATTAAGAAATTCCATGCAGTCAGAGATTCTCTTTTGAGTACGCTGATGAGAGGCCAGTGTGTGTCCACTTCTGGGAATGGATGCGTTAAATGCTTTTTACGGAGCCTGTGTAATCTGACTTGGGGATGGTCATAAAGAGTTTCAAGCAGGCTCAGGGTCATCAAGGCTTTGAGCTCTCCAATGACCCGAGAGTGCAAAGGGAAGGGAGGCTCAGGAGGGAGCTCCACTTTGGGTTGAAACCACTTGGCATCAGAAGGACACAGCCTTTCCTGGTCCCTGGGTGGTGAGTGGGTAAGATGAGCTTTGAAGAGGGGGAAGCAGACAAGGTCTCTTGTCTTACCAGGTATGTAGCAGGAAGATGAAATCATACTAGTGCGAACAACAGAGACCCAAAGGCTAGACCCAGAAGAATGAAGATCCAAGGTCTTGACTAGGTGTGTTCAGTGTCCTTGCCAGTAGTCAGGGGTCTTGAGAAACCAGGAATGGTCTGGATCTATAGGGGTGTGTTGGAGAGCCCCAAGGCAGAGGAACTGAACAGGTAGAGCAATGAGTAAGGAGCGAGGCTGAGATCTGAGGCCAGTATGAGCCGTCGACATAAGCCCCCTTTCCTCAGTAGAGGTGAGGTTAATGGGCAAACTTTTAAAGGCAGGCCATCCAAACTCCTGCTGCTTCTCACCATTGATGAGAACCAAGCTGCATAAAAAAAAAAAAAATCCCTCTTGAGAATATAAGTGCTGGAACACTGTGTGGGGGAAGGGACATGCTTGTGGCTTCAGGACAAGGGGTCAGCCCAAGTGTGCTCCGGGAGGACCTGGGCCTTCACTCTTGCTCCTTCTCCTGGTGACATTCCCAAGAGACATGTGCCCCAGATTGCCCTCCTATTAATAAGAGGAATTAATTATATTAACCCTCAAGACTGGCTCAGACCATAGGATTCTTAAGCAAGTGTCCTGTACATTGAAAGCCCCATCATGCAATGGCTCTCTAGATGGCATCTAGTCTCAGTCCCCAGAGTCTGACCCTGTACGCTCAAGTTCCTGGCTTGATATGTCACCAAACTTAGTTCTGATCCCACAGTTCCAAGGTCACCATCTTTGTCTTAATGCCTGCTTCTCTGTGTCACACATACAGTCCAAGATGAGGTGGCCACAACCACTGCCATAACATTCCAGACACATTGACTGGGTGGAACACAATCCTTCCACACCCCATCATGATGGATGGGCCTGGTATCTAGAAAGGAGTCTTTTGACCAGGCATGGGGCTGTAGCTCAGCTGGGAGTGTGTGTGCTAGCATGCACAAAGTCCTGGGTTTGGTCCCTAGTATCACAAAAGCTGGGCATGGTAGCAAGCGCCTGTAATCCCAGAATTCAGGAACTGAAGGAAGGATGCTCAAAAGTTCAAAGCCTACAAAGTAGGTTCTAGGTTATACGGCAAGACCTTAAGCAAAGTCTTTGATCAGCTTTGCCTCTAAATATTGAGTTTGATGGAAAATATAGAAGCAAATGTCTGTTGCATAGAGGAGCTGGAGTGTATTCAAAGGGGAGAAGGTTTCTGGTCACTGCCAAAACTGTGACTGTGACAATTCATGTGACAATTAAGGATTTAGCATAGAATCTGACATTAAAGAGATTGTGACTTCCAGTGAAAGGGACACCACTAGTAAATATGTTGGGAAAACTGGGACTTCTGACCTAAAAGAAGTTATTATCATTGTTGGGGTACAGAGAATGGCAGGAGATAGAAGGGAAGAGAAGAACAGGGAAAAAATGTTCTGGTCAAGTGGGGAGAAACAAAAATCCCATCCATGAGACAGAACAAGAGGAAGGTCAGTTACTGCAGCTCCCACTCGCTCCATTGCCCTTACATCACCCCAGCAGGAAATCTGAGTGTGTAATCTGGGGACTGTGTGGCTCAGAGGTTGCACAGTGCCCAGGTGGTGGGGGTAGGAGCTGCTCCCGTAAATCTAGACCCCTCCTCCCTTATGGGACTACATAAGAGCCAAGATTCCTGGACTCCCAAGACACTGGAGAAAAGAAATGCCAAAAAGATGTATGGTTAAAAGAGGCCTGCCTTGGGCTGGAGAGATGGCTCAGCGGTTAAGAGCACTGACTGCTCTTCCAGAGGTCCTGAGTTCAATTCCCAGCAACCACATGGTGGTTCACAACCATCTATGGTGGAGTCTGATGCCCTCTTCTGGCATTTAGGTGAATTGCAGATAGGATACTCATTAAAAATGGGTGAGTAAATTAATCTTTTTTGGAGAGGGAGGGAGGAGGGGGAGGGGAAGGGAGGAGGGAGAGGGGGAGGGGGAGGGAGAGGGAGGAGGGGGAAAAGGGGAGAGGGAGAGAGGGAGAGAGGGAGAGGGAGAGAGAATGGGGTTAGGTGAGAGGCACCAGGAGTTTCATCTGTTGAGAGTGGTCTGGGAATAGCACACAGGACCAACTGCATAGTTAGAGAAACAATGTTGTCAACCATTGGATTTAGAACCACCTAGGAGACACATCTGTGGATGTGTTTGTGCTGGTATTTCCAGAGAGGTTTTACTGAAGAGAAAAACTCCACACTGAATGTGGGTAGCACCATCCCAGGAGCTGAGGTCATGGACCCGATAAAAAAGGCTGGTGTCCCTCTGCTTCCTGACCATGGATGTGCCATGACCAGACACATGGCTCCCGCTACGGTGCACTTCCCACCACGATGACTGGATCCTCTCAGACTGAGAATCAAAATAAATACTTCCCCCTTAAGTTGCTTTAGTCAGGCATTCTGTCGCAGAACAAGGAAAGCGACCAATACCAGGTATGTGGGCTAGACAATCAGCCATGCATTGACTGTTGTTGAGGCCAGGGAATGAGCACTCACACAATAAAAACTTAGGGCGAGCAGCTGGGAACAGAAACCCCCAAATCCTTGACCTGAATTGAAACAGGACCTTGTTTTCCTCCTCCCAGAATGAAACTCAGCCACGGGAAGTCCAAAGTGTAGCTGCCATATCTGCAGGGTCCCATTCCACCCTTGCGCCCCTGTGGTTCCTCACCAAGTCCTCTTGCTGTCAAGGTGACTCCTGTAGTTCCAGCTCCTGTGTTATATTTCCAAAAAAGAGGGTGAAAAGAGAAACCCCTTGTAACCGAAGTTGATTCCTTGAAAGGTCTTAATTTAAAAGGCACACACTTACATGCCCAGCAACCTCCTCTTAGCATTCATTGGCTAGAGCTGTCACACGACCCTCCCAGCCCTGAGGACTGTCATTAACACTGTGACTGAACCCTGGCATGGCTAAACAGGCTAGATTGTGCTGTGACACATCCCCGCAGACCTCAGAGGAGTGCACTTCTCACACAAAGCCCATTGGGCTTCAGGCAGCATCTCTCTCTCCTCCATGAGTTCCATGACTTCGTGTTTGTTTGGTATTCCTGGCCACGCCTCCTCATGCCCTGCTGTGTGGGAAAGCAAGCCCCTGTGACCGTGTTTCTGTTACTGGGAAAGGAGTGACAGGGGTGACAGATCTAGCAATTCTGTCCAGCGGCTGCTTCTCATGTTGTTGCCTGTCTTGTTACACTCATTTTCCTTTCTGTCTCTCTGAGTATGTCTATGCCTCGTGTATGCGGGTGCTTTCTGTGTGACTGCTGCTGCTGCTATCCAACTTTATCTCGTGGTGGTCAGATAGGATACAGGGTATTATTTCAATTTTCTTGTTTTTTTTTAATTAATTTTTTAAAGATTTATTTATTATTATATCTAAGTACACTGTCCCTGTCTTCAGACACACCAGAAGAAGGCATTGGATTCCATTACAGATGGTTGTGAGGCACCATGTGGTTGCCGGGTATTGAACTCAAGCCCTCTAGAAGAGCAGTCAGTCCTCTTAACCACTGAGGCATCTCTCCAGCCTGAATCCAGAAATTCTCACCTGCCATTTGGAAAAGCCACATTTCTACTTCCTGTGTTTATGTGTGTGCGTGCGTGTGCGCGAGTGGTAGTGGTGGTGGTTTGCGTAGATATGTGTATGTGGGCATGCAAGGGCATGCGGAGGCCAGAAGTCAATGTTAGTGCCTTATCTTTGGGAGGTGGGAGTTTCCCTGAACCTGGCCAGTGAGCCATTACTACAGCTACAGAGACCCTCTGTGGTACCCAGCTTTCTACATTGGTGCTGGGAGTCTGAGTTCAGGACCCCATGGTCACATAGACACTTGACCCACTGAATCATCTCCCAAATCTCTAGTGTCACTCTTTTCAAGTCCTGGAGCTGGATCCTGCATGCTGAGGATGACCTGTGTCTCAAGCCTCAGGGTCCTCACTTTATCGGCTCAGTTATCCAAGTGGCTCTGTCTCATCTTAAGGCAAATGGTATTATCAGCTTTCCGTGGGGCTGAAGAAAACAAGAACACCAGGTTCTCGACACGAGGCAGAGGGTAAGCTGTTATTAGCCTTGGCTAAAAGGGAGATGAGGCAAAAGGAGATGCCCCAATGGGAATTAGTCTGCGTTAAACGGAAACGGGTAAAATTCATCTATTAGCAGAACCCCATCTCGCTATTTCTTGTAATCTGACCATATGTTGTTTATAATAGACACACCTGAAATGAGACAAACCTGTGGGCTGAAACTAAAGACGCGAAAGCTAACATAGGAAGAAGCTTGTCCTAAAACATTTAATCATCTCTCTCGAGACCGAAGAAAACGAAGACAGACCAGCTGATCTCATCCCCCAGAGCTCACACAGTCATGAAGAACAGGAGAGGAGGGGCCAGCGATGAGAGAGGACCAAGGCCTGGAAAAGGAGTCATGAGTATTGAAGGAGACTGGGTGAGATGGGAGGGGGCTACAGAACAAAATGCACAGAGAGGCAAGAGGAGGAGGATGCTGTGAGGCTGAAAGGCAGCATCTGACTCCAGACCTGGGCTCTTAAGCACTCTGTAATCTAATGTTGTTTTTTAAATTTTTTATTTTTAAAAATAAGATGCATAAGGCTGGAGAGATGGCTCGTTGGCTAAGAGCACTGACTGCTCTTCCAGAAGTTGAGTTTAATTCCCAACAACCACACGGTGGCTCACATCTGGAGTGGGATCCAACGCCTTCTTCTAGTGTGTCTAAAGAGAACAACAGGATACTCACATACATAAAATAAATTAATTAATTAAAAAACATATAAACAAAGTAAACCATGAGCATGTGCCTTGAAAGGGTAAGACGGACACGGAAGGCAACGGTGTCTTTTACACCAAGGTGGATTCCACAGGGCTGGAGAGATGGCTCGGTGGCTAAGGGTGCTTGCTGCTCTTCCAGAGGACCTGAGTTCAGCTCCCAGCACCCGTGCCCACCTGTGCACTTGTCCCTTCAAGCTCTAAGGAATCCCATGCCTCTTCTGGACATTGTACGCATCCGAATACGTGTGGCATAGATATACACAGAGAGACAGAAAGGAAAATGAGCGTAACAAGACGGGATCGACATCATGAGAAGCAGCCGCTGGTCCTAAGTATGAGAGTAGAAAGCAGCACAGAGCTCTGGGACAAAGGCCTGGCCTGACAAAGGTATCACAAGAAAGCAAAGTCAAGATCACTCTCAATGATAAATGACATAAAAGTCCAAGTAAATTCTAACCATAGTTCCAGGATCTGAGGGGAGGGGTCAGACACACCAGTAACCTTACCACTCCGGAGGCCCAGGCAGGAGGATTGGTTCTTTAAAAAGGGAAAACAAAACAAAGAACCAGGTGTGGTGGCTCACATGTATGATACCAGCACTTCAGAAGCTGATGCAGGAGGATTATCATGAGTTTGAGTTCAGCTTGTATTACAAAGTAGTGCAGGAAGCTGGGGTGGGAGGGTGGGGCAGGTGGTGACACATGACTTTAATCCCAGGAGGCAGAGGCAGGTGGATCTCCTTTAGTTCAAGTCCATTAGCTCTGGTCTACAGAGTGAGTTCCAGGACAGCCAGGGTGACACAGAGAAACCCTGTCTCAAAAACCAAAATAAATAAATAAGCAAACAAATAAATAAGAAAGTGAGAAGGAAGGAAGGAAGGAAGGAAGGAAGGAAGGAAGGAAGGAAGGAAGGAAGGAAAGAAGGAAGGAAGGAAGGAAGGGAAGGAAAGGAAGGGAGGGAGGGAGGGAGGGAGGGAGGGAGGGAGGGAGGGAGGGAGGAAGAGGGAGGGAGAGAGAGAGAGAGAGAGAGAGAGAGAGAAAGGAAGAAAGAAAGAAAGAAAGAAAGAAAGAAAGAAAGAAAGAAAGAAAGAAAGAAAGAAAGAAAAGAAAGAAAGAAAGAAAAGTGGCTCAGGGGATTTGTTGGATGTCATGTTGGCAAGGAGTAGTTTGGTGATGGCTAATCTTGTCAATTTAATTATATGGAGATATGCCTAGGAGAGTAATTTTTTGGTGTGTATGTTCTGTGGTAAGGGGCAGTGCTTATGTGCCACCATGCCCATGGACAAACACATACAGAGAGAGAGAGAGAGACAGAGACAGACAGAGAGAGGCAGAGATAGAGAGACAGAGACAGAGACAGAGAGAGAGAGAGAGAGGTCAGAATGGGCTCCCTTCTACCATGGTATCTGGGGTTTGAACTCAGGTAGGTGGGATTTGCTGCACAGTGAGTACTTTCACCCACAGAGCCGTCAGAATGGCTCACCTAGGAGATGAATAACTTTGAGGTCTGCTTATGAGTAAATTTCCCGCGCTATTCAGCTTTTCTTGGCTGAGACAAAAATGGAATAAGCAAGCTGAAAGGCTGGACACGAGAATATAGCCAAGTTTGAGGCCATCTCAGGCTGCCTAAAACCCTGTGCCGAAACAAAAGCGAAATAAAAACAAACATAGCTATCTTTGATGTGTATAGGCTTAACCACAGAGCATCAAAGCACATGAGGCAAAAGCTGAGGGACCTGCAAGGGAAAAGATGAATCCACACTATTATAATTGAGGGCTTAAATGTTCATCTGTGGAGGAGAGGCAGAGCCAGAAGTGATAAGGGCAGAGTGGGCTCAACAGCGCCGAACATCAACTGAATATAATCAGCAGGCAGTCGTCACTGGTACAGTTAAGCTAGAGAAAGAGATAAAAGGCCTTGGCGTCGGGAAGGAAGAAATAGAATCCTTTCTGCTTGCAGGCGATGTGATCTTATGCACAAAACCCCAAAACAGCCAGCTAACAGCAACAACAACAAAACCCCTATGAGATTTATTAAGCATATGCAGTGCAGCTTTGAAGGCCACAACAGTACAGGTGTTTGAGTGTGTATGTGTATGCTCTCACTGTGATAGCCAGCACCCCACTGAACCCAGGATGAGCTGGCCAGTGAGGCCGGTCAGTGTCCCCCTCCTCCCTCACCACTCCCTGAGTGCTCACTGAAGAAGACAGCCTTTCTCCACAAAAGATTATTCTTCAGTCAAGAGTATATAAGTGTCCACACACCTCTGCTTGGACCTCAGAGCAAGCTCCCAAAAGTTCACATGCGAGGATCAGTAGCATTTCCATTCATTAAGAGTGACTAACAGCCCAAAGTCAACAAGACAACCAGCTCTGCTCCATTAACAAATGTATTTGGGAATACATCTTCAAATATTTATTTATGTTTATTTTATACATATGTGTGATTGCTTACCTGTGTGTCTAGGCACACACACACCTGTGCCTGGTTGCCAACAGATACCAGAAGAGGGAGTTGGATCCCCTGGAGTTGCAGACAATTCTGAGCCACCATGTGGATGCTGGGAGCCAGCATGGATCCTCTGCAAGGACCGGAAGTGCTCTTAACCACTGAGCCATCTCTCTAATTCCTAGGACGAATTTGGTTTTTAACTTTATGTGTATAGCCGTTTTGCTTGCATGTGCGTTTTGTGTACCACATCGTCCCCTGGTATCCTCAGAATATGGAAGAGGACATCAGATTCCCTGAAAACGACAATGCAGACAGCTGTGAGCTGCCATGTGGGGGCTGGGACTTGAACCCATCATCTGGAAGAGAAGCCAGTGCGCTTCATCACCGAGCCAACTTTCCAGCCTCCCTGGGAGTAATTTTAATCAAAGAAATGGAAGACCAGTACATTGAAAACCATAAAACATTGATCAAAGAGATTTCTGACAGAAAGGGGAAGATAACCTAACCCATGTTCAATAAATTAGAAGAATTCACATTGAAATATCCATCCGAGCTGAAGTAAGCCGCAGATGCAATGCTAATCCCCACCCAAGTTCTACTGGCCATTCCCACAGACACAGGAAAGAAATATTCTAAAATTCACAGGAAACTACAAAAGACCCTGAACTCCCAGAGTTATCTTGATCAAAAAGAACAAAGCTAGAGGCATCACAGTACCTGAATTTAAAACTCTTTCAGGGGAGAGAAAGCAAAACAGTACGGTACCAGCATAAAAACACACAGTCGAACCAAAGAGAGGGCTCAAAAATAAATCTGGATGGCATCGAAGCCTTTATTTACTTTACAGTTTTTTTTTTAATTTGGTGTGTGTGCGTGTGTGCCTGTGCCCGTGCATGTGGTTATATGCAGATGCACGTGCTGATGGCTACGTGCCAGCTGGACGTTACCATTGAATAGTCTTCCTCTGTCATTCTCCGACCTGTTTTCTGAGACAGCGTGAACTTAGAACTCACTGATTCAGAGAGACCAGCTGGGCAGCAGGCTCCAGGATCATCCTGCCTCTGCCGCCCAGGGCTGCACTGGGACTGCATCTATGTGCCTGGTTTTTTATATGGAACTGGGGAATCTGAACTCAGGTCCTTCTGCTTGGGCAGCAACCACTTTACCACCTGAACCAACTCCACACCCTCCAGTAACCTGATTTTTTTTAAATGAGCAAAGGACATGAGTAGATATTTCCCAGATGAAAACCTGTCAGGTACCAAACCTTACTAATCATCAAGGAAATGCAAAAGAAGCCACCTCACACTCGTGTATAAACGGCACTGAGAGAGACTCCTCACACACCAGGGGTAGGGATGCGGAAGGCACCGCGGCTGTGGAAACAGTGCTCCAGAACTGAAACCGGAACTGTAGATATGACTCAGCAGCACTGCATCTCAGTCTATACCCAAGGGAATAAAATTAGTACATTGAAGAGATATCAGATGATCAGGAATGTTGGCGCACTCCTATGATCCCAGCACTTGGGAAGCTGAGGCAGGTGAATCTCTGTGAGTTCCAGGAGAGTCTGATCAACATAGTACGTAACAGGGCAGCCAAAGTGATATAGTGAGATCCTGATTTGAAAAACAAAAAAACAAACAAATAAAAGAATAGTAGGAGGAGGGAGGAGAGGAGAGAAGGGGAGAAAGAGAGAGGGGAGGAGGGAAGGGAGGAGGGAGGGCCTGCATCATGTTTACTGGAGCATTATTTACAAGATATGAAATTAACCTAACCATATACAAATGAGTAGTTAAATATGCTTTTCCAATAAGATGTTTATACACAATATACTGTTATTCAGCCACAAGCAGGAATGAGGTTCTGTTGTTTGTTACAACGGAGATGAGTCTGTGGCACATCTGAGTGCAAAGCACTAGTCAGACAAAGAGGACTGCGTCATAATCTCATCTGTAAGTGGCATCCAAAGCAGCAGAAATAAATAGAAGTAGGGCCAGGCGTGACTGTGCCTGTCTGTAAGCCCAGCACTTGGGAGGTGAAGCCAGAAGGAGCCAGAGCTTAAGGTCAACCTTGGCTACATAGGAAATTTAGGCTAGCTTGGGCTACATGAGATCCAGTCTCAAAAACTAAACAAAGCAAACCAAAACAAAATAAAAGGCCTTTAGAAAGCCGGGCGGTGGTGGTGCACGCCTTTAATCCCAGGCAGAGGCAGGTGGATTTCTGAGTTCGAGGCCAGCCTGGTCTACAGAGTGAGTTCCAGGACAGCCAGGGCTACACAGAGAAACCCTGTCTCGGGAAAAAAAAAAAAAAAAAAAAAAGCCTTTAGAAAATCTCCAAGAAGCAGAGAGTAAAACGGTGGCGGGAAGGACTTGGGGTTGGGAGAAAGTCAAGAAACGGATATTTCACGCATAGACAGTTCCTGTTTGAGCATATAGGGACTGGGTCTCTGTTCAGAAGCATGTTGATGATCGTTAATGACCATGTATCATCTCCTCAAAGATCGCTGAGAGAGATCTTCCAAGCCTCACACACAGGGGAATAATTATGTGGTGTGATGAAACATCATTTAAGTGGTAATTTTTTTGTCATTTATAATTTACTGCAATTTTAAAAATCAATTGTGCATTAATACTGTGCATAAAACAGCTGGAAAAGCTGGTTGTAAAACGGCTACACTGGAGACTAGAACATAGCATCAGAATTGAGACTGAAGTAAAGGAGAAAGTACGTTAAGCCTGTGAGTTGAATGACAATATTGTTAAGATTATAATTCCTAAATCCATTTTTTTTTTTTTTTGCAAACCTTGAAGGACTGGTACCAAAATTTATATGGAAATGGAAAGACCTGGAAAGCCCTAGACAGTCTTAGGCAGAGAGAGTAGACAGCCAAAGAGCCTGAGCCTTCCTCGGAAGACTTACTCTGAGGCTGTAGGATGCAGACAGGGTGGTATTCTCTGGGATAAACAGATGCCTGATTCTGGCCAATCAATTTGAGGAGAGACACCGTGAGGATGAGGGCGCATTCCTCCACAGTGATGAAATTCCAGCCTGCCTCGCTCCCCTTGTCGACTACACAGCAAATAACAGCCAAAATGATAAGATGGCCAGGCTCTGGTCCCGGTGTCCTGTGTGGGTGGACCCGAGAGGACAGGAGACCCCCAGGGTGCCCCTGAAGTGAGTTATCTCTTTAAGCTTGTGCGAAGGTTGACAACGGGTCAAATTCTGGAGACCAGAGGAATGTTTACCTTCAAATGTCACACCAGATCTTTTCTTAAGCTTAGAGGATTCATTCTGGGAGGAAAGACATCTTTTGTGATGAAGAAATGTATGTAAAGTCCAAGAATTCCTTCCAATTTTACTTCAGATTCATTTTCTTCAATTAGAGTCAAGTAAAATTAAATCCACTAAAAAAAAATAGACATATGGCATGATCCCATTTTTATGAGAGTATTTCTATCTCCCCTATCTGTAAAAATGCATAGAAATATGTCTAGCATGCTGTACCAGAAATGTTAATGACGGTTATATTTGAATCATGAAACTTGAGGTAATACTTTGATTTTTCTTTTTTATACTTTTATGCAAGGCTTAAACTGTTTACAGGGAGCATATACTGGAAAAGTCGTATTTCTTTAAAAAAAAAAAAAAAAAAAAGCAATCCTAAACTAGGAATGGTGGAGAATCCTTTAATCCCAGCACACAGGAGGCAGAGGTAGGCATATCTCTGAATTCAAGACTAGCCTGGCCTACATAGAGAATTCCAGGATAGTCATGGCTACATAATGAGAATCTGTCTCAATCATCACCATCGTCACCACAGTCACCACCATCATCATCATCAGTACTTGGGAAGAGCCCCCAGGGTTTCATTTCCTTCCTCTTTCTCCCACATCTTTCCCATTTCTCTCCCTCTCTCCTCCATTTCTTGTCCCTCACGTTCTCCTTGTCCTGCTGTCCCCAGAGCTTGCCTTTCCCTGAGACTGGGAACACTTCACCACGTCATGATGAACCAGCCCCTGGGAAAAGAAGCACGGGGCCTTTCTCTGTTGAGGCTTGGGGTGGAGACATTTTTTAAGGGGCTTTGAGACCTTGGGAAAACCGCCTTTTCCTTCCCTCCCGTGAGCTTCACACTAGCAGGGGAGGTAAGTAAGGTTAGTTGGAAGGGAACAGCATGGGAAGGTATGAGGGCCTGAGGGCCACTCGGGGGAATGCTCTCTGTGGGGTGCTGGTGGGGGTTGGGGGTCGGGGAATGGAAGAGTTGGGTCTTATCCCTGACTCCTTGACATTCTTTTTAATCCCCCCCACCCCACACCTGAAGCCACTACCCCCAACTTGGACTGAGAGAGTGTCTCAAGGCTGTGCTCCTGGAGAGGTCTTGCATGTGGAGAAGCATCCATCATCAAAATGGCCCTTGTGATGTGACCATCCCCCTATTTCGCCATACATACCAGGACTCGGGGACCAGAGATGTCTGAGTCACTCTCCCACAAGTTCTGTGGTTTGTGGGTTGAGTAAGATACAGGTCCACAGAGACAGGACAAGGGGCTTCCTGGATGTTTTCACAAAGCCAACTAAAGGGACAGATAAGGGACAGAAGCGGATCAGGGAAAGGCTTTAAACAAAGGCGTCAGGGAAGCACCCACGCGTGCGAACTCTGCAAGCTAAGCATGTGGTGGTGATGTGCAGACGGTCAGTTCACCGTGGTAGACACGTCCAGGGATGAATCACAGACGTTTGGTATATCTGGCCCTCGGACCCTAGAATGAGCAGCCTGCTTCGAGGACCCCATGATTTAGCATAAACAAACCCAGTAGCCACCTATGCTTCTGAGCTTTTCAAGAAGAGGTGTCAAGCTCTGTGGGATGTGGGATGTGGCACTGGAGTGACGAATAAGAGAGACAGAAACCCAGGCTGCTGAGGACTGGAAGTGGAACTTGGGATGAGAAATGGCATGGCCTGGTCTTCTAATTTGTGGTTAAGAATCGAGAGCAGAGGAGCAAACACCAAGATTCACTGCCCACGGGGCTGGGAGATTGTCAGCTGGGGAAGTACTGGTGACACAGGCCTGAGGGCCTGTGTTCAGTCCTTAGCCCATGTAAAAAGCCAGTGTGGTAGCTGTGCCTGTGATCCCAGCACTGGGGAAGTGGAGACAGGCAGGTCCTGGGACTCGCCAGTCTATAACCAGTGATTTATAGGTTAATTTATTCATCCAAAAAAGATGGGTATTTCCTGAGGAATGATACCTGAAGTGACCACCTTGGAATGTATGTACCCCTCCCCCCCCACACACACACTGACACACTACAGGGTGGGGAGGGGTAGCCATGGGCTATAATCATAAAGGGCCGGGGAGAGAAGAAGGGTGTAGTGGGCGTGTGAGAGATCTGGGCTGTGGAATTCTCCCCCCATTTTTGTGTTTCCCTCCAGATTCCTGGTCCTTGGGCTCTTCTTCCTCTCAGATGGTGGCATGGATAGACTGAGAGCCTCCACCACAGGAGACCTTTGCAGCTACCTAGCTGTGTGCCTACGACTGATATATAACAATATTAGTCACTGCTAATACTGATAATCTATGTTTATTACATATTTATTTTTAAAGGGCACTCTTAGCTTTCCCAGGGGTTCCAAGAGAAATCAAGTGTACTCTGGATGGAGGATGGCAAGAAGACTCAGGAAAAACAAAAACAGCAGATTGAAAACAAAGATGGCTGCTCCAGGCACCCTGGTGCCCAGGCCCTGGGAAGAAGTCTGGGTTCTCTGGGACCAGGCAACCAAGTGCCTCGATTCCAGCTACTCAAGTGGTCTTGACAGTCTGTGCTGGTAAAAATACAAGCGGCTCAGGTTAAATGAAAAAAGGTTATTGCTTTATCTATGACAGAGACTCTTAGTATAGGTATTTTCCAAATTCCGTGGGGGACATATACCTATACTTAAAAAAAAAAGAAAAGGAGTTCTCTGCTTATGACCTCCACAGCTAGCTGAATATCCCGTCTTCCTTTCATCCCTCCATCCCACACACTGACTGGGGAGAAGCCATCCCTAAAGTTTTCTTGTCTTTATTTCCACTTTTTAAAAATTGTTAACCCACATTTCCAGAGACTTTACCAGCCCACTGATGCAAATTAGCTCACTTGAAAAAAAAAAATCATCAATGTCTCTGGCTGGTTTTCTCACACAGGACTTTGTCCCTGCCTGTTACGGAAGCCCTGCCTGCAGTAGCTGCATGCTTCCAGCTCACTGCACAGCGCCCTCTAGGCCTTGGGAGGCTGCTGAGAGCCCTGCCCTTGGGAGCAGAAGCTGAGGCTGAGCCCTGGCGCCCTCTACTGGTGAGCTCCAGATGACGCACATGGGAGATGCCCAGGGCATGGCAGGCTCAGCCAGCAATCCTTCAGAGTCTGGAAAGGACCCTTTTCTGATGACAGCCGCAGATGGCCTCGCCACCGCCGTGTCTGCACCCCTTTCCTTGAGGGCCCCTTTCTGGCTACATATATTACCTGTGAACAGGTAACATTCAGTCCCATATCTGATTGTTGGTTCCCTTTTGCTAAGCACTTACCCTGGCTCTGGCTTGTCCAAATTCCAGTCAGGCTGTCATGTAAAGCCCACAGTCGGTGTCCCACTTCCCACACCATACCGTAGGCTGGGTCTCTGAGGAAAACCGTCTCCTAGAAGACCGGACAATTCTAGAGGGTGCTGACCAGTCTTCAGTGGCTCCTTTAAGGATGGATAGTTGATACGTCTTCAGCCTCTGGATGAAGTAGCGCTGGGTTCGCCTTAGTGGCTCTGCTGAGCACAGCCCAGAGTTGACACACATTAGCAAAATGAGCCGCAGAAGACTGAGGTAAGAGTACTTACTGCTTTACCAGAGGATTCAGATTTCAATTCCCAGCCTCAACAGGGCAGCTCACAACCAACTGTAGCTCCAGACCTAGGGGATCTGGTCGCCCTCCTCTGGCCTCTGTGGGCACTGCATGCATGTGGTGCAGAAGACCTACATACACTCCTTTCATCCCAGTACTTGCCAGGCAGAGGCGGGTGGATCTGTAGAGTTTAAGGCTTGCCTGGTCCACATAATGAGCTCCAGGTCAACCAAGGGCTACAATGAGAGTAGAAGAGACCTTGTCTCAACACCCCCCATATCTCCCCCCCAAAAAAAACCCTACCACCACCAACAAAAAAAACAAAGACAAACAAAAAAAGAAAGCCTACATCTAGACAAAATAAATTGCGCACACACACAATAAGAATTAACAACAAAAAGACATGGGCTGGAGATGCAGCTCAGTTGGTAGCACACTGCCTTGCCTAGCACTCATAGACCCCCTGAATAAGAACAAGGCATAATGATGCACACCTGGAATCCCAGACCCTGGAGGCGGAGGCAGGGGGGTCAGAAGTTTCATGTGATGCTCAGTTACATAGCAAGTTTGAGGCAACCTTGGTATACATAAGACCCTGTCTATAATTTTTTTAACAAAACGTTTAAATAAAGACACTTTATTTACAGGTAATACAAAATAAACCACGGGACAAACTACTGGGTAAGGAGGGAGGGACTGATCCCACAATAACCTTCCTCTCTAACCCAGAGTAACTTATAAAAAATTAAAAAGGCCTGGGGCAGGGGCTGGACTGGAAGCACCTTTGCATGGGGGTTGGGCCTGTCGTCCTCAGCCACGCTGTTCTAAAACATGGTAGACACTGAATTTCTCCCCCTCTAATTCCCAGGCCTGGCAAACACGGGGCATAGCTACAAGGATAGTTACTGGCCAATGCAGAGACTCCCAGCTAAGGGCTCTGACTTCTGACCTAAAGGGCTGGGGAATCCAGGAGGTGGGTAGGTGACTTTGGGGGCAGGCATGGGGTAGGTGTTATTGCAAGGCTCCAGCCAACTTCCTCCTGGCCGTGGAAGAGGGTCTACGCTGGGTTCGGGAGCAGCCATGTCAGGGCAGGAGTGTGGGATCTTCAAAGCGACGATGTTGTTGAGTCTACCACCTCACGGCCATTGCAAACAGTAGGAACAAGCTGGGATCCAGACCCTAGGGAAAGGTCGCCAGAGGTTGGGACTGACCCCAAGAGGCAGCAGGAGGGTGATCTTCCACCTAGGCCTCTCCCAAGTATTCAGTGTTATCTTGACAGTGCCCCATTCCCAGATAAGGAACCTCAGCAGCCCGGGGAGGGGACTTCATGCCAGGGAGCTGGGCAGGAGAGCAGACCCAGTAGGGGAGTGTGTAGGGTGCTCACCTTGACCAAGGTTGGCACTGGCCCTGGGTGCAGCACTGCCAAAGCGGCTGGTAGGAGCCCGGTGGCTCACCACGTTCTTCTGTGGCTGGAAGAGGATAATGTGCAGCTTGGGGGCAAAGAGGCAGCCGAGCACCACAGAGCCACTGAGGCTGACGGACACGCACATCGTAGTGGTCTGCACCTGTGAGGGATGCGCGTGCACGGGTCAAGGAAGGTCAAGGAATGTCAGGAAGACATTCCACATGCCTGGGCCTATGACCCCTGCCTAGGCGGAGGCAGAGAAGGATGGTAGTATCGACTGAACAGTCCTTTGGCCAAGCCTCAAAGAAGGACCACAATGGCAGTGTCAGCCCTAGTTAATCATTTTCGGAGGCACACCAGGATCCCAGCCGTATTATGAACATGAAATGGTGTGTGTATGCAAAGGGGTGCATGCACACATAGGGGTGCAGGTATGGAGTATATTTGTGTAGATGCAAGCATAACAGTGTGGGCATATTGTGTGGTAGTGACTCTGCAGAGGAGAATGCAAAAGTGTTTGTGGGTGGGGAGGGCTCTATGTGTGGGCAAGACATGTGTGTGCTCTAGATGTGCCAGGATGTGTGCGCACACTTGTAGGTGCATAAGGGAATGCATGTGCATCTTCATATATGCAGGCATGCGTGCTCATACACAGATGTGTGGCATGCATGATTGACCCCGTGCATCTCTGGTGAGTCTTTAGCCACTGTTGATTGGCATGCAAATGCAAATCATATGCAAATGCAGCTGAGTCAGACCTGATTCCCTCCCCAGCCTTGGCCTCCACTACCCTAGCAGGTGGCCCAGCAGGTGCAAACAGAGCAACCCAGCCCAGCAATTCCCACCCCCCACCCCCACCCCCAGCAGTGTACCATGCCACCTTTGTCTTGGGGAAAAGGACCTACACCAGGGCTTTTGCCACAGTGTTCCTGTCCCTTTCATTGTTAAGACCATCAATTTAAGACCCTGGTCGGGAGTCCCAGGCTGACTGACTGGAGCCTGGGACTAGCTCTCCCTGAGTCCTCATCAGTTAAACAGGAGAGCTGTGGCTTTTGAGCCATGAGGATTAACCAAGATGATGCTCTTACTATTCAGAGCTCAGCTCACCTGCCACCTCCTCAGAGAGACCTTCTAGGGCCATCTCATCTGAAGTAGCTCTTGCTTGTCGGAGCCAAGGACACCCCTTAAGTGCCAGTTGGAACCGTTTGCTCGAAAGCCACCAACTGAAGAACAGTGGTCACCTACTTTAATTTTCCTCAGCCCTCCTCCTACCCTTGCTGTTCTTCATTTGTTAACCATCCCCTCCTCCATCTCCAAATGACCCTCCACTGGAACACTGCACAGCCTTCACTCTCTGGAACATATTTCTGCAACCCCAGCGACTCTTAGGTTAGGGGATGGTATCAGTCCTGACATCTGCCCCCCCATAACTGACACCTGCCCCCACCCATGACTGACACCTGCCCCCTCCCATGACTGACACCTGCCCCCTCCCATGACTGACACCTGTCCCCCCCTTCCATGACTGACACCTGCCCCAACCCCCATGACTGGCACCTGGTACTACCCATGATTGATACCTGGCACTACCCATGATTGACACCTGGCACCACCCAAGACTGACACTTGGCACCACCCATGATGGACACTTGGCATCCCCCAACCCCAAGCTAGTTCCCACCTCCCTGGACATTTCTCCAAGCTTTCTTTCTCCCATAAACCTTTCCCTGGGGTCCATTTGACTTCTTGACGCTTTAGAGTTAACCGTAGATAAAATGAGATAGATAGCAGGAAAGACCAGGTCTGGCATTCTACCCTGCCTGCTTTGGCAACACACGCTCACCCGATAATCACTGGAGGTGACGTAGAAGATGGGAAGGAAAGCCAGCCAGATGATGCAGGTGGTGTACATGGTAAAGCCGATGAACTTGGCCTCGTTGAAGTTCTCCGGGCACTTGCGGGTCTTGAAGGCATAGAGCGTGCAGAGAGCGATGAGGAGCACGTTGTAGGCCAGCGAGCCGAGCATGCTTGCGTCACGGTGGTTACAGCGCAAGGTCACCACTTCCCGCCGCTCAGGGGCTGTCTCCTTGCCTATGCCAGGTGCCTCCACCACCAGCCAGGCAGCAACAATGAGCAGCTGGCCTGAGATAAGTGCCAGGCAGATGGCCACCTGTGAGGCGGGACTGATGAAGCGCGGCCGCTGGGCACCCTCCCGGGCCCCGCCAAAGATGCGAGCGATGCGATTGGTCTTGGTGAGGAGGGCTGAATAGCAGACAGAGAAGGCAGTCCCCAACCCGAGGCGCCGTAAGGTGCAGACGGCCGTGGAGGGCTTGGCGATGAAGATGAAGGTCATGCAGTAGCAGAGGAAGACGCCTCCCAGCAGAATGTAGCAAAGCTCCCGCCCCGAGGCCTTGACCACGGGTGTGGCGTTATGCCGCACGAAGACACCCAACACAAAGAGGGTGGCCAGGGCACCTAGGCAGGCGATGGTGACAGGTCCCACCGCCCAGGCGTCGCCCCAGCGGATGTACTCCTGGGGCAGCTCAAAGCATCCAGTCAGACTGGCATTAGGCCAGTAGCCCAGGCCACAGTCAGCACAGGTGAACTCATCCAGCCTGTACTCGTAGGGCTGACAGGGGATGCAGAGCCAGCAGCAGACCTCGCCGGGCTGCACGCTCTTCACCTCATTCTGAAGGCAGGGCTCGCTACAGCGAGAGGCAGGGAGGGGGCCAGCTGATGGGGAGGCCCATGGGATGATGCTAGTATCCAGAGTCAGACCTTCTGCCCAGTAGCCTACCTTCTGGTAGCGATAGCGCCCACTGTCTGCCCGCAGATAGGTGAAGATGTTGTAGCGGCCAATACCATCTCCAAAGCGGTCAAAGCGGACCTCGTCATCGGTATCTGCTGGGCGGAAGGGGGCTGGAACGGAGGAGAGAAGGAAAGGCCGGTGAGGTCCTCTGATGTGACCTCAAACTTCACCTTCAGAAGGAACCTGAACTAAGAGCTGAGGCTACCTCACTGCAAAACTGAAGCCCATCTTATTTTAACCCCAGCTCCTTTTTCTTTTTGGCATTTATTTTTATTTTATGTGCATTGGTGTTTTGCCTGTATGTATGTCTGTGTGAGGGTGTCAGATCTTGGAGTTACAGAGAGCTGTGAGCTGCCATGTGGGTGCTGGGATTTAGACCTGGGTCCTCTGGAAGAGCAGTTGGTGCTTTTAATCACTGAGCCATCTGTCCAGGCCCAACCCCACCCCCAAGCTACTTTTCTAAAAGACAGTTTATAACATACTACGGCCCCTAGACTTCAGCATCACACTCAGTCTCACCCACTCTAAGCTCCGATCCCATTGTGACTTGCAATCTTAGACCTTAGTCTTCAAACTCTAACTTGTATCACAACACGTAACATAGCTCTCTCCCAAAACTTTAACAGAGATCCCAAAGCCAAACCCGACCTCTAGCTGCAACAGTCCACTACACCCGCCTCAATCCTGGTCAGTCCTGACTGGTCCATTGCAAACCGAATCCCAACCTCAGTGGCCACCATGGGATGGCCACTGCCACTCTCTATCCCCTAACCTTCTGTCACCCAGCCAGGCTCAGGAACCAGAACTACAGCCACCCCAGTGAAGAATCAGGGGTCCAGTCAGATGAGAAGCTGAGGATCTCAGAAGTGAGCAGTGCTGTCTGGATTCGAACCCCCATCTGCCCAGCCCCTATTTCTTCTCCCTAGACTCCACATTCTCAAGATCTCAACTGTCCCCAACCAAGCCCAGCAAGCTGAAAATGGCTTTTCTCTCACATCAACTCCATGAAAGCCCAGACGCTATCCCTAACACTCTACCTGATCCAATCATAGCTCTGGGTGTCTGCCTATCTTAGTGGAATTAGGTTCCACACAGGTTCCACAGCAACAGAGCTAGCTAACTCTCTGGCGGGGGGCGGGGGGAGGCAATATATTGAGAGAGAGTCTTGCTCTGTAGCCTTGCGTTCACAGTCAGCCCCCTAGTGCTGGGATTACAGGCCAGAGGCATCACACCTAGCAAAAACATTTGTTTTAAACACTCAGTTGTGGGCTGGTGAGATCAATTGAGCAAGTAAAGGTGTCTGCTATCCGGCCTGATGATTCAAGTTGGATTTCTGTGACATGAAGGATTAATTAAGGCAACAGGAAGCTGGGTGAAAGTTATTTGGGAATTCTATGCCATTTTTAGATAAGGGGTCAGCACCCTCAGACTTTGATACCTATGCGGGTCCTAGAAGCCGCCTCTACTACCAGAATGCGGAGGACAGCTGCCCTCTTGGTCTAAGTCTGACCCTATGATTCTATGCTCTGGCAGCCCTGGCAGCGTCTCCCACTGCACACACAAAGATTCTTCCTGAACCCAAGCACTGCGGTTCTGAGGCTGTGTACTTTAATTTTTGCTCCCGAGAACACTTTGGCTACTTTGGGTAGAAAAATTAAGATGAGGGCAAGTATAGCTGTGCACAATATAGTTCCAGCACTCGGGAGGCTGAGGCAGGAGGACTGCTATGAGTTTGGGGCAACACAATGAGTTGGAGGCAAGCCTAGGCTACATAGCATGGCCTAAACAGATTTTGTTTTGTTTTGTTTTTGTTTTTGTTTTTATCAAGATTAATAATAGAAGTTTCACCTAAATAGAAGTTCTCCCTATGGTTCACCCTCAACCTCCCCTGATTGGGACTCTCACTCTGCCTGTGAATTGCTTGGGTTCCGAACCAAGCCAGATAAAGAGCCAAGAGCCAGAAGGTAATGTTCAAGCAGTAGACAGAGTTCCTAGATCAGGACCAGTCCAGATTCCACTTTCTGGAAGATTCTCAGAAAGTGGAACCTCAGCCCTGACTCCAGCTGGGGTCCTCTGCTTATGGTCCTTGTGTCCTAAGTGACACAGTTCCTGACTATGTCCTTGTGTTCCACCCTGTTTTCTTAGCTAAGTGATGGAACCTGAAGGCCTGCAGGCTAACGGTCACTGGCCGGCACTATTACCATCAAACTTGACATTGAGCACGAAGTCCTTGTAGAGGCGGCGCCCATTGACAGGTCTCATGGCATCGCAGAGGCGGGTGGTATTGGGACAGAGGGCACGGTGCATGTTGTGCAGAGCGTGGGCCATGGCGTACACGGCATTGACCACAAACATGATCTTTGACTCCTGTTCAAAGGGCACGGCCCGCAGAGAGTGGGCGGCGCAGTCTCGCTGCCGGAAGCTGCAACGGAACCTCTCCTCCCAGAACTCACGGAACCAAGGGTTTCTGCTATTGTTCCAGGGATCCAAGTTCTGGAAGTAGGAGGCAAAGTCACTGATGGGGTAGGAGGCCAGCTCAATGGTGATGGCGCCCTCGGCAGCCCTTTCACTGCCTGCCACCACGCTCTCCAGGGCCCCCCAGCCGTCGCTGGCCACCCAGGTGAAGCTGGCGTTGAGACGCTGGGTGGCTGCAAGCAGCTCACGGGCATCCTCTGACCGGGTGAAGAGCACAGCCACACGGGCGCTGGGCTTCTGCAACAGGGCTCGCACCACGCCCTCAAAGGCTGCGCGGCTCATGGCACGGCCCACCTTCTCAGAAGTGGCCACGCAGATGTTGCGTGCCCGAGCCTCGAGCTCGAAGGCCTCAATGCCCGTCTCTCCATAGTCACCCTCAGATGCCACCGTAGACACATACGTCCAGTTGAAAAAGCGGAGAATCTCAGCCATGGCCTTGGCTTGGAAGAAGTCTGGGGGCACGGTTCGAGCAAAGTAATCATAACGGGACTTGTCGCTCAGCTTGGCGCTGGTGGAGGCATAGCTGATCTGTGGGATCTGGAACAGCCGCAGGAGATTGGCCACCTGGGTAAGGGTAGGGAGCAGAAAGGTCAGAGGCCAGAGTGAAGCAAGCGTCAGAGTCAGGTGCATCCCCCATTCCTATGGAACCTGGGGACCACAGGTCAGTTCTGAGAGGTCCCTATCTATAAAGACCCGAGTCTGAACTTGATGTGTCTTCTAGCTGAGGATAGAGGGTTTCTTTCCTCTCTTAAGGATTGAGGGGGAGAACACCCAGGATACACCATGTGCTGTATCCGAACCAGATGCAGAGCAAGGGGAACAAAGAATGGCCTGGGATGGAGAGAGATTAGCACTTGGCTGCACCAGCATAAAGAGACAGCAGGAGTCATCTGGGATACTCAAAGATGCCTCTCTCTCTCTCTCTCTCTCTCTCTCTCTCTCTCTCTCTCTCTCTCTCTCTCTCTCTCTCTCTCGGTGTGTGTGTGTGTCTGTGTGTCTGTCTGTCTCTCTATATATATGTCTGTGTGTGTGTGTGTGTGTGTGTGTTTAGTACAGGTAGTCCTTCTTTAGTGACAATTCTCATGGGAAGTTGGACAAAAGTCACTCCAGGAAGAAAGGCTTAGATCCAAGGGTCACAGAGCCTTGGAAGCCCAAGTTGGTCTCCATTGGATGCCCAACCCTAAAGTGAACAAGGGTTCTCTACTCTACCACTCACTGCATAACACCTCATTTCTTAACCTTTGGTCCCTATAGCCAGGAGAATGGGGTTCATCTGAGAGCCCCAGATGGTGGGTAAATGAAAGCACAGGCCCTACAGAAGAGGCCTATGACCCTGCAACTGGGATATAGGCTCTCCAATGGCCTAGAGTTTAAATATTCATCTCTTCACACATTTTCTTCCTCCGTAGCCCTCTAATAAAAATCTCCCTGCACTGTGGGGTTCTCACGTTTGAATCCAAGCTACAGAACAGTTGACAGCGATCTATATGGCGGCACCAGTGTCTAGCATTCGGGAGCTGACAGCGATATGTGCAAGATAGAGGGGCTGGAATGAGGGGGGACACATTCATGGGCCAGCAGAATCTGAGGACTAAAGACTGAGCCTCTGAACACCAGGCTGTGGTGGGGGGAGCAGCCTTGACTCTAAAGGGTGGCCCTGCTAGAGAAAGAGGTGGCTTGAGATAGCAAAGTGACTATGCTTCTAGACACACAAACACACACACACACACACACACACACACACACACACACACACACGGTCCTAGGGAAAACTGTGAAAGGGGATTGCTGGTAAAGCACTCCAGAGTCCTCTGAAGACAGCCATAGGAGGCTACCCACCTGTCCCCGTCAAAGCCAAGGCTACAGACGCTGCCACAGCCACACCCATCTCAGCAGCTACGTAACCACCTCTAGCAGTTGGGATTAGCAAGACAGGTAATTGAGTTCCCACCTATATCCCATGGCTCTTGATTAGGCTTCATCTCTCCTAAACCATCAACCTAGGTCAGGGCCTAAGTCCCACTTCTGCAGCAATGACCTCAGCCAGTCTCCTAAGGAAACTGAGGCTTTCACTGATGTCCCCAGATAGCCCCGGGGCCCTGATTCCAGTTCTGCTCTGATCTCTCTGCACCTACACTGGACACAGACAGGAGAGGACATGGGTGAGAGGAGACCCAGTCAGGAAGGGGGAAAGATCCCACCTAGGCCAAAGCTGCCAAGTGAGCCCAGGGTGTAGTCCAGAGAGTAGAGAAGAAAGTCAGCCGGAGCCATAGTGGGAGCCTAGCAGAGCGCCCTCTGCTGATCCCTTGTGGAAAATCAAGTGCTAGTGGTGGTGTCTCTAGCCTTCCTCTTCCCTCAAATTCTGCATCACTTGAAGATCTTAGGGTACCCTTCCCATCGATGCTCCCCCCAACTTCTCTTCCTCCTGGACCCCCTGCCTTGCTTCTTTGGCTGCTCCTGGCTTCTATTTGTCTACTCTGTCAAGTCCAGACAGAAGCGGTCTGACTAGGGTTCGAGCCCTGATTTCTCCTGAAACTCCTGCTTTCTGCTTTGCTACCACATTGATTTATGAGCTGCTTCTCTCTGAAGCTGCTTCCTTGTCTATAAAATGGGTTAATACTGACGGCAGCTCATCCCAACTGTGCCCTTATGACCTGCCTGGCTCTCTGATACATGCTCGTCCTCTCATTAAATTTCTACTGGGAACCTAAAAGTAGAAAGTATTATTAATCCTATTTTATAAAAAGGGAAGCTGAGACATAGAGAAAAAAGAGAAAGAAAGAAAGAAAGAAAGAAAGAAAGAAAGAAAGAAAGAAAGAGAAAGAAAGAAAGAACCTGCCCAGAGTCATGCAGTTAGTACGATGGGAGCCAGGATTCAGTCCTGAAGGCTGATTTCAGAAGCCACCTCATAAGCCTTTTGGGACATTGAATATCAGGGGTGTGTGTGTGTGTGTGTGTGTGTGTGTGTAACGTGATGGTTCTGTTTCTCTCCTTTCCCCGCAAGAGAAGTTTCTCTTACACATTCTCTAGAAACCAACCCTATTATATGGCCAGGGAACTTTCTGGCCATCTTATAAGAAGCTACTGAAAGAAAGATGCACCCTTTTCGATGCACCTGTCCTGGAAGTCCCTATTTATCAGGATCACTGGTTCACCCTTTCCAGCCTCGCTTCCTAGCGCCCATTTGGGTGATTCCCACCTACCTGGATAGAGACATCACTGTAGGAGCCGCCAATGACACCGGTGATGGCTGTAGGAGCATCACTGAGAGTAGCATAGGAGCCGTCAGGACAGATGTGGCGTGAGCCATCAGCCCCACGGCTGAGTGAGGCACGCACAAAGTCCAGCGCCTGCTCCAGGGCGTGTGTATCCTTGGAGCAGCTGTCGAGGATGTGCGCGCCCAAGCGCACCCCAGGCAGCAGGTGGGGGTCGCGGTTGATGCGGTCCAGTGCAAAAAGCATGGCCTCTAGGCGCTGTATGCCACGATGCTCATTAACAGGTCCACACTCCTCTGCTGGGCCACCCTTCTGGTGCACTGGGAACAGCCCACCCAGCACCAGATCCCCCTCCAGGGTCAGCACCTTCTTGGCTGGGCCCTCGGCCACAGCACCCCGCAGCAGCAGCAGTGCCAGGAACCTAAGCAGGGATTCCATGGCCCCCAAAGGGACGGCTAGGTCCAGCAGACTGGGGTCTTCGAGGGGTGAGGACAGAAGCGGCAAAGGCAAAGAAAGGAGCAAACAGGGGCCGGGAAAGGACAGACAGGAAGAGAGATGAGAAGGGGGCCAGCTCCTGCAGAGAGATAGAGAGACAGACAAACAGGGAAGAGAGAGTAGAACCAGAGAGTGGCTGCCCCCTTTTATTTCCAGCTTCCCCTCTGACTCTGTACCTCCCCACATCCCCTTCCCAGGTACTCAGGAGTCGTGAGGAGAGTGGTGATGTCACTGACTCGGCTGAGAAGCTCCTGGGCTACCCCCAGAGGTCTGTGTCTCGGCTTTGCCCTAATCTTGCCTAAAGATGGGCTCTGGGCCCCTACCAAACTCAGCAGAAGACAGGGAGGGTGCGAGTGGGGACCCAGGCAGAGGGCAGGGGTTCCAGCCATTGCCAAATCCTACATAAACCAAAGGGCCTACACAAACCTCCTAGGAGACCAATACTGTAGTAGCTGAGGCCATAGCAGTTACACACTCAGGGGTCTGGTTCTCATCCTGAGCCTTGGATTCCCAGAGTAGGGACATTGAAAGACCCACCACAGAGAGGGGGGAGTCTCTATGAGATAGTTTCTAGCCCAAGAGAAACTAAAGCCCAGGTGGACACCCAGGGTCCTAGACTATGGTTCTTAAAGGGCCAGCCCTCAAAGTCTCCTGATTGAGAATGGAAAGGAGATCCTCACTCATCCCAGTGAGACAGCAAGGTGGAGGGGCTGGCCTCAGAGAAGGTACCATGTAGTTAAAGGTCTTATGTCAGCAGAGTAAATCAATATGGATGGATATATATGCATGCCATAGATGGGGGTCAGTTAACCCGGGGAGACCTCTGAACAGTACCGGAGCTGAGTTGTGGATGCCCTAGCTTTTCATAGGAGGCTGCTGGAGACTTAGCGTCTGTCTCTCTTCACTCACTCCAAACCCAGCAGACAATCACTTCCAGCCTTCCCTTTCTCAGCCTTTGACTGACCTTAGAGTTCCGCTCCCATCCTCTTTACCCTGCATCTGATCTCATCTGTACCTAACCATCCACCTTACATTAACCCTACACAGACAGGCTCTTGAAATCATGCAGACTGAGAGAGGGGCATATCGTTCCTCAGGATTGGAAAGGAACTACAAGCTAAAGAGATCAGCAACTACTTCAAGGACCCCCGTCCTGGCCACAGCGACTACGGCTTCTCACTGGACTAGTCTGCTGGTGTCAGGGCAGAGGCTGGGAAGCCTGCGAGGACCCCAAAGAAGCAGCTCAGCCAGGCAAACAGGAGAGAGGATCAGGGTTGAAGACTAACACAGATGGGGCAGAAACCCAGGGGAGGCTCTGATGGACTCAGAGGCAGGGAAGGAGGCAGAACCTGGGAGTCCAGCAGCCGAGGGGCAGGACCACAAATATCTGATGAGAGGACAAGCAAGCCTGAGAGGCTAAGACAAAGACAGAGACACAGAGAGAAAGAAGGACCAGAGGACGCTGGAGCAGGAGGAACTGGAAAGAGCGATGCAGGGCGTGCGTTCTCTTGGGAAGAAAGGCGGGGTGCCCGGGACGGTCTTCCCGCTTCCCGGAGCTCCCAGAAAGCGCTGTCTGGACGTCTCGGCCCGGGTGCTCCAGAACTCTAGGACCCGCGGGGCCCCGGGATGTGGGGTCAGGGCTAAAAAAGGTTGGCAGTGACGGCGGCACCAAGGGCTAACCCTACCTGGCGCGCCCAGCTCTGGCGCGGGGCTCCCGGTTCCCGCTTGCTGGCTCTCTCGCTGGCTCTGCGCTCTCCGCCGGCCCGCCCTGCCGCTTTCAATCGCAGCCTGCCCCGCCCCCGGCCCCGGCCCGCCCCCAGCCCCTCCTCCGTTCCTCTGGACTCCCGGTCCTCTTCCCCACCACCCTCTGCCACCCCGCCCCAATTTGGCCTGCACCTCCGGCTTTGCCGGACCTCCCCAGGGTTCCCAGCCCAGCGCCTCCAGCAGCTTCCAGCAGATCCCGCTCTTGACAGGTCCGCAGGGCCTGGAGCTGTCCACAATGTGGTGCTGAATCCCCGGGCGCTCCCACTGTGCGCTGGAGCAGGTGCCTCTCAAGCCCCCTCTGCCCCTCAGTCAGACTGCGACCAGGCAGGAACAGATGAGACAGTGGCCTGGAAAGGTCACTGAGCTAGCAGAGTGAGCACGGTGCTATAGGCTCCTATATGCCACGGAGTAAAGAGGTGGACCTTGGGGTTGAGAGCTAACACTGAGGCATAGGTAAAAGGGTACACAGGAGGCAGGTGGTGGAGTGCTTGGCTTGTTGCTGCAAGTCTGCCCCTGTTTTCCCATCCATTCTCTCCACGCAGTGACTGCTGCTACATAGTAGACAGGCCCCGTGTGAGAGCTAGGGCCTGAGTCACTAGGAAAGAAAAGATTAGGAGGCGGAGGTCAGAGGATGGGCCTCCCCTTCCTTCCCGAAGATGACCTTTAAAGCTGCTGCCCCTCCCCCATGAATCTCTGCTCCTATGAGCAGAGGGCATTTACGGTAGCGATATCAGGCCATGGGGGTAGAGGGGCTTCAGGGCAAAGGACTGGGATCAACCCCGAGGGACTCAGTGAGCCAGGGTTAGGGGTTAGAAGGGCAGGGAGTTGGGGTTAGAAGGGGAGGTGGCTGAGGAAAGGCTCCAGGAACTGGCTGCTGCGTAGGAGGGATCGGGAGCTAGAGCCTGAGCAGGAGCCTGAGCAGAGGGAGGACAGCTCTGAGAAGATGCTTGACTCCATCCTCCCACAGCAGGATGGGGAAGGACACCCCTGGGTAGGGGGTGGTGGATAAGCTTTGTAGTGTCAGGCTGTGCTGAAGGATCTGGGGGGAAGGTCTGTGCTGAGACTGGGCCTCAGAGCTTGTCCTATGGCTGCAGCATGTACGCACCCCAACAAGCACTACCCTGCACTAGGGCACAGCATCCCCACCCAAGCCTCCAGCACTGACCTGTCTTCCACAGGTGTCAGTGGAAGCAAGGTCAGCTCAGATATGTGCGTGCTGTGCCATGCAGAGACCCCCCCAGGCACCTCCCGCACGGGCATGTGGCATTTGGGGGAGGGGATGACTAAGATAGGCCTCTTCCCTGGACACAGAAACTGGATGCCCCGTTGCTCGGTAAAGACCACAGCTTTTAAACAAAACAGACACATCAAAACCCAAACAAACAAGCCCGACCGCTAACGGGAGACGAGGTAGCAGCAGGATGAGGGTTCAGAGCTGTCAGACAAAGCTGGGGAGACAGACACACTGTCTTCCAGACCCAGCTCTGCCACCGCCTGCTCTCACCCTTTGGCTGGCTCAGAGCGACTGCTCCCTGGGGTGAGTGAGTGATGGGCCAGGCTCTTGGAGCAGAGGGATTGACAGCAGGAGGTGCTGAGGTGAGAAACCGCACAGAGAGAGCCTAGCCATACTTCCAGCCCACTCACCAAGGCGGCCTCACCAAAGACACAGGGCTTTGTACACAGATGTGGATGTCCACAGCAGCAGCACCAGAAACCTGTCACATGGCCTGCAGCAAGCAAGCTGCATTATCCCACTGCAGAACAGATGTACAACACTCAGCCATGCAGACACCTCTCCTGGCTGGGCACAGGAGGACGTATTTCACCAAACAGGCATAGCTGTTAACATGTACACAGCTACACATATTTAAACACAGCCATAACCATCCATGTGGACAACCAAAAGCCTGTGTATACACGGACATATATATACAATTGTACACATGGACTTGGCCACACAGCCACACAAACATGCCCACCCCAACAAAGCTGTAATCATGGATACACAGCTACAATCATAGCTTTATACATGGAGACACAGTAAAACACACAACTTTATACATACACACACAGCCACACACAGCTGTCTATATACCGAACCCACATAAATGGTTCCATCTGGCTAGCTCCACATAGCGCTATAAATGCAACCATACACACAGAACAGCAACATACGCACATAGCCAACCATCTACACACTAACAGCCATGCCCAACTACAGTCACATTCTGAAGTTCACATGGACCCAGCCTCACCCACAGTATATGTGAACATGCCTAGGAACAAGGGCACTGGGCAGGACCAGCATGGATGTCTTCACCTTATGGGGAGGTCCCAGCGGGAGCACAGGTACACTGAAGCTGCAGACTCAAAGGTAGCTCTTGGATGCAAAGAACCTGTGAGTTCCCTGTTCCTGAGACCTGGAGGGTACTCTGCTATCCAGCAGCAAGGAAAGCCCCTGGGGCTACTGCAATGCAGGGTGACTTTCCACTGGGGTGACAGGGCAGGGAATGAAGGTCCTCTAATATCCCTCTGATTGGAGAACTCAGGCATAGTCTTTTTGGACATGGGAGATCCTGTCCATTCCCAGTCTATCCACAAAGACTCCCCAAGATACGACAGACAAAAACCAACTCAAATCCAGGTGAAACAAGAAAGTAATTCACTTTATTCTGGGTTCTGGAAGCTCCAATAAGAGTCTGCAAAGTTGGCAGCCCAGGAGGCTGGTGCAGATAACAGTCTCTGGCTCCTTTGGCCCTGGGAGCCAAAAGGGCAGTGAGGAAGGAGGTTTAGGCTTGGAGCAGGACAACTCAGGCTCCTGGTACTCCCAGCCCAAGCTAGGCAGGTTAAGGAAAAAGGGCTGGAGAGTTTGCTCAGTCCCTTAGCCGATGCACCTCAGGAGGGTTGAGGGCTTATCATTACTCCTCACCCCTCTCAGGGGTGCTGAGCTCCCGAGGGGGCCCCAGAAGCTTGGCTTCAGGGTTCAGTCGGGGTTCTCCCAAGGGTCCCTCGCCCTCCAGGTCCAGCTCCTCAAAGGACGAGCCACTGGCACCCGATTCACTGTAGCTGTGCTCGCTGCGGTTGTCACCGTCGTCCCAGCCACGGTTGCCTGCCCCAGGAGAAAGTGTGGTGGCTGAAGTCTCCCGGCTGCCAGGGCGAACATCCAGGCTCACAGAACTTGTATCACTTGTATCAGCTCCTGTGGCCAGAACAAGAGAGCACAGGTTAGTCAACTACCACACACTAACTGTCCCTTCCTTCAGGGCCACAGCAAGGGCTCTCCCACCAGCCCAGGAACTGAGCATGAAGAGTCTACTCATGAATAATACAGCCGCGCCGGCTCAGGAGGCCCATTCCGGCTGCCCTCTGCCCTCTGCCCTGACTAGGGCTGCACTGAGAGAGCCAAGGGAGTGTGCAGGGCAGGAGACAGAGAGGAGCAGCTGGCTGCGCACTTCTCTCTTACCCTAGATTACCTCCAGCTCCTTGCATTTCCACAAAGCCACTGACCCCGACCCCCACATCCATTAAGGGCCACTCAGCCCCAGGGTGAGGAGCTGAGGTAGAACAAAGGAGATCCAAACACCATTCATTTTCAGGCTTGAGAGTGGTTTGTCCAGGGACAGCTACAAAGCATTGCCCAAGAGGCAGGAGGGCTGAAGAAAGGACCAAGAGGACTCATCTCCAGTCCATGCTCCCCACCCCCCCTAAGACCTCCACAAGGAGCCATGATATTCAGGACATCAGCTGGCTCCTGCCCCTTATCACACTGTACCCCATATAAAGAAGTTGAAGCAAGAGGATGAAGAAATCCTAAGAAACACTCAACCAGACAAAAGGAGAGAGCTAGGATTATGCATTTTAAGGATTTTCTCCTAACGTGCCTGGGTCAACCCACCAAGTGCCCACTCCAACCGTTGGCACTCTCTAATCTGCCTTCTACCCTAGTGTGTCTTACAAGTAAGTGCTCCTTTGCATACCCTGCCCAGGACTTGTCCCTTGGCCATCTCTACAAACCAGAGGCACTGATTGCAGGTGGAAGGTGGTGAGGAGGACCTACTATGTGCAGGACTCTAGATCTGGAGATAGCCCATGTATCATCTGAAGCACAAGTAAAGAGGGACAGCTGTCAAATCTGTTCGACATCATGGAGTGAGGGTGGGCTGCCTTTCCCAGCTCCTGCCTCCAGGGGAGCAATTTGGGGACTGCTTGGTATTTGCACTGGATAGAGCTATCTGTCCCTTGAGCCTTACTTAGCAGGGGGTAGGGCAGCTCTGTTATGCTAACCTATTCTGCCATCTGAGCAAAGGTGAGATGAGCCCTGCAAGTGTAGGACTGCTGGCCCTATGCTCTCCTTCTGCAGTGGCCTCTGGTACACCTCCCACAGTAGAAGCACACCAGAAGAGCAGGGAGTTATGGGTAATCCCGCTGACTCTGGGGCAGGGCTCTAGGTCCTCACCCATCCACCAAGGGCTGCAGGTCTGAAAGGCATAAAGGATGGGGGTAGTTTTTCCCTGACCCCATTATTGTCATGTTCTATCTACTCACCCACCTAATGGCTCACCCGAGACCCTTGGATATAGGGTCTTCCCTTCCCACTCCTGGGCTAAGATTAATCAGAGGATTAGAGCCCAGGAGTGCCTCCTTTCAGCCCAGGCTCAAAACATCAGATGAAGATGGCTGTTGGGAACAGTTGGACTCTACTTACAAAGGAGCTCTTCAAGGCAGAGAAACGGCAGCCTACAGCCCTACAGAAGGAGGTCCTTTTGTCAAGCCTGTGCCCCTAGAAAGAGGACCCAGGAAGGAAAGGAGCACCTAAATCCCCAGGGCTCTGGGCAGGGGATGTGAAGCTACCACCTTTACCCAGCTCCTCTCTTTTCCTCTGCCAACAGCCAATGCAAGGAGATCAAATATTCATCGCTTCTGTGGAGCTAAATAATACATCAATGTAATAACAGGCACAAGGCGGCTAATCACCCCTTTCACCTCCCAGTCCAAGTCAGAGGCCCAGCAGGGAGGCAAGGAGGGACAGGCCGAGCCTTGGGTGGCCAGGCACCCACCATGCATTACACTGTAAGTGGCATGCACCTGGCGAGTGGCTGCCCTGAGAGTCAGGACAGCCTCTGTCAGAAGTGGGCAGATCCCACAGCACCCACAGTGGGGAGGAGGCGGGCAGGCTGAGGGGAGGACAGACCGAGGACCTGAGGGGTGCGGGAGCTGTGGCTGCAGCCAGCTGTTTGGAGTGAGAGCCAAGCCGTCCGTTAACACTCCTGGCAGGCAGTGTTTGGGAAGGAAGGGAACTGGGTGGGTGGGCCAAGAAGGCAGGAAGCAGAGAAAGGTTGCCCGAAGGTCAAGGCACACCTCCTTTTGCCTCTGGGGGCTGCCTGTGCTTGCTGACCTTGTGTCATGTCCAGTGCCCACAGTAGGGGCACCAAGAGTATCTGCCGGGCACTACTAAGCAGAAAGGAGCAGTATCCCACAGAGGTGATTAAGTGGCAGATGAAGTTAACTATGTTGGACACTAGCCCCAAGGGAGAAGAGACCGCCTCCCAGTGCCCTGCCTGCATCAGCCCCGGCCAACACATGTCTCTCTAGAGTGACCTTGGCTGCTGAAGACTGGACAGGCAGAAAGACTCCCAGGGAAGTAAAGGAGGGTAGTTCTTTTCCCACAGCCCTGTACCATCCCTAGACTTTCTGAGTCACATAAAAGAACAGTCAAAAGTTGGGGCCCCTAGGATTACCTGGCATGTTACCCACAGGGTTCCTTGCCCATGGGTCTCAACACAAGATTATGGCAAGGTGGTGAAAACAGGCAAGTGGTTTGTGGGCCTAACCCTGGGCATTTTAGCTACCAGCATGGGCTGACTTTTGTGGCATCTTGTTTCCTCTCTTATCTTCAGACATAGTCCAGTGTCACTTCCTGATGAGCCCTGCCCAGATGCCTTCCACCCAGAGATGCCTAGGATACTAAGTGTTCCTGTTAACATCTGAAGGGAATTCAGACAGGGTGGTGTTACCTGGAGAATAGGTGTGAATCTATTATCTATGTGGAGGTGCATGTCTGGCAATAGGCAATTCTGTATGTGGGTCCTGGTGTGAGGCCACCTTCCTTTCTTTGCCAAGTAGTATCTACCTACAAGGCTAGCTTTGGCAGAGGAGCCTCCTTAACTATGTCCTTAGATGTGCAGACGAGGGAGGGACTCCAGGCAGCTATAGGTCTACCCTACTTCCTCCACCTTTGGTACCTGTGCCATCCGTCTGGGTGTCAGTGGCCTCCGCAAGCTCCCGGCATTTCCGCTCTGTCTCCTTCACCTCTGGCACGTAGAAATCTCCTTGCCGTGCCAGTGGGCACATGAAATGGATCTTGTCTTGCTGGTAGATCTCCAGGCGAGGGTGAGCACACAGCTTCCGCTCCTACCAGTGTTGCAAAATGAATATAAGCACTATAGGGTCCTGACCAACTTGCCCCAGGGGAACCTGGGGGAAGTGCCTGCTGCCTAGTCTTTCTGGAAGGTCAGCTCTATATTGCTGACCTCTGAAGCACCAGGGCTAGGGTTGGTCCTCTGTGCTTCAGTGCATGGACACTCAGGAGGTTCAGACTCAGTAAAGATGACTCTGGCCCTGCTAATCCTGTGTGTGTCTGTCCAGGACTAAAGAGCTAGTCTCCCAGAGCAGAGGGCAGGAACCGTATGAACTATGGCCTTAGACACTTAAGCCGAGGTCTGACGTTTTATCCTACAACTTTATAGCCCGATTCGGTCTCTCCCCTAGACAATGACACATAGAAATCAGGTGAGGGCAGTAGTCCTGAACCTGAGGCCTCTGGACCCTATCTATATATGCACTACCACAAACTGCGTTTAGCCCATTCCCATGGCTAGGTCTATGTCAAATTTTGAAACTATCAAATATGGCTCCTGTACTTCTTTACACCCAACCCCAGTGTTTCTCTCAGAGGAAGAAGCATAATCTGAGCTGGGGGGACATGAGGTGACACTCAATATTACCTAATGGTCCCCCAGTTCTGACAGGCATTCCACTCCCCTTTCCCTGGACACAGACCATTACTTCTTCCCCCCCTAGTGCATCAAAGCAGCAGACCCAGGCCAGAGCTACCCTTGGGCAGGCAGGAACAGCCAGAACAGGGAGCAAACATCTCTCAGTGTAGGATCTGCCCTCCCTCTCCTGTGATGGCACAATTACCCACCAAGACAACTGTGAGGCCCCTGCCCTGTCACTGCTCACCCGCTAACCTTCACAACATGGCTATTTATAGCACCTGCCAAACTCTCACCGTGAGCTCTAAAATGAGCCTTCCACTTAACAGTAATGAGAGACTTATCGCCTGGCTCGGAGAAGCCACTCCAGGACTCCACTTGTCTGCCTGCTTGGCCAACCCAAGGGTTGAGGAAAGTCTTCCAATTAAAAAGAGCCCATGGAAGGAAAATGAAGGGATAAGAAGTCTGGAAGGAAGACCCAGCTAGGGCCCTCAGTGCCAGCTAGAGAGAGAGAGAGTATATCCAGGAGGCCAGATGGAGGTAGATGGCCCATCCTATGTCAGCAGCAGCTCAGATTCCATCTCCACTAGTAACCCAGGCAAAGCCTTTCCTCCTGAGTATCCATGCATTCAAACACAGAGGACCACACCCTAGCCCCACCGTGTCTAAGGTCAGAGAAATAAAGTCATTATTTTTACTAGTTTTGACTCCAGTCTTTCACGCCAGTCTGGTTACTCTCCAGGCCTTCTCCACAGCCAGGCTCATGCCATCGCTAGATATACCTTCTGGGTTTTTGTCTTGTTTTAGATGGCTGCCTTTGTTTCTGGACATGCTTACTAGAGCTCTAGTTCTCAGGAGGAGCCTGAGGACAATGTACTGTCAGGGGACAGATCACACTGCAAAAAAGTAGGTGCTACTAGGCTCTGGGACCCTTCCAAAGCCAGCACCTGAGGACAGGTATCTGCCAAACCTGAGCTCCATTCAACAATCTGGGCCAGGCTGCCAAAGCCACGGGGGCTCTCAGAAGATGATTAGCAGTTAAGAAGGATGAAGGGTCCCCAAATACAGTCAGAGCATGTCATTCACCAACATCATCAGACACTAAACATTTAAAAGGTCCAAGTGGTAGCATCAATGACCAATGGCCATCTCAGGACCAACAGTAAAGTCTGTGGCCATCCAGATTCCAGAGACAATGAGGCTCATGCCCCAGCCCTGACCCTTACCAAACTCATGGTACCTCCAACCTTTCCTTCTGGAAGAGTCTGACAGTAATAAGAAAGAGGGGGTAGTGCTCTTTCCACCCTCTTTTCTAGGCTGGGCATCAGGGTGGGCAGCACCAGGCAGCCACCCTGTGCCACCTGTTCTGCCAGCCCCCTCATTGGCAGGCAGCTCTGTGGCTGCTCTGCGCATCTGCCTCCTCCGGAGAGCCCAGCTCTGAAGTTGCCTGGCTGTGGACAGCCTGTTACCATGGAAACTGCATCCTCCATCCTTGCCATCGCCTTCATCTCAAAGCCATCGGGAGAACAGAGGGAAGGGGGAGACAGAGGATGGAGAGGAGCAAACTGTGGCCCAGCTGCAGTTCTCTGCCCACCCCTACCTCTCCGCAGCCTCCTACACAGGGGGCAGAGCACTAACTGCCCAGGCCTGCTCAGACCTGGCCCTCCCTACTGGAGGGAAGCATGAAGCTAATTAAAATCCCATTGCCTGCTCAACCCCAAATCATTATAACACGTTCTGGATCCTGTCAAGATTCAGACTCAGGAGCGGCAGAGAAGGGGCAATAAGAAGGCAAAAGGATAAGACTTCTCTGTTAGCCCTTGGGCAGGGAAGGGGCTTACCGCCATCCCTGTAGTCTTTCCCAGGAGACTACTTTCCGCTCTGTGCTCTGTCCATCATGTAGGAGTCTAATGGGAACTAGGGATAAAGAGCACTGGGGCAGAGCCAGCATATGCCCCTCCCTGAGTGGTCAGGCAGAGAATGAGCCTTTCCCTTTCTAGCCAGGTGCAGCCTCTAGGGAAAGAAGAGGATAGCCATGGGCTGGCTCCTGGGTCCTCACTGCACAGCAGGAGCTGCTGCCCAAACAGCATGTCGATGAGCCAGGAAATATTGGAAAACCATTGGAGGAAGGTGAGGCCAGCTGCCTCTCCCTCAGCTAGCCCCAGGGAGCCCTTGGAGAACAGACTGCCAATGGCCAAGGACACCAGCTCAATGCCACAAGAGCCTGGTATAGCTGGAAAAGGAAGCCTGGATAGGCCTGAAACCCCAATCAGCCCTGAAATACCACAGCCCAAGAAGCCAAAGGTAGGCAGAAGCAATAACCTTTCCTGGCCATGGGGCTGTTGTTTATCTGACGAACTCTCACCTAGAGCAGCTCATTTACACACACACGGACCATCAGATTCTCTCCACAGCCTACTCCACCTTATGGGAGAAGTCAGCCAATCACGAAAAGGTTTTAGCAAGAACTGTGAGAAACTGGATTCAGGAGTATCAGCCATTTAGACACACCCCCAGGCCTTTTCTCCAACCTGGGCTGTCCAGAGTTGGAAATAAGAAAGGGAAACATCACTTCTCAGAGCATCTCCTCCCATCGTGCCACCCTCCACTAACACAGACTACCTACCCACAAGTGCTGGGAGACAAAAGACAGAGCAACTTTCCACACAAGGCAACAGTCCTGAGGGTCACCTCAGCTACCTTGGGAGCTTACTCTTCACCTCAGCTTAAGTCCTCTTGGGAAGAGTTAAGTATCTGCCCACACTACCCAGGGCTCCCACAAGGGTCTGGGCTGGTATGATCGGCCAATATGTTCTGCCAGGACCCACAGGTAGATCTTTCTGAATTCAGGGGTAGGGAGGTAAGAGGGAGGACCTGAACAATCTTTATTTTGTGTTTTGCTTTCAGAACATCAGCCTGTGTGTTACTGGTTTTAGTTAGAGGTGTGGAAGGGCAAGGGACAGAAGCAGCTAGGCCAGGGTAGAAACAGAAGGAGAATCCCACCTGTGGGGTGCTCAAGGGCTGGATATGCTTAGAGCTAGGTGGCAAATGCTGCAAACGGGGGAGCCATGGGTACAGGCCAAGGACTATGTCACACATCTCTCACTTATGCTCCAGGCCCACAAAGAGTAAGTTTGCCTGATGCATCCTTCTTACCTCTTGCTTCCCTGGGTCTCTTTGCTCACCCACTGCTGACCAGTCTTACCCCTCTGTCTGTGCCAAGCTGGACAACCAAGCAGCCAAACAGCCAGCCAGCAGCTGTTGCATCTCACCCGAGGTGGGGGCTTCTCCTCACTGGGGGAAGTGATGCGTGCTCATTTTTAATTACATAGACACCGATAGGCAGGCTCCCGCCTGCACACAGCGGTCCTCGCAACTGGGGGCTCAGACCCTGGAGGTCCCTCAGGCAGCCGGTCTGCAGTACATGTGCAGAGTGCTGGGGGGGGGGGGGGGGAAGGCACAGCAGGAGGCTACAGCTAGAAGACAGCTAGAAGACAGCACAGTTGTGATTATGCTGCCCAGGAACTTCCGTCGACTTCCCTCTCCACACTCCCCTCTCATCTCCACCAGACCTCGGAATAGTTTCTAGCCTGGAACCTAAACCTTTTTGTCATGTCCTGGGGAACCCTAAGACCAGCCAGGAGAGCCTACTGAGAAGTTAGAAGAGCACCTTCTTCCTTCCTCCCTGTCCCTCCTCACTCTACCTATCCAAAGCCTGGAAAAGCACAAACAAAAAAGACAGTCAGGAAGGGGAGAGAAGGGACAGAGTAGCCAAGAAAGCCCCATATAGGTATTGAGATCTTAGCCTAGCTACTAACAAATGAGTGGTTCCTTCTGGGCCTCAGGGTCTCCAATTATAAGATAAAGAAGAGTAAACAGTTTCAAGAGAAGTGGGAACTAGGAAAGACAAAAACCCTGTTATTTAAAAGCACTGCAAATGTGGAAAACCACAAAAGAATGAATGCTGGATGAGCCTGCCGTGAACATCAATATCACAGAGGTCACTGAAGGATGGCCCACTTCTTTGTGTGCCAGTCAACAAACTAGAAAAACAACAGGAGCAAACACCAAGACCTTCTTAGAATTAGGTTTGTCTCAGGGCCAGCCCCGTAGCCGGATGACAGAGGAGCTGGGCGGGCAAGGCCAGGCCTGAGCAGGAGCCTGGGGAAGACTGCAGGGGGGGGGGGGGGGGAGTGTGAAGGAGTGAGGTGGGGAGGTGGGGTGCTGTGCCTGGCACCCCAGGCTGCTGTGCCTACTGCTGCTGTTGCCTGAAGACTTTTCATTTTCACCTCAGAGCCGGCAGCTTGCCACACAATTTACACTTCTGCTCCTCTCCCTGGTGCCACCCAGACCCTAGCTTCCTAGGTGGCTCACGGAGCGGGTGCTCCATACCAGTTAGCCATCAGGATGTGCTAGTGACTGAGGAGCAGGGAAATTAGGATTCCTTGGAAGCAGGTATCTGGGTCATAGGTCCTCATATGTCCTGGTATCTGGGTGGACTGGTAAGCCTTGGACTTGCGGCCACATCCAGCCTTTCCTTCCACCCGGGCACACATGGCCAATATGAAAGCCTAGCTGAGCTCTGCACTAGACTTTCTGGGCCCTGTGGAAGGAGAGCAGAATCCAGGGAGCCTGGAAGTGAGTAGCCCATGGGCATTTAGCCACAGGATACCATGGCTCTACCTTCCAGATTGGATGCTCCTAATGATAACCCTAATACCAGAGCTTACATATAGCTCACCAGGTCTCCAAGATGCAGTAGTGTTTATGCAGTGAAGGGCCTGGAGCCCTGTTTGGCTGCTCAGTGCACATGGGGCCATGAAGCCAAGCACCCAGGAGCCAGAGTCAGGAAACCAAAGGGGAAGGATGGATGGGTAAGTGGGGCAGAGAAAACGAGAGAGGGGAAGAGAAAGGCAGCCCTGATTTCCCAGTGCCAACTGGCACTCTGACCTCTCTCTAGCTCTCAGAGACACCCTTCCTACAAGCCTTGTTAGACATGTAGCTTCTCCTTATCTGGGGGTGTCATCAAAGGGCACACTCATTCTGTTCTATGAAAAAGTTCTTTCCTCTGAATCCTGTCTCCCCCCACCCCCCCAGTCCAAAATCCCAAATTTTCTTGAGAAGAGTAACAGAATTTTTCCTTGGTAAGGTCCATCTGCCTAGGAAAGGTGTTTTCTCTGAACTGGTAATGGTCCATATGAGCAGTGCCATCCAGACAGCCTCAGTCCCTAGTCCCACAGGACTGCCAAACTACAGTGCCCAGGTAGGTATCTCCAGAGTGCTGGCTCGCATCCCACCCCAGCAAAGGCTGGCTTTTGTGCTTTCAGTCCTAGGGGAGTGGAAAAGGGTAAACCCAGAGAGCCCGAAGAGGGAGAGGTCTGGTGCCCCATGGTCCCTGTATACCTCAGTCTCCACAAACAGTTCCCTGAGGGACGCCAGGAGTAAAGCCTTTGCATGTGGGAAGGTTTTCTTTTACTTTTTGGCTTGGTCATCTAGGACTAAAGAGTCACTACTATTCCCAGATAAGTTCTGCTTCTCTCACTAACTATCCAGTTATCCCTTCTCATCTGCTAGCACTCAAGTGCCCGGCTCTGAACCCAGCCTGCACACTGTCATTCAGAAGACATATCCCTTGGCATGGTGGCAGAAACTCAGATAACACCTGTGGCTCCCTGGTACTTGCAGGACCCACCCAATCTTTGGGGTATAAAGTCTGGTGCTCCACCTGGGCACTCTAGCCTCAAGTGGATTCTAATGTCTCTTCTGGAAGGGTCTTCCCCCTAAACAACATGGCCTATCCTTACTACCATGCCAAAATGGCTGCCTGTGCTTCTCTGTGAGCCTATTCCTCCCCTCTCCTTCCTACCCCCCAGACATAGCTAAGCTCCCGACGATGGGAATGAGAAAGACTCTAGGGGCTCGTCATCTAACCCAATGTCCTGGGCTACCAAGAGCACCCTCCTCTCCGTGCAGGCACAGGCCAATTAGCAGGTTGTGGCTCTGCTGGCTGACCTGGCTCTAGAGACCCAGTGAGAGAAGCCCAGGAACGAAGCAGCCTCCATCTCACCGAGATGAGGAGATCAAACCCAATCGGGTGCCTGGAGCAGCTGCTTCCTGCCTGAGCAGCTGCAAGACCGCCATTAATGAGTGCCTGCTGGGAAAATGGGAAGACAGAGCAGCACCCTCGGGCTCCACAGTAACAATCAGTGCTGGAGACCGAGCTTCAAGCTGGTACGAGTTCCTGTCCTGTCAGACCCACCATGGCACCATTCCAAGTATAGCCCAAACTCACAACTCTTCTGCCTCTTGGTTCCACCTCCACTCATGCCTGGATGCAGCCACTACTTCATCCCCTGACCTTAGGTAACCTCCCCTTCTCTGGGCCTCTGGCATCTCTCAAGACTTCCATGATTATCTTCTAACCAATCCCCATCCAGAGGAAGGGTCGGCAAATAATCCTGAATAAGAGACCAAGCAAAATGTCAAGAGGGCCTCCACCTTCCCTTTGATTGCTGGTGCTAGGGAAGGAGATGGTCTCTGTGTGCTAAGCACATGCTCCACGCTGGGCCTAGCTCCTTATTAAAGTGAAGCTAAGAACCTAATCACGTTAGCTGGGCCAAGGTGGTAGCAAAGGAGAGAGGGAGAAGGAGAGGGAGAGGGAGAGGGAGAGGGAGAGGGAGAGGGAGAGGGAGAGGGAGAGGGAGAGGGGGAGGGGGAGGGGGAGGGGGAGGGAGAGGGACATGGAGAGGGACAGGGAGAGGGACAGGGAGAGGGAGAGGGAGAGGGAGAGGGAGAGGGAGAGGGAGAGGGAGAGGGAGAGGGAGAGGGAGGGAGAGGGAGGGAGAGGGAGGGAGAGGGAGGGAGGGAGGGAGGGAGAATGACCAGATCTCAAATTTCCCACCGGGCTCCCTCATCTGGATTCCCACAGCCAGGACCTAATATCTCTCCACTCATGTTCTAGACCCAGCCCCACTCACTCACTACCTCAGACATGACGAGGCAGGCTAAGAGGACACAAATACAGGGTTCGGAGCCTGAGTGGGCTGCTGTAAGCGCCATCCAGTTCATCAGGCTGACTCACGTTCACAAGCACCTCACTGTGCCGCTGCTCCTGAGATCCTCTCGCCGGTCAAACAAGCACCCACCACTTAAAAGTTCTGTTGTCTCTGCTCCATCAGACCCCCAACCCGAAGCCCCTAAGGCATCCACTCAGCTCCAGTCTCCAATCAGAGTGATGCTTCTCCAGAAACAAATGCTGTCCTCTGTTCTGCCTACACTGAGCTATGCAGCATCTTCAGAATCCAGAATAATCCTGCATCTGGCAGGGGCAGAGGGGGATCTTCCCAAGGGTTCAACTAGTACAGAAGTTTACAAACCAGTTGAGGCTCAGAAATCCTCTTCTGAACAAAAGGCTAAGACACCAGCTGGATTAAAGAACCTTTAGGCATTGCTATTACAGTTGAAACAGGAGAGGTCTAAGCTGCCAGCCACAGGGCACCTCAGCAGAGTCTTTAGCTCCCACCACAGAGCAGTGTGAGAAGTATGGCTTCCTTCCTACTCTAAGCCCCTGTCAGAGCTACCAGTCAATCCAGCTGTCCTAGGTCTCGGCCTCCATGGTCCCCCTCATAAGGACACCACCTTCTTTGGCAACTCCTCCTGTAGCTCTCTTTCTAATACTATAGTGAAATGACCACGTGGTTTCTGGGGCCTGCCTACTTCCAGCCATTGTGTGAACAACACTCTGTTTCCCTAAACTTGGGAGAAGGTACTTATGTAATTTTTAAAAATAACTTTTGGATATAAAAGACCCTAGAGAAGGGGGTTTATGGAATAGATTCTGAACCTTGCTGAAGGGGGAATAGCATGGGGCAGGGTAGTCAGATGGCTCGTTCAGGCCAGTTTAATCCTCTCAATGATCCCAATCAACTGCTTAAGTCAGGCACGAGCTATGGCCCATGCTAGGACCTTTCATATGCAATCCCACACACAGGACCCCTATTTCTACCATTCTGACTGGATCTACCCTGAGGTGAACTTGGGGATATCACCATTGCTCTACCCTCATATCTAGATCATAGCTCTTCTGTAGTCTTAAAATTTGAAGGAAGTTCAGTTTCCTCCTGTAGCTGCTTGAAGCTGTCTCCTGCCTGGGACAGAAGGGGCAGTTTCTTCCTGTCCCAGAGAGCACAGCCTAGCCAAGCTGGGACATCCTTTATATACATAGATGGCCAGTGGTACTCAGGCAGCCCTTGCCTAGGCTGTCCCAGAGTGCTCAGTCTGGAGGTGTCTAGTAGGTTGTCAATCTGAGGAAGGCTGGCCAGAGAGCCAGAGGCTGTCACACAGATCACAAAGATGGGTTACAGCCATCCCTTCCAGAAACCAGGGGACCTTCTCTTTAGGCTCCTTGTAGTGACCCTCAAGTCCTTTGCTGTCCCATGAGACCTCCAATGTCCCACCCCAGCTTCTGCAGCAGCACGTGAGACTGTCAAGTCAATCCTCCCCTATTTTGGCAACGTGATCAGATAAGCCCTCCTCATTCCTCAGGAAAGAGTGCTGATGGCTGCTGTCACTTCATCTGAAGAACATTTATAGCAATCCCATATTCACAGAGAGGGGGAAGGAGGGGGACGTGTAGGGTGTGTGTGTGTGTGTGTGTGTGTGTATACACAAAGTCAACAATAGTCAGCTGGGGCTGGGAGAATCCTAAGTGCTGGAGTCTCATTAATAGCCTTCCCTGACCACAGGGCAGTGGGAAGAGGCAGGGGTGGGAGGCAGCCTTACTCTCTGTTCCGAGAGGCACAGGGCCACCTCCTGTAGATTATAGGTTATGGCCAACCAGGCTCTTCTTCATCTTCCCTTCATTTTAGTTCTCCAGAAACCAAAGTCTGGCTAAACACAGGACAGGGATGACCCTCACACTGCCCTAAACCTCTGGCTTTTTATTCCTGCCCCCACCCCAGTAAAACAGAGCCCAGAGCACAGCTAACAGGCTCCCACAGGAGGGGAGGGGAGAGAAAGGGCTTTCATCAAAGAGATGACGTCAAAACCAGCCAACTTGTGAAGCAGTCAGAGGCCGGGAAATTTGGACAAAGGTGTCTAAAAATAAACCCCCGAAGCCAGGAAAAAGCTTTGGTGGCTGAGTCGCTTGCCACCATACCCCATGCCACACAGCCTGTTCTGAGGTCTGGAACCCAGGAAGTATCTCCCTGAAGATGTTCTTCCAGATTAGCCATCAAGACTGGAGATGACAAAGACAAGAAGGAAAACACTACATCAGCTCTCCCTCGAGTGCAATGAACAGTGACCCCCGGGGTCCCATGCAGAGTGGGGCTAGAACATCTGTGTCTCACTTCCTGCCACCATATGAGACCTCCAGTCTAACTTGGACCCGAAGCACACCCTCTCTAGCAGTGCTCCGGGGACCATCTTCCAGCTCACAAAGGAAAACTTACCCTGTCTTCCACAGCCTCTAACCTACACCACCACAGACACCACTGCTTCTCAGCCGTTCCCACAGCACATGCAGTCAGCAAGCAGCACCACTGTTAGTCACAGAACCAGTTTTGTTGAAAACCAGGGGCCTCTTTTAGATTCCTCAGTTCAGTGGGAAGCAACGCTATGCTTTCAACTACCGTAAGAAAGGACACAGCCTCTGTAACACCCCACACCATCTCTCCCAGCTTTAGCCTGACAGTTTTACCACAAAATATAGTGTTAACCTCTGTGCTGGTTCTGCGTTGCTAAAGTTACTGACTTCAGTGTCTTATGGCCTAAACAAAGTAATTCTGTCAACCCAATGTGTCTGAGGGAAGGAGTGTCAACCACCAAGAAGTGTCAGTCTAACCTGTGGGTCTTTCCCCTCAGATCCGACTGCCTCCTCAGGACATTCACAGCCCCATAGCCCATGCCCGGGAACGGGGTGGCCCATCTTCAAGAGAAGGCTTCAACTGAATACCGACTGGTTGTTAGGTCGGCTTTTAGTGCTGGACTGGATCTAGGGACCCTATACATGCAACCCTTTCCTTAGCTCTCGGGTTGTCAAGTATCTAAAGAAGTGGTATAAACAGGACAAGGTTTCAGAACTCTTGTAGACACAGAGACCCCCCCCCCCAATCCAATCTCTTCCTACAGACAGGCTGTGTTGCCAACATTACTCCCTTCCAGGTCAGAAATGAAGGAGGCGAGGCCTGCCATGGCTGTTCAAGTCCTGGGGGTAGGGAGGGGGGGCACACTGTCAAAGGTAGCATCAAGGCCAGGTTGACACATGGCCACTGAGAGCTCTTTAGGCCTCAAGGAAGAGAGGGGCAGGGTGAAGACAAAGACAGAGTCAATGTGACCACACCAGGGTTCTGAACAAGCCCTTGGAGATGGTCTAACCCCAAGGTCTTAAGCATCTGAAAGAGATGTCAAAAGTCTCTGCCATACAGCCTAGCCACCCTGGTGACTGATCCATGAGGGCCTTAGAGAGCTGCTCTCTCCAAACCAGGTGTATTCCTCTCAGTTCCCACCCAAGGGACCCGAGTGTCCACCCTCCACACGCTATACCTATGTCTCACCTTGATGTAGGTATCCAAGGCAGGATGGACTCGGCGGGCAGCCAGCCAGATGGATATGGGGGTGGTGTAAGGGAAGGTAGCTATGACCACATGGCTAGGTGCTGGGAAGGAGAATATCTTGAAGCCAAATTTCTGATAGAGGTGGATGAGCTCAGGTGAGGGCGACTCCTCCCCCTCACTCAGGATGCTGCCGACTGCACAGCGGCACTTCTCAGGAGGCACCTGTGGAGGGAGGCAGAGTCATGCAGAGGATGGAGGCCTTCAGACCAAAGGTCCTCTGCTCCTGGGCTAATCCAGTCCTTGACGAACCAGAGCTCCAGATCCCAGGATGAAGCTGGTATTTCCGTACTAAAATCAACTATGGCTTGTGTATATGCATCCTGTTGTGGGACTCTCATTTATTCCTTCAATTCTTTCAGCAAACAAGCCAAGCTGCAAATGCAACCCAAGAGTCATGGTGGGAAAAAAAAAAAAAGCAAGAAAGACAAGGCAAGACTTGGTCTCCACCCTCAGGAGCCCTGGGGAGGGAAGAACAAAGAGCTATCTGAGCTATCACCCTCTACACAGCCCATTAATCAGCAGCTCTGCTGAGGGACCTCCTTATGTTACCTTCTGTGGGTCCCAGCCTCAAGAGGGCATCCAGTAGAACTGCAGAGAGCTGATCCTAAGATCTGGACTCAGCACAGTCCAATTAGCTATTTCCCTCCTACCCCCCAGAGGTGCAAGCTTCACTAACAGAGAGATCACGGAAAGCAAGGCAGTGGAACTGAGTAATGGGAACAAAGGGGAAAGCCTGTAACAGCCTTCTTTCTTGGCTGCCCATAAATACAAGTGTGTGTGAGCATACACAGTAGAACACACAGGACAGAGCCTGGGGCAGGGATTTAGCATTTGCTGGAGAAGACAGGGATGTGAGATAAAAATTTAATCCGAAATCCCCTCTAGGTTCACAGATAGAGACAGTCACCATCACAAGGGCTCTGGTCCTTTCCCCATAAAACGTGTCTACTTTCTAAATCCCTTCCTGATTTTACTCCAAACTCTTGGTCCCCCTCCCCATGTCTCCCAGCCCCTAACAAATGTAATTCCTGTTCTACATCTCTCCTGATCCTCTGTCCATGGCTCAACCAGAGACAGTTGAGTTTTGAGTTTCCAACACTTCCTAGGACTCACTTCTGCCAGCAGATGGTGACAGCCTGTCCAACCTCTGTCTCCCAGGTCTATTTTCCTACCATCTATGTACAGCTCTTGGACTAGGCGCCTAGGGAAAGGTTGTTCCTAAATCCAGGACATTCACCACAGATCTGGACCTTAACTCTGCACCATTCAATCCTTCCCCAGCCGGGCCCACCGCCCTCTGATGTGACAGCACACTCCCTACCTGCACTCATTTCCTTTCCTGAGCACTTCCTCAGCACCACAGTCACTCTCACACAGGGGTCCCTACCTCCCCCCTCCAGCCCCGCTCACACCTGCCACTAATCTGTGGGCCTTTCCCAGCCCTGACCCACTCCCTCTACTCTGGCAATCTATCCTGCCTTAGAATCATTTTGGGGGGGAACGTGGGAGACCTGTTCCAGGCTCTGACCTCTAAACAGACCCTAGGGGGATAGCCAACTTTCAAGGTTCTGACTGCGTTGCTTCCTTGGACAAATGACAGCAGGCAGAACTTAAAGGAGTTTTAGAGATAGGCAATATAATGTAATGTTTATAACCATAGCTACAAGGTCGGCCAGGAGTGAAACCTGAGTCATGTGATCCCGCCCAAGTCCTTCCCCTGGCTTCTCAGAGCACAATTCCCTGATATTTCCTTACAGGCCTTTCATGTTAGAAGAGATAGCTCACAAAGGCTTGACATTAATGAAATGCCCCATAACCACGTTTGGCTATTCGTAGCAATAACATGGTCCCAACAGCAGTCCCTTGACTAGGTGACCTAGAATGCCCACCTACTCTAACTCTGAAGACAGACCTTCCCCACCATCATCCCATCCGTCAGGTTCAGTGAGACTTTGTACCACCTTTCCTCTTCTGAAACTTTTCCTAGATTCTGCTGTCTTGTCCTTCTCAAGTTACTGCCATCCTACTCAAACATGTCACTGCTGCAGTACCACGTCTTGTCTCTAGATGGTGCACCTGCACCACTTACACCCTAAGGAAGGCAATGGTCATACAGGCAAGGAAGTTCCCATCCACAGGTCTGGACTGGCCAAGTGACTGTATGTACGTATGGCATGCCAGGTGGGAGAGAGGGTAGAAAAAAAATGTTAACAAAGGTTAGAGGGAAAAATGGGTGTTAGGTCACTTGCCACTTGATCTCTCCTCGTTAACCCCTCAGCAGGTCCCATGGAACGACCAACTCAACGCTCTTCTGACTCTGGAAGATGTCTGAACACACAATGAGAACCTCTCAATGACTCACAGCTCCCATCTATGGCAAAACTAAACCAATCAGGCCAGGTGTGACACTCAATTCACTTCAGGACCAGTCAGTCATCAGCAGGGCTAGGACCCAGATGGGCTGGCCAGCAGCCACTGAGTGCGTGGCAGAGGGAGGGGCAGAACCCTGCTCTGGCCCAGCCCACCTTGCCAGTCTTTTCTCCCACCACACCCCCATATACACCCACATGGAGCTATTTGCAGCCAAACATGCCACGTCGTCCCATGCTGCCTGCCTGCCTTTGCGTAAGCTACTTCCTCTGCCTTAAATGTTCCTCTTCGACCTATGTGAGTCTTCTTTTGGAAAACTCTAGTCCATCCTCTAAGACTCCGCTCAATTCCTCTCCTCAAAGCCTTTTGATATTCTCTTGGGAGCTACGCCTCCCCTCTGACCCTAAATATACACTAAGGGTACAGGTCTTCTACTGCACTGCAATGGAGCCTTCTCATTTCTCCCCCACCACGCCAGGCCTCACAGAGAAGTCTAGGATACTACAAAGAAAATTCCTCAGGTATGTGGAACAATGGTGCGGGCATGAACACAGCTGCTCACACAAACTCCGCCCACAATCAAATAACCTGGCAAAAGGGAAGTGTTCCTCTCCAGTGTAATCAGAATAATGTGGAATGGAACACAAGAACTCTCTCTGACTCAGTCTCTCCCAACTCCACAGTTAGGTCATTATTTGTCCCCTCCCGAGCACAGCAATCCTACCACCTGCTGAGCAGTACAAGCAATGCCAGAGCTAGAAATCTGTAGAACTAGGTCAGCAAGGAGATATGACAGCTATGAAGATAATCCAGGAAGTGGCAAAGCTGGTCCAATAGCAGTGCTTCAGTCCAAGACAAAAGCCTACACCTCTTATTTGTCTACTTCTTCTTACATCAGACATTTCTTTGGAGTCCCTGTGACCAGCAAAAGCTGGGCCAGAACTGCACCAGCCTGGATCCATATTAGAAAGACAGGACAGTGGTGGGACCACCACCACTCTGAAGAAAGAAAAGCCCACCCAGGAAAACCAAGACTAACAAGGAAGAGGCAGGGGCATGCCAGGCTTCAGCACATCTCTTTCAAGGTATCCAGCCTCCTCAGCCCAGTACTAGAGGGCAGTTTCTTGGAAACTGGATCTTTCAGGCATGAGTCCATCTTGAGGCTAGCCCGCTGCCCCTACCAGAGAGGTAGGTCTCTGACAACCATCAGGTCACTGTGAAGAAGTTCTTCTTGATGGTACTGCCTGGCAAAGACCTCAGAAGTGTAGGAACAGGACAAGATTGATATCTTTAAGGATTCAGAAAAGAGAAATTATGTCAGCTGGCCCACTGGGTTCAGTAGAGACGGCCAACTGCAAGCCCACAACCTATACAGTCAATAGGAGTAAGTTATGATCTAGTAGTCCAAGCCCAGAGGACTGCATCTGCCGATTACAGATGTATACTGGGCCTCCTTTACCCAGACCTGGTGTACAGCTCAACACTTCATGCCATGTGTTCAACTCCCCTGGTATGTGAAGGAACACGGGGTAGCAACCAGATGGAATATGGGCTGATGCCGACAACCAAGCCAGAGGGTAAGGTTCATACTCAGGAGGGAAGGAGTCATTGGGATATCAACTCTAAAAGAGGTTCTGGGGCTTTCTGGGCGACCCCACCTTTAGCTCCTTAGGAGCCTTCCTCCTACTCTCAGAAGCATACCCTCCTGAGAGCGGGCACCTGACCAGGCCTTACCACTTGCTGCTTTCCACACACCAAACCCAAATGTTCTCCTCGACCTTGTTCCTGAGGCCCAGGATACCACGTTAGCAAATGTCACACAGGGAGGCAGTGCTGGGGTCAGGGTTCAAACCTAAGCAGACAAGCTCGGAAATTGCAACATCCAACCCGCAATCACCTGGGGATTTAAGAAGTCAGTTCCAGTGATGAAGACACAACAGCCTTTCCCTGCACTGCGTCTCCTCAGACTCAGGCCCCCTGAAGTGCTCCTGAAGGCATAAAAGCTCGGTGGTACAAGGCTCACAGACAGGGCTGCTGTCAAATGCACTATGTACCTACCAGGAGCCAAGCATTGGGCCTTAGGCTCATCAAGCTGATGCCACAAAATTAAAGTCTGGGATGGGGCGTGTGTGTGGGGGGTGTGGGGGGGGAGATGTATTAAGCATGAACAAGGCCCTGGGTAAATTATTCAGCCCCTCAAAAAGAAAAAGGGCCCAAGATCGGAAGGATTCTTTCACCCCTGTTTGATACACGAGACACACTCACCAAGAGGCCAAGTGACTCACACAGAATCACATGCAGGGAAGCAGCTGGAGCTCTGACTCAGACCTAGGAGGGTGACTCCAGAGTCCTCCCCTCACTCCACCTCCCAAGGGCATCTCTGCTGGGCAGAGGAGCTCACCTTGCGAGATCTCTCCCACGTTTAACTTACCACAGAGCAATAGTCTGGCTGCACCTGGCAGAAAACATCCTCAGGTAAATCAGAGTAGGGACAGCCTGGGCCCTCAGGAAACAGCAACCCAGCTCGGATTTCCACTTCTCTGTTGAGGAGGTCAGCCCTGGGAAACCACCTCATTGTCCTTCCCGGTTCCCCCTGACCTACATGCCGTAAGAGAAGCTACCCTAAACCCCACTGAGTAGTGAGGACGGGGTGCAGAACTCTTAAAGCTCTCAGGCCTAGACTTGCTCGTTCTAGGCCTTCATTCTCAGTGGACTGATGGAAAGAGAGAGGGAGAGTATTCTGTAAGCTCCGAATGCCACCCATTCCTCCATCGCTCCACGCCTGGGAGGAAAAGCACAGTGCTTGGTAGTAACTGTGAGCAGCAGACCCCCTCTTGCCCAGGCCAGGTAAACACAACTAGCTACCACACCCTCACCTCCCACGGTGGTAGCTGGGCAGGGTGCAGACGTAGCAAACAGCGGAGGAGGAGCTGTGGGAGGTGGGACAGGAGCAGGAGCGGCAGATAGGGCAGACGTACAGGAATGCTGACAGCACCTAGCTGCAAGGACCTATGTGCGCGGGCCACAGTAGTCGGGAAGAAGTGAGGTGTGCAGGGTCCTCCCAGTCCTTCACTTCCCTCCACCACAAAAGGCTCCCAGAGGAATTCATCTCAGCAGAGGAGGCTTAAGTCAGTTTTCAACTCTCCAGTATCCAACTTAGAAACAGGGATGAGGCACAACACTGCTTGCCGGCCAGGACCATTCTCTAGCGGGAGGTAGTGTGAACCATTAGCTATGTGTAAACCATTAGCTGTGGAAAGCAGGCTTCGGCCTCAAGAGCTCACTCCTACCCACCAGCTTCCTTGAAGAGGAAACGGCCTGTACTCCATGACCGTTGGCCAACGATGAGAGAGCAAGACCTGGGATCTATGTCCAGGCTGGTTCACTTCCTGACACGCTGCCTCCATGTTTGGGGTCAAGTCAGAACGGAATCCCTCCTCCTGCCTCACAGAAACTGACTGCTCAGAACTCATAGTTCCTTCCCATGCAAGATTCCAGGACTCGGGGCTCAAGTGGCAAATGATATGAAAGAACTTACAGCAAAGGCTACTGTCCTGCCTTGAGGGTGTTGCTGCTTCTGCTACTGTCCAGACCCATATCAAACAAAGTGGAACTTCCCTAAGACTCTCTCAGGAACCATCCTCCCCCTGCATAGCTTGGACTAGGAACGGTCATGTCTAGGGAGCTGTCAGTTCACACCTCAGCAGAGTGAACAACATCTAAAAGCCAATCTCTAATCTAACTACCCACTGTTCTACCTGAAAGAGCATCACTTCCCGCCCACACTCACAGCGGAGACCATCTGACTCCTGTTGTACTGTGTTTACAGGAGGATTTGAGGTGGTATATACCCAAGAGGTCAGCCTATATCCTCTTTCCCCATATCTACATCCAAGACGGCCACTGATAGTAGAGGCAGTTAGGAAGTGACAAACACGGTTTCTCAACTTTTCTAAGGAAGGAAACAGGATCTCATCTCTAGTACCTCCAGGTTCCTGAAACCTTCATCCCAAGTAGTTTTGCAGCCTACGTGTTCAGCAACTATACCTCGTGGACTCCACAGTGCCCGGTGTCAAGCAGAGCCAGGACTTAACTATTTGACTAAAGCAAAACAGGTTAGTACCTCACTCATGCTCTCTTCACCCGTCTCCTCCCCCACCTATTATACCTACTACAGTACCAGAATGAGGACCAAGTGGTCAGATAGATGGGCGTGAACCCCTGGATCCTGGGAGTTCACGATTCCCTAGGCCTTTGCCACTGGACAAGACAATATCTAGCTCAGGAGCACAAAGAGTCCCAAGTGTCGCTGTGCCACCCCAAGTGCATGCCAGGGTAAAAGCCTGCTCTTGTGGGTATCTTCTGGAGGGATTGAATTAGGGAAGTGCAGAGTCTAAGTGGCCACTTTAGCCTCTTCACTCTTCTTCTAGGCTGACCGGATGTCCACTGCAGGTCAGTCATGAGAGATTCACCACCCTTTCCTGTTAAACACCTGTTGAGAGCCATGTGCTGGGGTGCATGTCTCATGTCTATTACTGACGCGAATCCTTGCCAGCCTATTTATGAAGCAAGTAAGCATTTTCTCAGGATGTTGCAGAGATAAAACAGAAAAGTTGTGACGTGCCTAAGATCACACAGCAAAAAGTAATGAGACATAACCAGAGCCCAGACTCCCAGCTTTACGGCTATATATACTCTGAGGACTCTCTTCTCTGAATTTTCCCCGAAGGCTTCCAAAACCCCCAACTCAAACTTCTCTGGACACTTGAGTCCAGGGTCTTGTTGCGAAATCATCTTCATGGAGCTGACTCATGTCCAGAGTGCAGGCGCAGGGCAGGATCCGGCTGAGAGGGAGAAGCAGGATACCCTTATTTATTTCACCTAGTGCTTGTGTCCCAGTGAGGCCTGTCTGCAGGTAGTCTATAGGGTTTGTTCATTTGAGCTTTCCAGGCAAAGAAAATCCAGGCTGAGGAGTCCAAATAAAAATTCCCCAGGGCTTAGTTTGGCATGGCTCAAAAATTGAGGCTGAACAGCCCTTGGCAGAGCTGCCGGCCCAGCCAGCTGTGGGCAGCACCACCCCATAGCACAGCAGGAGACTACATTGGCAAGCCCTGACTCACTGTAGGCTTGAGTACATCCAGACGCCTACTAGATCCCAGTGAGGCTGGATTTGCTCTCTGACCCCAGCATCCTCGGGCTTCCTGAGTAGCTCATTTGGCTTCGCTTGCTTGGCCCTCTCCCAACAGGTAGCTTGAAGTCTACGAAAAAGCCTGCCACTGGGTGGGAGAGCAGCCTCCCAGAGAGGTGGGATTCCAAGCCTCATGCCCAGAAACTGCCTCTCAGTCCTCAAGAGCCCATAGCCCTGGCATGAGCTGAGAAATGAAAAGTAGACAAAAAGGACTTAACTCTAGAGAACGGGCAGATTCTGGTTGGCATGGCCTAAGAGCATGGCCTCAAATGGAGATAGAAGAAAGGACAGCAAAAGACAGGGTCCAGACAGAAGCTAGGGTCTACTGTGTCGGACATCCTTGAATAGACGTGAGCCAAGGGGCACAGATGTGGACAAGTGCAAAGCCTCAGGATGCCTACACACAGTAGTTAAATCTGCATGGGGCTTTAAGCTTTGAGAGAAGGTAACTGCAAGGCTAGCTCAGATTCCCCTGTCCTTACTCAGAAAGTCAAAGCTCTCCTACCCCAACAGGCCCTGTCAAAGAGGCAGAAGCCCATGGAGGCTCCTTACCGTATGGGGGTTGTCATAGTAGACAGCGATGGAACGGAGCTTGGGAGAGATGCTGCAGCTCTCTGTGAAAAGGTGCCCAGTGTCACCATAGGACCCCACGTGGAACTTGTAGGCCATAGTTATGTTGCGGATTGGGGGTGATCCAGCACTCACTGTCACCCCAGTCAGCAGTCCTGAATAACCAGCAAAGGCCAGCAGCGTCAGCAGCAACAGCAGCGTCAGGGCCCCAATCAGGCCCAGTAGTAGGAGATCCGGCATGGTTCTTTCTGGGACTCCCTCTTAGCACCCCAAGGCAGCTGCAAAGGAGACAGAAGGGAGAGGAGGCTGGTAGCCTGCTCTAATCCGGCCTGCCTGCCAGTCCTGCCTTAGTGCTCTGGCCCAGGATGGGGAGGGGCCACAGGTATTTACACACAGTGACCTAGAAGGGAACTACAAAAGATGACTGAAGCCACAAGCCTCTTTATTTCTTAATCACAGTCACTGAAGCTCCTGGCACAGCTCTGCCTGGTACTAGCAGCCCTGTTCATACCTGGGGAAACTGAGTCATACTCCAGGCCCTGACCAAAGAGGAAATATCCCCCTCCTTTGCCTCTTCCTTCCTGTAGTTGAACCACACTGCCAGTCCAACACCCTCAAGCCTCATGAACTACTGCCAAGAGAGAGAGAGAGAGAGAGAGAGAAAGAGAGAGAGAGAGACACCTGACAGGTGTGGGGCTCAGACACTGATTAACACACAGTGTGCTGTAAGGGTAAGGAACGAAACCTCAGGGAGAAATGAGCCACAGGAAGAGAATTCATGAGGGTTTTTTTGTTTGTTTGTTTTTGTTTTTGTTTTTGGCCCCATTTGGTCTCTAGGGACCTCTCTTTCCAACAGTGTAGCTATCCAAAACTACAGGAGACCAGATCAAAACAGCCCGAGAGAGGCAAGAACAAAGTTCAACCTGGGCTTCCATGACTTGAACCACCAATGCTAATAAGTTTCATTCCACATTTGCCAGCCCACAAAGACTAGAAACAAGGGAGTAAGAAGAAAAGGCCGTGAAAAGTGGAAACACAAGAGAGGGATGAGTCGGAGTTACTCCTAGTGACAGAGACAGAGAGAGTCTAAAGGAGTAAGCCCAGGATTACCAGGGAAGTCAGTGTGAAACATTCTAGGCCGGCTCTTCCAGAGGGTGTCATCTGAGTAGCCCAGGGTCAGAGCACACAGAACAGTTAAAAAGAAAAGAGAAATATAAACATCACCAGGAAAACATTCTTACTCTAGGTATTTAAAATTCCTCCTTAAGGAGCTGCGGGACAGCAGGTAAGGGTGCCTGAGTTCCCACACAGGGTGGGGCAGGAGAGACCCCCACACCATTCCCTTAAGTTATTCCCTGACCCTGCACACCACCAACATATTTTTTAAGGGGCTGGGGAGATGGGTCAGCAGTAAACAACACTGGCTGCTCTTCCAGAGGACTCAGGTTCATTTCCTAGCACCTACATGGTAGCTAACAATTGTCTGTAACTCTAATTCCAGAGCATCCAACACCACAGGCTTCAGGCATGCAGGTGATACACAGACACATATGCAGGTAAAACACCCACCTGAACACGCACACACAAAATTAAGTGTAAAAAAAAAAAATTCCATAGCCGGGCATGGTGGCACACGCCTTTAATCCCAGCACTCGGGAGGCAGAGGCAGGTGGATTTCTGAGCTCAAGGCCAGCCTGGTCTACAGAGTGAGTACCAGGACAGCCAGGGCTACACATAGAAACCCTGTCTCGAAAAGCCAATTTAACAACAACAACAACAAAAAACCCACAAAACAAACAAACAAACAAAAGTTCCATTTAAAAAGTAAATGGTTAAGCCAGGCAGTGGTGGCACGTAGCTTTAATCCTAGCACTCTGGAGGCAGAGGCAGACGGATTTCGGGTTCGAGACCAGCCTAGTCTACAGAATGAGTGCCAGGATATCCAGGGCTACACAGAGAAACCGTCTCGAAAAACAAAAACAAAAAGTAAAAGGTTTTAGAGCTGAAAAGACAATGCTTTATTTAGCCCTACAGAAAACTTAGCTCTACTGCTATATGAAGGTTCTGAGTGTAAGATATGCTAAAGTCTGTTTTTGGAGTCAATGAGCACACAGAACTGGCTTTACCAAGAAGCCAACTCTGGTGTCAGGACACTCCCACTGGTCTCCTCATGCACCCTGTAGGTCTGCCTGTAAGCTTCATTATCTTCTCTGTTTGCTCTCTCTGCCCTACTCATCCCACCTCCGGTTGGTTTCATTCTTCTCTGATAATGATGATACCAAAGCTTCCACTCATTCTTGATATAGGCTAGGCACTGTCTGAACCCTGAAACTCACCTATTTCACTAATCCTCAAAAAGAATCTAAGAAGGAAATAAGTGGTTGGAGGTCAAGATGCTTGTCCAAGGTCACACAGGTATTACACTGAGCCACCTGGACCAAAACACAGGCCATGGGAACCCAAACAGTCTAACCGCCGTTCACTGACAGTTTTTCCCTCCTCTGGTTTCCAAAAGGGAACTTCATCTTTTGGCTCTCGCTGATCTCAAGGCTAGAAGCTCTCAATATCTAGGCCATAGCCTGTCTTGGGAGTGACAAGCACTGCCACACACTTCTGTTTAAGGGAACTTAGCTCCCAACCTGTGTCTTCCTTCCACTTCGCAAACTGTTCAGAAAAGTGGGGCTATGTTTCTGCCCATCCCCAGAGCTTTGGTCAGCCAAGGAAGAAGTAAGGTAAATTTCCCCACACCCAACAGAGAAAGGCGAGGACAGGGGATGGGAAGGCTCACCGAAAAAGCCAGGCTCACTTTTAGCAACTCATAGCGTCCAGTCCAGCAGGGCTCCAGTACTCCGGCGCTAGTGGGGCAGAAAGGAACAGTCATCCCAGCCCTAGACACAGGCAGTGAGCAAAGCAGGCCCTGAGTAACCCTATTCCAGGGAAAGCCCACAGAACGGGGACCCATCTACAAACGCGCCAACCTCACCCTCAAATCGCGCGCGGTGCGGGGGGTGGGGGTGGGGGAATCAGGCCAAGTCCAGCTTCACAACGTCATGCCTATGATTTTCACTGGGCCCGACTACCACACTTAGCGCCAACGCAACCCCTGCTGCTGACCTTGGGCAGCGTGTGCCCTCTCTTGGGCCTCAGTTTCCACTAACGTCAGAGGTGCAGGGTAGAGATGACTTCCTTGGCCCGCAAGCGTCGGAGTAGAGACGCGGCGCAGGCTTCCGGAGGCCGCTCTCACGTGCGCTCGGCGGAGGGCCGGGCCCTTAAAGGGACCTGCGCCGGCGAACTTGGGTGCTAGCAGCCGGGAGGGGGGTGGGGGGCTTGGGGTCGCCGCTTCGTGCTGTCTGCTTCCAGCCGCCCCGGCTCGCCTCACGGCCTCCTGCACCTCTGCAACTTCAGACACGCTAAAGTTTGGAGCGGCGACGCAACGCGCGGCCGCAGGCAGCGCTGCTGAAAGGTGAGAGCCCCGCCCGTTCCCCTCTAGTCCCACGGACCCGGGACGTTCCCGCACCCAGCACCGAGGCAGGATCCACGCCGAGAGGTCAGGACCGCCTCCCCGTCGCTTTCAGGCCCGGGAAGCAGTCTGGGCCAGCAGTGAGTCAGACGCGGGGCAGTGGGCCGCTCAGGCCGCGGGGAGCAGGCGGGAGGGGATGAGGGGGAGCCCCGGCAGACACTCGGTCGGGAACGCCTCGCCTCTGGCCCCGCCCTCACCTCAGCGGCGGCCCCACGGACGCGGACGGGCGCCGGAGGAAGATGGGGCTCAGTCTTGGAGCCTGTGTGCGCTTGCCCCTCACGCTCGCTCCGCCCCTTTCGCGGCGGGACGTGACCGTGGCTGTGGGCGCGTGCGCTCCAGATTTGGAGGGCGGAGGCCTGCCCCGCCCCGTCTCCTTGGTAACATGCACGCCTCCCCCGCCGCGGCCACCGCCCCCCTGGCTGGGTTGGGCCCCCAACACACATTCCTGCTTCCAATGAAGGGGAACTCCTGAAGGTGATCAAGCAACAACCAACCAGTACCCCAAGGTATCCTGGCCGACAGGGAGGGAAGGGAAGGCGCAGGGGCGAAGCACCGGGAAAGTCAGCCTGTTTGCCTGCTCCAGAAGCCCAGGAAGTCAAAGCGGGACTGAATAGTGTTTGTGCATTTTAGAGAGGATCCGCACAGCAATGTCGGCGGCCTCTTACTAACTGAACCAGTCTTAAATCTCGCCACCTTCTCTCAGAACCTTCTCAAGTCTGGCCGGCCGCTTGCTCAGGTCTTAACAGCTGAGGAAGCTCTGGATAAACAGAAGAAGCTCTGAACAATCTCTGGAGAATGCAAATATAAGTGTCTCCACTCAGCCACCCATCAGGGATTCTCTGAGCATGGGGACGACCATCCCTCCATCCAACCTTTATTACTTCCTACTAAGACATTGCCAGGAGATGGAAACACTGAGTGAACCAAATGAAAGCCTTGGCCTCCCGAAGTTCACTCCAGGGAACACCTCTCTTCAAAGCTTCTACTCCACAGCCCTGGCTGTGGCTGCTGGGAGTTTCTACTTGTTTAATATAACTTAGGTAACTCCCAAGCCAAGGGTAAGCTCCTTCAATACAGGTTCAATCTTGAGCTAGGATCTGATGACCTATGTATGAATCTCAAGGCACTGTACTGAGGGCACCTCCTGAGACGCCCAGATCTATGGTGGAAGTGAGGAAGGCCACTATGCTTGCAGACCTGGCTGTTTATAAATCTTGATGCCAGGCAGGCTGGGCCAAGGACTATATTAGTGCTTCTGACAAGATTGCTTTATGGAAAGTTGGTCACCCAAAGAGCATATAAGATGACTTTGGAAAAAGCCAGCAGCCATGGGGTAACATGTGATCTCGAATGTCATCCACAAGACAAATGTCCCAATGCTCTAGACAGTCTGGTAAAAATAAGCAGCTAGCTACTCAAAAGTCTTCAAGGTAGAGAGGGCAGGAAAGTCATTATAGCTATTTTACTGTAAACATCAAACATGGTAATGATTGGCTGCTTCGGGCAGGTGGGCTGTACACTAGATAGGGTTCTTGAGACACACGAAGGGCACGTGGCCCAGGTTCAGAGCACATGCTAATTTTGTCTCTCTGAAACTCCTTAGCCTGTGTCAGGAAATGACTGTCAGGAGACACTCTTTCCTCATCCTGCTATCTTGGCTCACTTCCCTTAGCCTGGGTGGGAACTCTAGAACTCAGTATCAGAGTTGCAGGTATGCCTGAGGGATGTCAGCACCGTATTGTAGGAGAATCAGCCCACCAGACTTTGTCTCCCAGTGCTTCCAACGATGCCGGCTATCAAGTGACCACTAGGGGGCAGCAGACTCCTTTGCAAGGCCCTTTGTACACTCCTACCAGGTCTGAGACCGGCTCACCTTACATTCCCAGACCTCTCTCAAGAGCACAGGCCCACTTAGTGTAAGCCCAGACTTACCTTTCCTCTTTCCCAGTAATCACCAACTGAGGTGCTGTGTAGATTGCCCCCGCAGCGGCTCCTCTTAAACTTGCGGGGTTAGAGGGAACTGTCCATTTCCTCCCCTCCTTCCATTTCCAAACCCTGTTAGAGTCCCGCCCCCAACTCTGCCCGAGAATATCCACGCAGTGTAAAGTGCTCCCACCACTCCCATCCCCACTGTCTGTATGACTGAAACTGGTTTAATCCAGCCATCCAGCCTTGAATGGGCTGCCGCACAGCTGAGGACTTAACCTGCTTCAACAACTCAAAAGTCAGCTTCATTGTTCTACCAAGAGGACAAGGTACTCAACCCTCTTAGTGAGCAGAAACAGGAGAAGCCCAATGACTGACGCTGCCAACAGACCCTGCTCAAAGCCTGTCCCATCCCACCTCGTGCGCTGTCCAAGTGCCATTATTCTGTTAGGTTCCTTTTGTTAGTACCCAGCTAAGTCTGTCCAGAAAATTTCTTGACCAAACATCTTGAGTTTAAATTTTATTTTACAAAAAGAGAAATAAAGAAAACTGATAGGCAGTTATACTGACTTACAATTGTTCTGTTTGCTTTTTTTTTTAAAAAAGTGACATGAAACACAAGTAAAAATAAATACGTCATAGAAACAGCCAGTCGCCCAGTCCCTGGAGCAGACGTGTCTGCCCTGCTGAGAGAGGAGGGAAGCCCATGATCACACCAGCAGCTGGACCACCCAGCCACAGATGGTCCTCTAAGCCAGGCACAGGTCCTGGGCCTCAGGGGCGTCCTGAGGAAAGAAGACAGAAAACTAAAGCCAGGTACCAGAGCCTTGGGGCAACCTCATCTCCCTCCCCCTTCCCCCCAACTCCTCTGGCAGCAGTGTGGCCTTAGTGGTTATCTGTTGCAACCCCTTCAACCCACCTGGACCCTCTCTCTGATCCCTCTGAAGAGGGTACAAGGAAAAAAGCCTGTTTTGGGCAGGCCTGAAGGAGACTTCTGGTGAGTCCCCAGCCTGCCCTAAGTTACACAACCAGATAACAGTCATTTTACACCACAGTGCACATGAGCACACACATGCAAACACATACATACATTCACTCAAACACAGCTGGGCTGAGCTCTCTTCCAGGGAGGGTCCTGGGTTCAGGTCACAGTATGAGGTCCTCTCTTGTCTGAATATCATCCTAGTAGTGGTAGCAGAGAGTGCCCAAACCTCCCTCAGCCCTCTACATTGTAGATTACTATGCAGCCTGCCTGGCTCTCTCTCCCCAGCACACTAGATGACTATAGCAAACAGACTCATGGCAGGGGAAAGGCGCAGACTTGGGTCCCTGAAAAGCAAAGAGGGTGGACACTGCCTTCATATTAGTTCATTATCATAGGACTCACGTATTCATAAACTGCTTAAAGCCAAGCTAGTGGCACAGAACAGACGTTGAGGGATTACACCAATTTGGATACACAGGGGCAGAAGAGTCAGTGGAAAGGAAGGAGTCTGAAGGTGAGCAGTGGGCAGGTCAGCACTTGGCTGTTTAAGGTGCTGATTTCCTGGGAACTAGTCAGCAGAGGAGCCAGAAAGTCATCCTGGGGGAGGGGGACTTCTCCCAGCAGTAATACTGGGAAAGAGCAACCTAGCTGAGTGCACAGAAAACCATGGTTCAGACCTGGGCATGTGGAAAGCAAAGGGAAGCGGGAAACAAAAGGTCTGTGTAGGAACAAGGAATGTAACGCCCCAGAAAACCTTCCCCTGTAGACAAGGACTCAGTTCCAGAGCCATGGATGTCACACCTAAAGATACTGCCTGCCTGCGACTGGCAGTCCCACCTCTATCTTGTTTCAACTAATCAGCAAAACATACCCCAGCTCCTTGCTTCATGCTCCCAGACTAGGAAACTTCATTTTTAGTTGTAAGTCATAAATATATGATCCACACATTAATTCCTAGAAGAGTTCCAGACAAAATCTTTAAGCCAGGAATACAGATACTTAAGTAGCGTTACTCAAGGGGAAGGACTAAAGAGATAAGCCATTAGTGCCAGGACAGCCAGGGCTACACAGAGAAACCCTGTCTCGAAAAAAACCAAAAAAAAAAAAAAAAAGAAGGATCTGACCTAATGTGGTTCACTTACTTTCTTGAACAGCTACTTCATCCCTCCCAGAGGGGACACAGCAGACCTAAGGGGATCAAGTATCTTAAGTGTCATCCTGCATCATTTAGTAGTGTTACAGATAATAGGAATTTAGAATACACCAGAGTGACTGGACTTCTTGAGACCCTTAAAACATTCCATGAAAGACAAATAGAGAGAAAATATGCAGGGCCTGACCTTTGCCTTTCCCCATGGTCTCACTGTATACATAGCCCAAAATGGTCTTCCTGCTTCAGTTTCTTGAGGGCTAGGATTACAAGCATAGTTGGTATACCTACTACCACCTCGGGTTTCCAATCTAAGCACAATAGATTGTGAGGTTCCTGCTCCCCTCAGCACATGCTCATGCTTGGTGTGCATGCACACTTCCCCGTAAGTCCATTTGAAAAGCAGGATATTTAGGGTTGTTGGGGGAGGGGAGTTGCCAAAGCCCATGGAGCTAATAAGCAATTCAATCTCCCATGATCTCACCCCCACCCTTATACAACATAAGCTGCATATTATCACAGACAAACCTTTAGCCAGGAGGCCTGTCTAGAGTTATGGCTGTTGCAAAGATGAAGTACGCTCCAAGCCTGGGATGACTGCTGGAGTGTACAGCAGTCACGTGTTACTCTCAGAATTTCCTGGCTGCTTAAAAACCAGTTCCAGTTCCCTACTGAAATTGTTTCTACTAATTTACTATTTGTGAACACAGAAACAGCCCTCTTCCTGGCTAGCAGGGCATACACACAGACATACAACTCTGGGAGCTCAGTATTCCGAGGTCTGAGAGGAGTCCATGTAACAGAGACAACTCTGGGAGCTCAGTGTTCCGAGGTCTGAGAGGAGTCCATGTAACAGAGACAACTCTGGGAGCTCAGTGTTCCGAGGTCTGAGGGGCATCCATGTAACCCAAGCTCTGAATGTGTTCTACAAGTTATAGAGATCTGGACTCGCTCGCTCCCACTGTACCAGCCCCAACCTCAGAGCCCACGCCAATTAAATGCCTTGACTATCGATTCTTGGACTACATTTGACTGAGAAAGCACTGGTTGAAACTGCTATTTTTTAATTGTTACAAATAATTTGCATAGCTAAATTGTAGATCTAAGGCTTCTATGAGTAGAAGAGTTAAGTCTGACAGGGTGCACATGAAAACAGAGAGAAAGCACAAGTCCACTTTGGTGTTACTGGACAGTACAAACACCCCATCAACCATCTCTCTCCTTGTCTCTGGGACAATCCCAGTGTCTGCCTTTAAGCTCCCTCCTTTCCCCCAACAATGAGAATTCGCTAGTCAAGACTCACAGGCAGTGCTTAAGATACTTTTGGACTAGGAGGCAGATCTAGCCATTGCCCAACCAGGTTGGAGCCAAGGGAAGGAGGTGAAGCCAGACAGGAGTTATTAATCAAAGGTCTGCATGGAAAAGCTCGGGAGACAGAGGGCTATAGGACACAGGACACACCAGTAATAGAAAACAGCCAGTGTTTATGTTTAAGCACTAGACACCCCTGCCGTGGTATTTAGAACAAAGGAAGGGAGACCAGAATGACTCGTGTTCGTACTCTTTAAAAAAAAAAAAAAAGCCAGACATAAGACTCCTACAGAGGAAGGGCTTCCCTGTGATACTTAGAGAAGTGGAGGACCAGAAACCAGGCCCATACTGATCACCTGATATGCTAGGGAGGCCAAGACAAGTCCCAACTCAAAATCAATAGTCTATTACCTCAACCCAGGCTACCTACCCACAGCTTCACTTTTCAGCAGAGAACTGGCCTGTGAAATCATCAGAGGACAACAGTTCCAAATGTGGAGGTTACTTACTTCCCAGTAGCAAAGTCCATGATCCCAAGTTTCAGTTTCTATGGAATGAGTCTCACCACCCCCAACTAGCCAGTCTCAGGGCACCCTGATTTTCCTGAGAGGCCATCTCCCCACAACATAGCTGTTTAATTGAACTTTTGGTTAATTCTAATTCTCTTTCTATGGTCAATTAATTCACCATCTGCCTTGGGCCCTTTTCTCTCTTTCTGTTTTTGACCAGCAGCTGGGGGTCTGGAATATTTAAGAACTTCCTTTACTATCTGCTATCTTCTTTATAACCTCCACCCACCACCCTTGCCCCCAAATGAAAATAATAAATAATTGTCCATAAGAAATAAATTAACATGGAGCTTTCTAATGGGGAGGGAAAGAAGAGGAAAGGCTACCAAGACAGGCAGCTGGAGGGGCTCAGTCCTGTCCTGGTGAAGCACATCTTTTCCAGCCACAACACCACCTCACCCTCACACTGCAGTGCCCTTCGTGCCCATGTGGAAAGGACATCTGCTCAGAGATGGCCACTGTGGAGAGAATAAGAGATTGGAAACACTCACTTTCTCATGATTTTCCCCAAGTTAAAAAACCAATGTGGGACTCAAGTTAGCCCAGCCTTCTCTTCACCTAGCTAGAAGGGAACTGGCTTTCGTGGCTCTTCTCCTGGACTCACTGTGATGTTGAACTTAGTAGCCATAAACCACCACACTCTGATTCATACTTCAAAAAAGATCAATTCATTTCTTTTTAGTTTACCTCTTAGTTTTTCCCCTCCCTGCCCTCCCACTTTCACCCTTGTTCTGCTACATACATGTTCTCTTTCATGCATGAGTACACACTCACACTCACACTCACACTCACACACACACACACACACACACACACACACACACACACACACACGGCCTGGTTCACTTCCTTCCCACCTCCTAAAAGAGATCCCCCTCCCTGTGGAATCCTAGTCTGCTCCCCATGCCCACCCTCAGTCTTCTTCCACCCTCAGGCCAAACTAAGTAACTCAGGCAGATTTCTTGGGAGAGATGTTCCCAAAGGCAGAATGGGATATGCGCTTCTACACTCAAATGGGCATCTAAGCAGGCAGCAGAAGAAAGACGGGGAGGAAGGGCAGGCTGCCACACACCCCATCCCTGTTTTCGGTCCCTGATTTCCCACTATTACAGCTCTGTGGAGTTTCTGGTGTCTTGTCTTTCTTCTTCTAATGAACAGCAATAGAGCCTGCCGGTATGGCCGACCACTCTCCTTTGTCTTCTTTGCCCTCCTGCCAGGTACCCTATTTTCAGAAAGACCAGGTTCATTGCCTTCCAGTTTGGTGGGCAACCTCCTAGGGGCCCCAAGTGAGGTGGCAGGGGCTTCCTAGCTACTTCCCAGTGACCTCTATCACATCATCATCTTTATCCTCATCATCATTGGAGCTGAACCCCACCTCCGCAACCTCGTGTGAGTCAAATGGAGGCACCTGGGACCGGAGGAGGCCACCAGCTGGGTAGCCTGCATGTGGGGACATATAGCCTGGGTAGACAGACACGCCCCGCGAAAGGTTGCTGGGCAAGCCGGGGGAAGGGAAAGGCGCAAACATCCTGGGCTCGGACAGGAGTGGCTGTGAGAATGGGAGTGAATAGCTGGGTAGCATCCCTGGCACAGAGGGGTTGAGCATGAAGGAGGGGTTGCTGGCAGTGACTGAGGTAGCCGTGGAAGAGGAACTGACAGGGCCTGCTGGCACCAGAGGGTCAGTAGTCACTGGAAACACCAGGCGGGCATCTGCCAACAAATTGGACAGCTGGTAGTAGGAGGGATTACTGCCCATAAATAGGGAATTCTCCCCAGCCTGGGAGGTGAAGGGGGTGGTGAGGTTATGATTTAAGGAGACAGGCGGCATTGCAAACCCGCCAGAGACTGGATACCCATGTTCATAGGGCTGCACAGGGGCTGGCAGATGGCCCTTCCTAGACCGTCGACGGACTGATTCCTGGGTGAGAGACGGAGTAGCCAACTTTCGCTTATGGCCCCTTAAGTCCAGCACTGGGTGCCTGCCACCACTGGGCTGGCCAGTCACCAAGAGGGAACTATTGAGGCAATGACCCCCAAGGCATGGCTCAGTTCCAAGAGCTGTCCCAGGAATGGTGCTGTTGTCCATAAGTTGGCCCGGGGGGCCAGGCAGGGCAGCACTGATGCTTGGGGAGTTCTGCCGGGATTCCCGAGCAGCGGCCACATCTGCATACTGCTGGAGTTCACTGATGATTTCTGGGCTGTCAGGAGAGACCGGCCGGGCCAGCCCCTCGGGATCAGGGGCTTTGGGTGATGAGGCACTATGTCTGCCATTGCTTGTGGACGCAAGAGAAGGCCCCTGGGAACCTGCAGATAAAATACAGGTAACTGAAACCAGAAAGGAAGGGAAAGAAGCATCAAGTGATCAACAATGCTGCTGAGTGTAAATCTTGTATAGACTCGTGATCCTTAAATCCAGTCAGCTTCTCCTCTCTCAAAGACAGAAATGGCTGCGAGGGTTTATTCTGTCATCTTAACCAGGATCACCAATACCCTAGGGAATAATCTCTGGTCATGCCTGTGAGGGAGCTTGTCCAGGAAGTTAACTGAGGTAGAAGGACCCATCCTAAGCGTGGGCAGCATCCTCCCACGGGATAAGGTATGAGGCAGAATAAAAGGGGAAATGGAGCCGAGCAAGCACTCGCATTTGTTCCTGTTTGCTGACTGTGGACAGGAGGTGCCTAACTGCCTTAAACTGCTGCCATGACCCCCAGTGAGCTTAAACATCCCCTTAGACTGCCTGCTAAAATCAACCTTCCTCCCCTCAGGTATTTTGTCACAGCAACAATAAAACTGACACATAAGCCTACCCATGGAAGGACATGGGACAATTCTACAAGGTAAATCCTAGGAAATAATGGATATAAAACAATGGGAAATTCTTTTTTTTTGAGGCCAGGTCTCATTATTTATACTTGGCTGGACTAGAACAGAACTCACTATGCAGCCCAGGCTCGCTTCAAACTCACAGAAATCTTCCTGTTTGTGCATCTGCTTCCTGAACACTGGATTAAAAGTGTGCACCACTATGCCCAGATGGAAATTTTTTTTGTAAAGGTAAAGTCAGATTTTTATCAAGGGATAAAAATATACAAATGAAGTTAAAATTCAGCCTCTGCAAGTTAAGGAAAAAAACCAAAATCTAGCTACTATCGATAATTTGGAGAACTAGGAAATCTGGATAAAACTTGGCATTATGGGATTATGGATTACTGTTAAATTTTTCTTTTAGTATGACAATGAAGTTGTAGCTAATAGGTGAATGTCCTCACTCTCTTTTTGTTTGTTTGGTTTTGTTTTTGTTTTTCGAGACAGGGTTTCTCTACGTAGCCCTCACTGTCCTGGAACTCACTCTGTAGACCAGGCTGGCCTCGAACTCAGAGATCCACCTGCCTCTGCCTCCCGAGTGCTAGGGTTAAAGGCGTGCACCACCACGCCCGGCCAAACGTCCTCACTCTTAAGAGATAGATATTTAGGTATTTATGGATAAAAAAGCACAGTTTCTTCCGCTTGCAAGTGATTCACATAAAAGAAAAGCAGGAAAAGACAGAAGATTAATGGAAAATTAAGAATCCTTTGATCTAGACGCAGGAATACAGATATATATAGTTCTCTTCTTCCAACCCACAGGTGAAGGCTAGACATCACAACTAGGAACAGTCTAGCTCTCCTCTCCTATCTCAGTAGTGGGATAATACATAAAAACCACTTCTCTTGAGGAGAACTTGGCAGGAATCCTTAACATTCTTCATTTGCCATGAATACACCCTTGACCAAAAATCCTACTGATTTTTTTGTTTGTTTGCTTGTTTTTTTTGTTTTGTTTCTCAAGGCAGGGTTTCTTTGTATAGCCCGGGCTGGCCATGAACTCACAGTGGTCCACTTGCCTCTGCCTGACAAGTGCTGAGATTAAAAGCATGCACCACTACCACCCAGCTCAAAATTCCTACTTCTAGGAGAGTGTCCCCCCCACACCCACATGCCAATCCTAATAACCTAGATGTAAATCAATGGTAAACTTTCATTGAAGCCTATCTAGAACAAAGGATAAGAAATGAGCAATCACTGGGGAGTGAAAAAAAGGAATAAAGTATAGTATATTAGTGTTTATTTTTAAAATGCAAAGAAAAAAATACCTATACCTATTTAAAGTGCAGACAATCTTATTTGTATGTATACACATAACCCTGTAACCATGTATTTAGAATATCTTTACAACAACAAAAAAGAGGAAAACCTCCAGGGAGGACCAACAGCTGACAGGGAGAAGGACAGAAAACTTACTTTTCATCACCTTATCCTTTTTCATCTTTTAGATTATAAATCATATAGATGTTATTTATGCAAAAAGTACATTAATTATAAATAAGCCATACAAATGCTGTGTGGGTCAATAGAAAGTTATAGGCCACCATACCTGAGGCAGCCATCCGACCATCTTCAGGGGCCTTTGGTTTGCCGGTCGCCCGGACAGCAAAGATGCGTCCATCACTGGTGCGGATGTATGTCCCTAGGAGATAACGAGAGAGACCGTCAGGAGCCTGCATGGGATATATCTAACTCCTGAAAAACTCCAGGTACCATGGGCTGGTAAAACCTACAAAATCACCCCACTGCACAAAACTCCTACAATAAGGAGAGGATAACTGAAATCTGTATTCACAGTGACTCATTGATCCATAAACATCAATTGCTAATCTACCATATACCAGGCAGTTTTAATACTTGAGTACTTAAAACAGAAAAGGGCCTATCTTGTGGAGCTTAACTTCTAAAAAAGAATGCAGGTACTCCAGAAAGTACTCAAGCAATGAAGGAAATAAGGAGTACTTGGGAAGAACAAGCTCTGTGCTCTCAGGCACTCTGGGCCTGGATACTTTTCCTGGTCTGGAAAATGAACCCTGACTACTGTTTCAGCACCCTCTGTTGCTCAGTGGGGAGAATCCTGGAGCTGTACTCTGTCCACCAGTTCTCTTCTAGGAAGCCTGATGCCCTCTTCCAGCATCAGGCACATATGTCCAGACAAAATATCCACACATGTAAAATACATTAAAAAATATTTTAGAAATATTGTTATTCCATTTATTTATTGTATGTGTGAGAACAACTTGCAGAAGTCATTTAGCTGCTCCTGTCATGTGAGGCCCAGGAATGAGTATCGGGTGGGACATCTTACTGGCTCAGTCAGCCCACTGGACTCACCCACATTATCACTGCACTTCAAATAAAGACTTAAAAAAGAAAATGTGACACTTGGGAGGCAGAGGCAGGCGAATTTCTGAGTTCGAGGCCAGCCTGGTCTACAGAGTGAGTTCTAGGACAGCCAGGGCCACACAGAGATACCGTCTTAAGAGAGAAAAAGAAAGAGAGGGAGAGGGAGGAAGGAAGGAAGAGAGAGAGAGAGAGAGAGAGAGAGAGAGAGAGAGAGAGAGAGAGAGAGAGAGAGAATGTGAATTTCATATAATTTCCATGTCACAAAATATTATTCTGGAATTTCCCCTTGATTTTCTTCTCTTTTACCCACTAATTAAAACCATAAACTACATCCTAGCTTTCAGGTATAGCACTAAGAGCAGGTTAGACGGGACACATTTGTCACAGTTAAAGGCTGGGCACCACACTAAGGAGAATCAAGTAAGGCTGGGTCGAGTCATCTGTGGCTCCGAGTGCTCAATGCTGCTTTTCCTCTAAGCCGACAGGTACCTGATCCAATGCAGGCTAGGGCAAAAAGCCTTAAGCAGCCTCATTCAGAAATAGAACTTAGTTACAGGCTACTATGAGGTTGGGTGCAGTGATGCAAAAACAAAAACAAAACAAACAAACAAGCCAGGCGTGGTGGCACAGGCCTTTAATCCCAGCACTCGGGAGGCAGAGGCAGGTGGATTTCTGAGTTCCAGGCCAGCCTGGTCTACAAAGTGAGTTCCAGGACAGCCAGGGCCACACAGAGAAACCCTGTCTCGAAAAACCAAAACCAACCAACCAAACAAACAAACAAAAACAAGCCCCCAACCCCAAAAACCTACTATGGGAACAAGCTCAGCTGCTTGCATGCTGACACTACTTAACCCATGGCTTCTTATCTCAATGATCTCATATTCCTCTGTAAGAATACCAGAAAGATACTGAGGCTATTTATTTACTGGGTTTCTGTTTTGTTTTGAGTCGGGGTCTCACTATGTAGCTCTGGCTGTCCGGGAACTCAGTGCATACATAGATCAGGCTGGCCTCGAACTCACAGAGATCCACCTGCCTCTGCCAGCCAAGTGCTGGGACTATAGGCATTACACCTGGTATCATATTGGGCTTTTAAAAATTATCACACTAAAAATTCTGTTGTGAAAGCCATCTGTACATTAATTCATGTGTGGCATACACTTCCTAGCTGGGGACCACCACCCTGACTCAAGGAAATTGTGTGTAAATGACACAATGGCTTACAACCCACTCCACAACTCTTCTCAGTTTTGGTCTCTTTACGCATAGTAATCCCAAGGTTTCCAATAAAAGCAAAACATACAGAAACATGAGACCTCCAATTTCCTCTAAGTTCAATGTCATCTCAGAAATGCCACGTCCTCTTGTCTCTCCCAACTGCAAAGCTCTTACGGCTAGTTCCTATCTCTACCTGAAACCCTAAGATCTACTGATGCTTAGCTTAGCACTTTAACACGCCCTTCGCTGGGTCCTCACCTTTCGTCCCTCGGATGATGTGGATGCTCTCACCAGCATTGATTCTTGCCTGAACATCTGTGGAGCTGTTGAGTCCAGGGATAACAATATCTAGTGAAAAACAGACCGTGCATTTAGATGACACAGAGCTTGACTGAAGAAAAGAAGGAAAATTAAAGTCTCACACCCACCCCAGGTACTGCCTTTGCCATAGCCTTTCTTCAGAGATAGTGAAACAAACAAGCAGAGACTGTCTCAGCAAAAGAACACCGCAACCACCAAAGCTGCTTAAAAGTCGGGCCATCTTCCTCATCACGGTCCTTTGATTTTTTTTTGGGGTTTTTTTTGTTGTTCTTTTTTCGAGACAGGGCTTCTCTGTCTAGCCCTGGCTGTCCTGGAACTCACTCTGTCGACCAGGCTGGCCTCGAACTCAGAAATCCACCTGTCTCTGCCTCCCAAGTGCTGGGATTAAAGGCGTGCACCACCACTGCCCGGCAAGTTCATTTTAATTTAAAAATTAGAAATTCATAAGGTTTTTAGTTAAAAAATAAATTCAGTCCCAAAGGTTATTTCTATTTTTTTCCACTCTGAACTATTTGCATAAATTTGTTCCACATCATTTTAGGCAACAAAAGTGGTATGATTTTCATTGCTGGCACTGCCCCACAACTCCTAAAAGTGCAGAAGGACTTTTAAGATTCAATTGAGATTTAATCCCAGCACTCAGAAGGTAGAGGCGGGCGGGCGGATTTCTGAGTTCAAGACTGGTCTATAAAGTGAGTTCCAGGACATTTCTGAGTTCAAGACTGGTCTATAAAGTGAGTTCCAGGACAGCCAGAGCTACACAGAGAAACCCTCTTCTCGAAAAAAAAAAAAGAAAGAAAGAAAGAAAGAAAGAAAGAAAGAAAGAAAGAAAGAAAGAAAGAAAGAAAGGATTCAGTTGAAAAATAAAATTATCAGGAGTTTTGTTTAGTTTATTTCCAAAAAATCAATTAAGATGTTTTCATCAAAACGTATATAGCACAGATACTTCTAAACAAGAAAATGAAAGTTAAATTCTGAAATGTTTTCCTCCCCAGTCACTCTGAGACTCAGAACTAACTTCAGGCAGGGCTTGGCTGAAATGCCCAATTCCCTCATCGCCCTCTGGCCTACCATGCTCAATCTATAATAACTGGCACACAAAAAAAGCAAGGGACAGCTCAGGCTTCCTAACTCTGTGGGTTAGTCCTCTTATGCCCAGCTGACATTTTATATCCTGCAAATATTTAGGCAGAGCTCAGCACATTCACCTCTCTGAAAACCTTCCAAGTCCAAACCCATATTCCAGTAACATTTCCAGAATCCCTGTGGTATTCATAGAATTCCACTCACAACCATTCTAAAACAAAACAAAACAAAACAAAAACCCAGGACATTAAGATACTAAGATATGTCACCAGGCAGTGGTGGCTCTAATCATAGCACTTAGGAGGCAGGCAGATCTCTGAGTTCAAGGTTAGTCTGGACTATAGAGCAAGTTCCAGGACAGTAAGGACTATATACATAGAAACCCTGTCCCCCCTGAGACAGAGAGAGAGGGGGAAGGGGAGGGGAGGGGGAGGGGAAGGGAAGGGAAGAGGGAGAGAGGAGGAGAGGGAGAGAGGGAGAGAGGAGGAGAGGGAGAGAGGGAGAGGGAGAGGGAGGGAGGGAGATTGAGATTTCAACAGAATGTAAATTCTTCAAGATCAGGGAATCTTCATTTTTATTGATAGTGCCAATATAGAAAGGTGTCCACAAAAGGTGTTTAATGAACACTTATTGAATGAACAAAATACAAAAGACAACACCGGGCCAATGAAGTGTCTTAGTGAATAAAGGTGCTTTATTGTCAAACCTGACAACCTGAGTTTGATCCCTAGGGACCAAATGAACACTGGTACACACGTGAGTATTAAATAAATAAATAAAGAGCACCTGCTGTTATTGCAGAAGACCCAGATTTGGTTCCGACGCCCACACGGCAGCTCAAAACCATTTGTAACCTCAGTTCCAGAGGATCCAACATATATTCTTCTAAGGCACCAGGTACACATGTGGTGCACTTACATGCATGCAAGAACATCCATACACATAAATAAATCTTTAAAAAAAGAAAAAGAGGGGGGTGTGGAGCTGGAGGGATGGCTCAGCAGATAAGAGCACTGACTGCTCTTGCAGAGGTCCTGAGTTCAAATCCCAGCAACCACATGGTGGCTCACAACCATCTGTAATGAGATCCAATGCCCTCTTCTGGTGTGTCTCAAAACAGCTACAGTGTACTAATATATACAAAATAAATAAATCCTTGAGAGAGAGAGAGAGAGAGAGAGAGAGAGAGAGAGAGAGAGAGAGAGAGAGAGAGAGAGAGAGAGAGAAGATAGGTAGGTAGGTAGGTAGGTTGAGACATCATCCCCAGAAGAGAAAGCAGAACTCCAAACCTGTCGTGGTAACCACTTTCTGCACAAGGACTCCTGCCCGCTGCAAGTAGTTGATAGGGAAGTTCATGGATGTATTTGTGCTGGAGGCAGAGCTTACACCACCACTGAGTGGGACATGCCGGGGCATCATGGGAATGGGGGTGGACTGTACAGGACGAACGCTGGCCACAGGCTTTTCATCACCCTTCAGTGTTGGCTGCCTGCAAGAAAAAGTCAGGCACATCTACAGATGAGCAGAACAGCCACTGACCTACTAGGGATTGTCATGCCCTGTCACCATAGCTATCATCGAGAGAAGCATTGGAAGACATGAAGAGGATAGTCAAGTCTAAAGGCGACTAAACAGCAGAGAGCAGTCCCTGTCAGTGGAGCAATGCCTTTCAGAGATGGAAGATACCATCTGCTTCTCTGGAACCTGGACCATCTACATCAGGAACTAGATTAAAATTTTGGAAGATAGCCAGGCATGGTGGCACACACCTTTAATCCCAGCACTCGGGAGGCAGAGGCAGGTGGATTTCTAAGTTGGAGGCCAGCCTGGTCTACAAAGTGAGCTCCAGGACAGCCAGGGTTATACAGAGAAACCCTGTCTCGAAAAACAAAAAAACAAAAAACAAAAAAAAAAAAACCAAAAAAACAAAAACAAAACAAAACAAAAAAAACCAAACACCAAAAATTTTTGGAAGATTATAAAATGATACAAAAATGTAAAAAATGTCAATATCTTGACAACATTTAAGTTTTAATCTGAAGGGGAAAATTTACCCTGACTCACCTGTGTGATGTCACATGTGCAAGTGACCTCTGGGGACATCTAGCCCAATTACTCATTCTCGGATTCTCTCACACACATTCCTGAAACCTGAGTAAGTTATACATCTGCCCTTCTCTTTTCCAAATCACTGTTCATGATGTTCCTTCTGGCTCCTGTTTGAGTCGGTTTCTATACTTTCCCTCTAGTTATGACCACCATACAAAAGCAGCAACAGCAAAAGCCTTTGCACAAAGCCAGACTTCTCGATGACACAGTACAGAGAACTGGCTGTGTATTTCTTACTAACAAAATGTCATCCAGGGTCAATGGTGCACTCTTCCTGGTTCACCTTCTTTTAACTAGATGATGGTCTGTGATAAAGTTCTTCCCAATTCAAGACCAAATTATTGCCACCTATCTACCCACCCATCCATCCACCCATCCATCCACCAACCCACCCATCCATCCACCACATTAACTTTCTCTTCCCTCCACCTGCATATCTATATGTCTGTCTTTCCTCCCAACCCTGTTTGTGTGTGTGTGTATCTGTCTGTCTCCCCTCATTACTACTTACATATTACTGGCTGGCCTCAAGCTCACCAAGGATAACCTTGAATTCTCCTCCTGCCTCCACATGCTTCCATTATAGGTGTGTGCTACACATTTGCTCTTCTGATTGCAGATTTCTGAAGAAACTTCCTTTTCCTGAGCTTTTAAAATTATATTATATTTGGTGGTACTTCCTACCACAAGACATTTTGGCCATCTGGTACCCTTTCTCAGGAGTGTTTTTACACTTTGATTTGGAATGACTTCATTGATTCTTTGTATTTAAATGCAATCTGCCAGGTTATGGATGAATACTTTATATATAGTAAATGTTTAATAATAATGAACAAAAAATGATTATTATTGTGCATGTGTGTACCTGATGTGTTTATGTGGGTACATACTTGCCAAGGCATGTGTGTGGGAGTTAGAGGACAGCTTTATGTAAACTTAGTTTTCTCCTCCTGCTTACATGTTAAGTTCCAGGAATTGAACTCAAGTCCTCAGGCTTGCAGACAGAGTACTCTATCTGCTAACCATCTCACCAACCCTACCTGTCAGTAAGCTTTCTGAGGAAGATACCCTCTTTGTATGTACACATTCCCATGTGACTCAAAGTTGGCCCATAAGAAAGCCATCTTATACTGTTCTCCCAGAAAGCTCTTCTAAGAGGCAAAATCAGCAGCTCATTTCTTCAGCCAAGGATGTCAAACCAGAGCAGTTCAGAGCACTGGGGCAGCTGACCCTAGAGCAGGACCTTCTTTCTATAGCAGCCAAGGAACAGCCTGTAGATTCTCCCTGTGAAATAGGAACGGAATGATAGGGGTCTGGTGCAGAGCAGCCAGACTCTTCCTCTAGCAACTTACCAGTTCCTCTGACTGAAGGCAGGGATGCTGGTCAGGCTCTGGTCGCTGGCAGGGTAATACTGCGCATATGATGGACGGGTATAGGGTACTGATGTGCGTTTGTCCTCCTCATAGCTTTTCTTTGCTGCTTTCTTCTCAGCTTTGGTCAGCTTGTGATCTTTTCGGTTGAGGAGCAATGACTCGTGCTCAAAAGGCTCCTGGGGATGCAGAGGACTTGAGTTTAATTACTAGTCTTTGTGCAAATACAACTGATGTACAGTAAACCTTATTTTGAAACCAAGAGAAGGTTGGTTGTCTCCAACACTGGCAAAAAGCCTGCTTATAGGCAAACAAGCATGTTCTATCAATAGTGCAGTTCATGGGCTGGTGAGAGAAATCCTGGTGACCTGAATTCAATTCCCAGAATGCACATACAGGAAGAGAATCAACTTTATAAAGCTGTTCTCTGACTTCCACATCCGTGTCATGGTGGATGCATGAATTCACACATATGTAAACACACACACACACACACACACACACACACACGCATGCATGCAAACTCATGTTCTCTCTCCCACCCCCCTTCCCCTCAGAACACTGCCCCTCCTTCTGTTAGAAGATTCACAGTGGTCAGATTATTGTGCATGGCTGACTCTAAACTCAATACTCCAATGCCTGGAGATGCTGGGATCAGCAGAAGAACACTTCTGTTCCAGTTGTGTGTATTAAATAGCACTTTAGAAGGTAGCAGGTTTACCAAACAAGCCATCACTGGCTGAGCTGTCATACCATGGACTCCACATACATGAGACACTTACCTTGGTGATGAGGTGAGGGTACTTCAGGCAGGCAAGTTGCAAGACTGACTCCTTGATCCCCTTTATATCCAAAGATGTTTGGGGAGCTGGCTCCTTCTCAACAAAGTGCAGCAGGTTTTCCACTTCCTTCCGGGTGAAGTTCAGCATTGGATTTAGATCATCTACTACCCGATCTAGAAGGCAAGAAATAAGAACAAAGTCAGCACTCATCAAAAAGCCTGAAAATACAACTACGAAGGTCAGCAGAGAAAGTGGCTTAACTGACAATAAGGAAGTCTTCCACATACAAAGGTCAAAGGACAGACAGAAGGTCCTGGAAAACGGAAACGTCATAGAAAACTACTAGCTCCTATTAAGCCTACATTCCACAATTTGAGGTCCATCACCTTAACGGACCATCAAGTGATGAAGTCCATCACTTGAATTAGAATAATATGGGAGGAACTTCTGGCATTCTGCCACTCAAAGCCTATCTGTGTTCCCATGCCCTTGCTCCTCCCCTCATACCCTTCATCCCTTATAGGAAAGAGGCTGGTACAGACGTATATCTGGACTAACGTTGAAAATGGCCCACCTGACATGCCCTGCTTGGAAATCTGCCGGTCATAGATCTTCTTTTCAAGAGTATAATCAGCCACAAGTCGATAGATGTGACAGGGCTTTTTCTGGCCATAACGGTATACCCGACATACTGCCTGGGCATCATGGCAAGGGTTCCAGGAAGCATCGAATACCACCACTCGATTGGCACCAATCAGATTCACACCCAAGCATCCGGCCCTTGAAAACATAAGCCAACAGCCATGCATCCCTTAGTCCTGAGGATGGTTTGTTTCTTCAGAAGCTTTGTTCTCTGTGACTCCTTCCCCAGTACCACTCCTTGTCTTAAGCACAATACAATCAAGAACTTTGATGTCATGATAAATACCGTTTGCTCCCAAGCATTGAGAAGTGTGTACCCTGATGTCCAATTCAACAGTATCTATAATTCTTCATCCCTGTAAAGGGTAAGGCCCTACAAAAGGTAAAGAAGTTCCAGAGTGCTGTGCCTTAATGAGTAGAAATGTCTGTAATACTGGGCTGGAGAGATGGCTCAGCAGTTAAGAGCACTGGCTGTTCTTCCAGAGGTCCTGAGTTCAATTCCCAGCAACCACATGGTGGCTCACAACCACCCGTAATGAGATCTGATGCCCTCTTCTGGTGTGTCTGAGGACAGCTACAGTGTACTTACATATAATAAATAAATAAATAAATAAATAAATAAATAAATCTTTTTAAAAAAAAAAAGAAAAGAAAAGAAAAGAAAAGAAAAGAAAAGAAAAGAAAAGAAAAGAAAAGAAGGGCTGGTGAGATGGCTCAGTGGGTAAGAGCACCCGACCGCTCTTCCGAAGGTCCAGAGTTCAAATCCCAGCAACCACATGGTGGCTCACAACCATCCGTAACGAGATCTGGCGCCCTATTCTGGAGTGTCTGAAGACAGCTACAGTGTACTTACATATAATAAATAAATGAATCTTTAAAAAAAAACAAAAAACAAAAAACAAAAAAAAAAACACAAAAAAAAAAAAAAAGAAAGAAGGAAGGAAGGAAAGATAGATTATGGTTTTAAAAGGGGGGTGGGGGAGCTGGAGAAATGGATCAGTGGTTAAGAGCACTGACTGCTCTTCCAGAGGTCCTAAGTTCAAATCCCAGCAACCACATGGTGGCTCACAACCATCTGTAATGAGATCTGATGCCCTCTTCTGGTGTGTCTGAAGACAGCTACAGTGTAATCATATCCATAAAATAAATACATCTTTTAAAAAGTGTCTATAATAAACTCTTTCATAAAATGTCTATAATAAAAAAATGTCTATACCAACTCTACCAGATGGTATTTTTACTTTAACATCTAAGAGGGATGAAAGACTCATATATACTAGGAGTGATAGCACAAGCCTACAGTCCCAATATATGGTTGGAAGGGTCAGGAAAATCAGGAGGAGCTACATCAGAACCTATTTGAAACAAACAAAGAAAAAACAACCCCTACACTGTTGAACAATGTCTTGGTAGAAAGCTACAGATCCTTCAAGGTACTTGTCACGAGACAGAAAACATCAACCTTTTATAGTTATACTACACTTTAAATTTATTTTTTGTTTTGGTTTGTTATTTTGTTTTACTTTGTTTTGAGGCAGGATTCACTGACAGAACTCAGGTGGGCCTTAAACTCAAAATCCTCCTGTCTCCTGATTGCTAAAACTGGGCACTTTCTTTTTAAAGCATTCTTATTTATATCAATCACATTATCTAATGTGATAAAGCACTCCATGCCATAGAGAACTCCTGAGAGAATATCTAATTATGACAATTATTAATGAAGGCCTCAAAGAACTTTATAACAATGTGTTGACTACCTTCATAACAACTTCTCCTGGGGTTTCCTTTCTGACCTCAAAAAACAAATTACAAAGCGGAGCAGATCTCATCTTAGATTTAGATAAGCCTTTGTGGTACCTGCCCAGATGGCAAATTGCATGAACTCACCTTGTAGAGAGAAGGAACAGCCAGGTGGTGAGGTTGCTGGGATCATTGAACTGATTAATGAGCCGCTCCCTCTCAAAGGCAGGGGTGCTACCATCTAGCCCTGGGAAGAAAGAAAGAAAGAAAGAAAAAAAAAGTGAATAGATGAGGGCAAAGAAACTCAGCAAAGTCACTGGGCAAATGTTCAGGTTTCAATTTTTTTTAATTTTTAAAATTTTTTTTTTTTTTTTTTTTTTTTTTTTTAGGTTTTTCGAGACAGGGTTTCTCTGTGTAGCCCTGGCTGTCCTGGCACTCACTTTGTAGACCAGGCTGGCCTCGAACTCAGAAATTCGCCTGCCTCTGCCTCCCGAGTGCTGGGATTAAAGGCGTGCGCCACCACGCCCGGCTATTTTTAAAATTTTTAATTGCATATATGTTTGTGTGTCTGTGTGTGGGTATATGCATGTGAGCATTGGTGCCTGCAGAGGCCCTAGATATCAGATTCTCTCAGAGCTGGAGCTATAGGGTCTGTCTGTGACTTGCTTAACATGAATAGTAGGACCTGAATTTCTGATCCTCTCCAAGAGCAGCATGAGCTCTTAGCACCACTGAGCCATCTTTCCAACAAATACCATGGGTCTATGGTCCATTTCCTAGACATCGGCACTGTGAAACTACATGTTTGCTCCTCAAGCATTGAGAAGTGTGTACCCTGATGTCCAATTCAACAGTATCTATCTATAGTTGAGAGTGATTCTCACATGGAATACTATAAAATACAGCCTGGCAATGGTGGGGCACATCTTCAACTCCAGCACACGGGAGGCAGATACAGCCTGCCTGAGTTCAAGGCCAGCCAGGTCTATAGAGAGGAACCACATCTTCAATGTTTTCCCCTCTAGTGAATTCAGGCTAATGTTCAGACCTAAGAGTGCATTTGACTCACCTACGAAACTCAGAAAACGCTGACTCGGGCTGCCACTCAGCTTTATGGGACTCCTAGTGCGTGCAGAAACACTAAGGATTTTTCATTTTAATGTGACAACATTCTACCAGTCTTCTTCCTTAAGAAAGTTTTTTGTTTGTTTGTTTTCTTTTTAAACAGTGTTACTATATAGTCCAGGCTAGCTTCCACCTCACAACCATCTCACCTTGGCCTCTAAATGCTCTATAGGTATGTGCCACCAGGCCCAGCAAGACACTCACTGTTTTTAAAAGCTCTTGATGACGAGAACTTGCTATAAGGCAACATAAAACAACAACAACAACAACAAAAACTCAACCAACCAAACAACCAAACAACCAACCAACCAAACAAACAAACAAAAGTCCAGAAGGGTCAGGTGTGGTGATGCACAGCTCTAATCCCAGCACTGTGGAGACAGAGGCAGAATGATCCCTAACAAGAGTTCAAGGCTAACCTACTCTACACTGTGAGCTCCAGGCCACCCATAGCTACATAGTGAAAGCCTGTCTCAAAACAAAACAAACAAAAAGACTTGAAGCAGTGTCATCCATTAAGAACAAAAAGACAGGGCTGGTGAGATGGCTCAGTGGGTAAGAGCACCCGACTGCTCCTCCAAAGGTCCAGAGTTCAAATCCCAGCAACCACATGGTGGCTCACAACCATCCGCAACGAGACCTGGCGCCCTCTTCTGGAGTGTCTGAAGACAGCTACAGTGTACTTACATATAATAAATAAATCTTAAAAAAAAAAAAAAAAAAAAGAACAAAAAGACAGGCCAGGTGTGGTGGCGCACCCCTTTAATCCCAGCACTTGGAAGGCAGAGGCAGGCGAATTTCTGAGTTCGAGGCCAGCCTGGTCTACAGAGTGAGTTCCAGGACAGCCAGGGCTACACAGAGAAACCCTGTCTCAGGGGAAAAAAAAGAACAAAAAGACAAAACTTGAAAAGTGGAAGACACGATTAGTACTGTTAGGGGAAAACCAAAGCCCAGGTTAGTTCTCACTGAGGACCCCAGCCTACTTCCCCACTGAGTTTGCAGTAGTGACACACAGCTCACTGCTGTCCCATTGGTCACTCCTAGAGAAAACACAAGCTTTGAGTCTTCATTTCTGTGCACCATTTTTGTAGGCCAGTGACTCTCAAAGAATAATTACTCCACCTTCATGCCTCCAGGGGACAATCTTGCAATGACTAGAGCATTTTTAGTTCTCAAAATTGAAGATGCTTACTGACATCAAGTTGGGGGGGGTGAAAAACCAACAACAAATATTACTGAAATACAACAGACCTGTCAGACATATATAGCCAAGTCTGGCCCAAATGTTATCATGGTGTTTCTGAAATTTTATTCTTTATTACCACTTACTTAAGGAATCTGTTTAGATACCTTTTCTCAATCAACATCATGTCTTCCATGGATTTAAATATTATAGATATAATATATACATGGTTATGTATACCTATAAATTACACATCTGAAAAAAGGATCCCCCCACCCCCCGCCCATCACACTCACAAACTTTCATCCTTGGGGGTATTTAGCTCCCCCATAGAGAAAGTATGACCTAGGTTTATACTCACTCTGACCCCGATGGTCATTAGGCCACAGTGATCCTAAACTTTCAAATTCTTCTCATCTCTCCCAGAAGGCCCCTCCAGCCACTGCTACACAGTGGCTCCTCCAGCTTTGAGCCACATATGGTCACACATGCTTGGATCCCAGTACTTGAGCTATCTCTGTAGCCCTAGCAGTGGTTCTTTTTTAAAAACTGCTTCTCAGTATCTCCCAATTTCTTGGCTAATCACATATTTCTATACACTTAAAGAAGAATGGAGTTAGAGAAGAGAGAAAGAAAGGAAGTCCTTAAATAGATCTTGCCAAGACTCCAGAAATAAAGCAGCAATAAACTCACGGAAGTAGCTGACATTTCGAACCCACTTCTGTGTTCCTTGCCCCTCGGCACCAGGCAGACAAGGCATGTCTCGTTTCCCTAGGAACTCCTCGATGAGAGCCAAGGTAGAAAGGCTCTGGCTGAAATGAAAAAGTGATTCAGATGGTCCCAAGCCCTAAGGAACCTTGTTCTTACTCCTGTGCAACCTTCTAAGTGGAGGTCCCACAACCTACTCCCTATGAGATGGAACTCCACTAACCACAGCCAAAATATTCTCCCTAACCCATAGATTTATGAGCATGGACCCATAAAAACAAAACCAAACAGAAAACAGCCAAACAAACAAACAAACAAACAAACCATTTCTTTAATCTCTCAATTGAAAATTCTGGGGTTTAACTCAGTGTTCAGCAGTGTAATCTACACGGTGATACCAATGAATCTAACTGTGAGCCACAGACAACCTCAAGTATCTCAAGTAGTCTCCTGTGGAGGCAGATCCACTTGACTGTTTTCAAAACATTTAGAGAGCTAGATTATTGAAAAGCATTATGAAGGGCTCAGTGGTTAAGAGCACTGACTGCTCTTTCAGAGGTCCTGAGTTCAATTCCCAGCAACCACACTGTGGCTCACAACCACCTGTAATGGTATCTGATGCTCCCCTCTTCTGGTGTGTCTGAAGACAGCAACAGTGTATGAGGTGGAGAGAGGGAGAGAGGGAGGGGGAGGAAGAGGGGGAGGGGGACGGGGGAGGGGAGGAGAGAGAGAGAGAGAGAGAGAAGAGAAGAGAAGAGAAGAGAAGAGAAGAGAAGAGAAGAGAAGAGAAGAGAAGAGAGAGATATTGATTGATTATGAAAATCAGGAGGAAGCTTGAATCACTACTGACTGTCACATGTGGAAGCCCTCACCTGATGCCCCCAAACCAGGGTCCTTGGGGTATACTGTGGCCAAAAGCGATCTACTTTATGCCTATTTCCTTGCATACATGTTAGATCTTGATGAGACGCAAAGCCCCAGCCAGATTGACCCTGGCAAAAATATCACATCACTAACATGGCCTTATATGTAAAACCTTATTTTAAAAAGGGCAGAGTGGGAGATCAGCAAACACACTCTATAAAGGGCAAAACAGAAAACACTTTAGGTTTTATGGCCCACATATAGGTCCTCTTGTTTATCTGTTTTATGTTTGGTTTTAGATTGTTTGTTTGTTTTTTTGAGACAGGGTTTCTCTGAATAGTCCTGGTTGTGCTAGAACTCACTATGTAGACCAAGCTGTCCTATAATTGACAGAGATCCACCTTCCTATGTCTCCCAAGTGTTGGGATTAAAGGCCACCACAGCCAGCTGACTACAAATACTCTTTATTCTTTGTATTTCTTTTTACAAGACTAAAAGTGTTTTTAAAAAATAAGTGTACCTAGCTGGGCTTGGTAATCTAACCTTTGTGGAAGGCTGAAGCAAGAGGAATACAAATTCAAGGCCAGTGTGGCTCTAGACAACTTAATGAGACTCAAGAGTCAGGCATTCAAACCCTGTCTCAAAAACCTAAAGAGGGCTGACAAGACACCTAGCACATAAAGGCATTTTCTGCCAAGCCTAGCGTACTTGCCTACTTTGAATGAGGTTCCAGTTTTAATTCCTAGCACCACAAATTTAAAGTAAGATAAAATAAAAAATTAAACATAAATAAACAAAGTAAATACATAGATAAATGCTAAAGAAGAAGAAAAAAAACTAGCCAGGTTTGGTCTGGGCCACAGTCTGAAGGACTAACTAGAATATTTAGAATATGATCTCCAACATCAATATGTAGTTTTAAATCTTTGTGGGTAAGAGAAAGAACCTGGGCTAGGTGCTGGAGTGTAAGGAAACCCTAACTACAAGTGCTTGGTTACAGTGCACTGGAAAAGGCAAAGGGCACGATGACACTCGATGGTCTCGCTCTGTAGCTACTGTACTCTACCGTCCTACAGATATTAAGCATCTTCTCACCTAAATACAAGAATCTTGTCCCCGAGCTTCACACTTTCTTCAATCAGGTGGAAAAGCAGTACCATCTTGGGAGAGTTCTCCAGGACGCCAGTCTGATAATTAGTCAGAAGCTCCTTGGCCTGCAAAAGAGAAGCAAGGAAGATTGGGACAGATCCAAGGCTGAATGGGTAGAAATAAAGGCGGTGGCCTGGTAGCTACCTTTAGCTTTCTTTGCATAGGCTGCTTAGTGTAGTGAGTGTGTGAACTATCCTCTCCCCAGGCTGCTCATCACCATCCCTCCTCAGAAGCAGCTATGGCTACTGAAGGCTCTGACTGACTCACCCACTCATATGTAACAATGTTATTGCCCCGTTCCTGGAAAGGGTTAAAGCCAACTCCCTGTAGGAACTTGCTGTTGGTTGCTTCTCCCATTGAGGAAGGCAAGGCACTATCTTCTCCCTTGACTTTTGTGCCGTGTGGTGGGCAGCGGGCACTGGTCCCCGCTGAGCCAAGTTCTTCCACATCTAGGTCTTGCTCATTGGCTAGGTTTTCCTTCTGAAGGGCTTCATACAGCACATCAGGATGGTTCCAGATCTAAAGTTAAACAAAGGAAAGGTATAGAGCAGAGAACATTCCAAGGGGGTCCCAAGGAAGACGGAGACATGCTCAAACAAACGCTTGCTACACATATACCTTTCCTAGTCAAAGAGCTTGTATTTCACTGCTAGCCTAGATGACAATGACACATGAACAGGAAGTGCCACTGCGTTCACAAAAGGGCTGTGTCACTAGCATTTCACTCTTAACTCAAACAGGGAAAGAATGCTTTGTTTTCATTGTGTGGCTACATTCAGCTACTAAACAAAACAAAATGAATCCCTCCCTATGAAAGAAAGATTTCTGATTGATACATAACCAATTGGGTGTAATTTCAGGAACAACTCCTCGGAAAAGTTGAGATCCCTGACAGAGGAGAAAGAAGGAAGAATAAATAACCCAGAACACTATCCAAAGAGCACTTGTGCTTTTGTTTCTTGGCTCTGGTCAGGGCAGTGGCTACAAAAGCAGAATTCTGAAAGCCATGTGTCATGGTACTTAGAAGGTTGAGGCAAGAGGATTGCCAAGAGTTTAAGGCCAGTCAAGACAATGTGGTAGAACAATGTTTTGAAAGACAAAAGAGATATTTTGAAATCCCATCTATTGCCAGGTGTGGTGGCACATACCAGTAATCCCCACATTCAGGAGGCTAAGGCAGGAGGATTTGAGTTCCGAGACAGCCTAGACTATATAATAAGATTCTAAATGAATAGATAGGTGGATGAATGAATAAATGAATGAATGACTGAAGAAATCCCATCTGATCTCAGAGATATATCTTCAGCCAACTTACAATGGATTGGGAACAATATCTAATAGATGTTCCAAGAATATATCCAGGGACACTAAGTCAAAAAAATAGGATCGATAGCAGGAATGAGAAAGACCTCAACCTACTAAACACAGACCAAACCAAAGGTACTTTGTATAATCTTTTTGTTTTCTACTTTTTGGAGGCAGTGTCTCCCTATGGAGCTCAAGCTGTCCTAGATCACTACACCCTATTTCAGCCTCCTGAATGCTAATTACAGGCATATACCAATAGGTCCAGCCTCAGTCATACAGCAGTAAAAAAACTCTCCATCCCACAATGGTCCTCTATCACCCTTCTTTTCCAAGACCAAAAAAAAAAATCATTAAGAAAGGGTAGTTTCTGGGGTTCAGCACAAAAAGGTAGCACTGAGCATATTATATGAGCAGTACCCCAAGAAGTTTTGTGGTATACAATCAGCAGTGTTGTGAATGAGGGCAGCCCATTAAACTCTAGTCTTCCTTCACCCAGAATTCCCACAAGGATCCTGCCCTAGGACTTATGTACACCCTTACTTTCCATCCATTCCCTGAGGGCCCCACTCACCTTGCAGCATACACAGAAAGCCTTCAGAGGATTCAGCCCTAACCAGCCACTGGTACCACAATCCCGGAAACGGTCCATGAATTGTGTGTACAAATCTCGCTGGATCTGAGAAAGCCGCACCAGGATCACATTCTCTTCTTTGGCAGGGAGGTGAATCTTCAACACAGTGTGGCCTCTCCTACAGAGGCAAAGAGATCAGAAGTGGCCTATAGAAAGCACACCTAGGAACTGTGGCCAGGATCAGTTGAGGATATAAACAAGGCCTACACTCTTGCCACACCATTTTCTGGAAATATCTTGACATGCAATGCATCCTTGTGTGGAGCAGGATGGTACAGAGAGAGTGACACTGTCCCGAGTCACAGCTAACGGGGTAACTCCAAAGGGAAGGCCAAAGGAACTAACTCTAGGTTCTTGCCCAAATTCAGGGATGCATGTCTGAGTTTTTTTTTTTTTTTCCACATTTGTCATCTTACCAGGAGGAAAAAAAAGAGCTGCTTTAGATCAGCCTTCACCACATCAACTGAGATGCTACAACTGGTAAAGCAATATTCTAGAATTATATTTATTCTTTTATCAGATTCAGCAGAATGCTGGCTCATTCCTTTTCTAAAAACAAGTTAAAACAGGTATTTTCAACAACTTTAGATGACACTAGCTTGAGTTCACTGGCCTCAGCCTCACTGCCTCAGCCTCTTGAGTGCTAGGAGACATAGTCCATCACATTCAACAAAAACAACTTCTGAGTGAAGAGCTTATGGGATAAACTTCCCGAGACAATAAACAGTACATCGACTGTCTGCTAGTCACTCAGTTTTATTGCTGCTTCACTAGGAAGGGTCCTCTAGTGGTAGTATTTTCCCTTCATCAGAGCTTTGGCATGCCCACTACCCATAGAAGGATTCAGAAAACAAGACCTCACCTCTGCACAAAGCCCTCCAGGAGGCTGTGCAAAACATGGCTCCGGTAGCGCATGAGGCGGACATCCTGAGGTGTGCTGTCAATACACTGTCCGTTTAGGATAGGGCGTTCAAACATGTTGCTAAACTCCTGACGAGTACCAAGGAAATCTGGGCGCACAAAGTCCACCATGCACCAGTACTCAATGAGGTTGTTCTGTAGAGGGTAGCCAGTCAGCACTACCCGCCGACGAGAACGTATGTTCTTCAGAGCCTGTGAGGTGCTGGCTTGGCAATTTTTGATGCGGTGTCCCTCGTCACAGATCACCACATCAGGACCAGGGCGGCATAAGGCCTTCTCAAACTCTAAGGAGGGAAGAGGATCCGGAGTCAGAGGGTGAGAGGGCCTGCTCTTAGTCAATAATATGAGAAGTAGGGGAGAGCCCTGGAAGAGACAGAAGAAATGAAGGAAGCAGGGAAGCAAGAGTCAGCCCCCATTGACAAAAGGGAAGCAGCCAGATAAGCTCCTACAAGTTCTGTGTGAGGCTAACCTAGCCACTGACTCTTGCATTAGTATCTTCTTATCCCCACTCCTTAACTTACTTTACTTATTCCCTTTAAATTTTTCTTTTTCAAGCTAACATAAAAATTACTTGCAATCCTGGGGTTTAAATCAATTGGGGGACAGGGACTGGGGGTGGGGGATCCTGCATGGATTTTGAGTGTAGGATTAAAAATATGTCTGGATAAAACCCATAGGAATAACTTAGACGCCACAGTGGGCTCTTTCTTGTCATCCAGCACTTTGGGTCCTTCTGAAGGCTGGCTGACAGGGGCTGGTTAAGGACAAGGTCTCACTGTCACTCCCCAGTCACTGTAAATGACATGGTCACCCTGCCACAGATACAAACCCAGGGTAGACATACCACAGAATGAAGACTTATAAAATGAATGGTTTCTAAATCCTTTTTTTTTTTTAAGATTTATTTATTTAATATATGTGAGTACATTGTAGCTGTCTTCAGACACACCAGAAGAAGGCATCAGATCTCATTACAGATGGTTGTGAGCCACTATGTGGTTGCTGGGAATTGGGTTTCTAAATCCTTAAAAACTTTCAACAAAGGCTCTTTAAAAAATAGAATGGGCACCCATAGGTCAGTACATCTCTCATTCCTCATCAGAGAACTTTAGGACAATTAACACAGAGACCCACAATGGGTCAGCATGCAAAATAAAAAACTGTAGTGTGTTCAGCCATAAATCAATCCTCTCTCTCTCTCTCTCTCTCTCTCTCTCTCTCTCTCTCTCTCTCTCTCACACACACACACACACACACACACCACACACACACACAGACATGCACACAGGGATCTTTGTGAAAGAGGGGGTAGAAAAATTGTTAAGAGGCAGAGATGGTAAATAACTTTAAGAAATCTGTTTTCTGGACACAAGAGACTAGCAAGCATAGGGACTCACAGTTAATGTGGTAGTGTGCAAAAAACCCAGGCAAGCTCAAGCCGGGGGAAATCTTGGCATAGAGGAGGAAAGGTGGGCAGGATTCCCAACACAGGATTCCCAACATTAGCTTAGGTACTACTGGTACTTGGGAACTGCTGGGAGAGGGCCAGTCAGTTTTCTTTAATGATATCACCTCTGGAGGGTCCACCACATGCACTCCCAAGAATAACATAAACTGAATTTGAGTTGCAGGGACAGGGGTAGGGAGGGAAGAGTAGAGAGGGCAGGTGTGTGGGGGTGGGGGTGGGGGAGTTGGAGGAGGGTGATGATAACTAAAATACATTGTATGAAATTCTCAAAGAATCATCAACATGTGTGTGTGTTTTGATTTTACTAATTATTCATTTTATTTATGTGTGTTTGTGTGTATGTATGTATGTTCATATACCATGTGTATACTTGGTGCCTGTAGGGGTCAGAAGAAAGCATTGAATCTCCTGAAACTTCAGTTATAGACCATCATGTAGGTTCTGGGAAAAACTGGGTCCTCTAGAGGAGCAACAAGTGCTCTTAACTGCTGAGCCATCTCTAGAAGCCTAAATATTGTTTTGGTTTGTTTGTTTAAAGATAGAATAAAGCTGTGAACAGCCAACTGAGATTACTCCTTTTTATAAATTCACAAACATCACTACTCTCTGTCTTACTATTAGCTTTAGAGGATTTTTTGTTTGTTTGTTTTGTTTTGAGACTGGGTCTCACTGTGTAGCCCTGGATGGCCTGGAACTTACTATGTAAAATAAAGAGATGGCCTCAAACTCAGAGATCTGCCTGCCTCTGCCTCCCAAGTGCTGAGATTTAAATATGTTCACCACCATGCCCAGCCCTTATAAGAAAACAACTTATGTTTTCTTAATACTTTCTCACAGTATCTCTATGAACTGCTAATGGCAGCAGTTAATTTCCAAGGACACCAAGCCAGGGAGTGTCCTTTGAGTCTAGGAGTGGCTTCCAGAATATGCAGTCCTTTCTGAAAGGCACTGAAGGTTGTTCCACCCAGATAGCAGGTTTAAGTTACCAATTCATTTCAAACCTAACTGGTACTGGTGGCCTCTTCTGCCCTGCCATCTCCAGGATCATCCCCAGGATAAGCCACCCACCCTGACACCCCCGGGATGAGTCACCCACCTCTCCGGAACTCCTGCTGCCGGTCTTCTTCATCCAGATCAATGATGACGGGATGAGAGCGTTTCTTGGTTTTCTTCGGCCTACTTGTGGCTAAGGACTTCTTCAGCGTGAGTAGTCTGTACATCTCATACCCCATCAGCAGCACTCCACCCTCTGAAACCCAATCAGCCGTCACTTTAGCACGGGATGCCACCGTCCTGCAGAAGGGAAAACTGTGAGTTATAAACTGTTCTATAAAGTTGGTTTTTCTTTTTTAAAAAAGGAAAACAGAAAGAAAATAGTTGTTTCAGCTGCTAATCAATAAGAATTTTTTTAATCAAAGCTGCATTGATTTATATCTGGAATGTTTTATTGGCAAAGATTTCATTTGGCAGCAAGCTCAAGGTAGATTAGCTAACCAAGAACTTTCCTAGTATCCCAGAAATACTACTTTATACTGGACTGAATCATTGATGAAGGCTAACCAACGAGAATCAGTAATTCTATGGAAGAGGCAAAAGGAAATGCTAAACCCTTGCATATATACCTACAAGACACCATTCCAGGTTTCCCCATGGTGAACACAAGCCATGGCAAGAAAGGCAACTCCATCTTGCATCTGACCAGGATTCCATGATAAACCAAGGAGAACAGAAAAGTACCAGGGCTAAGGCAATGGAGAAGCAAAGGCCCTCGGCAGTGCCTCTGCTCACACCTGAGCACTAAAGCCTGACAGAGCAGGGCAGGGAACAGCCACCCAGCCACCTGCTGGGTCACTCAGAGTCTCCTGTCTTTGATGGGTTCACTGTGTCATGTTGATATAGGGAGGCTTTTCCCTTAGTGATACAGATGTAGGCCAGATTAGACAATATTAAAAGCAGTGTATGCACCAGAAATATGTCTAGGTTGTAGACGTATTATGACAGAAAAGCATCCTAGAGCAGAACTAAGAAACTTCACTCTTCTCAGGTTATATAAATCTGACTGTTCTGAACAACTGTGTGTGCTGGGGGTGAGGGGTGAGCAAGAACAGAGATAGAAACATCAAGAAATCAAATCTGGGACGACAGAGAGACATACTTCAATAGTCCCAGAGAAGTCTAAAGTGACTATGACAGAGAGGACAGGTAGGCCACCTACTTGTGTTCATCATTCAAGATATGAACTTTAAAGAACCGAGGCTGGACTTCTTCAGGCTTGCTGTCGGCTGGGAGGGCTTCAGGAGCCGGGAGCCACATGTTGAACTCTGCCAACCAATTCTGAAGAGTGTTCACCTATGACAAGCCCAAAAAAGTTGGCTTTTTCTTTCTTTCTCTCTCTTTTTATAAATATTTTGTTTATTTTGTTTATGTGCATGTGGAGGTCAGAGGACAACCTGTGGGAGCCAGTCCTCTGCTCTCCTGCCACTCTGCAGGTTGCCAGGCTTGAATTCAGGTCATCATCACTTTTAACATTTAACAAACTGCCCCTCACTCCCAACACACACACAAACATAGACACAGACTCACTCTCACTCACTCTCACACACATTCATTCATATTCTCTCTCCTCTCTCTCTCTCTCTCTCTCTCTCTCTCTCTCTCTCTCCTCCCCTCCCCTCCTTCTCTCTCTCTCTCTCTCTCTCTCTCTCTCTCTCTCTCTCTCTCTCTCTCTCTCTCTCTCTCTCAACAAGTTTTTAGGTCCCCAGAGATGTTCAAAGGGTGAGTTAAGCGCTCTTACCGGCACAATGGCAAGGACTGTTTTGGCTGGCGTATGGCGGAAAAGGACATCAATGAAGGAGATTACTTGCAGAGTTTTCCCCAGACCCATGCTATGGGCCAGGATACAGCCAAAGCCACTACTGGTCTTAAACCTTTCTAAGGACTCCACTAGGTTATCATATAGGAACCGGATCCCACCAATCTGACAAGAAACAAAACACACAAATGTTAGAAACACTACCAGAGATCAGGGCTACATAGTTTTACTCACTTGAGAATAGTCAGTAAATAAGCATGTATTTATGTCAGATGTTGGTATGAGTGAAGATGGAGGTTTCCCTATACCCTGACTGGTCTACAGAATTTTGTCACTCTGGCTGGTGACACACAAAATAGTACTGGCCTCAGATAAAGTCCTATAGGAGCTAAAGGGTCTTCAGGAGCAGACTCCTGACAAGGTCTTTCAGTCAGCCTGGCTGCTCTGCGCTTGAGGGGTGCCTCCTCTAGGTAACCCAATAGTTCTTGCTGTGGGAAGTTCTGAAACTGAGTCAATCTCTGACTGTGGGCGTTCACTCACTGGTACTAGTTCCAGAACTGGATCAATACAAACTATTATGTTCTCAATTTTCAGAAATTCCCTAAAGTCTGACTTTCATATGTCTTTTGAATCTATGTCTCTCAAGATTTTCCTTATTGATTCATCAGAACCAAGATGTGGTAAATGGCATTTTTAGTATTTATTTCAGCATATGTGTGTGTGTGTGTGTGCGTGTGTGTGTGTGCCTGAGGGAGGACATGTATGTATGTGCACCATGTGCATACAGGACCTCTTGGATGCCTTGAAACTGGAGTTACAGAGCCACTATGCCAGTGCTGGGACCCAAACCTGAGTCCTCTGCAAGAACAGTGTGTGCTCTTAACAGTCAGGCCTCCTCCCAGTCCAGTGATTTCTACTGGACAGGGCTAGCCTGAGGCTTATCTCTTCCCTCTCCCCACTGTATTCATATTCAAAGGACTCTTAAAACATCAACTGGATCAGGATTTTCCAACAGCTGCTCTTGGGATCCAACAAGTACTTTACAGGCTAGAATACTAATAACCAGAAGCAGGCAATGTTTGCAGCAAGGAAAATGCAAGGAGAGTAGGCTGGAGATGGCTGTACCTGATGAGGTTTCACAGCCCGTGCCAACTGGGGGGCCAGGAAGACATTCTCCTCCTCTGGAGGGTGATTCAGGTTGACAAGGACCCGCCCGAGAGCATCATGCTGGTTTAAGGCGTCGTTCACATGGGTGCCACCCTTCTCCTCTTCCTCGTCCTCCTCGCTGACAGACTCACTGCTGTCCACGATGTGCAGCGTATCCTCCTCTCCAGAACTCAGCTCAATTACCTCTGAGTCAGGGGAAAAAATATCAAAGGAGCAGAGTGCTGTGGTTTGTCAGAGGGAGAGACAGGGAGTTAGCTAAAACTTGTCACCACTCACAAAAGAAATGTTTTTAAAGTGTCTTTCTTTCAGAGACAAGATAAGCTAAGTTAACACAGGGATACGTGCTAGAGGTGGACTCCAAACCAAATGAACAAGGACTGGAGTTTTCAAAAGTATTTCCAAGTCAGGTGTGGTGGTTCGATAAGTCCCACACTTGCACGGCTGAGAAGCAAAGAGGGTACTGTGAGCTCCAGGCTAGACTACAGGGAAGACCTCAACACCTCCACCACTAGCAATTAAAAAGGGAAGGGGAGGGAGAGGGAGGGAGGGAGGGAGGGAGGGAGGGAGGGAGGGAATAAATGTAAAGATGACCACGGACCAGGAGGAAGTGGATGGAGGCCCCTCTGGCCTGACCTTACCGTCTCGACTACTTTTTTCATCCTCACTGCCACTGCTACTGTCCAAACAAATGACTTCCTGGGCTAAGACCCGAGGAGGGAGTTGGGGACCATCACTAGCTCGTAAGACAATTTCCTCTGGGAAAAGAAAGATGGACATGAAGACATTTAGGGCCAGTGAGGTGGTTCAGCGGGTAAAGTGCTCGCTGCCAAGCCTGGAGACCTGAGTGTAATCATCAGGACCCACATGAAGACAGCCAATTTCTCCAAGTTGTCCTCTGACCTCTACACATGATCTACAAATGTGCCTCTACACCACACACACACACACACACACACACACACACACACACACTCCAACTAATGTTAAATTAAAAGAGTAAGTAAAACTCCCCACATTCAGCTCAAACACATTTCCAAGTGCTTCCCACCCTCTTCCTCTGCTGCTCTAGTGGGGGAATGATCACTGAGAAGAGAAGCAGAGGGAAGCTAAGAAAACGTCCCAGTCTCCCTTCCACATTCCCCTGGCATGCTAAGATCTAAAACTACAGGGGAAACAACAAGCCTCAATAAAGTTAACCTGAGTAAGTTTTCATCTATTTCCACTTTCTAAATGACAGAGCTTCTGACTATGAAAGGCTGTCAACAAGCAAAGAGCCTTCAGGGTTCCTGCTAGACTACAACCCAGACCTGTCTGACCACTCTGCGAGCTAAGGGCCTTTTCTCCTGGAACTAGTGGTCATTCCTAACAAAAGGCTGCTTACCAGGTAGGAACTCCAAAGGGACAGTAGGAATGGGGGCTGCATATTCTTTCCTCTGCTGCTCCAGGCGCTTTCTTCTTTCCAATTCTTCCTGCTGTGCTGCTTTGGTTACGGGCTCCAACTGATCCTCCCGGAGTAGCTTTCTAAACATTAGAAAGAGATGTCCCTTCAGTTAACTTAAGATTTGTGCAATGTAGTTGGGTGTAGTTGTGCAAGCCTCTAATCTCAGCACTCAGGAGGCAGAGACAGGCAGATCTGAGTTCCACACCATAGCACTACATAGTGAGTTCCAGGACAGTCAGAGCTACAGAGTGAGACCCTGTCTCAAAAACCAAGCCAATCCAAACAAACAAGATATAAAAATAAACAAAAACAAACAAACCAAAAAGACTTGGATAAAGCTCAATGGTTCTGAAGTACCGTACTTCACTCCTTTGTTGTCCTCGAGGGCAGCCCTACCAATCTGACTCTGCATATACAAAACGGGGCTGTCTTGGTTGGTGAGAGCAGCTGCTGTGCACACAAGAGACCTGAGTGAAAATTCCCAACGCCCACCTAAAAAGCTGGGCTTGACCATGTGATGTGGACACAAGGTGGGACAGGACAGGACAAAGACAAGGCTGCTTGGGTTTGCTGGTCAGCAACTGCCTGGTTTTTCTCCTGTGCTGTTTGAAAAACATTGAGCTTCAGGTTCAGGTAAAGACTTGTTTTCTATAGTGTAGAAAACGAGAGGAAGATACTGAACATCCTCCTCTAACCTCACACCCCCACATACACCCTTGCACATACATACAAATAAAAACAGAAAGACCAAGCGTTAAATAAAATAGTGTGGTTTACACTAGAGTGTGTGAGTGTGTGTGTGTGTGTGTGTGTGTGTGTGTGTGTGTGTGTGTGTGTGTGTGTTGCTATTAGATGGAGGAAGAAACAGCTCAGTAGCTAGGAGAACTTATTCTGCACACATAAGGACCTAAGTTCAAATTCTCAGCACCCATGTAAAAAGCCAGGAGCGGGGGCTGGTGAGATGGCTCAGTGGGTAAGAGCACCCGACTGCTCTTCCGAAGGTCCAGAGTTCAAATCCCAGCAACCACATGGTGGCTCACAACCATCTGTAATGAGATCTGACTCCCTCTTCTGGAGTTTCTGAAGATAGCTACAGTGTAGTTACATATAATAAATAAATAAAATCTTAAAAAAAAATCATTAAAAAAAAAAAAAAAAAAGCCAGGAGCGGCTGAACATGTTCCTAACTCTACTATTGGGGGCAGTGACAGGTTGATCCTAAGAGCTTCTGGCCAAAATGAGCGCCCTATTCAGTGGAAAAATCCCATCTCACAGCAATAAGGTGGAATGCAGTAGAGGAAAACACTTTGATGACTTACTGTGGCCTCCACACATTTTAGTGCATGTAGTATGCCATAAATACACAAAACATGGGTATTCACATGTGTGTGCGCCCACACACACACACACACACACACACACACACACACACACAGAGAGACATGTACACACACAAAGTTGAAGTTGCTAGGCAGACAAGTAGGGTAATAGGGATTCTGTCTCATTATTTTCTAAACTTAGAGTAATACTTTCAAGTTTCCATTCCATGTTTTGAAAGCTGTGGGGCAATGCCAAACTTGATAGCCCACACTTTAATACCAGCACTCGACAGACTGCAGTATGAAGATTACCACATGTTCAATGTCAGGGCTACATAGTGAGCCCCAGGCAGCCTCAGCTATTGGGTTAGACCCTATCTCAAACAAACAAATGAAGAATAACAAAGTATAAGAAACAGGAAAATGACGTTATTTACTTCCCCTTATAGATCAAGTTGTTATTTGGCAGAAAGAAGGGTTGGTGAGAATCTGGAAAGTTAAGAAAGTTATATTTAGTTATCTTTTAGGTCACGGAAGAAGCCCCACGCTTGGGTCAGTATCCAACTATCTGAAATCGAATTCCAAGGAGAAGATGACTCAGTTTTATGGTAAGTTTTCTGCTGTTGCTGATAGTTTATTGATCTGTTTTAAATTTCATGTCTTGAAACATAAAAGAGGAAAAGTCTAAGTCAGAGGACCCTATCGTCATTAAGCTGCCACCAAGGCCTCCCTATGGTCAAGTGCTGCTGGCCCCGACACACACACACACACACACCCTTCCCTACATTCAATCTGTGCTTTAACAGTGGGTCTGAACTGCCCCTTCACTACTGTTTTTGGTTTGGGTTTTTTGGTTTTGTTTTGTTTTGTAGTTGTTGCTGTTTTGAGACAGGGTCTCCTTATGTAATCTAGCTGGTCTGGAACTCATGACTCTCTTGCCTCAGCATCCCAAGTGCCTGATTGCAGGCATGTGTCACCGCATGTGCCATCTGCACTTTTAATGATGGTTCAGAGATGGCCACTTTTTCTCCATTGGAAAGGACATTCTTGCCCAGATTAATTTTTCTGTTATAAATACTAGTAATACTCTCTCCAATTCTCCTTACCCAGAACACAGCTCACCGTATGTTTCTTCTCATGTGAGAGGGCTTCTGAGCTCGCTTCTTTTTGGGGTCCTCGGACGCTAGGATCTTGCCTTGGTGCCTAAGCTGCTCTGAAGGCTCAGACTGAGATGAGGTAGTTGAAGTGCACCGCGGCGGCCGCTGCCCATCTTCCCCCAGCTGGGCATGCTCAGTGCCACACATGCCTTCCAGGGATGTGTCTGGAAAAAAAGGGGGAGAAAGAGGTAGCTTACTGGGGACAGGGGAAGAGGTGGATTTTGATGCCAGATATCCCAAGGTTCAAATTACAACTCTGCACCCAAGGTGATATCTCTCTGAATGTCAGTAGATGTACCTAAAATAAAGACAACGATGCTCGCACTTCAGAGCTATTGAAGACTAGAGAGTGTGTGGACCTAACCTAGACCTACTCCTGACCAGAGAAGGGCGCATAACAAATGACAACATTCATTTAGTGGTATGATAGGAGTTAGGAGACCTCTAGCCTCAGACTGCTCGCAGAGTGCTGACTGTGCGGTGCATGCCTGCAGTCCCAGCATCTGGGAGCTGGAGACAACTCACACTACTCCTTTCAGTGCTTGGCACAGTAATGGTTCAAGTTGTCAGCCATTTAGTGTAGATTTACAAACGGCAAGCTCTGCCCAGATGTATCAACAGATAGTTTTAAGGCTCCCTTCAAAGAATATTCTGTTCTACAAAAGATGGCTCATGTACACTGAGGCACAGACAGCAATATGTACTGAATAGTAAAGAAGTGGCAAGTCACCACGTGGTGCTAAGAACCAAATCCAGGTTCTCTGTAAGAACAGCAAGGGCTCCAGCCCCAAAGTAAGTTATTTTCTTCAGAAGACTCTTATGTAGGGGATTTATTCAGACTGATTTTGAACCTCCTGCTGAAAGTAATGAAACAGAATGGGAAATATTACACAGGAGAGCCGTGTCAATCTACCTTGTCATTCTACGCTGAACAGTTTAGGAGGCTGGATTTATCAAACAAGATTATCTGTGTCCCTGCATGCTTGGAACTATGTCCTTGGACCCATGACACTGTACTGAAGTAAAACCTGTTTTTTTGTTGTTGTTGTTTTTTTGCTTTTTAAAGCCTGTACCAGTTCACCGTCTTAAATCTTAACAATAAAAAGAATTATCTTGAAGGAGGAGTGGAGTCAAAGTAGAACACCAAGTCTTTTAGCTACTCTCCCAAGGTTGTTTCTCTTGCAAACAGCTCTGAAGAAAAGCCAGGCAACTGTCTGCCATTAAAAGAACTATCTTTCAGTCAGGTGTAGTGGTACACACCTTTAATCCCAGCACTCAGGAAGCACAGGCAGGTGGACCTCTGTGAGTTCAAGACTGACCTGGTCTGCATAGTGATTTCCAGGACAGCTAGAACTACATAGTTAGGCAGTATCTCAGAAAAAAGGAAATAAACCAATAGATTAAAAAAAACCCCAAACCCCTTTTCTTTTAGCACCCTTTCCTCTCAAATACAGATGCACATTTTCACAACTGTCCAACTCTCTGCGCTAAATTCTTATCTCCTAAAAGAGAGAGCCATCAATGTGGGTGAGGGGTTGTTTTTGTGCACCGTCTATTTATTTAGATGCTGAGGACTGAGTCCAGAGATCTGGTTGCAGTCCGGATGTTGGCATTGTCAAGTATCTCCTGTCTTGATGTTGTTTGAAAAATGTTTTTCATCACCTCTGATTGCTTAATAAAGAGTTGATCAGCCAATATCGGGGCAAGAGAGAATAAAGAGGGAATTCTGATCTCAGTGAGAGGGTCTCTGGTAGAGACCAGCAAGAGAAGAATTTGCCATGAGCAGGTAGCCACGAGAGGGTTAGTCCAGGAGGACACCAATGGAGCAGGAACAGTCAGGGCAAAACCAAGATGGCAGGTAACACCATGTGACTGGGAAGTAGCATAGTCAGGTTAGAACAGATGAGAACCCTGCCCAGCTATAGTGCAAGGAGCTATTAATAAACACCAGGTCTTTGTGTCATTATTTTAGAGCAAGGGCAGGCATTGAAAAGCCCCAAAGTTTTACACATCAATCCTGACTCCCAATCCCACCATGTCCCAAGTAAACAGCTGCGTAGATAGCAGATCCCCAAGGAGGGGGCTATCCACTGTTGAGTGAGCACCTACTGAGGTGGCTTGCTGGGGGTAGATCAGATGAAAACTGCAGAATGGCTTTACTACACTTGTAGCTGAGCTGAGACTGGACAACCTAGTGTTCTTTGCTGGTTCTCTGGCCTGGTTGTACAATAGCTGAGTTGTCTTCTCACTGAACTATACCCCATGACGGGATAATGACCTTTGATGCTCTCCAAATCTTTTTATGTTTTGTTTCTATTTCACAAGCAAATGTATTGAGTAACTACTTGGAGGACCAGTTGGAATCAAGGTTAAAGAGTAGGCAGACAGGACAGAGTCAGAACAGGGGGCAGCTCTGCAAGGTCAAGCCAAGGGGGCTGAGATTGATCTGCTGGACAGAGAGAACCTGTTGTTTCCTTTTTCTGCCTGTCATGCTTCCACATAGAATAGGCTGATCTTGGGAGAGAAAAATCACAACTGTCAGTCTTTCAGAGTTACAGGCAGATTTACTATTAAATATCCATTCCAAACTATAAGGCCTATTACCTAGGGTCTAGCAAAGGTTGGGAGGGGGGGGTGAGTGTAGCAATAAAATCTTTTAAATGCTCAGAAACTGGCCAGTTGTGGTAGGCCCACCTATAATCAAACAAGAAGGTAAATAACATATAACAAATGTAATTAGTATTTGCATAGCTTAAAAGTCAATGGCTATTACTACCCTGGCTAAGATCATAGGTTCAGACCTGGGCACAAATACCCCTGAACTTTCTCTCTGACCTGAATGCCTTGAACTTTCTCTTTCACTCAAGTCACCTATGAGTAGCAATCACAAGTTATATAAACAAAGACCACTTGCATAAGCTTCTTGGACATGAGTTATAAATACCACCATCACCAAAAATTTAACTGATAAACCTTGCATGGGTGGTGAGGGAGAGAGACAGGACACACCACCCTGCACATTTCATTTAGTGAGTGCACAGATACAGATACTTCTAGGGACCACCCCTTTCCCTCTATACTGAGAGACCAGTGGCCTCTAAACCTCAGCATCCCCTACTAATGTCCTGTGATAAAAATGCATAATAGTGGTAAATGCATTATATAATGATAAATGCTGGGCCAGGAGTGGTAGCACACACTGGTAATCCCAGTACTTGTAAGACTGAGGCAAGATGACAGAGAGAATGAAAACATCCCAGATACAGATAACAAGAAACAAATGTAAAAATTATGCATACACTACAATCCATGGGCTATATGTACCAAAAATTTTATACCCTAATCTCAACACATTTGAAATTTACAAAATTGAAAAGGACAAAGAAATTATGTTAACCAAGACCACATGAGTATAATCAGTGAAATCTAGAATATATAAAACTATAGAGCCAGTAAATCCTTTTCCTGTAGAAATAAACTGCAAGAAAAAATATATAAGGGAGGCAAAAATCAATAAATTAAAAAGATGTAAAAGGATACCAACCATATGTGATCCTTGTGGAAATGTAAATAAATTAACAATAAAAATAATTTTAAAGATAATTGAGGATCATCTCAGTATTTCATAATATAAACAACTACATTTAAAAAGTTTAACTGTGTGTATATGTACAAACCTGAATGAAGGGTATGTTACATGCCTGTGGTGCCTGCAGAGGGAAAGTGTCAGTTCTCCTAGAGTGGGAGCTGCAGGCAGTTGTGAGTCTGCTAGGAACAAAACCCAGGTCCTCTTCAAAAGAAGTTCACAACTACTAAGGCATCTTCCCAGACCCAGGAGCTCCTTTTATAATTTGAAAGCTAGGCACAGTGGCCCATGCCTGTGCTCCCAGCAGCGGAAGGCAGAAGCAGGAGGCTTGTACTGGACCAAGTGTGAGGCCAGTCTGGTCCACCTGGCGAATTCCAGTCAGAGGCACGGCTCTAATCAAGGGGGAAAGCGGTTTATAATGTTAAGGATGGAAGACTTGAGAACAAATGACAGACTGGCTTGCTGGAATAGAGCTGGAAGCAGACAGAATTCATGTAGGGAGTTGGTCTGATGTTGCTATGTATTCAAATGCTAAATATGGCCTCCAAGATCTGGTTGCTTCTGCCTAGGATGGGCAGAAGAGAGGGAGGCACAGAGAAGGTTCCTGGGCTTGGGTTCTCAGGCAAGGACTAAAAGACAGAGGAGGAAGGAAGAGGAGGTTGCCATGTTGGTGGATAATGAGGGCACAGTCACAAGGACCGGCCTGATGGAGTAGGAATGGCCCAGGTGGAACATGGCAAGCGATATCTTGGGGATCACCACAGGCAAATAGACAAAATAGCATAGAAGGCTGATGTCTGCCCAGCTCCAGTGCTTTAAGGTTTATTATGGGCGCTTGCGTACTACGGCTCGTTCCCGTCACTACGTCCCGGATCGGGAAGTGTCAAGTGGGAGCCGGGTTCCCCCACCTTTGCAGCCGCCACAGCTGAACCCGGACCCCTCACCCAAGCCGGGCACTATCGCCATGACGAACGTGTACTCCTTGGATGGGATCCTGGTGTTTGGTTTGCTCTTTGCACCTGTGCCTACTTCAAGAAAGTACCTCGTCTCAAAACCTGGCTGCTGTCGGAGAAGAAGGGAGTGTGGGGTGTATTCTACAAAGCTGCTGTGATTGGAACCCGGCTGCATGCTGCTGTTGCAATCGCTTGCATCGTAATGGCCTTTTACGTCCTGTTTATCAAATGAATTCCAAACCCTCCAGCTCATCAACTGCCAACCAAGGGATAAAGATGAAGAACTTGTCGGAAACCTGGACCCAGTGTAGGAGAGTTGAGCTAAAATCATCTGTGTCTCCAAGATGACACTGAAGCCTCTGCCTGCCACATGTGGGGAAAACTCATGGTCACGAACATTTTTGCTTCAGGGGATTCCAGAAAGCCAACCTTTAGATCTCTGCGTTAATCAGCCCTCAGCAGCAAGTCTGATGTCCAGATAAACCACATCCCACATTGATACAATTATCTATCTCCTGCTTAAACACCTATGCTGGGTGGTAGCTCAGTGGTAGAGCATTTGGTTAGCATTGGCAAGGTCTTGGGTTCATTCTCCAACACTGGTAAAAACAACCTACAGCTGGCCGTCTATTTGGCTCTTTAGTCCCTCATCAGAATCTTTGAAAACTGAGGCTCACTGGGGAATGATATAGGCTTTGTTCAGACTTCCCAGAAGGTAAAGAGAGTCATTCTGCATAGCCTTGGCTGTCCTGGAACTCTCTATGGAGAGCAGGCTAGCCTCAAACTCACAGAGAGCCGCCTGCCTCTGCCTTCTGAATTAGAGGCATGTGCCAGGAGATAATTTTTTAGGCTTCATTTTCTTCATTGGCTAATTTGGATCTGGATCTGGTGAACTGAAGAGAGGGAGAGGGGCTGGATGAGAACTGGGAGTTACGAAAGGCAAAACAATTGTTTGGCTGTTGGAGTGTGTTCTTTCTGTGCATCTGGGAACTTGAGAGAGGATGGTTCTCACTGCAGAGAGAACAGATTGCCACATGCTGGCAGCCTGCGGGATTTCTCAAGAGAACCTGAGTGCATAGGAAAGCCAGGGTTATCAGTAAGAAGCAGTGACAGAAGCAAGCAAGGCAGCAGTCTTCCGCTTACCAGTGTCCCCAGAGAGGACTTCACTCGACCGACTGATAGAGAAAAAGAACCAACTCTCGCTATTTCCTAAATTACCTAGTGCTAAATACTGTTACTCGGTTTTAAATACGAATGCTGGGGGAGGGGACTATTGAAAAAATCATTGATTAATAATATTTGAAGTTCTGGTAGAAGAGATAAGTAAACTAGTATATCAGTTCATATACTAGTAAGCTCATCTAGTGTCAGAATTTGCTGTGATGAAAATGTATGTAGGTGGGAGTTTTGCCATGTTATAAAAGACACAAGCTTGTTCTCTAATCTGGTCTCCAGCAATTTTTAGTTGTGTCTCTGCCAACTCTTAGTGTTGTCCATACTGCAGTATTTCACTCTCTGTTAAGGCCATGAGAAACTGAAATGAGAAAAATCACTGATACTAACATTTGGTCAGCTCGTAGAATTCATTAATAAAATGAGTATGTTTCTGAGGAAAGAAAAATGAAGCTTTGCAACTGAGTGTTGAGGGCTTTTCCGTGGAGTGGGGGGACTCCTGAGCAGGTGATGTCAGATGACTCTGCCTTTGAAGGGACAACTTCTTCCTTCCCTCCTTACACCTGCAAAAGACTCAGTTTGTAAATGTGAAGTCTACAACAGTGGAACAAAAAGTAGGTCTAATATTATAGTTCACACGAGCCACACATGCTCCGTGGAATTGTGTGTCATAAAGCTTGAAAGAACAAGTCAAAAAAGCTTGACAGAACAAGTGCAGGGCTCACTCCCAGAAGTGAAATTCGCTTTTGTCTGTACTCTGCACCAGAACAGGCTGCTGGGAAGTGCAGGTCCTGATGCAGTTGACTGCTGTGAGGGTCTGCAGCAGTGTAGAAAGTCACCAAGCACACGATGCATGTGTAAGACTCGCTAGGAATTGGTCCACAGGCTAATTGCAATGATTGCTGTTTTCTGGCCATTCCTAAGCATCGTTCCTCAGGAGAGAGAAAAGTTTAATGGGTCTGGAGAGATCTTGTGGGTGGGGGTTTGAAACCTGTTGACCAACTGGGTGTCCCTTGGGAAGTAGGCACAACACTAGCTACTTAGTATTTAATGACTTGTTTTCAAATAGGGCTGGCTTCTCTTGACTGTGCTCTAGAAAACAGCTTCGCTTCTTTTTTTTTTTTTTTTTTTTTTTTTTTTGGTTTTTCGAGACAGGGTTTCTCTGTGTAGCCCTGGCTGTCCTGGCACTCACTTTGTAGACCAGGCTGGCCTCGAACTCAGAAATCCGCCTGCCTCTGCCTCCCGAGTGCTGGGATTAAAGGCGTGCGCCACCACGCCCGGCCAGCTTCGCTTCTTAAACAGCTTTCATTCTGCAGCTTCCTTCGTGGATCCTCTTGGCCTAAATGTTTTTGCATTATTATATTTTGAGATGTTTTCTTATCAGAATGTATTTAAAAAGTACAGGAAGAAACAAATGGCCTATTTCATTTTTTGGCTTTATGTAATCAGGTAAATAGAAACCTGCTGTACTTATTATTTAGGCTGATGTGTTTCATTTTTTTGGCAAAGAAAAAATGGTAAATTGTTGTAGGGGAGGTCCTTCAGGGGTGGAGGTATGAGGGTAACAATATTACTTCAGATTCAGGCTGGCGTGGGCACCAACCCTGTGCACCAGGGTTAGATGAACCCAGCTCCTTTTTTATAGTGGAATCAGCACCTTTTTTATTCACCATTGTTGGCACAATCCTTGAAAATAAACTTTTTTCCCTGTGGGAAAAAAAAAAAAAAAAAAAAAAAGGTTTATTATGAACCTAAAAGTCTCTGTGTCTTTTATTTGGGAACTAAATGATCTGAACTGGGGTAGAACCCCAAATATAGATATTTAAAGGCAACAGGGGGTGTGACAACCCCCAAAATAATAATAATCACAGCAAGTTCATCCTGTCACTGTGTTTACTATCTTTCAAAATTGCCTAATTTAAATAGTAATTTACCTCTAACTTTTGCAGTACAGGAGTTAAGCATACAGTATTGGACAGACTAGATCAGTGCTCTGTTGCTGGGCTATATGCAAGTGCAGGGAGTTAAGCATACAGTATTGGACAGACTAGATCAGTGCTCTGTTGCTGGGCTATATGCAAGTGCAGGGAGTTAAGCATACAGTATTGGACAGACTAGATCAGTGCTCTGTTGCTGGGCTATATGCAAGTGCAGGGAGTTAAGCATACAGTATTGGACAGACTAGATCAGTGCTCTGTTGCTGGGCTATATGCAAGTGCAGGGAGTTAAGCATACAGTATTGGACAGACTAGATCAGTGCTCTGTTGCTGGGCTATATGCAAGTACAGGAGTTAAGCATACAGTATTGGACAGACTAGATCAGTGCTCTGTTGCTGGGCTATATGCAAGTACAGGGAGTTAAGCATACAGTATTGGACAGACTAGATCAGTGCTCTGTTGCTGGGCTATATGCAAGTGCAGGGAGTTAAGCATACAGTATTGGACAGACTAGATCAGTGCTCTGTTGCTGGGCTATATGCAAGTACAGGGAGTTAAGCATACAGTATTGGACAGACTAGATCAGTGCTCTGTTGCTGGGCTATATGCAAGTACAGGAGTTAAGCATACAGTATTGGACAGACTAGATCAGTGCTCTGTTGCTGGGCTATATGCAAGTGCAGGGAGTTAAGCATACAGTATTGGACAAACTAGATCAGTGCTCTGTTGCTGGGCTATATGCAAGTGCAACTTTTTAAGTTTTAAGAGAAAATAAATTAAATGAGCACTAAACTCTCAACTACCTATATGCTAATTTCTCCACATCTGCTAATATATATTTATATATTTCCTATACTGATTAGTGAGTATATACCTTCTTGAGTTCTGTTAGCTGCCTCATATATGTAAATTTTTTTAATTTTTATTTTGTGTGCATGAGTGTGTGTGTTCATGTGCAAACATGCATGTGTGGAGGTCAGAAAACAACTTGTGGGAGCTGGTTCTCTTCTTCCAACATATGGGTTCTGGGGTCAGACTTGACTATCAAGCGTAACACTGAGCACCTTGTCACCGGCCCTGTATCTGAGTGCTTCCTTGACAAAGAGTGCACAATTGCCACGTGCATGGCACACTGTAAGCAAAATCGCTTAGCACCATTCTCTTGCTGCTGGGCATGTTCTTCCTTCCATTTGCATCTACAGTGGTCTATGCGCCTTTGTATATCTTCCCTTCCTTTATTTTTATTCTACTCTATTACCACTGGAGTAATAAATAGTGCTTTAGTGTTCAAGTATCTGCAAATATCTTCAATAGTGAATCAGATAATAAAAATTTTACATTCTACAGGCAATAACATCTCCATCACAGATATTTAACTTTATCATTGCATCTCATAAAAAGCCACACATAAACAAGTGAGAAAAGGTGTTGCAATAAATAATGGTCACAAAGTCAACCAAAAACATTTTTAAAGGTGCAAGGTTGGAAGACCCCTATTTTTATCTCAAAACTTAGTACAAAGCCGCAATATTCAAAACTTAGTACAAAGCCAAAATATTCAAAACTTAGTACAAAGCCGCAATATTCAAAACTTAGTACAAAGCCGCAATATTCGAAAATGAGGTACTGGCGTGAAGCACACATGAAGACTAGTGAAATACAAGTTAAAAAACAAACTCCCATAAGACATGAGATCAAAGTGATTTTTACAAGGGTTTCAAGACCATTCAATGAGGAATTAATTATTCAATTAATAATGCTGAAAAATACACATGCAGGAAAAAAAAGCTGAATGTCTAACAAGGATCATATATTAAAGCTGAGTCAAGTTCAAGCCGGGCAGTGGTGCACACAACTTTAATCCCAGCACTCAGGAGACAGGGGCAGGCGGATCTTTTTGAGTTTGAGGGCAGCCTGGTCTACAGAGCGAGTTCCAGGACAGCCAAGGGTACACAGAGAAACCCTGCCCCAGCCCTGAGAGGGAGGGAGAGAGGGAGGACAGGCAGGGTGGTTCATGCCTGTAACACAGCTCTGAGGAGGCCGATGTGGATGATCACTGAGTTCAAGGCCAGACAGACCGACTACAGAGTGACTGACTTCTAAGTTTTCCTGAGCTATAATAATATAAGGTGAGACCTTACCCCCCCAAATTTTTTACAATAATAAAGATATTCAAGCATACACAATATATGCTATTTAAAATTTTAATTCCTTTGTGTACATATAATTATATTTGTGAAAAATTAAACATATTTGCACATTGAAGTATATGTACTGGTTTATTTTTACATAAAGAATAAAATCTTGGGCCAAGGAGATGACTCGGTGGATAAAGTATGAGGAACCAAGTTCAGATCCCAATACCCACCTAAAAAACAGACATGGCAGCACGGCCCTGCAGAGTCAAGAGATGGCCCCAGGAACTTGCTGGCCAACCAGCCAGCCTAGCTGAGATCTAGGTTCAGTGAGAACAATAAAGAAGTCACTTAAAGTTGACCTCCAGTCTCTACACATGTATGGAAATAGTAGTAAATGGTATAAAATGTAGAGCATCTTAAATGGGTTTCAGAGTTAATCAATAAATTTAATTTTATAATCAATGCTGAGAATACAAGTGTACAAACGTATAACACAAGGTAGCAGAGACAGGTTTATAGTCAGTTCAGAAGTTGTTGGATACTCTGTCTTAATCCCAATCAAATTTTTGCTTAGCATTTCCCCCAGAGCCAGTCAACATTCCAGTATGGAGGAAGGACCAGCTGTGACTCCCCACCCCTAGTTGAAGAGCTATTGACAATTGAAGGTTTCTAAGAGGGAGAGTCAGGATGGGGGTTTGCTTTTGTTTTAATTTATTGTGTATAGGTACTCTGCTTGCCTATATGTCTGTGAACAGTGTGCATGCCTGAAGATGCCAGGAGAAGGCATCAGATCCCCTAGAACTAACGTTACCAACAGCTATGAGCTGCTATGTGGGTGAAGGAATTGAACCTAGGTCCTCTAGAAGAGCAGCAATGTTCTCATCTCTCTCGACTACAGTCATTTTTAAGGGCCATGTTCCTGGTAGATGTGCCCAAACTCCAATGGTTAGCCCCACACCTGTGAGTATACAGCCAAAATAAATTGGACTTGAAGAACCTGGCAATGGTGGTACACACCTGTAATCCTAGTACTTGAGAGGCAGGCAGGTGGATTTTTCTGTAGCCAGACTGGTCTATAGAGCACACACACACACACACACACACACACACACACACACTAAAAAAATAGACCTGGAAGGTTAAAATTTTAAAAAGACAAAGTTAGGAGAGCATGAGGGAATAGGGTTGGATCTGGGAGCAGTTAAAAGAGAGGATTGGGTGTGAATATGATCAAAATACACTGTATCCATGTATGACATTTTCAAAGAATTGATAAAAATAAATTTCCAAAATAATTGTTCCTTTTCTATTTCACTGTAAGTCCCATCACTACTCCTAGCCTTACATGGTGACCTCACCTTTTATAAATGTTATAACAAGTTTAAAGATAAATGATTCGTTACATTTTTTAAAATCTCATTATGTAACTTAGGATGACCTTGAACTCCTGATTCTCCTGTCTCTACTTCCTGAATGTTGGGATTACAGGTGTGCACCGTAAACCATATAATTTTTTAATGGTACTACCATCCAAAGATATACTGAATTTGATTAGATCTGATGCCATCTTCTGGTGTGCCTGAAGACAGCTACAGTGTTCTTACATATAATAATAAAAAATAAGTAAGCCGGGCGTGGTGGCGCACGCCTTTAATCCCAGCACTCGGGAGGCAGAGGCAGGCGGATTTCTGAGTTTGAGGCCAGCCTGGTCTACAGAGTGAGTTCCAGGACAGCCAGGGCTATACAGAGAAACCCTGTCTCGAAAAACCAAAAATAAATAAATAAATAAATAAATAAAATAAATAAGTCTTTAAAAAAAAAAGAAAAGTAAAGTTTACGTCTGTCACTTATCAGAATAAAAACAAAATGGAGTGGTGGAGAAGGAACACACGATGACATGGCCTGCTGCCGTGAAGCCTGATGAGTTCAATCCCAGGACTCACACAATGCAAGAACAGAAGCAACTCCTACAACTTGTCCTCAGACTTCTACACAGGTGCATACACTTCCCACACGCACACATCAAGTAAATAGACATATGCTGCTACATACAGAGCCCCAGTCAAGCATTGAAATGGCAATTGAAACCACTGAAGCTCACAGGGAGCTAGACTGTCAACACTAGGAGACAGTTTCCTACTGGAGCACAGAAAGCTGCAAGTCCAAGTGAGGGAGCCCAGGAGTCTGCAACGGCAAGACCTGGCTATCTGTGCACACACCAAGCTGGACTTAGAAGACAGGAGCAGCAGAAAAGCAGAAAACCCTAACATTTAACAGAGCTGGGGAAGCAGTGGGAGTTTGGGAGCTTCAGAGCTGCCCAATCTCGTTAGCACCTCATTAGCACCCCTACAGCACAGCTGAGGCTACAGGAAGCTCTCCAGTAGGAATAACTGCCAGAGTAAGTCCTAGGATAGTCCCTCCCCAGTCCTTTTTTTAAAGTTTAAACCTAAAGATTCTCAAACTAAAGTGATCAATCAACAACTGAACTGCTTGTTCAAATTAGAATGAACAGTCTTCTGAGAAAAAAAACATTAGAACTGCATGATAAAATGTGCACAAAGGGATTTTTGTTATTATTTGAGACTAGGGCCCTCTCTCTCTAGAGAACAGGCTACCCTTAAACTCAAGGCATCCTCCTGCCTTACCTTCCCAAATTCTAGGATTACAGAGTAAGCCACTATATCCAACCAAATCCTTAAAATTCACTAGATAAGCAAATAAGCATAAAATAAGATCTATGGTAAAGAAAAATGGTAGTGTGCCTGTAGCCCCAGCTACCCAGGAGGATGAGATAGGAGAATCATTTCAGCCTAGAAATTCAAAACTATCTTTGAATATAATGAGATGTCATCATAAAAAGTAGAGAAGTGGGGCTGAAGAGATGGCTCAGCTGTTAAGAGCACCGACTAGTCTTCCAAACGTCCTGAGTTCAAATCCAAGCAACCACATGGTGGCTCACAACCATCCGTAACAAGATCTGATGCCCTCTTCTGGTGTACTTACATATAATAAATAAATCTTAAGAAAGAAAGAAAGAAAGAAAGAAAGAAAGAAAGAAAGAAAGAAAGAAAGAAAGAGAGAGAGAGAGAGAGAGAGAGAGAGAGAGAGAGAAAGTAAGTAGAGAAGTCCTGTATAGTGGTGAATGCCTGCGATCCAGCATTGTGGAGGTAAAGACAGAAGATTAATAGTTGAAGGCCAATCTCAGCTACAAAGTGAGCTTGAGACCAATCTGAGCTACATGAGACCCTACAAAATTACAAAGAAAAGAAAGTTTAATAGGCAAGAATGTTAGTCAGGCCGGGCGTGGTGGCGCACACCTTTAATCCCAGCACTTGGGAGGCAGAGGCAGGCGGATTTCTGAGTTCGAGGCCAGCCTGGTCTACAAAGTGAGTTCCAGGACAGCCAGGGCTACACAGAGAAACCCTGTCTCGAAAAAACCAAAAAAAAAAAAAAAAAGAATGTTAGTCAGCCAGTTAGGACCTTCCTGAAGCCAAAAACAGAGCAATAATAAATATTTCTAAACTCCTTGGTTTTAGGAGTGATTTAAGGCCAGCCTGGGCTATATAGGAATGTGAAGTAATAAAATAAAAGTAATTTAAAAAATAAAATAAAAGAACCCGGGTAGACGATGCCGGGGCCTAGCAAGACGATGCCGGGGCCTAGCAAACACAGGAGTGGATGTTCACAGTCAGCTATTGGATGTATCACAGGGCTCCCAATGGAGAAGCTAGAGAAAGTACCCAAGGAGCTAAAGGGATCTGCAACCCTATTGTTGGAACAACATGATGTACTAACCAGAACCCCGGAGCTCTTGTCTCTAGCTGCATATGTATCGAAAGATGGCCTAGTATTCACAGACTTGCCATAATATAATTATATAAATTATAGAATTCTTAAGAATTTTATATTATATGAAGTTCATTTCCTATAAGTACAGTTATTCTAGCATTTATTTACAATCTATGTAAAATAGTGTCAATTTTTCTCTGCAAAGAATAAAAACAAGTTGAAAATACGTATTTGTAGTACCTTAATCTCTGAAGGCAGGAGGCAGATCTCTGAAGCTAGTAAAATTATTTTTCTAGTGTGAAGGATGGAAGCTGTGAACTTTCTTTCTGTGCTTAGTAATTTGCATGTAGAACTAATTTATAAATAAAAGTGTGAAATGAAATTAAAAAAAAAAAAAAAAAGAAAGATGGCCTAGTCGGCCATCAATGGAAAGAGAGGCCCATTGGACTTGCAAACTTTATATGCCCCAATATAGGGGAATGCCAGGGCCAAAAGAATGGGAATGGGTGGGTAGGGAAGTGGGGGGCGCTATGGGGGACTTTTGGGATAGCATTGGAAATGTAATTGAGGAAAATATGTAATAAAAATATTAAAAATCAAAAAAAAAAAAAAAGAAAGAACCCGGGTGATGGTGGCACATGCCTTTAATCTCAGCACTTGGGAGGCAGAGGCAGGTGGATCTGTGTAAATTCAATCTGGTCTACAGCGCAAGTTCCAAGACACCTAGGACTACACCCTGTCTGGAAAACAACAGAAACTAGAACAAGCATAGAAGGCATCGTAGCACATGCCTGAACTTCCCAGCACCCAGGTGAAGTCAGAGGAATCAGAAATTCACAGTCACTCTTGGATACAAAGAATTTGAGACCAAAACAAAACCAAGAGTTGATTTTACAAACACTACCTTCTTCAAGCCCCACCAGGCCCCCACCAGTTCCACCCTGGCTAAAATGAACCCTTCTTCCACTAACAGGGTTCAGGTCTATCTTTTATTGTCTACATAATTCTTATCAAAACATGGAGGGATTCTGTACATTTATTTTGGGGGAGTATCACTACATGTGGAAGTCAGAGGTCAATTTGTGGGAGTTGGTTTTCTCTCCCCATCATGAGTCCCAGATAACGAATTCAGGTTGTTAGGTCTCCTAGACCCAAAATTATTTGAGGGAGTCTCTAGTAAGGGATTGCCTAGATCAAACTGGCCAGTAACCATGTCTGTGGGGCCTTTTCTTGTATCTGAGTACATTGTAGCCATCTTCAGGCACACCAGAAGAGGGCATCAGATCTCATTGTTGATGGTTGTGAGCTACCATGTGGTTGCTGGAATTTGAACTCAGAGCCTTCAGAAGAGAAGTCAGTGCTCTTAACCTCTGAGCCATCTCCCCAGCCCCTATGGGGCCTTTCCTTGACTGATGATTAATGTGGGGCAACACCGTCTCTGGGCAAGAGAGGCCTGAGTTAACCAAGAGCTGTCTTATTGGACTTCGGGCCCATTTAACAGGAGAGAATTCATGCTTGATACTGTAAATCTGTCCAACTATACTGTAAATCTGTCCAACTATACTCATGGCTAGAACAGTTATGGAAAAGTCATAGACTGTGGCCTCCCTTCCCCCAGCCTGGAACCTGCTTGCTCAAGGGTGGAGCTACCGGCTCATTCGTCCTGCCACGCCTACTGCTGGAACCTGCCTTTGCTGCCTGGAGGCACACACGTGTTCGTCCTGCTACTGGACCCTGAGTTACTTGGCGGGATACTGGGTTCCCTCCCCCTTCCTTTATAACTGAGTGTCTGAAAATAGTAAAATTGAGCCTTGATCAGAATGTTTGTTGTCTTGGCTCCATTGTTTCTTCCGCCCCGTCTAGATTCCTCTCTTTTCAGTTCGAACTGCCATTCTCAGTTGAACCGTTCGTTCGTGTTGTGGACTGTGGGCAGGCCGCAACAATAGACACTAGAGGAGAGCTTACTACTGCCAGTTTCTTAAACCAATATCATTTCTGTTTTCTAAGTGTCTATCCTTATATCAACAAATCAGGGGATCTCTCACCACCAGGCAGGTTGGCGCACATGTTTAGTCCCAGCACTTAGGAGTCAGAGGTAGGCAGATCTCTGAGTTTGAGGCCACTCTGGTTTACAGAGCAGGACAGCCAGGGCTACAGAGAAACCCTGTCTGGAAAAACAAAACGAAAGAAAACAAAATAAAAATTGCCGCCAGGCGTGGTGGTGCACGCCTTTAATCCCAGCACTCGGGAGGCAGAGGCAGGCGGATTTCTGAGTTCGAGGCCAGCCTGGTCTACAAAGTGAGTTCCAGGACAGCCAGGACTATACAGAGAAACCCTGTCTTGAAAAAACAAACAAAAAAAAAAATTGCCAGGAGGTGGTGGTGTATGCCTTTAATCAGAGGTAGAAGCAGATGGTTCTCTGAGATCAAGGCCACTCTGGTCTACAGAGTGAGTTCCAGGGCAGCCAGGGCTACACAAAAAAAGAGACTCTTATTTTTTCATCACAGAAGCATCTATTTGCAACATACAGACACTAGAGATTCCAAATGGTCAAAATGCAGAATATGAGGTGCTCACTAATCCCAACTGACTGACACATCTGCACTGCAATCTCTAGCCCTGAAGGTCAGGGAAAACAGTGGAAAGGGGGGCAAGGAAGATGCTAAGACCCAGAGGCCAAGAGTGTTTGTTGATAGATCATGTCCCCTAGACATGACAAGGAAAATATACCCATGAACTCTCAAAACTAGAGTTGCCAGAATCAGACCTGTAAAAAGGCAACATTAATTGACATGCCAGTGCAGACAGGGGAAATTTCACGTGGCTCTACCCCACTCAAGAAGTCACTAGATGCTGAAAGCAGGAGAATCAGATGCCTCCAGGGCCACACAGGATCCCACACAGGATCCAACCCTAAGTGATCAACCTTGAAGCATAAATATACAAACAAAGCTGAATAGACTACATAGGTTACTTATACACATATGCACACATACATACATGCATATAGACAAGTATGTGTATACATAATGTAGATATATGCACACATATGTATATACATGTAACAATAATAATTAAAGGAGAGATCATGAATTTAGTTGAGAGCACTGAAGGAACTGGAAGGGGAAAATGAAAAAGTTGAGTGATTTAGAAGCAGTGCCCAGTTATGAAATTCTCATACAAACAAACAAACAAAATAAAAAATTTCAACATGTAAAAAAGTAAATTCACTGTATAATATCTTGCTAATCTACTGTGATGTTGTGGTCCATGTTTTCTAGAAGTTAGAGCAATGTTCATAATCATAAAACATATATTTGGCTCATTGTAGACATTTGTTGCCACTTTTTGTATAATGTTAGTAGTTATTTGAAAAAATAGTAAAATATTTGATGTTGCAATTTAATACACACACAGTGATCTACAGCCAAGTTTTGCAAAGAAAGCAAAAGAAAGGCAATTTTATGTCATAAGATGAATAACTGAAGATTAATGAACTGAATATATTATTTTAAAAACAAATAAATATAAATAAGTCTTACAGCAGCAGACGCCTACCACAGTGAGGCATGTCTTTAGTTCCCATACTCTGCAGAGGCAGAGGCAGAGGCAGATAGGTCTCTGTGAGTTGAAGGCCAGCCCAGTCTCCATAGATAGTTCCTGACCAGCTCGGGCCACAAAACTGAGATCCTGTCTCACAACACAACTTTTTAAATAAAAAGGTAAAACAAGAAATTAGGGGCAAAGGCCCAATGCCAACTCTTTTTTTGTTTTGTTTTGTTTTTTTGTTTTTTGAGACAGGATTTCTCTGTGTAGCCCTGGCTGTCCTCGAACTCAGAAATCCGCCTGCCTCTGCCTCCTAAGTGTTGGGATTAAAGGCATGCGCCACCACGCCCGGCTCCCAATGCCAACTCTTACAACTCAAGAAACAACTTAAGACAAGAAGAAATAGCCGTCCTGTAGATCCAGCCCTCAGAGAGGAACAACTACAGATTCTTTGTTAATGTTCCCAAAGTTTCACAGGTTGCCTCAGCCTCAGCACCAGTGTCTCTTGGGTCTGCCAGTACCCTGGTTTGGAGCTGTCCTATGCACCGCAGTGTGTCTGATGACCTCCCTACTTCTACCCACAGCAGGACTACTCCTCCAGCTGCAACAACCAGCAGACTCTGTGAGACATTGCTAAACATTCCCTCAAGGCCCATGTCACTCCCTGTGAGCTTTAACAGAATCCAGGCTAAAAATAGTAAAGAATCATTTGTAAACACAACAGATCTTTTCAGCCAGGTGGCAAAGAGATTTAATTGACTCTATCCAATACCATCATGAAGATTTTTGGTGGCCAAATACCAGCATTTTGAAAACTGAAGAAGAATTACCAGGACCTTGGTACCATCCTGGATAGATATGTACTGGGCTATCTTGGCATAAAACCTCTGTCTCAAAAGAAAAGGCTGCCAGTGAGAAAGATCAGTGGGAAGAAAGGGCAATTGCCACTGAGCCTGACTACTGAATTTCATCTAAGTCTTCTGACCTCTATACACAATGCCACAATGTACACACCCACAAATACTTTACACTCACACACAACCCAAACAAAATAAACCTTTTTTTTTTAAAAAAAAAAAAAGAAAGAAAGAAAGAAAGAAAGAAAGAAAGAAAGAAAGAAAGAAAGAAAGAAAGAAAAAAAGAGAAGAGTTTTGCATACCAGTACAAACCTGGGTCCATCAGCACTCTTTTGTGGATGAAGAAAGGGATCACAAGGTCCCATCCCTCCCTGAAGAGCTATAGGTAATTAATTAATTGTTGCTGAGGGTCTAGGAGGTATATTTCTCAGTGATATAACCACTAACTAGTATGTCACCCTTGCTAAGTAAAAGTCCCCACCAGACATGTGTGGTAGCGCATGCTTTTAATTCCAGGACTTGGGGAGACAGAGGCATGCAGATCTCTGTGACTTCAAGGCCAGCCTGGACTCCACAGTAAATCCCAAGATAATAAAGACTAAATATGAGACTTCAGGATTTATACCCTAGCCATAATAAGTTATCTCCCTCCATCTCAAAAAGCCATTTTAGGAGCTCCAAGAACCCCAGCTTGGGAAAGGACATTCCTTTGGCATAGCAAAGCCATTGCTACTCCACAAAGCTGTAACCAAAACAAAAGTGAAGCCCAGTGCCCAGCTTCACCCCCAACTCACCTGCCATCACTAAAAGTGGCATCCACTCATTTGTTCAGAAGAGAAGCCCTTGTCCTTCCTGCCTGAATGGCAATGCTAGCTTGCTGGTAGTGACAACAGGTAGGTGACTCTGTCCACCAAGCACCACCTCTACAGGTCCTTTGTCTATTTGGTAAAAATTTGTAGAATGGAATGGGCTAGGGATTTGAATAGGAAGACAAAGGCAGTAAAATATTCTTGTTTACTTCCAGGTAAGCCCATTAAAGAAACAAGGGAAGCTGGGCAATGCTGGTGTATGCCTTTAATCCCAGCACTTGGGAGGCAGAGGCAGGCGGATTTCTGAGTTCGAGGACAGCCTGGTCTACAAAGTGAGTTCCAGGACAGCCAGGGCTACACAGAGAAACCCTGTCTCAAAAAACCAAAAAAAAAAAAAAAAGAAACAAGGGACATAAAAAAAAAAAAAAAAAAAAGAAAGAAAGAAAGAAAGAAAGAAAGAAAGAAAGAAAGAAAGAAAGAAAGAAACAAGGGACATAGAGAAACTATAAGAGTTCACCTGCAAATGAGTTAACTCAGCACAGCGACAGTAAAACTAGTTACTCTAGTAGCCTGAAGGGAAACAGAAAAAGCCAACAGGAGTTAAGGTTACTGTCTCCTCCTACTGGTGAACATTAAGCTACAAACAACACAACAGCTCTCACATAGCTCCCAGGACTGTGTAGTTCAGAAAAGGGAATGGCAAAGACTAAGTTCCATGAGCATCTGACTTGGCAGCAGACACTAGGCTGGGAAAGCAAAAGAGGCCTGTGATGGTTTGTATATTCTTGGGCCAGGGAGTGGCACCATTTAAAGGTGTGGCCTTGTTGGAATAGGTGTGACCTGATTGGAGTAGGTGTGTCACTGTGGGAGTGGGCTTAAGACTCTCACCCCAGTTGCCTGGAAGTCAGTCTTCCACTAGCCACCTTTGGACGAAGACGTAGAACTCTCAGCTCTGCCTGCGCCATGACAGCCTGGATGCTGCCATGCTCCCACATTGATGATAATGGACTGAACCTCTGAACCTGTAAGCCAGCCCCAATTAAATGTTTTTTATAAGACTTGCCTTGGTCATGGTATCTGTTCACGACAGTAAAACCCTAACTAAGACAAGGCCCATGGGGAGAAAAGGGTTCTGTAAAACCCCAGATTACCATATACAGTCCTAGGTACAAGTCTTCTATAGAAAGTACTCAGGTGTAATTTAAAAAGTTTAAGTAATTCTTTCACACCCTTAATCATGATAAGATTTTCTGATTTGGGAACACTAAGTCAGATTGAAAGGAGATGTTATGAAAAGCAAAACTAAATTATAATTAAGCCCTTATACTCTAAAGAAAACAACATCTCAAGTTATGCCTTGACAAAATGACAAACTCATGAGCTTTTTTGACTATTTCATTAATTAAAAGCCTAAATCTTACCAAGCGTAGTGATGCAGTTGGGAGGCAGCACTTGGGAGGCAGAAGCATGCAGATCCCTAAATTTGAGGCCAACATGGTCTATAAAACAAGTTTCAGAAAAGCCAGGGTTACATGGAAAAACCCTGTCTTAAAAAAAAAAAAAAAAAAACAAAAAGACCAAAAATCCCTAAATGTTAACTCTGTTAATGAAAAGAGTTACATAATTAAACTTTAATCAGATTAAGACAGGAGAATGATTGGCCATACTAAAAAGAAACAAAAGTGAAGCCCAGTGCCCAGCTTCACCCCCAACTCACCTGCCATCACTAAAAGTGGCATCCACTCATTTGTTCAGAAGAGAAGCCCTTGTCCTTCCTGCCTGAATGGCAACGCTAGCTTGCTAGTAGTGACAACAGGTAGGTGACTCTGTCCACCAAGCAGTGGACAGAGAGTGAGAGTGGAGTGGACCGAATAGCCTCATATGTTTGAATGCTTGGTCTCCAGTTAGTAGAACTGTTTGGAAAGGACTGGGAGGTGTGGCCTTTTAAGTAAGTATGGCCTTGTTGGAGGAGGTGTGTCACTGGAGGTTTCACAAGCCCATGCCAGGCCAAGTCTCTCTGTTGACCTGCCTGGGATCAGGATATAAACTCTCTGCACCATGCCTGCTGCCACGTTTCCTGCCAGACTGATCATGGACTAACCCTAGAAACGGTAAGCATGCTCTTCCTTTTTTTGTTTTGTTTGGGTTTTTTTTTTGTTTTTTTTTTTTTGTTTTTTTTTTTGTTTTTCCAGACAGGGTTTCTCTGTATAGTTCTGGCTGTCCTGGAACTCACTCTGTAGACCAGGCGGGCCTCGAACTCAGAATCCACCTGCCTCTGCCTCCTGAGTGCTGGGATTAAAGGCGTGCGCCAACAGGCCCGGCTGCTCTTCCTTTTTTAAGAGTTGCCTTTTTTTTTTTTTTTTTTTTTTTTGGTTTTTTGAGACAGGGTTTCTCTGTATAGAGTTGCCTTGACCATGGGGTCTCTTCGGGGCAAGTAAGTTCAAGGCCAGCCTAGAATACATGAAACTCTGTTTAAAAGAGGAAGAGGAGGAGGTGAAAGGGGGCAGGGAGAAGGAGAAACAACAGCAGCTACTAACCTGAGCTAATAAATAGCAAGGCTGTCCCAAAAAAGTCAAGAACAGATGCCAGGACTGCACACACCTAGAGTCCCAGTACTTGGGAGGGGATCACAGGAGAGTAAGGAGAACAAGGCCAACCTCTGTGCTCCATAGCAAGTTCAAGGCCAGTCTAGGTCACGTGTGATACTACCTCTAAAAAAAAAAAACAAAATATAGTTCTGAAAACGGAAAAGAAAAAAATCAGGAAGATTAGGGGGGAAAAATCAGGTGATAGAGAATGATTATATTATGTACATCAAAGACAAGACTTCTATCTACATATAAAATCTTTACAAATCAATAGGAAATGGTAAGTTCTCAAATGTCAAAATAGCCATAAGCATAAACGAGCACAATACATGAACTAATTTAAGAAATACAAATGCAGCAGCAGACAGTCCCCTCCCCTAACTGAGAAAAACTGCTAAAGGTCCTTCCAAGTCATGCTGAACAATGGGGTCAATGTCTGGCGTACTTTTCAGATGCCCTTGGCATACCCAAACACTCTGCCCCTTTGTGCCTCCAGCCTGGCAGAGAAAGGGAAGACAGGAACTGGTATCTAAATTGGCACTGCCTCATCTCAAACAGAGAGGCTGCCATAAATTCTGACTTTTGCTATTTGACATTTGGTCTTAGCCAAAAGGCCGAAAAGTTATGGCAAATGCTATTCTGAAAAAATTAGTCCAACAGTAAATAATCAAGCATCCCCAAGAGAAACTGTTATAACTTCCTAGCGAGTGGGGAAAATGGTAAAAAACAAACTCAGAACAAAGATACCTGGTCTGAAACTGTGCTTTAGCTGGGAGGGGTACTGCACACCTTTGATTCCAGCATTCCTCAAGCAGAAGCTGGCAAATCTCTATGGGTTCAAAGCCAGGTTAATCTTCATATATAGCTCCAGACCCGCCAGGGCTACACAGAGACCCTTTTGGTGGTGGTTGTTGTTGTTTCAAGGCAGGGTTTCTCTGTGTAGCCCTGGCTGTACTGGAACTCAACTCTGTAGACCAGGCTGGCCTCGAACTCAGAAATCCGCCTGCCTCTGCCTCCCAAGTGCTGGGATTAAAGGCCACCACTGCCCAGCCAGAGACCTTATTGCAAAACAAACAAACAAACAAACAGGAAACTGTAACTTAAGGAGTGTGACTGTCCACCCACAGAAATACCAGTATGCTGAAACTCGCCTAGCTGAAGTGTAACAAGAAAGCTGAAGACACCTTCCATTTGGTCAGAGCAGGCTGCTACCCCAGGCCCATCTACACCAGCCTGCTTGTTTCTTTCTTTCTTATTTATTTATTTATTTATTTATTTATTATATGTAAGTACACTGTAGCTGTCTTCAGACACTCTAGAAGATGGCATCAGACTTCATTACAGATGGTTGTGAGCCACCATGTGGTTGCTGGGATTTGAACTCAGGACCTTTGGAAGAGCAGTCGGCACTCTTAACCACTGAGCCATCTCACCAGCCCTTGTTTGTTTCTTTTCTTCCTAAATGCACATCCTTCCCAACCTTCATACAGAACAACAAAATAAAAGGCCTAGAATTTGTGTTTCAGAGTTTCCAGTTTGTGTTTGGGGACTAAAAGGTTCATCAAGGACTTGCCCAATATCACAGAAGTTAAGCACTGATTGTCTTGCCTGAGGCATGTTCCTGCCTACTACTCAGCACTGTATCTCACAGTGAAGACAATTCAAGGCCACAGTCACAGCCAGGATCTAGGCAGCATAGACTGTACCTTGCCTTTCCTGCATCATCAGCTTCTCTCCCTCCCTGATCATTTCTATTGTCATGTGGCTAAAAGGATAAAACTTACTAACCGAAAAACACAAAAACAAGAAACTCCACCTGGTTGGGATGGTGGCCCACACACTTTCCAAACTCTACAGAGGAAAGGGGGATTCAAACCAATTTAAGAAATAACAATAGTATAAATAAATAAAGCATCAAACCAGAAAAATCTATTGACCTCAACTTCCCCCTTCACTATTGGCTCTTTTATCTGCCTGTATATAGCAAAAGTTCTCAGCTATCTATTCTTAGTTGAGACTTGTGGTATAAGCCTGCAATCCTAGTTATTCAAGGAAGCTAAGGCAAGAGGTTTGGAAGTTCAAGGCCTGCCTGCACAACTTAGTAAGATCTTGTGGGGAGCGAGGACAGGGATTTGGGGTAGAAAAGAAAAAGAAAGAAAAATTTATTACTTTTTTTTTTAAGTAAGAAGAGTGCTAGAGGTGTAGCCCAGTGGTAAATCTCTTGCCCAGCATCAAAGATGCCTTAAGTTCAATCCAATAACACACACAGAGACAAGACAGATACAGACACACACACGGTTGTTCTGAGGGTCTCCTACCCACCTGTTCTTTACGCCTCTATCACTGCCCTGAAACTGTTCATCAAAACATTAAGGGTAATCTCAGCATGTGGAAGGTCAAAGCAAGAAGACTGCTCAAGACCAGTTTAGGCAAGCTATATAGTGAATTCTATGACAGCAAGACTAGCAAGTGAGACCCTGCCTTTGAAAGCAGGAAGGGGGGCTGGAAAGATGGCTTGGTGGTTTAGAGAATTGGCTCCTCTTTCAGAGGACTGAGGTTCAATTCCCAGCACTCACATGGTAGCTCACAACTGTGTGTGACTAGCTCCAGGGCAATCTTGCACCTCCTCTTCTTTGAAATGCTTTGTTACCTGCCTTCCTTCACAGCACTTCCCTCTGGATTCCTCCTTGGTAGACATTTTTTCCTGCTGATCTTTCTCTAGCCTTCTCTATAAATGTTGATGTGTAAAACCTGGTTTTCATAGTTTCTCTTACTCTTCAGATGTTGTCATGGTTTGTATATGCTTGGCCCAGGAGGTGGCACTATTTGGACGTGTGGCCTTGTTGGAGTAGGTGTGTCACTGTGGGTGTGGGCTTAAGACCCTCACCCTAGTTGCCTGGAAGTCAGTCTTCCATTAGCCATCTTCAGATGAAGATGTAGAACTCTCAGCTCCTCCTGCACCATGTCTGCCTAGATGCTGCCCTGCTCCCCCCTTGATGATAATGGACTGAACTTCTGAACCTGTAAGCTACCCCAATTAAATGTCCTTTATAAGACTTGCCTTGGTTATGGTGTCTTTTCACAGTAGTAAAACCCTAACTAAGACAGAAGTTAGTACCAGGGGCTGAGGTACTGCTGTGATACACCTGACCATGCTTTTGTTTGGAAGAATGTGGGTTTGGGGCTTTGGTTTTGGAAAGCAGAAGAATGCTTTAAATGGGGCTTTACGGGCTATCATTCCATTTCTTCCATTAATATGGAAGACTTTGTAATTGAAAGTACAGACCTGACCCAAGAGAGTTCGGTGGAAAAGATTTTCAGTATGTGGCCTAAAGACTGTTTTTGTGGTATTTTGGTGAATAATGTGGCTGCTTTTTGCCCTTGTCTGAAGAATCTACCTGAATCTAAGATAGAGAGATTTTTATTAATTGCATTAACAAAGGAAGTCTCAAAAAAGCCCAGCAGAGACTTTACTGTCTGGTTAAGTCTCATGAAGAGTGTTTTAAACAAGTGTAGCAAGCTTAGAAAGGAAAAATATAAAATATATGGTTCAAGTCTGTTCAAAGTAGTAAAACCCTAAGACAGAAGTGTTGAGGTCTATCCCCCTAGCAAAGCTGTAGCCATGTTGTTTCATGCCTACCAGCTATTTTATATTGTTGTTGTAATATGACCACCAGTCACCAACACAAAAAAACAACTTGACTCAGAGCAGGGTCACGCGGATCACATGCCCTATTATGTTCTGGATGTTATGAGGTTTGTTAACCTTAAGAAATTCCACAACTATAAGCTTCATGTAGGGCCCATCAAATAAAGGTCAATATGAACTGTTATGTCTAAAATGGCTTGAGTCAGGGCTGACCACTGGGCAGCACTTCCAGCATTTGCATATGAGCTCATTGTAGTTTTGCGGTTTTAGCCTTTATAAGCTGACATAGAAAAGTGTTCAGGTTCAAGGCCTCAGCCCCCAAATTCTGAGCTATAGCCCTGATCAATCAATCTTAGGGCGTGAGTTCAATAAGCCATCCCTGTCTGACTGAGATCAGTATTTGTATGGTTTGTAGGGCGACTCCTGGATCCCAACAAGATGAATCCAACTTTACTTGCAATTTAAACTTAGATATAACTCACATGTTAATCTGTAATCTAGAGTCCCCTCAACTTCAACCATCCGCTTTCCAGACACTTCAACTTGAAGGTACAACTCATATTTAATTTAATGCTTATAAAACTAAACTCTTTTTTTTTTTTTTTTTTTTTCGAGACAGGGTTTCTCTGTATAGTCCTGGCTGTCCTAGAACTCACTCTGTAGACCAGGCTGGCCTCGAACCCAGAAATCCGCCTGCCTCTGCCTCCCGAGTGCTGGGATTAAAGGCGTGCGCCACCATGCCCGGCAAACTAAACTCTTTTGTGCCCTCATTTGTTTCTGCCCCTACCCCAACCCCAAACCTTCCAAAAAACCAGATATGGAATTGCCCAGCAGTTTTTCAGTCCACAATTTTTGGAATTTGTCTTAATTTCTTTCACAAAATCTACAACCACTGGATTTTTAAGAAAGAAAAGAATGAAGAAAAAGAAAGAAAGGAAAGAGACAGAGATAAATACAGGGCTGAAAGGGATCAGAGGGTAAAAGCACTGGCTACTCTTTCTGAGGATCTGTGTTTGATTCTCAGCACCCACTTAGCACACCACAACATCTGTGGCTCTAATTCTGGAGCATCTGATAGCCTCTTTCAGCCTCCAGGACAACTGGTATGCATAAGTTACAATACATCCCGTGCAGGTATAATGCCCATCATATAAAATAAATACAGCTAAACAAATCTTAAAGAAAATCATTCACTCTATCTTTAAAACATACTAAAATCTAATTACTTTTATCACCTCCACCAAGCCACCACCATCACCTTCTGCCTGGATTTTTGTGAAATCTTAGAGGCTGTTCTCTGCTTTGGTCCCTCCTTGTATCTAAGTCTCTACATAAAAGCCAGAAGGATCATTTACAACTGAAGTCACATCTTGTTGCTGCTCTGCTGACACTCAGAGAGTGTCTCTATCTGACTAGGTTGCTCTTTCCACTGGGCAATTTAGCAAACTCCTAACTGTTCAAATCTCAACTCAAAACTTACCTACTTGAGGGTTTTTAGTTGGTTGTGGGGTTGTGCTTGTTTTGTCTTGATACGGAACATAAAGTAGCAGTTCTCATATTCAGATTTCACTCCGATTTTATCTAGTTTCTGTTTCTTTTTTTTTTTTTTAAAGATTTATTTATTGATTATATGTAAGTACACTGTAGCTGTCTTCAGACACACCAGAAGAGGGAGTCAGATCTCGTTACGGATGGTTGTGAGCCACCATGTGGTTGCTGGGATTTGATCTCTGGACCTTTGGAAGAGCAGTCGGGTGCTCTTACCCACTGAGCCATCTCACCAGCCCTAGTTTCTGTTTCTTTATAGCACTTAAAAGTCTTCTGGGGGCTGGAGAGATGGCTCATTGGTTAAGAGCACTGACTGCTCTCCCGAAGGTCCTGAGTTCAAATCCCAGCAACCACATGGTGGCTCACAACCATCTGTAATAGGATTCAGTGGCCTCTTCTGGTGTGTCTGAAGACAGTTACAGTGTACTTACATATGATAAGTACATAAATAAATAAATAAATCTTCTGACATACTATTTATAAACCAGGTATAGTGATACAAACTGTAATCTCAGCACTTGTGAGGCTGACCATGTGTTGAGGCTGGCCTGGGCTACATAGGAAGAACTAAGTCAGCCAGGACTACACATCTCAAAGATAAATAATTAAACACCAGGCATTATTTGTGTATTTATTATAAATGCCTTACAAGAATGAGAATTTTATGGGGAAAAACATTTTTGGACCTCTCTGTATTTCCAATGCCCATGACAATGTTTGGCAAAGAACAGAGGTGTCATAAATATTACTGAGTGACCGAAAGAATAGATCCTTTGTCTTTCTTTTTTTTTTTTTTTTTTGAAGGGGGTTGGGGGCTAAGACAGTTTCTCTGTGTGGCCCTGGCTGTACTGGAACTAGCTCTGTAGACCAGGAGAGCCTCAAACTCACTGAAATCAGCCTGCCTGCCTCAGCTTCCCAAGCACTGGGATTAAAGGCATGCGCCACCACACCTAGCCTCCCTGCTGTTCTTCTACACCATATTCCTTTCCTGATGTCCCATGTTCCCTCTCAAACCTGTTATCACTTTAGGCAATGACAGTCTCTAGGGTTTTTAAGCAACTCTGAGTCCTCATAGATTCTAATTATTCAAATCTGTCTAACAAGAACTTAATCTCAACTATTATATATGACAAAGTCTATAGTGACCTGCAGGCTAGATAGGAGTCAATTGGATACACGGAGAAGGAATAACCTTATTCTGAGGGGCATCTTAAAGGAAGTCTAGGACTAAAAGGCAAGGCAGACTTCCGGGCTGGCAATATTCCCCACAAGTGCCATAAACTATTAACAAAATTCCCAACATGAAAAGTCCTCCATTGGGGCTGGCTAGATGGCTCAGTAGGTAAAAGCACTGACTGCTCTTCTAGAGTTCCTGAGTTCAAATCCCAGCAACCACATGGTGGCTCACAACCATCCCTAATGAGATCTGACACCCTCTTCTGGAGTGTCTGAAGACAGCTACGGTGTACTCCCATATAATAAATAAATGAATATTTAAAAAAGAAAAGGAGAGGAGAGGGGAGGAGAGGAGAGGAGAGTAGAGAGAAGAACCCTCCATTGAGTTGTTAGCCAGGGTTACCCACGAGACTCCCAAAACATAAGCTATTGCTTGGTTGCCTCATAGCAGTTGAAAGCAAGTCCCTATTGCTGAAGATACCATGTACTTAAGACACAGGGTCCAAAGGATCCTAGCTAGTTCTGACCTGAAAGCTCCTCCCTGGGGACTACCTTTCTTGATAGGAGAAGTAACCAACAGTCCTACCAAGCTATGAAATCTTTGAACTAAAACAATGTACTTGGGGCTGGTGAGATGGCTCAGTGGGTAAGAACACCGGACTGCTCTTCCGAAGGTCCAGAGTTCAAATCCCAGCAACCACATGGTGGCTCACAACCATCCGTAACGAGATCTGGCGCCCTCTTCTGGAGTGTCTGAAGTCAGCTACAGTGTACTTACATATAATAAATAAATAAATCTTTAAAAAAAAAAACAAAAAAAACAATGTACTTTATCTCTAAGATACAGGAGTGGGGACTGTCTACTCAACATGAGGGAAATTCATACCTAGATAACTCCCCAGGGTGTTTAAGATCATGGATCTTGGAGGAAGCCTACAATAGCTACTTTACAAAGCCATCAAAGATCTTACATTCTAAATATTTATCCTTATTCCACAGAAAAATATAGATCTCAGCCCCCAACAAAGAAATGTCTACTTGTAACAGGTGGAGATAATTACAGAAAACCACAACCAATAAAAACACAGAGAATAAATGACTGCATGATGTGCAACTCCAATCGATCCATCTCAACAGTAAAAGCTAAAGCTCAGGGACCATAGAGGAGGAGGAACTGAGAGGTCCTAAGAGCTAAGAATAGGAAGCTTGCTTTTCAATCTCATCTCCTAGAAATCTCAGAAAAGCTATACATGTGAAGTCTCGTCTTTATGGCTGCTTTAACAATACCTGAACAAGGCCAACATCCATAGACATTCTAACAGGAAACAGGAAATCTAGGGGCCTCAGCCCTAGACAAAGAACTACATACAACTGAGGAATGCTAAGCGTAGATAAAAGTCTTCCTCTGGGAAAAGCAAAGTGATTGGTGATCTAGTACCAAATGGTCAGCCTTAGAAACATATTTACAAGTTCTGCAGTGGTGATGCACAACTTTGATCCCAGCACTCAGGTAGACAGAGGCAGGAAGATCTTTGAGTTTGAGCTGGTCACAGAGCAAATCCCAGGACAGCCAGAGGTAAACAGAAAAAACCTGTCTCAAAAACAACAACAAAAAATCCAACAGACAAAAAGTGGAAACAAAACAAAAACATATACATACAACTTACATTATACAGAATGTGCAGGTTATGCATGCATACATACACACATACGTAACAAAGAAATAGAGACCAAGAATTTGAAAGAGAACAGGTGGGGTACAGGGAAGGGCTGGAGGGAGAAAAGGGAAGGGAAAAATTTGTGTAATATACATAAACACATAAATATATGTGTGTAATTATGTGTTTATATGTAAATATAATTATGTAATTATATATTTATTCTTTTTTTTTTTCAAGACAGGGTTTCTCTGTTTTTTTTTTTTTTTTTTTTTTTGGTTTTTCGAGACGGGGTTTCTCTGTATAGTCCTGGCTGTCCTGGAGCTCACTCTGTAGACCAGGCTGGCCTCGAACTCAGAAATCCACCTGCCTCTGCCTCCCGAGTGCTGGGATTAAAGGTGTGCGCCACCACGCCCGGCTGACAGGGTTTCTCTGAATAGCCCTGGCTGTCCTGGAACTCACTCTGCCTCCCTAGTGTTGGCATTAAAGGCATTCGCCACCACTGCCCAGAGTAATTATACTTTAACTTTTTTTAAAAAAGGCAAAGTCAGAAGTGAAGAAAACAATGAATTTGGTACTCAGAAAGCTAAGAAGGAAAGATTTCAAGTTCAGGGTCAGCATGGACTTCAGAGTGAGTTGAACTACATAGTGAGTTTAAGGCCAAACTTGGCCATGTAGCCAAGACCTTATCTCAAAAAGCCAAAGAAGGAAGGAAGGTGAGGAGGAGGAAGAGGTGGGCATGATCAGTGTTAGCAGCATGTTTTGGCACCATCACAATGAGTCCTGCTAGTATGTGCAATAAACGTCTCATGATTTAAATACTGATTCTAATACTGTTTCTAGTCTCAGTTTTATTCTATTCCAGTTTTCCCCATGACTTCAATGGTAGATAATAGAGGCAACAGATCCAATCCATTAGAGGGGAAGGTGCTAGGGAACAAGCTCAGGACTACTACAATTGTTATGTAACTGCTGAGCTACACCCCTGCAGAATCCGTTATCTAAGCTAGATGAAAGCTTGCACATTTACTTATAGAAGCTTTATTTCAGGGAGGGGGGAAAAGGCGGGGTATGGTGTAACAGGTCTATAATCTTAGCACTACAGAAGCTTAGGCAGAAGGATCAAGAATTCACAAGTTCAAAGCTAACCAAACAGTAGATGAACTACTCATCAATAAAGATCTGATTTGAATATGCAATTTTGTTACTACTTGCCTATGGAGAGAACAAAATGCTGAAACCTAACTAGATGAAATGTCATAAAGAAACATTGGCGCTTCCACTCATCTGCCATTTAACAGGGCCTGACTACCCTCCAAGGTTCTTCCCACACAATTTTTCTACAATTTTTTTGTTTGCACATTTTGAGACAGGTAGCTCTGGCTGGCCTAGAAGTCACTATATATATGTTAGGTTGGTGTTGAACTCACAGAGTTCTATGTCCGTCCTGGGGTGCTGGAATTAAAAGTGTGCATCACTATGACAGGCCCACCTGATAATTCCTTTTGTTTCTACAAACATGCCCATTCTTCCCTACTTTCATCTTGAACCAAAAAAAAAAAAAAAACACATATAAATCTCAAAATAATAATGCTGAGTAAATGAAGTTGAACTGGTAGAAAGAATATAGAATGCAATATACTATGTGATCCCATTTATATAGAGATTCTAGAAGGCGGGGCCGGGCAGGTGGTTTTGTGAGTAAGAACCAGCTGTGAGAGAATGAGGGCCAGAGTTTGGATTCCCAGCACCTGTGTAAAAGCTGGACACAGGCTTCCTGTAACTTTAGTGTTAGAGGGAGCTAACATATAAATCAATCCTGGGGGGTTGCAGACCAGCCAATCTAGCCAGAATGAGGAACACTGGGATAGAGTGAGGGACCTTCAGAATTTATGGTAGAGAACAGTAGAAGAAACCCAACTCAGTACTAAGGCCTCCCCACCCCCTCAAACGCACACAAACACAAATTAATACAAATTAATTTGTGACAAAAAGCAGAGATTTCTGAAATCTCTCCTATCCAGTACAGTTTTGTTTGGGGGACTTTTTGGTTCTTAATTTTTAGATTTATTTTATATTACAAGTATCCTCTTTCATGTATGTCTCTGGACCATGTGCATGTCTGCTGCCCTAGGAGGTCAGGAAAGGCACTGGCCCACCTGGAACTGGACTTACAGACAGTTGGGACATGACAGGTCGTGGTGGGAATCAAACCCCAGTCCTCTGCAAGAACAAGAAGTACCCCCAACCACAGAACCAACTTTCCAGCCCTTTTTGGAAGACCTTTGGAGGGTGGTAACATGAAAGACTGAGTCTAAGACCCTGTGCATGCCAAATAGTTTATCACTGAGCTCAGACTTAGCCCTTTCTTATTTGTTGTTTTCCACACCAGGTCTCACTACATTGACCAGGCTGGCTTCAAACTCATGCCAAACCTCACTCCCTCGCCTCCAAAATTCTGGAGTGACAAGTACAGGGAGCTGCCATTCCTTAGTAGAACTTGTGCTCTGTTTTGAGGTGCTAGGAACTGACCCAGGTCATTCTACACATGCAGGCTAGGCAACCACGAGTCCAGCCCTCTCAGGTGTAATACTTCCTACCCCCACCCTGTGAGGTAGAGGAGTGGGGAGTTCACAGGGTCTCACTATCAGCCAGGCTGGCCTCGGGGTTCTTGCAACTCAGCCTCCTTAGTACTGGGATTGCATGTAATTCTTGTATAAAACCAAACCCACTCATGTTGCTTCTGAGTAAATTAACTCTGGAGCCCTCTGTACTTTTTCTGTTTCCAACTACTTGAAGAGCATGACCTTTCCGGCAGACTGTCGCTATTTACTTTTAGTGATATGGTGAGAATTCAGTAAAAGTCTGAAATCACTAACCCAGGAGACCAATCTGTGGGGGCCAGCCAGATGGCTCAGTTGGTAAAGGTACCAGTTGCTAAACCTGACCACCTGAATTCAATCCCTGAGACCCACCCCAAGGAAAAAAAGGATCAACTCTTACAAATAGTCCTTTGACTTCCACATATACCTATAACAGAAGCATACACACATAAATGCATGCACACACACACACACACACGAGTGTGTGTGTGTGTGTATAAATTAATTCAGAATTTTCAGGATTTTAGCATCTTCATACCTCTTGTGTGACCACTAATCTTAGATGTAACCTGATACTGAAAGAGCCTGACAGAATGTAAAAGGTCACAGAAGCCCTGAAATTGGCAAAATAGATGTCACTGTTAGCAGAACTAGCTTCACTGATTTAGAAAAATAGAGGTGCACAATGCTCTGGCCACTCCTTGAACCTGTGTGTCTGCCAATGTTTGACCGTTCCTTGACCCATGTGTGTGCCCACTGATGAAGCCCATTGCCAGGTGTTTGTGATATTGGTTGCTGAGAAAGAGTCAGAAAATCTCCCCAGCAACCACAGCCCGGCCAATCCGGAGTTGCTACACCTGCACCAGACTCTTTCCTTGTACCCCTCCCATACCCATTTCTTGAGAATAGACATTGTTTAGATCTGGAAATCCCCTACTCCCTCCTTCTCCTTTCCCCCCTGAGGGCCTATAAAAACTGGGACCTCTTTCCCCTCGAGATCGACTCCTCTACCCCTGCGCGGGATATGAGTCGTCCCCAGAGCTCTGGCTTTCCCCGAATAAAGCCTCATGTGGTTTGCAACAAGCTCGGTCTATCGTGAGTTCTTGGGTGTCTGCTATTGTCCTGAGGCCTGAGCGAGGGGCTCCTTTCGGAGTCTTTCAATACAGTTAGGAAAGAGAGAACTTCAACTGAGAAATTCCCTCCATTAGACTGGCCAGTGGGCATTTTCTTGGTTATTAACTAATGTAAGTGGGTCCATTCCTAGGCAGGTAGGCCTGGGCTGTATAAGAGAGTAGCTGAGCAGGAGCCAGGCTGTAGTCAGCCTCTGTGGTGTCTACAGCAAGCTTCTGCTGACTTCCCTCAGTGATGCACTGTGACTTGGAAGTGGAGGTCAAATATACCTTTTACTTCCTGTTTGGTTCCTTTTGGTCATGCTGTTTTTCACAGCAAAAGAAAAGCAAACTAGAACACCTTGCCTCTCTTTTCCCAGACTATTCTGTCCTTTGACTTGTAGCTATCTCACTACGATCCAGCCACAATGGGTCACTGTTTCAGATTCTAAATCAAGTTTATTCCTGAGGCCTTTCCCTCACCCCTGATACTTCACATTTCAAAGAGAACAAATAAAAGGGACCACATGAAAAGCAAAAGGCAAACTTTCTGAAGGGAATCAAAAGCCCAGAGATGGAGGAGCCCAGCTTTCCCTACTCAGCAGCCTAAGATGGCTGCCTCCAGCCAAAGGTAAAAGTCTTACTTTTTGGATATGAAGCAGCTCCCAAAAGGGACTAAGCATGCCATGTAGATTAGAATTCCAGTACCTTGATATGTCATGTAAAGAATAAAGCGAAAGGCTGTAGATCTATCTTGGCTGGTCCAAGTACTTGCCTAGCATTCCCACAGCCCTAGGCTCCATGTCTAGTACCCCATCTCCCCAAAAATGCAGCAGGGTAATAAAATAAAGAGATGCTGACATATGCATCCAAGGCCTCTCAAATTTTTCTGCTAAGTAGATTTGAAAAAAAAATCTCAATGTTCTCTTCTGCTACAGATCATGGAGCATAATAAAAACCACACAAAGTTTGGAGCTGAGAGGGAAGGAAGGACTATGCAGAGACTGCCGTACCTGGGAATCCATCCCACAATCAGCCACCAAACGCAGACACTATTGCATACGCCAGCAAGGACCCTGATATAGCTGTCTCTTGTGAGACTATGCCGGAGCCTAGCAAACACAGAAGTGGATGCTCACAGTCAGCTATTGGATGAAACACAGGGCCCCCAATGGAGGAGCTAGAGAAAGTACCCAAGGAGCTAAAGGGAACTGCAACCCTATAGGTGGAACAACAATATGAACTAATCAGTACCCCCAGAGCTCGTGTCTCTAGCTGCATACGTAGCAGAAGATGGCCTAGTCGGCCATCATTGGAAAGAGAGGCCCCTTGGTCTTGCAAACTTTATATGCCCCAGTACAGGGGAACACCAGGGCCAAGAAGTGGGAGTGGGTGGGTAGGGGAACGGGGGTGAGGGGGGTGGGGGTGGATAGGGGACTTTTGGGATAGCATTTGAAATATAAATGAAGAAAATACCTAATAAAAAATTGGAAAAACAAAAAACCCACACAAGCTTTGATACAAAATTGGAAGAAATGTATTATTTTACCTTGTAGTGACAGGGTTTCACAATGTAGCTCCAGCTAGCTTTCAATACAGATCCTCCTGACTCTGCCTTAGAGTGTACAGATTAATGGTGTACATCTCTATGTCTGATGCAAAGTAACTTGTTTTTTAACACAAGCAAACAAAATACACCTTAACCTTATACATGAGACCTGGGCATCTGTGGACTCTGTTATCTGCACAGCTATTGGCTGGTGGGAGAATGCATGCCTGGAAGAATGCCAAGCCTGAGCTGCTCTTCCAGAGGTCCTGAGTTCAATTCCCAGCAACCACGTGGTGGCTCACAACCATCTGTAATGAGATCTGATGCCCTCTTCTGGCGCGTCTAAAGACAGCTACAGTGTACTCATCTAAATAAAATAAATAAATCTTTCAAAAAAAATTCCGCCGGGCGTGGTGGCGCAGCCTTTAATACCAGCACTCAGGAGGCAGAGGCAGGTGGATTTCTGAGTTCAAGGCCAGCCTGGTCTACAAAGTGAGTTCCAGGACAGCCAGGGCTACACAGTGAAACCCTGTCTTGAAAAACCAAAAACCAAACAAACAAACAAACAAACAAACACTACACTATTCTCAAACAAATCACAGTGAAATTCTTAATACTTCTAAATAAATAACTGTGTGGCCTTAAAGGCATGCTATTTTTAGTACATATTTTGATATCTTTGGGAAATTGTTTTCAAGATCTCCTGTAGATAACAGAGTCCACAGATACTCAAGTTTCATGTATAAAATAATGTCATAATAAAGCCAGGTACAGAGGAACAGATTTATCCAGTTTCTTACAAAGTTGAAGTAGGAGAGTAGGGTAGTGGTGGCGCACACCTTTAATCCTGGCACTTGGGAGGCAGAGTTAGGCGGATTTCTGAGTTTGAGGCCAGCACGGTCTATAGAGTGAGTTCCAGGACAGCCAGGGCTACACAGACAAACCCTGTCTCGAAAACCAAAAAATCAAACAAAAGAAAAGTTGAAGTAGGAGGATGTCAATTGAGGCCAGACTGAAATTCATAGAGACCCTGCCTCAAAAGGAAGAGAGGGAGGAGTGAAGAAGGGAGACAGAAGGAAGGGACCTGGCAATGCTCCAAGAAGCTAGGAATGGATATATATATATATATATATATATATATATATATATATATACATACATACATACATGTGTGTGTGTGTGTGTGTGATACTCATCATCAACATCTAAAACTCCTCTGAACTTTACAGGGTTCTAAGGGTGTCTACAAATACTGATCTGAGAACCCAGATGAGAAACAGAAAGTGAAACAGATACGTAGGGAGTCAAAGGTTAAATGGAGAAGATGTGAGCCGTGTAATGAAGAGAAAATCTGACTTCTGAACCACATGGCAGGTGTGAGGTTAGAGAGAATGAGAACGGAAGAATGCAACAGCAGAAAGAGGATGGCTGCTCAGGACCAGAATCTGAAGGGTGGAACACATTTCCCTAGACTCCTTCAAAAAAGTGATGGTCTAGTGCACTGCTCAGTTCCACAACGTAATAGAATGTTTTCACCGAAAGCTTTTTCCTCAATGAGTACTATAGGCCATGAAAGGCCAGAATTAACTGAGAAGGCCTAAGACTAACTAGATAACCTAACCATGGTCTAAAAAGATCAAAAGAGAAGGTTTGTGAAAAGCTGGAAAGATGCCGGTGGGCGTGGTGCTTGCTGCTCAAGCATTATGAGCTGAGTTTGGATCCCCAAACCCAGGAAAAAAGGCAGGTATGGCAGTTCTCATGTGTAACCTCAGCACTAGGAAGGTAGAGACAGGAGGACCTCTAGGGCTCGCGAGCCAGCTAGGCTATCTCAATCAATGACAGGAGGACCTCTAGGGCTCGTGAGCCAGCTAGGCTATCTCAATCAATGATAGATCTGTCTCAAAAAGAAGGTGAAGAGAACTGAAGAAGACAACCAATGTCAGCTTTTAGCCTTCATGTGCACACCCAAACTCGCACAAACACATGTACACACAAATATCAAAAGAGCCTCACTGGTCTAGTGGCACAGTCCTGGAATCTCGTGTGCTTGGGAGGCTAAGGGAGGAGAATTTCAGGTCTGCCTGGGCTCCAGACCAAGTTCAGTGCCAGCCTGGCAACTTGGTAAGACCCTGTCTGGAAACAAAAATATAGTTCAGTGAGCAAGGGCTTTGCTACCAGGCAATGGCCTTGAGTTCGATTCCCTGTGCCACAAAAGAAAAGGAAATGAAGTTTCTATGCTATTTCAAAAATCAGATGTTAGCCTAGTGTACCTGAGGACTGCCAGTTTGAGGCCAGCCAGAGCTACAAAGTGAGGTCCTGTCAAAAAAAAAAGTCAAGGGACAAAGTAAACAGGGACTTAAATAAGAGGAATCTGGGGCTAGAGAGATGGCTCAGCGGTTAAGAGCACTGACTGCTCCTCCAGAGGTCCTGAGTTCAATTCCCAGCAACCACATGGTGGCTCACAACCATCTGTAAAGGGATATGACGCCCTCTTCTGGTATGTTTGAAGACAGCTACAGCTATTCTATGTATGTGAGTACATACATAGAATAAATAAATCTAATCTAATTTTAAAAAATACAAAAAAACAAAACAAAACAAAACACACACACACACAAAAGAGGAATCTGGCCGGGCGTGGTGGCGCACGCCTTTAATCCCAGCACTTGGGAGGCAGAGGCAGGCGGATTTCTGAGTTCGAGGCCAGCCTGGGCCTGAGTGAGTTCCAGGACAGCCACGACTACACAGAGAAACCCTGTCTCGAAAAACCAAAAAAAAAAAAAAAAAAAGAGGAATCTGGAGGGAGCCTATCAGCTATGGAGATGCAGCTGCTTTCTAGTTGGAGCAATTTACATGTGACTAGCACTACAGAGATTAATTCTGTCTGAGAATCTCTATCCATACAATTCCCTTATTACAAACATGCAAGCAGAATTTTAATTGTGATTTCAGGAAACTCACGGGACACTACTATACCTGAGAGCTCACACTTCCAAGGCTGCAGACTTGGCACAGGGACTCTACCACATATTTCTCCATCTCTGGATTTGTGCCTACCTTTCTGTCAAAGATGAACTAAATGCTCATCTTCCTACCACTAAAACAAGGTTTCCTTGAAAGAACAACCATCTACCCCCTGAGAATGACCACAGAAGTTCTGTGGCCCTTTCCTCTGCCTGTTCTCATTACAGATGATCTACAAAATCCAACTTGACCCTTGGCATAACATATACACCTACAACCTCAGTACTTAGAGAAGTGAGGCATAAAGATTGCAGCAGTTCAGAGTAAACCTGGTTTACAGTGAGTTCCAGGCCAGCCTCAGCTATACAGAGCAAGACCTTGTCTCAACACCCTTTAGCCCCAGCCCTCCAAAGAAAAAACAACTAGAAATACCATGTTCTCCCAGGAATCTCTGTTTTCAGTAGAGGTACTTACCATCCAGCAGGCCTTCCTCGTCATCCCTGTCATGCTCCTCCACTGCCACCTCCTCCTCCTCCTCCTCCTCTTCCTCATCCTCCAGCTCCACGTCCGGGTCCAGGTCTGGATCGCTCCCTGAGGCGGATTCGTCTGACATGGCTCCCAGAAGTCCTCAGTGGGCATTACCGACTCATGTCCACAGAAGGGTCCTAAGAGGAGGTCAGGAGGCATCAGAATCACCACAGCTTCACTTAGGAACACAAGCCTTCCCAAGAAAGTCATGCTGAAGAGGAATGCCTGGAGCTTTTTAAAGCAAGGCAAACTAACCAAATCCAAATCTCAATCTTCTCTATGAGAATGCTACCTTAATACAGACTTGGATGAGTTTGCCCAGCTCAAGCATCTCAGGGCTGCTTTGACAAGAAAGTAACAGCTACAGAATAAAAACTAGATGTCTTAGAACTCACTCCCACTTGCTCATGCCTTCTTGATGCTGCTCCTTTCAGGCTGCTGAAAACCATCTCCTATGTCCATGCCTGCCTGTCCACACAGACACAGGACATGGACACACTTACTTACTTATGGTCCCCAGCACTATTCTAGGTACAGCAAGAGGAAAGAGTATATAGAGAGTGTGAAGCCTGGTGTGTGCCAGGAGAAGCTGCTGCTTTACACTGGGTGTCAAGGAAACCCTCACTAAGCAGAGACTAAAGGACACAAGGAAGCCACAGACACCCAAAAATGTGTACTTCAGGCAGAGGAGCATCAAGGGAACTGGGAACACTTAGAATACAAGGAATGGGTCCTGTGTGGGATAGGGCAGATACAGCCACAGGACACCACAAGACAGTGAGAAGTTGACTGCTGGCCATACTGTCACTCTGCCCAAGCTTGTAGGAAGCCTCATGTGAAGGTCTCAGTGGCCATGTCTGCTTTTAGGCTGTTCTCTACATCTTGGCAAAGTTCCAACCACATCTTCCAAAAAGCGTTGCTAAGAAGCTGAGGGAATCATATTTCTCTTCTGAATTACATTAGCCATACTAAACACTACAAATCTCCCCTGAAAGGTTAATACAGACCACCTCCTGACCAACAGTGAACCTCCAGGGCAGGTATGTAAATGGGAATTATCTTTATACTGTGGGCATCCATTTGTCCGTATTCCTTGACTACTTGCCAATCTGCTGTGTCACATACCCTATATACCAAAACACCCCACCCCCAATACAGAGGGCATCTCTTCCTCCTTTTTTTTTTTTTAATGGAGACAAGGTCTCATATAGAAGATCCTCATATCTTCACCTTCCAAGCCCAAGGTTTCTAGGTATGAATCATCACAACTGGCTTTAGACAAACTTTCTAATTAGTACCTTTAGGTACCCAGATGGTTGTCATTCTAGGAAATAAGGTTTATAGCAATAGAGTAACAATCACAGTAACAAGGAATAGGCTTCTACATACCCTCACTTAACATTAATTTAAACCAATATCAGCAAAAGAAGGAGGAGGACGAGGAGGATGAGGAGGAAGAAGAGGAGGGGGAGGAGGAGGAGGAAGAGGAGGGGGAGGGAGAGGAGGAGGGGGAGGAGGAGGAGAAGGAGAAGGAGAAGGAGGAGGAGGAGGAGGAGGAGGAGAAGGAGAAGGAGAAGGAGAAGGAGAAGGAGAAGGAGAAGAAGAAGAAGAAGAAGAAGAAGAAGAAGAAGAAGAAGAAGAAGAAGAAGAAGAAGAAGAAGAAGAAGAGGAAGAAGAGGAAGAAGAGGAAGAAGAAGAAGAAGAAGAAGAAGAAGAAGAAGAAGAAGAAGAAGAAGAAGAAGAAGAAGAAGAAGAAGAAGAAGAAGAAGAAGAAGAAGAAGAAGAAGAAGAAGAAGAAGAAGGAAGAAGAAGAAGAAGAAGAAGAAGAAGAAGAAGAAGAAGAAGAAGAAGAAGAAGAAGAAGAAGAAGAAGAAGAAGAAGAAGAAAGGGCTGCTGGGTGTAATGTGGCCCACACCTCTAATCCCAGCACTCAAGGAAAGGCAAGAACCATGCCAAGATAACCAGAGCTACATAAGAGAGACTGTCTGAATAACAAACAAAAAGAAACAAACAAAACACCACCTTAGCCCTCACACTCCTGACAGTAGCAAACAACAGTTCAATAGTCAAGTACTACATATGATAATAAGACAAGAGATGCCGCCAGCCTGGTCTACCTAAGTTCCAGACCAGCAAAGAGTACATGGCAAGACCCTGTGTCATCACTGCCATTACCATGCTCACCAGCAGCAGCAGCAGCAGCGCAACAGCAAAAAAACAGGACACTAAATCAGAGCCAAGGTGGAGGACGCATGGGGAAAGATGGAGAGCAAGTGTTACAGTTCAGTACGGTAATTAAAGTTCACAGTTCAGCATCGATTTTTTTTTTCTAAAAGATGAAAAAAGGAACTTCAACAGCTCCCAATACAAAGAAGGAACACTTTTTTTAAAGAAGGGGAAAGGCTAACTCCCTGATTCTATCATTACACATTGCATGATTATATCAAATTATGTCCAATTATGTGTGGATCTTTTAAAAGTAAAAACTATACCCAGACCATTATGAATACAATAGAAAGTGAGTGAATTCTCAGAGAATATCAATTTTTCTTTTACCCATTCTTCCATACTAAATTTTTGTTAGAGGTGATACAATGAACACTCTTCTCAGCTCTTACATCTAAGCACACACACACACTCGAATGCAAGGCCTCTGTTCACAAACCAGAGCATTGATGAAGAGCCCACATTAAAATCAAAGAACCAGACAAAGGTGTATACACACACCATCACTGGGACAGTCCATGGCAGCTCAAAGGTGTACAGTAATGGTAGCACATGCTCCTGTCTGAGTGAAAGAAAGCTTTCTACTAGCCATGGTGGCAGGTGAAGAGTTCCAGCACGTAGAACAAGCAGATTGCTAAATTCGAGAAAAGCTAGAACAAAATCCTAAATTAGAAAGAGCATCATTTTTATTGCATGACCTCATTATCTCTGGAGACTTTGAATAGTATTAAATTTTCTCAAATGACCTCAGAGAAATTCCACAGCATGTGCATCTGACTTCATTAAAAACATAAATACTAGGACCTGTGCCCACCACTGCACAGTGCATAGGGGACAGAGGATACCCAGACAGCCAAGGCACCACTAAGATGAGCAGGTAAATGTGGAGAGATGGGAGAGAAGGAAGCAGGATGATGTATACATGGTGAAGAAAGGAGCAACTAAAGACTCAAGGGTGGTGAGAACAGTCTGATGTGAGTAGCCTGCACTGCTTTCTGAGGCCATGGTGAGGCTCTGGCCCGGGCTGCTGCAGAGGGCCATGTCTGGTGGGGGATCCATGCCAATGTTCTTGACCCATGTTACCACCAAAGACCATGTCAATGTCACTAGTCTGAGCTGCTGCTTGGGACCATGTTAATGTCCAATGGCCAAGAGTCAGCCCCATCCCTCAACAGCTGCAACAGTCCAGAGAATAGCCTCACACCTCACCTAGGCAGCAAGGTTGAGCTGGCCTGATGACATGGCCAGAGACATGGTATAGGAGAGCTGGCCCAGTCCCTTGCTGGTTGTAGCATTCAGGTGAGGTGGCCCCCACTTCTCACTGGGGCAGTGCTGAAGACCTGACCCAGGTGGCATGAGCACCAGAGCTACCACCCATGCCCAGGTGGGCTTGGAGTTGGCCCACCATCTCCCCCATCTGAGAACTGCTGGAGCTCATGAAGGGGCCAGTCTTGCAGAACCAAAGCTGCAGGATCTCCATGACACAGGACAACAGCAGGATATCTAAGAGGAGTCCAGGTGAGGATCCAGTATGGATAGTGTAGCTGAAGCCCGATGCCTCAAAGCTGAACAATGACTCATTTCAAGTAAAACTGTTCAATCAAAAGGGTATGTGACAAAGCATGATACACCACAGCTTCCACAGTGAGATGGGTTTTTTTTATTAGTTTGATTGTTTGGTTTTTTTTAAGATTTATTTATTTATTATGTGTAAGTACACTATAAGTTGTCTTCAGATACCCCAGTAGAGGGCGTCAGATCCCATTACAGATGAGTGTGAGTCGCCATGTGGTTGCTGGGATTTGAACTTGGGACCTTCAGACGAGCAGTAGGTGCTCATAACTGCTGAGCCGTCTCTCCAGCCCTATTGTCTTTTGGAGGATGAAGGTTACAAGGGCAGAGGGCAAATATAGAGGGATGGGGAGATGAGTGGGAATAGGGTACATGATGTGAAATTCACAAAGAATCAATAAAAAGTTTATATATATAAAATCATACATATACTCACAACTATATATGCACACATATAAAATATAAACTTAACCCTGGATTTAATAATTTACAAGGGAACATTCAGTCTATCGCATTGAGTAATACTCCACAAGAAAACCCACTAGTCAAAGAATTCACATAATTCAAAAACGGGGGGGGGGGGGGGTGTGTCCATGCACGTCATAGCAATCTGTCCAGCCTGCTAAAAGCCCACTATAGATCACTAGTCACACCTAGGACAATGATGCTGTTCTGATCACTCCTGCTGTGTATTTCAAACTCCTGCTAAGCTTAAATAGCCTTTTGAGTGAACATCAGTTACTTGAAAACACACTGGGCTGGAGAGATGGCTCAGCAGTTAAGAGCACTAACTGCTCTTCTGAAGGTCCTGGGTTCAAATCCCAGCAACTGCACGGTGGCTCACAACCATCTGTAATGAGATCAGATACCCTCTTCTGGAGGGTCTGAAAACAAATAGAGTGTACTTACATACATAATAAATAAATCTTTTAAAAGGAAGGAAGGAAGGAAGGAAGGAAGGAAGGAAGGAAGGAAGGAAGGAAGGAAGGAAGAAAAAGTACAAAAATGGCAGCCACAAAGCTAAACTGACACTCTTGACATACTTCACTTGGAAACAGAGTAAGATTTTTCACAATTTGGATCTTAAAAGAAAATAAGAAAGATGGGTAAACAAATACATTCAAGACTCCCAGTATCAGGGCCATGGTAGACAATTAATTCTCTAAAGGCAATGAAGAAGGGTGATACCCAGAAATTGTCACCAAACACAGCAGAAACACTAGAGATATATTTATAAAGATCAGTGAGATTCTGAGCCACAGCTCTGAAGATAACCAGCTGCATGACTTCCAGAAGGGCTGTTCTCATTCAGCTTCAACCACCCTTCTTATTCCAGCCTAGAGAGGAACGGACATCAGTCCTCAAGGTATCATCCTGTTTCTAAAACAGCAGTTCTCAAAAGGTGATTCAGAGGCTTGGAATCAGCCACAAAGTCAAACTATGCACAGTTTACAAAGTCACTCAAAGTGCAAAACACACCAATAATTTTTGCATAACTAAATAAAGAAAGGTACTTGACACACATCAAGTGTGTCTATACCACAGCTAACTTTTTTTTGAGACAGGGTTTCTCTGTGTAGCCCTGGCTGTCCTGGAACTCACTCTGTAGACCAGGCTGGCCTCTAACTCAGAAATCGCCTGCCTCTGCCTCTCAAGTGCTAGGATTAAAGGCGTGCCCCACCACTACCCAGTCCACAGCTAATTTTTAAGAAACCACTAATTAGGGCTAGAGATGGCTCAGCACTTAAGAGCATTACCTGCTCTTGCAGAGGTCCTGAGTTCAATTCTCAGCAACTACATTGTGGCTCACAACCATCTGTAATGGGATCCGATGCCCTCTTCTGGTGTGTCTAAAGACTTTGACAGTGTGTACATACATATAATTCTTTAAAACAAAATTACTGAAAAAGAAAAAAAGAAACCACTACTTAAGGGAGTGGAGACAGACCTTTTAATCCAGCACTTCAGAGGTAGAGATAGGAGGATCTCTAGGTTCAAGGCCAGCCCTGGTCTATGGAGTCCCAGGACAGGTAGGGCTATACAGAGAAACTCTGTTTCAAAACAAAAACAAAAAAAGAAAAACAAACAAACAAACAAAAAACAAAAACACCACTACTTGTCAAAATACACACATTAAGACTCTTCCCTCACCGGGCATGGTGGCGTAACGCCTTTAATCCCAGGCAGAGGCAGGCGGATTTCTGAGTTCAAGGCCAGCCTGGTCTACAGAGTGAGTTCCTGGACAGCCAGAGCTATACAGAGAAACCCTGTCTCAAAAAACAAAAACAAAAACAAACAAACAAAAAAAAGACTCTTTCCTCTCCACTTTTGTTTCTGTAAAGTCTGTGCCCTTCTATCATGCAACTGCCAACAACAAAGCATTTAGATACAAAAAACTAAGAATTCAGCTGTCTCTCTTTAGCTAGATACTTTCAAATGTACAAAATAATTAAGGTCTTCTAGTTTTGGTTAGTTTGTTTGTTTTGGAAAAGTAATTTTTCACTTAAAATGTTATGAGTTGAAAGCATTTCTTTAATGAATTACAACATAAAACTCTGGGAAATCATTTCATGCCCCCACACAATCATGGCCACAGGGAAACAGCAGCAGAGAGGGAGACATGACAACAGGAGATGAGAAGATAGGATACAAACCTAGACTATGAAAACTTCTCACACAGCCAGCTGTGGTGATGCACAAGGAGGGAGAGGCAAATGGATTTCTGAGTTCAGGTCAGTCTGGTCTATATAGTGAGACCCTGCCTCAAAACAAAAACAAAGCTGGGTGTGGTGGCGCACACCTCCATGGGCATCCTGCATGCACACTGATGTATATACATACATGCAGGCTAAACAATCACTCCCAGCACTTGGGAGGCAGAGGCAGGCGGATCGAGGCCAGCTCTGCTCTACAGAGTGAGTTCCAGGACAGCCAGGGCTACACAGAGAAACCCTGCCTCGAAAAACCAAAAACCAAAAACCAAAACCAAACAAACAAACAAAAAAAAAATGCTCACATTACATTTACATTAAAACACTAGACCAGCCAAGCACAGATCTCACATTCATAATCTCTGCTCTTAGCTGAAGCAGGAAGATGGCCTAGAATCTACAGTGAATATGTAGGAAGACTGTCTCAGAAAACTCTCTATGACGCCCTATTACTTCAGTTCTAGGGGCCCTAATGCCCTCCATGGGCATCCTGCATGCACACTGATGTATATACATACATGCAGGCTAAACAATCACAAATAAGATAAAATCTTAATAAAAAAAAAAGAGACTGGTAGGAAGTCTATATGAATCCTCTAATAATATAAATAAAAGTCAGTGATTTCTAGATTGATACTAATCATATAAAGCATTACTTTAAAACGTTATGCATCTGTGAGAGTGCCTGTACACCACTCGAGTGCTTGGTTACAGAAGAAGCCAGAAGAAGGTGTCAGATGCCCTGGAACGGGAATTCCAAGTGTTGTGAGTTGCAATATGAGCTATGGAAACTGAACACAGGTCTTCTACAAGAACAGCAAGTGCTCTTAACCACTGAGCCATCTTTCCAGCGGGGCCTCACAGTGTTTCTGACTACCCTGGAACTCACTTTGTAGATCAGGCTGGCCAAGAACTCACAGATTAAAGCCATTTGCCACCAGGCAACTCCCTTCCCCACCCAGCATAATTATTTTTAAACCACTAAACCTGTATTGTATGCAAGTTATTTCTGTTAGTATTTTGTACTGTAAGACAGAGTTTCAAGTAACTGGGGCTGATCTCAGGTTTACTACATAGCTGAGGATGGCCTTGAACTCCTGATTCTCTTACCCCTACCTCCTAAGTGCTGGGAATACAGGCATGTGTTGCCATGCCAGCTATATTGTTTACACACTACTAAATTGTTTCCTTAGTTGATATCAACCCCATATTTTTTCTTTAAAAGTTGTCTTGTTTTTAAGAGATCATTCTGCAGCCTAGTACAGCCTAAAACTCACTTAACCTAACAGCAATCCTCCTGCTTCAGCTCCAAACACTCCAGTGCTATGATTAAAGGAATAAGTTCTATTCGTATGCAAGCCCTTCCTCTCAAAGTAGTGGAACCTTTTCTTCTAATATGTCAAAAGAAAGTCCAGATCAGAATGAATATTGAAAGACAAGGTTCCAGAGACTGACTGTAACATGGCACCATATATTCCAAAGACTCCTTCAAGAACTATTTCAGATTAGAGAAAACAAATGCAGTACAGGACCTTGGGTTAGACATTACCCCTAGAAGAAAGCTGCTATAAACTATCGGTATGGAGGCTGCTGAGATGACTCAGTGGGTAAAAGCACTTGTTGTACAAGCCTTATACCTGAGTTTGATCTTTAGAACTCATATATAAAAAAGTTAGATGTGGTGCTGAACATCTGTAATACCAACACTCCTAGTCCCGAGATGGGAGGAAGAGACAGAAGAGTGACCTAGAAGCTTGGTGGCCAGCTAGGCCACAGTCACAGCACAGCAGAGACTATTCCATACAGTGTGTCCTTTTCCTGGACAGTACTTTTGTCTATAGATGAATTAAGGCAATTCTTGTCTAATGGGCATCTTACCACAACCGGAGCGGCTTCACTGATGCTCAATTTCTTCTTTGAACCAAGAAGGGAGTGCTGCCAGAAGCAGATATGTCTCTAGTCAAATGATCTTTAATAATGAAATAGTCGCCGCCTTTAATCCCAGCACTCGGGAGGCAGAGGCAGGCGGATTTCTGAGTTTGAGGCCAGCCTGGCCTACAAAGTGAGTGCCAGGACAGCCTGGGCTACACAGAGAAACCCTGTCTCGAAAAACCAAAAAAAAAAAAAAAAAAAAATGAAATGGTCTGAAATATCCTATTTTGTGGACTTCTGAAGCTCCTTAAGACTATCATCTATGTAAAGTATATATGAGCCGGGCGTGGTGGCGCACGCCTTTAATTCCAGCACTCCGGAGGCACAGGCAGGCGGATTTCTGAGGTGGAGGCCAGCCTGGTCTATAAAGTGAGCTCCAGGACACCCAGGGCTATACAGAGAAACCCTGTCTCGAAAAACAAAACAAAACAAAAAGTATATGAACTGTTATATCTTAACTATTCTTAATCATTTCCATTTGAGTTGACTGATAGCTCTGTCAAGGCAGAGTAAACAGTCCTTTATAATTCTGCTTTACAAAAGTCTGTCAGATGATCCTGGGCCAGAAGGCTGAAGACTGATACTCCAGCATTTTGAGGAATTAGAAACTGTCCAGGTAATCAGCCTTCTCTACAAATTGGTTAAGTTTTAGAAGCTATGTTTTGTCCTTCTATATTTACAGGTAATATTTGAGTCTTGCTCAGACTTCTGATGGGGTTGAGAACTGGTTGTAGTCTCATAGTCAACTCAAGCTGTTTAGCATTGAGAGAGATGATATAGATTTGAGAGGATGGTTTTCTGATGGTAATATGAGCTAAAACCAGGGCATAAATCAGGTACAGAATTGTAAGCTCTTTAAGTTAGGACACATGGTAGAGTGCTTTATCTACATTGAAAAATATGATGGACTGGGTGTTAAGTGTATCTTTTATTTTATAATTTGCATGATTTTAATGGTTGTGCTCAATTTATATCTGAAAGAAAAGAGCCTTTTAATTGGACAAAAAAGGGAAATGTTGCGGGTTGCCCTGGTGCTGTTTGTATTCTGATGTTAATTCTGCTTCCTCAGGAGGGGCTGCCCTGAAAAGGAGTGGACCAAATACTCAGGTGATTTAAGGGAACCTTCTCCCCATTTTAACTGGTCAAATAAAGGCTAGAGCCCGAGATTGAGCAGTGGAAGGGAAAGGTGGGGCTGGAGGTTTTAGAGAGTGGGGGAAGAGAGGGAGAGAGAGGAAGAAGAGGAGAGGAAGGAGACAGAGAAAGAGGAAGAAGGTGGAAGATGGAGCAGAACCACATGGCCCAGAGAAGCCACAAGTAGCAAAGGATCTCAAAGCTGGGGAATGGAGTAGTGCAGTGATCGATCTGCCCAACCTAGGAGTGCAGCTTATAAATATTATAACTGAGTTGTGTGGTTTTTTTTTTTTTTTTTTTTTTTTTTGGTTTTTTTTCGAGACAGGGTTTCTCTGTGTAGCCCTGGCTGTCCTGGCACTCACTTTGTAGACCAGGCTGGCCTCGAACTCAGAAATCCACCTGCCTCTGCCTCCCGAGTGCTGGGATTAAAGGCGTGCGCCACCACGCCCGGCTGAGTTGTGTGTTTTTGAATGGGCTTATTGGGGTTGGAAATTTACTGCAACATGGATCTCTGAATTTGAGGCTCACCCAGTCTACAGAGCCAGTTTCAGTATAGACAGGGCTAGATAGAAAGGCCCTGTCTCAAAAACAAACAAACAAACAAACAAACGACCTTAAGAAGCAAATAACAGGAGAATTTAGTAGTAAAAAGAAATAGTCCTTTTTTTGGAGGCAGTTTCTCAATATGTAGCCCAGGCTGATCTCAAACTGACAATTCTCCTGCCTCGGTGCCACAAGTGCTAAAATTACTGGGCATCCCACCACAGGCAAAACAATATTGAAAGCATCCTGACCATCATGACTCGCACCTGCAATCTCAGCACTCAGGAGGCTGCTATTCCAATGCTAGTCTAAGCTATCCAGGAAGTTTCAGGCTCAAAAATAAATCAATAAAATTAGAAAATAATGACAGCAAAGAAGAAATATTTTTCTGTTCCTAGTTTTCCAAAGGTTTCAACACTTTAGCCAGCATAAACATACCTTATTTCAAAGTACAGACTTGAAGTGTTAGTTGTCTTCCCTGCAGTATAACAACTGCAAACACTTCCTTTCCTTTCAGACTTTCATGCCCTGGGGCTTAAAAAGGTTAACCAAGTCTCCTGGTGTCCCCACACATGGACAGGCTATCCTCTGGCTAAGAGATGGGTCTATTTCTCTTACCTTGAGCCCAGCAGGAATTAGACAAGAGTCTCACTTGGGTTGTTTCTGAAAGGCTCTAGGCATGATCAGTGACATAAATAAGTGGCATCCCACAAGCAGGCAGAGATTGAATTCATCAGCTTCCTTTCTTCTTTGTGTAGATGTGACCCAGATCTGAGGAGTCTAAGGACACTTATATAATTTGCCAAGATTGCAAATGTCACTATTATTTTATGCCCAAATTTATTCTAATCCAGGCTCTCCTTTCCTCTGAATTCATTCATATACTTGAACTTATTCTCCTCACCCCTACCCCACCCCCCACCCCCACTCAGACTAGATATATAAACCTATCTAATATGCCTAAAATACTGAAGGAACCAGTGACACTGACTATAAGATTTGAAAGAAAATGGAGGCTTTGCCTAACATTAACATAATGGAGAAGAGAGACGCTATTCTTTCATACTGACCCTGTACATCCTCTGAAGAAAAGTACTTAATGCAGGATGGACAAAACCTGCTCCATACATTTTGGAAGTAAAAGGAGTTGCAGGGCTGGCAGTGATGGCTCACACCTCTAATCCCAGCACTGAGGGTGCAGAAGCAGGCAGATCTCTGTATAAGATAAGGCCAGCCTGGTCTATGGAGTGATTTCCAAGACAACCAGAGCTGTTACACAGAGGAACCCTATCCTGGGGAAGGTGCTACAGGAAAACTCAGTTTTGTATGTAGGTCTGGAAATAATTCGGTAGATATAAGTACCTGATGCTAAGCCTAACAATAGCTTTGATCCCTGGGATTCACATCACAGAAAGAGTTAACTCCACAGCTTTAATCCCAGCACTTGGGAGGCAGAGGCAGGCGGATTTCTGAGTTCAAGGCTAGCCTGGTCTACATAGTGAGTTCCAGGACAGCCAGGGCTATACAGAGAAACCCTCTCTCAAAAAACAAAACAAAACAAAACAAAACAACAACAACAACAAAAAAAAACAAAAACAAAACAAAACAAAAAAGTTAACTACACAAGCTGTCTTTCAATCCACACTAGCAGGCACACATATATACTTGTGTATGCACACATTGAATAAAGAAATAATGTGTAATTTTTTAAAAAATCTTTTCAAGGAGCCATTCATTGCTGGGCATTGTGGTACATACCATTAATCACAGTGCTCTGGGGAGGCAGAGGCAGGTGGACCTTGTGAGTTCTGGTCTACATAGTGAGTTCATCTAAATGAGACCCTGGAGGTGGCAGGGGCAGGGATAAGAGGGGTTACCAAAGATGAAAGCATAGCTTTTGCATATAGCTACATATAGAAAGTCATGTGAATCCCACCACAATTCACTTAAAGAATACAGAGATAAGGCCAAACTTGACTGGGCCAAATAAGAAGAATGACATTCAAAATAGTTCACAAAAGAAACCGCCAAAGAACAAAAGCTGAATTATTTGAGAAAATATTTTAAGGAAATGTGTAGCTGGTAGCTAGAGCAAAGTGCCTGCCTAACCCATACAAGGCTCTGGGTTCTGTCCTCAGCATCACATAAATCTAGGCATAGTGGCACACTCCTGCATTCTCACACTTTGAAGAGGTAAGATGATCAGAAATTCAAGGTCATCTTCAGCATCTCAGGGAGTTCAAGACCAGCCTGCACTATATGAGATCCTCTCTCAGAAAATTAAAAACTAAAAAGCTTGATACTAACTATAAATCTGGTCAAAAATCTGAGTCCCTTTCCTGGATAGTGGGGAGGGAACATGGCTAGGGAAGTTGTAGGAAAATCTACTACTGCTGTTTTGCTAAACAGACATTTATTATATTTATATCCACCGTAAAGTACTGCACTTAGGCTTTGCAGTGGGCTACTTACTTATACAGAGGCCTATACTTGGCCAAAACTCAAGAAAAAGTGACTTGTTGAATGCTCAGCCATAAATAAAATACCTCTGTCACTCTCTCCAAAGCTCAGGGGATATCAAAGAAGATGAAACAGAAATCATTAGGAACTGGAGAGGTGTGCCTTGTTGACCTGACCTTGTATTCGTGATGTCACAGTAGCTGTGGCCAACTCTAAAAGATCGGGCCTACCAACATTCCATCAGGGATAAGGAAGGGACCCACGAGGCCCCACCCTTACTCAGGAACTATCAGTGGAGGCAGTTAATGGTTGCTAGGAAAGAGAAGATCATTGTCTTCAGTAACTGAGTTATCCATGCGCCACTAAGTAACCCCTAATTAAAGCTCATGTAAGCAACCCTAAACCCAGTGGGTCACAAAAAGCAAAAGAAACTCAAACCCATGAAACTAGGAGAGAAGTTGTTAGAAAGAAGAGAGTATCAGCAGCAGGAGTTGGGGAGGTAGACGAGAGGGTATGGGGTGGACATGATCAAAATGCATTCTACAAGATGTGTTAAACTGTCAAAAAGGGAGACCTGTGGAGGGCAAGTCAGCACTTGTCACACAAGCACCGGAGACTTAGGTTTGATCCCTAGCACTCATATTTGTAAATAAGTCAGGTGCAGCAGCACACACCTGTAACCCCAGCACGGGGAGGTGGAGACAGAAGAATCCCCAGAGACTGAATGGCAGCTAATCTAGCCAAACATCAGGCTCAAAGTTTCATTAAGAAACTGTCTCAACAATTAAGATGAAAAAGCAACTGAGAGAGATACCCAATGTCAGCCTGCAGCACAAGCACAGACAGCCCCACACACATGAACACACACATGAACACATGTAACACATACAAAGAATAGAGGGTTAAGTGGCTGAGAAAGAATGACAAAAAGGAAGAGCAAAAGGCAAAAGTTTATTCAGTCCAAAGCCAAAGTCCTTTTTGTACAAAGATCCTGTGCCAGGCACTGGGAAGTAGACAGGTACATGCTTCAGAGATGAAAATGCAGATGTAGAACAAGAAGCAAAGAGTCTGTGTTCCCAAAGCAGAATCAATCAACAAAAATGTCATTTTGGGGCCACTAAAGCAGCCAGCATCATTTTAATAAATACCAAATCACATCTAATCATAACACAAAATCATATCCTTAATAGAAAAATGAAAAACAATACTATTGCCCCACTAGGGAATTTATAACTCAGTCTCTTCCCTCTCACACTAAACACCTGTCTAAATATACTCACACTCTCATCTGGTCCCTTAGGTACCCAAAATTACACATTCATCCTAATACAGGTAAAGCATCATCTGAAAGGGCATGGTGGCACACACCTTAGGAGTCTAAGGCAGGGGGAACAAGTTTGAGTCCAACCTAGACGACATTGCAAGACCGTATGTTTTCAAAAGGGTGGGCAGAGTCCTTGACCTTCAAAGCCCCCAGATTCAAGCCCTAGCCCAGGATAGTGACATCTGGTTGTGAGTGCTGATACATGCCTATAATTCAAGTATGTGGGAGGCTGAGGCAGAGGGATGAGCAGCCTAGACTGCACAGACACTTTCTCAAACAAAACAGCAACAACACATAAAGAGTGCCCTGAACCTAGTTCTGACTCATTAGTGCTCACTAGGTCAACCTACTATCAGGAGCGACTGTATGTAGGACAGCAGAGTTAAAGAGTGAACTGCAGGGTGAGAGACTTTGAGTAAAGGCCCCACGGGCCACCATGCCTGAAGACCTGAGTTTGATCCCTCAGAACCCAAACAGTAGAAGAAAAGAACCAAGTCTTAAGTTGTCTTTTGACTTGCACACATGCACACACATACACACAATGTCACACAATATAACTGCTTTTTTTAAAGTCAAGAGGAGAAGTGAAACACTAGACACAACTTACAAAAAACTTCCAGGCCTACTCTGGAACAAGAGGCTTAATGAGATACAATCCCTCCTCACTCAGTCAGCAGACAGTCATTAAACACTCTGTGACCTCTTCTCAACTATACATTTTCCCAGCACTATTTAAAATAGAAATATCTATTCAAGCCGGGCATGGTGGCGCACACCTTTAATCCCAGCACTTGGGAGGCAGAGGCAGGCAGATTTCTGAGTTCGAGGCCCGCCTGGTCTACAAAGTGAGTTCCAGGACAGCCAGGGCTATACAGAGAAACCCTGTCTCAAAAAACCAAAAACAAGCTAGAGAAAGTACCCAAGGAGCTAAAGGGATCTACAACCCTATAGTTGGAACAACATGATGTACTAATCAGAACCCCGGAGCTCTTGTCTCTAGCTGCATATGTATCGAAAGATGGCCTAGTCGGCCATCAATGGAAAGAGAGGCCCATTGGACTTGCAAACTTTATATGCCCCAATATAGGGGAATGCCAGGGCCAAAAGAATGGGAATGGGTGGGTAGGGAAGTGGGGGCGCTATGGGGGACTTTTGGGATAGCATTGGAAATGTAATTGAGGAAAATATGTAATAAAAATATTAAAAATCAAAAAAAAAAACCAAAAACAAAACAAAAAAAATATCTATTCAAAAATTAGAAGGGGTATGAAGGATGGAGAAAAGGCAAGATGGGAAGCTAATTGATCCTCCCAGTCACCGCAGCACAAAAGGGTGAGGATGTAACTCATGGTTACATAGCGGTGAGGCTGAGCGAAGGCTAAGTTAAGTCAATAATGATAGTGAACAGGTATTACAATGCCATCTTCTGGCTTCTGTGGGCACAAAGCAAGCACATGGTGCACAAACATACATACAAGCAAATACTCACATGCATAAAGTAAAACAATTAAAAGCACAACAGTAACTTGGTCCATCAACAGATTAAAACACTTGCTAGTTAGATCAGGACTCCATGAGGCAATCCTCTCCAGAAATGAACTCCCTCTCAGATACAACCAGAGATGTGCTAGGCAGCTCTTTTTTGTTTTGGTTTGTTTTGGTTTTGGTTTGTTTTTTGGTTTTTGGTTTTTTTTGGTTTTTTTGAGGCAGGGTTTCTCTGTGTATCCCTGGCTGTCCTGGAACTCACTTTGTAGACCAGGCTGGCCTGGAACTCAGAAATCCGCCTGCCTCTGCCTCCCGAGTACTGGGACTAAAGGCGTGCGCCACCACGCCCAGCGCTAGGCAGCTCTTAATCTAATCAACTGAAGGCTAAAATTAACCATAAAGACAGGGAAAAGGCTATCAAACAGGAGTCTGGGACAACCAGTCAGCCTTCCAACTAACCTGACTTTAAGTGTTTATTTACCCACCCACCTATACTGCATAAAACAAGAGGCAAGCTACAGTAGCCCCACAGTGAGTGATGCACCTTGCTGCCTAACAGCAAATGCAAGATATCCCTAATACAGGCCTTAAGCCTTCCTCAGACGAAACCTTGCTGAATGACCAACTCATAATCCCAAAGTACACACAAGAAAAAGCAAACAGAAACACAAATTAGGGTAAGACCCTTACAATCTACTGATAACAGAGCTGTGTTAAGGGTTAAAGTTCTGTAAACTACAGAACTATCTCAAAGGATGCAAAAAAAAACCACACACACATAAAATTCAAAACACAGGAGCTGGAGAGATGGCTCAGGGGGCAAGAACACTGACTGCTCTTCTGAAGGTCCTGAGTTCAAATCCCAGCAACCACACTGTGGCTCACAACCACCTGTAGTGAGATCTGACACCCTCTTCTGGTGGGTCTGAAGACAGCTACAGTGTACTCACATATAATAATAAATAAATCTTAGCCGGGCATGGTGACGCACGCCTTTAATCCCAGCACTCGGGAGGCAGAGGCAGGCGGATTTCTGAGTTCGAGGCCAGCCTGGTCTACAAAGTGAGTTCCAGGACAGCCAAGGCTACACAGAGAAACCCTGTCTCGAAAAACCAAAAAAATAAATAAATAAATAAATAAATAAATCTTAAAAAAAAAAATCAAAACACAGGGGGCTCAGAAAAATAGCTTAGTCATGGGAGCTTCCCTACCACATGCAAGGATGTAGGTTCAATCCTCACTAAAAAATAGAGGAAGTGGTGAAAAATAAAAGGTATATTCAAGAAGGGCGTGGCAATGCTGTTCCCTTTTCTCTTTTGAAACTGGGTTTCTTGGTGTAACATTGGCTGCCTGGAACTCACTCTGTAGATCTGCCTGCTCTGTCTCCTGAGTGCTGGGATTAAAGGTATGTGGTGCCTCCACCACTACCCAGGCTGGCTACTGTTTCTCCAAACAATTTTAAAGATTGTAAGCAAAATTAATTTGCTTAAGTATAAATTTAGCTCATTCTGGTACATGACCTTAGGCAAATTGCTTAAATCTCTGTTTTACAATCTCATACCTCCCTCTCTCCCAGCCTCCCTCCCTCCCTCCCATCATCCCCACCCATCTCCAACAGAGTTTTACACAGCCCAGGCTGACCTTGAGCTCACTGGGGAGGCATGGATCCTAAGCTACTTCTGCAGGCGCTCTCTTGTCTAAGAACTTCCTCGGCTGGGGTTATAGATGTGTAACCACTCCCAGCTTCTACCTTCCAGCTTTCTAAGATAAAGTCAACAGCTGAGGAGGTGGCTCTCAGGAGGTGGAGTGTTTGCCTAGCATGCACAAAGCCTTGGGTCTGAGCCCAAACACTGCATACATTAGACATGGTGCACACTCCTCTCATGACTGCACTTGGGCAGGTTGGAGGTATAAGGATGAGACTTAAAGGTCAGTGAGTAAGGTGCATGCGTGTGGCACAAGTGCAAGGTCCTTTACTCCAACCCCAGTACTCCTGTGAAAAGCCAGGAGAGATGATGCACTTCTGTAATCTCAGCAGTGAAATCTCAGTGGAGAGGTGGGGGAGGGGTAGTATAACGTTAGCTGGCCAGTCAAGTCTAGCATATCTGTGATCTCCAGGTTCAGTGAGAGGACCCATCTCCTAAAAAAATAAAATAATGTGGAAAGTAAATAAGGAAGTTACCCAACATCAACTTCTGGCCTCCATATATACCCATACAATGGCATGCACACACTTGAACAAAAACACAACACTACACACACACACAGAGGTGGGGGGAAAGACACTAAATAAACAAATAAATAAGAAAATGGAGAACAAATCACCATTGTACTAGTCTATGAAGCTACTTGGCTTAGCTTTACACTGTAAGGTTGTGGTATAGTAACAGAACACTTCCAATCTTGCACACACAGACCCCATGTTCAATCCCAAGATCTTCTAAATCGGAAAATGAAAAGGAACAAAAAAGTTTATTGGAGGAAATGTAGGTAAAATAAGATGGGGAACAGAATCTAAGGCCAAGACCGGGAGGCTGAAGCAGGAAGTGGGGCTCAAAGCCAGCTGGAGCTAAAAACAAACAAAACCATTCTTGAAAACAAGGGGTGGTCAGGCAGTGGTGGGGCCCACACCTTTAATCCTAGCATTAGGGAGACAGAGGCTGGCAGTTTTCTGAATTCAAGGCTAGCCTGGTCTACAGAGTGAGTTCCAGGACAACCAGGGCAACACAGAGAAACCCTGTCTCAAAAAAAAAAAAAAAAAGAAAGAAAGAAAGAAAGAAAAAAAAAAAGAAAAAGAAAACCAGGGGATGGAGGAGGTGAGAGCTGAAAATGGTGGTTCACACCTCCAACCCCAAGAAACTAATACAGAGGCATCAGAGACTGAAGGCCCGGCTCAGCCATATAGGGAGTTCAAGGCTTCCTGTGCTAAATGGATAACTTTGTCTCAAAAAGGCGGAAGTCAGCTAAAGTATCAAACAGCGTCTCTGTAACTAGGGCAGACACAGTATCCCTATCATTTCTGGGAGTGACACCAGATTTCACATATACCTCAACATTTAACCTCTAAAAAGGTAGTGCTCCTACCACAGGGCATGAGCTCTTTGGTGTCAGAGACCTGAATTCATGACACCCTTTCCTGTAGCATAGCACCCTTCTTCTCATGTGTACAGATGAATAATGATACCTACAACCCCAGACTGTGAGAACTTACACAGCGCATGACCCAGCAACATAATACAAAATGCAATGACCTAGCACAACACAAACAACTACAGAGCTGTGTCACTCAGGAAAACACACATTATAAGCTGGGCATCAGCTCACTTGGGAGTCCTGTGGAGGTGACAGCTTAGTCCACACCATGTTGGTTTTCTCATGATAACCAATGTTGCAGTTCAGGATAACCTGTTTTTATTTCCAATTATATGTATGACAATCTAAGATATGTGCTGTCTAATTACTAAACAAGCAAAATTTGTTTCAAGACACTCACCTCTAGAACAATAGCTAAGATACAGTTTTACCCAAAAGTTTCAAAATTGGCTTAAAAGTGAGAAAAAAAGGAATTCTTCTCAGACAAAACTAGATAAACCAATTCTACAAAGACTGAATAAAACACTGTAGGGAAAAGAAGAAACTGGAGGCATCCAGAATAATCTATACATAGGCTTCTGGAATGTATCAATTGCATCTGAAACCATTAGAAGCAAACACACCAACGAGATTAGATTTAAGATATCTAAAACATAAATAATTCTTATGCCAAGCCAAGGGAAGTTTACAGAAGCAGCAAAAAGTAAATGCTTTGTCTACATTAAGAGTCAAGATTACGAGCCGGGCGTGGTGGCGCACGCCTTTAATCCCAGCACTCGGGAGGCAGAGGCAGGCGGATTTCTGAGTTCAAGGCCAGCCTGGTCTACAGAGTGAGTTCAGGACAGCCAGGGCTATACAGAGAAACCCTGTCTCGAAAAAAACCAAAAAAAAAAAAAAAAAAAAAAAAAAAGAGTCAAGATTACTCATGACAGATTAGCAAAGTAAAGAAATAAGCATCAACTTAGACAACCTAGAAACTGTAAATGTGAAAGAGTCACACTTTCCAATTGAATAGATTATTTTGTTGGTGAAGGCTACTCTACTATTCAGGCTGGTTTCTTACAAGGAATAACTGCCTGTGTATACTTGGTAAAGTATCCTTTGAAGATCATTTAGACTGTTTAGAACAATAGCAGAAGTGAATCTGAGCTACCAGAGGTTATCTTAAAATGGGAGAGCAGGGTCAACAACATGGCTTTCATAGTCATTTTCCACAATGCTGTGATAAAATATTGACAAAGGAACTTAAAGGAGGAGGGGTTTACTTTAGCTCACATTTCAAGGGTACAGCCCCTGGTTATTTTGCTTCCCCTGACAGGAATCTGAAAACAAGAACTGTATACCTGCATGCGTCTACAGCCTTGGAAATAGTGACACCTCACCTCAGTTAACACAACCAAGCTAATTCCCTATAAGCATACCTAGAGATCCTTCTCCAAGGAGATGTAAAATTCTGACAAGTTGACATTTAATACTAACCATCGCTATGGCGCAACTAGTAAGGTACCGCCTACCTGGCACCCTGAGCTTGAGTCCTTGAAGCCAAGAATCTGCATAAAGAAGAGAACCAAGTCCACAAAGTTTTTCATCTTCATACCTGTACTGTGATATGTGTATTTTTTGTATGTGCAGATACACACACACACACACACACACACAACATATACACATACATTTTTTTAAAAAATTCAATAAAAAAGAAAGAAATTTGGTCTGGTATATTCAATTACATTAATCAGTGACTCCTACTTCACCCTAACCTGAGCAGGCAAGACAAAGCTAGTGAGGCACACCAAGAAAACTACCAATATCTAAAACAAATCACTCTGCCCAAAAGGTATTAACCTGGTTAGGAAAAGCATAATCAAACAAGTCCTTCTACATGAACGGAGGGAAGTGCATGAAAGAAAGGCATCCACAAAGTAAGCCACCTTTATCCCTGGTTGAGAATTTTACCTTAAAAAAGCTAATATGATCTTCTCTATTCTTTTGTTAGATGACTTCAGTCCTAGTGCTAGGAAAGTAGAGAGGAGCAGGATAATAGAAAACTAGCCCAGGCTAAAGAAAGAGCTCAGAGTCCTCGTCCCCATCCCCCACACACTCCAAGGCTACAGAGAAAGATCCTATCTCCTATCTCCAGTGAGAGAGAGAGAGAGAGAGAGAGAGAGAGAGAGAGAGAGGTCATTAGATCTCTTTGTCCCTCTTTCCAGTATGTCCATAGTGAACAAATTGTCTTCTTTTTCCTTTTACTAAAAAAGCCAACAAACAGGCAAACACAAACAAACAAAACAAAACCCCCTATGGGGCTGGAGAGAGGGTTCAGAGGCTGAGGACTCTCAGGTTTGGTCCCCAGCACCCATGTGATAGCACACAGCCACCTGTAAACAGGGGATTCGATGCCCTCTTCCGGCACCAAAAGCACATGTAATTTAATATTCAGGCATTAAACTACTTGGATCATTTGCTACTTGGATCAATACAGTAATTTTATGAACTGTCTGTCAGCAGTTCCTACTAATTCCCTCCTTCATCAATTCTAGTAAGTCAATAATTTTCTAGAAGCCTCAATTATTCTTTCGTTTTTCCTATAGAATAATAACCAACCACAACACCACCTAACCACGTAAGGTTTTTCCAATCAGTACTCAAGAAGTTATTATCATCACCTGTAATCCCAGTAACTGGGATGGGAGGTAGAGACAAGAAAACGGGAAGTTTAAGACTAAAGCTACACAGTGAGTTGGAGAGCAGCTTCAGATAGATACACTACCCTGTCTCAGAAGGGCAAATTAGAAAGGCACAGTGAGCCGGGCATGGTGGCGCACACCTTTTAACCCCAGCACTTGGGAGGCAGAGGCAGGCGGATTTCTGAGTTCGAGGCCAGCCTGGTCTACAGAGTGAGCTCCAGAGAAACCCTGTCTCGAAAAAAAAAAAAGAAAAAAAAGGCACAGTGGCTGGCATACACCTTTAACCTCACTGCTTGGGAAGAAAAGTCAGAAAGATCTCTGTAAGTTCAAGGCCAGTAAGGTCTACACAGAAAGACCATGTCTAAATAAATAATCAAAAAAGTAAATAAATAACCTCAAAATCTTCTGTCTCTCTGCCCACCTCTCCTCTTTCATTTACTCAAATACACACTAAAAAAAACTTAAGTACATCTAAATGTTAAATGTACTGTATATAACTAGAGCACGATACCAAGCATAGTGGATCATGCTTATAACTTCTATCCTCAAAAGCAGAGGCAAGCCCATCATTTCAAGTTCGAAGCCAGCCTAGTCTACAAAGTGAGGTCCAAGTCAGCCAGAACTATATAGCAAAACTGTTTTAAAAAAGAAAAAATTTGGACATTTTTGTACTGAGGGGTACAAAAGGGACTCTTGGTACTCATGGGTTTAATGTCAGTCTAGTTCAGGAAACAATTCAATACTATATTTATTAAGTGCTTAAAATCAGTGACAGAACCCATGTGCACCAGAGGTCAGTGAAAGAAGCAAGAGAATCTGATGTTTAGATACTGGTTAGTGCTCCTGGAAGAGACAGACTATGAGACAACCTCTAAAGGAGCGCAGAACTAAATTATACAACTAATGGGGAGAGAAGGAAACACCAGGTAGGAACCAAAGCTTGTATCTGAAAAGTGCTAAAAATACAAAGTGATGGGTTTTCTGGAATGGAAGACAAACATTAAACATCTATTATTAACTAGCAATGGTTGACACTAAAAATATACAGTGTATGCTGGCCAGAGAGTGATGAGGGAGGTGCCATGGATGGCCAGGCCAGCCAACTAGTGCTGATATGAGAACATGTGCTTCGCAGGTACAGCACTGACAGAAAAAAGTAAGGGTCTTCTATCAACCGACAGGATAGAGAAATAAAATATAGACTATCTACAGAAAATATAGTATTATTTGGGAATGAAAAGTATGAATTGTCAGGCATCATGGTGGTTCATGCCTGTAATTCCAGCATTTGACTAACCAACCAGTCCAGGCTACATGGGGACTATCCAGGACAACCTAACCTTAGAGTGAAGCCTTATCTCAAAAAACAAAAACAAGCCAGGCGGCAGTGGTGGCGCACGCCTTTAATCACAGCAGTTGGGAGGCAGAGGCAGAGGCAGAGGCAGGCAGATTTCTGAGTTCGAGGCCAGCCTGGTCTACAGAGTGAGTTCCAGGACAGCCAGGGCTAGACAGAGAAACCCTGACTCGAAAAACAAAAAAACAAAACAAAAACAAACCACAAAAGCCACCCATTGGACAATTCCATTTATGTATGATACTCAGACTATTCAGTGATTAGGGATGACCTAGGAATGACACCGTATACTTCATGACTGCTCATGACGGTGGAGACTAACGGAGAAGAGTAACAGAGGGCACGACAACACATTCTGATTGTGTATATCCTGGGTAGTGAGTGGGTAAGGAACCTGAGGTTTGTCTTGAACAAAGACTGGCAGCATATACGCAGCCCTTAGTACCACTTTCCTGCCTATGGCACTGATAGGCTTAACAACTATGCCATTGAGCCCTTAAGCAGCGTCCATAGCTATATGCACAAAATCTTCCCCTCAACCCTTTTGTTTCAGAAGGATCTCAAACAAGCAAGTAGCTTCATATAAATTTTCAATTTAAAAGAAAAAACACTCGGAAAAAAAAAAAAAACAAAAAAGAAAAGAAAAGACAAGACAAGACAAACAAAAACCTCTGGTGGCTGCATTAAGGCAGAGAAATTAAATTAGGAGAAAGCTGTTGTGGCCATCTGAGCACAGTGATGAGATCTTGAACTACAACAGCAAAGGGAAAGGCAAAAACAGCATCATAGACTAAGGAAGCAAAACCTCAATGGCCAGTGGAGCCCTACGATGGCAGTCTTGCTCATCAGTAAGTCCCAGCATCCATGTCCCTGGCATATATCAAAGGTCCCATGAGTATTCAACAATTATCTTCCACTGTCTCTTCACAAAACCAGAATGGAGGCAATATTGTTGTCATAAAAATGGAATCTAGAGGTAAATACACACAAATAAGGAACAGTAGAATGTAATTCTGACAGATTTCCAATTCCAAAGAACAAGCTTTTATCTGTGACCCTGGCTTCCAACTTGAACAGCAGGATGGCAACAGGATTGCTAACACTGAAATGGCAAAACAACTAAAATATAGGCTGGGGTCAGAAGCTTGGGTGTTCTCACTGTGTTTTGGTAGCTGGAGCCTTAAATGCGGGGGAAATTCAGGAGGATGTGTGGTGAGAAGAGGATAGTCAGAGGTGAGCTGACGGGGAGTGAAGAACAAGAGTCTACACAGAGTCACAGAGGGAAGGAGACAATGAGCCCAGAGCAGCTTTCAAGAAAGCCATCAGTAAGGTATGCTCAAAGGGGTCAAATTCTAGAGCAGCACAGGCACATTCGATGGGAGAGTCACTGGAACTGCAGAGAATGGCAGCACTTAGGGCTGGGGTTCCAACAGCTGAAGCCTGCCTGTTTCTAAGTGTGTCAGAATCTGGGGCTCACAGAAAACAGATCCCAAATCTACTTATAAGTAATGGTATGTTTTGAATGTCTGTGTCCCTCAAACCCTCAAGGTTTTTATAGAATTTTTTTTCATTGTCTGTCTGTATATATAAAGGCCTACATGAATTTATGTGCACCCCTGCATGCAGGTGCCTGAAGACGCCAGAGGACATCAGATTCTCTAGAATTGGACTTACAGAAGGTTGTGGACCACCTGCACCCACGTCCTCTGCAAGAGTAGTTAGCACTCTTAACTGCTGAACCTTCTCCCCAGCCCCAACCCTCATGTTTTTACACTGAGTTTTTAATACCTTTAAATGTATCTGGAGATGGGACATTGGGAAGTAATTCAATCACAAATGTACAAGCCTCCCTTAAACAGAGGCTTACAGAAGAAGAAACACCAAGAGGAACTGGGCAAATCCAGGCCTCAGAAGCTGCCCCACCACCTGGCCTGAGGCAAGAACAATGGGTCAGCAGCAGTTTCCGACTTCAGCAAAAGTTCGGGAATGTCCCTTGAGATGGAGCCAATAATGGAGGTTCCCATCTCTCCCCAGAATTCTAATGTGCTTTAAATAGGGCCTTAGGGCTCATTTGGGCATCTCCATCTTGGAATAGGAGAACCCAACATGCTGGACTTCTACAGAATAAAATACTCTTTGCTTTTACATGCTATTTGAGTCTAGGGTATCACTCTTCAGAGAATCATGGACCCTTACATTTGGGGGCTCTTGTCCAGGATTCGCTGGAGACCCTCTGACCCAAATAGTGAAGTGTTTTTTCCAACCAATAAGTCCAGGCTCCCAGTTGTCTTTTGTCTTGTCCATATCTGTGTTTCTCTTTCAGGTTTAATCTGGAGGCTGAGAGGGATAAGGCGGACTCATGATTTTGTCCCAGGAAGAAGCAGGAAAACTTGCTAGTTCTCATCTGGATTGTGACTTGGCTGTGGGTCCATGGGCCTCCCATGCACAGGGAGGAAGGCCATCTGAGACAGCCTTTCATTTTGTTTTTGATCTCCAGGGAATGTCCTTCTGTATCTGTCTCTGTGTGTTCTGTTTGTGCTTTTTGTCCTCTAGTAGAAACTTTTTCTTTAGAATGGGACAGTCACAAAGCATCCCACTGGGTGCCGAACCATTTTAAGGACTTTTGCCAAGTCCCAGAAGACTCCGGTCTGGTTGTTCATCCCCACAAATTAACCATCTTTTACAGGCGAAAGTGGTCCACCTATAAAGTATGATGGCCTGAGGAGAGACTTTCCATCTCCCCATCATTTACAGAGTGAAGGTTTAGTTTATGGGGCCTGGGTCCATATATCACTAAGTGGCAATACCTGGTCGAGAAGCCCACTGTTTTGTTACTGCCTCGCCACTCTCTACCCTTCTTTCTCTAAAGGAGAGTCAGCCTCCACCCTCTGCCTTGCTCCTGCTTTGTTCCTTTCTTCCCCTTTTCTCTGCCCCCCTCCTTATGTTCCTAATTATGCCACCTTTGCCCCCCACCCCACCCCGCCCAGCCAGCACAGGCAAAGGGAGGAGCAGCCCCTAACTCGTCCACCTACTGCCCAGAGGGCCAACTCTACTACAGCCTTACACCTCTGGGCTACAGGACCCTCCAGATGCTCAGGGGAGACACTTCATGACATATGTGCCATTTGCCAATAATGGTCTTTACAATTGGAAGTTGCAAAACTCCCTATTTTTAGAAAGACTATCAGCTCTCACAGGTTTTTTTGTTGTTGTTGTTGTTGTTTTGTTTTTTTTTTTCGAGACAGGGTTTCTCTGTGTAGCCCTGGCTGTCCTGGAACTCACTTTGTAGACCAGGCTGGCCTCGAACTCAGAAATCCGCCTGCCTCTGCCTCCCGAGTGCTGGGATTAAAGGCATGCGCCACCGCCCGGCTTCTCACAGGTTTTCTTTCTTGTTTTTTTTTAATGACCTACAAATCTTGCTAGGTCCTAGGTCTCTCTTTTTTTTTTTTTTTTTTTTATTTATTTATTTATTTATTTATTTATTTATTTATTATATGTAAGTACACTGTAGCTGTCTTCAGACACTCCAGAAGAGGGCGCCAGATCTTGTTACAGATGGTTGTGAGCCACCATGTGGTTGCTGGGATTTGAACTCTGGACCTTCAAAAGAGCAGTCGGGTGCTCTTACCCACTGAGCCATCTCATCAGCCCTCACAGGTTTTCTTGATTCAACCATGCTGACTCACCTGCCAACCTCGGATGACTGTTAGTAAGTCCAGGCCCTCTTCACGACAGAAAGGATCCTGGGAGCTGCCTGGAAATTTGATCTGGGGGGAGCAAATGGGCTGCCCACCCAAGCCCAGGCTGATATTGATGCAGCCTTTCCTTTGACTTGACCCAACAGGGATTTTGACACTGTTGAAGGTAAGGAGAGGCCCTGGGTTTACTGCCAGATTCTGATGGGGGGCCTCCAAGAGATCGCCAGACAGCCCACAAATTTATCTAAGGCGAGCCAGGTGATTCAGAGAAATAAGGGGAGCCCCCAAGAATATCTAGAAAGACTTTTTGAAGCCTATAAGGACCTACACTCCTTTTGACCCAGAAGCCAGAGAGCACCAGTCAGCTGGTGCTTTTGTTAACATGGCTTTTGTTAACCAAGCTGCCCCTGACTTCCGTTGGAAGCTTCAGCCACTGAATGGCTTGTGGCCTGCCTCTGGCACCCAAAAGCCAGTCTCTGTTACCTCTGAATGGGAAGATTTGGAGAGAGGCTTCAGGAGCATGCAGGTGCCCACTGAGGTCAGAAGAGGGCATCAGCTCCCTCAGAGCTGGAGTTGCAGGCAGCTGGGAGTCACAGGACATGTATGCTGGAAATTGCCTGCAACTCTAGCTGAGGGATCTGACACCATCTTCTGACCTCAGCGGACACCTGCATTCATGTATACATACACATTAATATGAATTTTACTTTAATTTATGTCTGAGACTGGTGGTACTGGCTTTTAATCCGAGCCCTTAGAAAGCAGAGGCAAGTAAGTGGTTCTCTGTGAGTCTGAGGTCAGCTGACCAACATAGAGAATTCCAGGCCAAGACCAATGTGTGGATACTACATTCCTCCTTAGAATAGGGAACAAAATACCCATGAAAGGAGTTACAGAGACAAAGTTTGGAGCTAAGACGAAAGGATGGACTATCCAGAGACTACCCCACCCCGGGGATCCATCACATAACCAGCCACCAAACCCAGACACTATTGCACATGCCAGCAAGATTTTGCTGAAGGGACCCTGGTATAGCTGTCTCCTATGAGGCTATGCCAGTGCCTGGCAAATACAGAAGTGGATGCTCATGGTCATCTATAAGATGGAACACAGGGCCCCCGATGAAGAAGCTAGAGAAAGTACCCAAGGAGCTGAAGGGGTCTGCAACCCTATAGGTGGGACAATAATATGAACTAACCAGTACCCCCAGAGCTCGTGTCTCTAGCTGCATATGTAGCAGAAGATGGCCTAGTCGGCCATCATGAGGCCCCTTGGTATTACAAACTTTATATGCCCCAGTACAGGGGAACGCCAGGGCCAAGAAGTGGGAGTGGGTGGGTAAAGGAACAGGGCAGGTGAAGGGTATAGAGAACTTTCGGGATAACACTTGAAATGTAAATAAAGAAAAAAAAAAGAATTCCAGGCCAGCCAGAGATACACTGTGAGACCCTGTCTCAAAAGAGACAAAATGAATAAATAGAAATAATTTAAAAAAAAAAATAAAAGAATCTTCTTCATCTCTTTTTATTTGCTTCTTTGTAAAGAGGGATATGTTTGCTTCTAGCTTATTGGGAGAAGATAAAGTAAATGCATAAAATAAATGCATAAAAATTGTTTCCCAGCACTTGGGAGGCAAAGGCAGGGGATTTCTGATTTCGAGGCCAGCCTGGTCTACAAAGTGAGTTCCAGGACAGCCAGGATAGCCTGTCTCGAAAACAAAACAACAAAAAAAATTTATTTATTTATTTATTTATTTAGGGGTTGGGAGATGGCTCAGTGGTTATGAGCACTAACTGCTCTTCTGAAAGGTCCTGAGTTCAAATCCCGGCAACCACATGATGGCTCACAACCATCCATAATGAGATCTATTGCCCTCTTCTGGGGTGTCTGAAGTCAGCTACAGTGTACTTATATATAATAAATAAATAAATCTTTGGGCCGGAATGAGTGGGGCCAGAGAGAGAAGAAAAAGTGTCTGAAGACAGTTACAGTGTACTTATATATAATATACAAATAAATCTTTAAAAAAAAAATCTTGCGGGCTGGTGAGATAGCTCAGTGGGTAAGAGCACCCGACTGCTCTTCCGAAGGTCCAGAGTTCAAATCCCAGCAACCACATGGTGGCTCACAACCATCCGCAATGAGATCTGGCGCCCTCTTCTGGAGTGTCTGAAGACAGCTACAGTGTACTTACATATAATAAAGAAATCTTAAAAAAAAAAAAAAAATCTTGCTTGTTATGTTTTGGTTTGGGTTCCAGCAGGCCATCAAGTTCAGTGTCATGTAACCCTTACCAGCTAAGCCATCTCACTAACCCCATGAAAAAGTAAAGTGTAACAGATATAGTAGCCTGTGTTTATTATCTTAGCAAGTAGGAGGCTAATAAGGCCAGAGGATTCCCAGCATAGTCTTGGCTACAGAATAAAACCGTCTCAGAAAGACATACAGCAGACAAAAGGGACATATATATATGAGCTATACTTAATACGAGAGCAAGGATTTTCATAACTACCCTAATTACAGTAATTTTTTCAAGCTTTCTTTTGCTGCAGTCTGGTACCTGCATGAGAACAGTAACTTGATTATTTCAATAATCTTATTAACACTCAGCTTTCAGAAAGATTTCTATATGACCTGATAAGCCATGAAAATTAATTCACAATAGTTCCTTTGGTTCTTCAAGATAGAGTTTCTCTGTGTAGCCCTGGCTGTCCTGGAAAACTCTATGTAGACCAGGCTGGCCTCGAACTCAGAGATCCACCTTCCTCTGCTGGGATTACAGTCGTGCCAGCAAAATCACAGTAATTTAAATGATATGTTATTTTAGCACTAAGAGCAAAAGTAGCCGGGCGTGGTTGCGCACGCCTTTAATCCCAGCACTTGGGAGGCAGAGGCAGGCAGATTTCTGAGTTCGAGGCCAGCCTGGTCTATACAGTGAGTTCCAGGACAGCCAGGGATATACAGAGAAACCCTGTCTCGGAAAAAAAAAAAAAAAAAAAAAAAGAGCCAAGAAAGTATCTTGTAGTGAGACATGCTTTCAATCTCAAAGTTGGGAAAACCTTTGGAAGACAGAGGTAGGCAGATCAAGAGTTCATTCAAAGCCGGGCGTGGTGGCGCACGCCTTTAATCCCAGCACTCGGGAGGCAGAGGCAGGCGGATTTCTGAGTTCGAGGCCAGCCTGGTCTACAAAGTGAGTTCCAGGACAGCCAAGGCTACACAGAGAACCCTGTCTCGAAAAACCAAAAAAAAAAAAAAACTTTGGGCTGGTGAGATGGCTCAGTGGGTAAGAGCACCCGACTGCTCTTCTGAAGGTCCAGAGTTCAAATCCCAGCAACCACATGGTGGCTCACAACCATCCGCAACAAGATCTGGCGCCCTCTTCTGGAGTGTCTGAAGACAGCTACAGTGTACTTACATATAATAAATAAAATCTTTAAAAAAAAAAAAAAGAGTTCATTCAAGGCCAGCCTGGTTTACATGTCAAGTTCCCCAGCTAGCCAAGGCTACATACATACAAAGCTGCCCTGTCTCAAAAAATCAAACAAACACACAGGGTGATGGTGGTACATGCCTTTAATTCTAGTACTTGGGAGGCAGAGGCAGGAGAATTTCTCCGAGTTCCAGGCCTGCTTGGTCTATAGAGCAAGTTCCAGAACAGCCAAAGTTACAAACAGAAATCCTGTCTCAAAAAGAAGGAGAGGCAGGGGCTGGTGAGATGGCTCAGTGGGTAAGAGCACCCGACTGCTCTTCCGAAGGTCCAGAGTTCAAATCCCAGCAACCACATGGTAGCTCACAACCATCTGTAACAAGATCTGGCGCCCTCTTCTGGAGTGTCTGAAGACATCTACAGTGTACTTACATATAATAAATAAATCTAAAAAAAAAAAAAAAAAGAAGGAGAGGCAGGGCAGGGGGAAGGAAAGAGAGATTGTAAGACAGGAAGCATGGGTCAGGTGGTAAAGTCCCTGCACTAAGCCTGAGGGTCTGTGGCCAACTCCTAGAACATATGGTGGATCATGGTAGCAAAAAGAAAATCAACCCAAGCTCTTGAGCTGTCCTCTCATCTCCACACATGTGCCATGACATGTTTGCTTGCACACAGTGGGTAGGTAGGTAAATAGAGTTTTTATTTTTAATAACCAAGAGAATATAGGTACAACATATTTCTGTACCTTCTAGGTAAACAAATCAGAACGCAAAGTATCTGGAAACAGAATCTATCCATTTCACTACTGGGCTGAGCAGAGTGGAACAACTAATTCCAAAGCCTCTGATTTCGAATTCCCTAAGAAAGCTTAGTGAAATAATCTTATTTCCCCAGTAAAGTGGCTATCAATCTATCAAGGCCTCCAAAAGGTCCACCAGAGCTAGCAGAAGTCACAACATCCTACTACTGAGTTCATTTCCCATTCACGAATAGGTGGAGGCTTGGCTACAGCTGTTTGGACATGGTGGGACAAACTGAATAGTCACTTTCTACACACACACACACACACACACACACACACACACACACACGAGGCAAAATGCCTACAGCAATAAACAGCCCTGGAAGATCTAGACAGCAGCAAGGAAGAACTGCCACATTTGCTACCATAGACATGTAAGATCCAAAAAGAGCAAGTAACAGTCCCCAGACTTAGCCGGGCGTGGTGGCGCACGCCTTTAATCCCAGCACTCGGGAGGCAGAGGCAGGCGGATTTCTGAGTTCGAGGCCAGCCTGGTCTACAAAGTGAGTGCCAGGACAGCCAGGACTACACAGAGAAACCCTGTCTCGAAAAACCAAAAAAAAAAAAACAGTCCCCAGACTCAAACACATGAACACAGTCAGGTTTGGAAGCACATTCCAGTATTCCCAACACTTGGAGGACTAAGACAGAACACTGCAGGCTCAAATCAAGCCTGTGCTACACAGCAAGACCCTGCATTAAAGAAAAAGGATATGGAATAAACACTGTTTCCACAGCAAGTAAGAAGGTTCGGTAACCTAGAACATGAGAGCAGAGGCTTTGCTTCAGTGTCAGGGCAGGTCACATGTGACTGAGGTCAGGACCTTCATCATCACTAGTACACCAAGTGACTTCAAATCACCCATAAGCACAGGTCATTTAATTGCTCACTCAACAGACTTTGCCAAGCAGCTTTTCTGTGCCAGTAATGGTAAGGTCCTAGGATATAAAGTTTAAAAACAAAACAAAACAAAACTGAGTGTTGTGATATTCATGTAATCCCAGCACTGAAAGGCCGAGGGAAGAGAATCACAAGTTCCCTAAATCTTCTTTACTGACCTCCACGTGTGGGCACACACATAAGCACATACACAGTAAGTACATATATACATGCATACATACATGCATAAACATTTTTTAAAGGGGAATAAATTAAAAACCCTGTCCTTGGGCTAGAGAGATCAGTGGTTAAGACCACCTGCTGCTCCTGTAGAGGACCCAGGTTTGACTCCCAGTACCCACACCAGGTGTCTCACAACCACCTGTAACTCCACTTCCAGTGGACCCTCTTCTGGCCTCTGAGGGCACCAGGTATAAGTGCAATACACACACATATATACAAATATACACACATATACATAAAATTTTAAAACATATTAAATCTCTTTTTCGAGTCCTATCTCTGTGTAGTGTGAAATAGGGGGCAGCTTGGCAGCACTTGTCTGGACCTGGTGGGACAAACTGAAACCTCACTTTTTACACATGAAGTTTAATTTTGTAGTTATAGAAAACATGCAAAAATACCAAAACTGAGCAGTTCAGTGTGATTGCTAGAAGTACCCCCAAACTGCAATGCATACTCAAAGAGAGATAGCCATCCAAGGAAAGCTTTCATTAGGAACAGATGTAGGGGGAGAAAATAACAAATCAAAACAAAAATAAGGCTGGGGATGAAGCTCAATGGTAGAACACTTGTCCTCCACACAGAGAGCCTGAGTTCAATCCCTCGGGAAGGTTGAGGTATATGCAGGGAGATAAGATGTCTGAATTCTTGACTCAAGCCTTAAAGTTGGCCACACACTCTAAAAAAAGCTCTGTGGTATTCAGAGTTCATGACAACATAAAACATTTCAGCATTTCTACAATATTAGACCAATGGTATAAATAACTTCATAATCACAAAATTCAAATTCTCCAATAAACTCTGGTCAAATAATCTTACTTTCTGAATATGGTAACAATGAGTTCAGTTAGGCCTCTAACAAGTCTGTCAGTCAGTCTCGAAACCACATACAACTTTATTATAACTTGGCCTCAAGTATCAGGGTAATTACAGTAGAAGAGAAACTAAAAGATATGAGAGGCCAAGTCGAATATATATATATAATATGTTGAATCAGACATGCCAGATGATCACAGGATTTCCAAGCTAGTAAAACATTTACTCTTAACTGGAATTGAAGACCACTCGCAAATGAAGGAATGATTCCACTAAAGGATTTGGGGGGTCACTTATTTCAAATCACTCTGGTCATTCCTTAATTTTTCCCCTTGAACATTAACGGAATTTTGAAAACTGAGTCAGGAAAACTGAGCTGGGCAGTGGTGTCACCCACCTTTAGTCCCAGCACTTGGAGGCAGAGGCATCCCAGGAATAGTCAGAGCTACACAGAGAAGCCATCCCAAAAGACAGACAGAAAAACAAACAAATCTGAATAACTAACAAAGCCTGTAACCTTTGCCCATCAAAGGCAGGTCGGCAGGTCTAAGGGTTGGGGAGATGGCTCAGTGGTTAAGAGTACATACTGTTCTTGCAGAGGACCCAAGTCAGATTTCCAGCACCCACATCAGGTAGCTCACAATTGCCTCTAACTCCAGCTCCATATGATCTGATACCCCTCTGTCCTCCTACACACACACACACACACAAACGAAATGATTGTTACGTGTGTTAAAACAAAACTACAAAAACCATGTTTGAACAGAGTGCTAAATTTTAAGTTTAGCATGCCAAGAGGTTTCCTTCTGGCTTCTCCAAAGAAATTGCCAGGGGAAAAAACTAGAAGTGCTAATAATGACCTTGAGCTCTGTGTGCTCCTACTTGCCAGTACTAGAAAAAGACAGTCTCACCCATTCCTCCCGCCTGAGCACCAGCAGATGCACACTGCACAGCTTGCCTTCATCCCTCATTGCTACACAACACCTAGCTACATTTTACTATCATTACTTAGAATAGCAGCTCCTGAGTCCAGGTGCAGAGGCTGACACCTACAATTGAGCATTCAAGAAGCTGAAGTAGTGAAATGCTGCAAGTTCAAAGCTAGTGTAGGCATAAGGTAATAGATCTCCAGTTTACACATAAACGACTTGCAGAGTACGAACTTGTAACCACAACAATGGAAGGCTGAAGAGGAGGAGGAGTTCAAGGCCAGGCTGGAGTCTGGACAACATATTGACTTCTACAACAACATGAGCTACAGTTTGAGATCCTGTCTCAAATAACAAATGCAGAGCTGGGCACTGCAGCACATGCCTTTAAGCCCAGCACTTGAAGACAGAGGCAGGTAGATTTCTGTGAATTTGAGGCCACCTTGTTATAGATAGCGAATCCCAAGCCTGTCTCAAAAAGGAGTTTTAAAAAGAACTACAGGCTGGATGGATGGCTCAGCAGTTAGGAGTACTGCTCTTGAAGGGGATCTGAACCCACTTCACAATTCACAACTGCCTGTAACTCTAGCTCCTGGAAGATCAACACCTCTAGCCTCCACACACACCCTCACATACATACATGTCCATACCCACATATGTGCAAATTTAAAATAATAATGGGCCAGGCATGGTGGCGCATGCCTTTAATCCCAGCACCTAGGAGGCAGAGGCAGGTGGATTTCTGAGTTCAAGGCCAGCCTGGTCTACAGAGTGAGGACAGCCAGGGCTACACAGAGAAACCCTGTCTCGGAAAAACAACAACAATTCACAGAGATCCACCTGCCTCTGCCTCCAGAGTGCTAGCCAAAAGACGTGTACCACCATGGCCTGGCAATTGATAATTTAAGAAATTATTCTTAAATTTAAGAGAAAAAAACCCTAGAATTAGAACTAGCAGTACAGGACTGGAGAGATGGCTCACCGGTTAAGAGCACTGACTGCTCTTCCAGAGGTCCTGAGTTCAATTCCCAGCAGTCACATGGTAGCTCACAACCATCATAATATAATACCCTCTTTTTGTGTGTCTGAAGACAGCTACAGTGTACTCATATAAATAAATTAAATAAATCTTTAAAAAGAAGAAGAAGAACAACAACAACAACTATCAGTACAGGCACACAAACTAATTTCACTTCTCATGTGACAATACGAGCTTGCAACTAGGTAATAAATACATCCTATACACTCAAGATAAATTCAGATGGCACACTGATCCTGATATGGCTTTGTTCATATAGCTTTCCCTTTAATATATATAAAGAACCAACTTCTGCCTGCGAAGTGCATGCAGAGCTCTGGTGTGTGGCCATAAGAATCCAAGCTGGAGTTTACACACTGCCTCTAGAACAGAATCACTGAACGCAGATATTTGTAGTGAAGATAAAATCCTGTGAGAGCAAGGATGCTGAGATGATAACGACAAAGATTTAGCAGATTCAATGTAATCACTTCATGGCAGTAAGAGATAATGAAACTTCATGAATTTAGGGGTCTAAAGAGCTTTGAGCAGCAGAAATTATAAAGATTTTTTTCACATCCTCCTCTATAGTTACATATATATATATATATATATATATATATATATATATATATAGTTAGTGAAGCCTTTTACATTAGTTTGGGCTTAGAAGAATTGTACTGAAAGCTCCAAGAATTACAACATACTATGGGGTTTAAGTTTGTGGATCATTACAAACAATAGCCACAGTGCTAAAAACAAAATATGAGTCACAATTCAAAAAAGAGGGGAAAGGGGGAAAATGAACAGAGAAAAGCTTTAAAGTCAAATACCATTAAGAAATTCGTTACTTAAATGACTGCTGGCGACAGCCACCACACTGACTTTGGAGTAAGAAAGAAAAGTCCACACTGTCCTCTCCTCTAGAACAAATTCATTAAGCCCCCCCAAATACCCATTCCAGCTTCAAAGTCCAGGCACCAACAGTCAGCCACATCCGCCAGTAAGAGCAGTAATCTAACAGATCTGAGTCACACACTCCCCCGCAGTAAGAGGTCATTCTCTAGCAGGAAGCCCACTCTGCAAAGTGCTCTTGTTCTACTCCCAGACAGCCACCATGACCCACATAAAGCCAATTCTTCGACCCCAGAAGCTGCCGGCCATCTTCTCCCTCCCTTCCCAGCTCGCATGGGCCTTTTCCTAACCCAAGGCAGCTAACACTCACTACTCCTGTGACAAGTTTCCTACCTGAGAACCACTCTTAACACGGATACATCTTAGCCGTGAAGGATCCATCTAGCTCCTATAGGGCTCAACTCTTTTGTGCCCAACTAAGCTCGTGCCTTTCCAGGAACTACTCCCCAGTTACCTCAGAGAAGCTAAACTCTCCATGCCTCTTCTCCCCAAACCCGACTCAGCCTAACAAATTCTCAGACGGCCCGAGGGAGTACAGAGACCCACACCTATGTCCATTAGGGACCAAGCCACAGGGGCCCCTAAAATTCGAACCACAATCCCTCTCCCTCAAACCACGGCACGGTTTGCCGGTGTTATAACATCAGGAGCGCATAGCCACTGTAGTTCAGTCTCGGTAATTACGACTGCCTTCCTTGACAACGAAATCCCTAAATATCAAGCCACTGAAGTCCCGGGTGGATGCCAAGACCCCCTCCAAGCCTCCAGTCACTGGAGTTTCCCAGGTCGGACGCAGCTCCCCCTAAGGCCCAAGCCGCCAGGAGTAGCTTGCTACCCCAGGCTGCTGCACGCCGGGGACTCTGGCCGCGTCCCCATTGTTGCGGGTCCCAGCGGCCCCGGCAGGGAGTAAGGGGACCGCAGGGGCTCTCACCTCCCGTGCCACGGATCCGGGCCGCACCGGACCGGGCTGGGCCGTAGGACCTCGCGTTCTGCCGCACCCTCTTGGACGGTGTCTGCGGCGGCGGGAGCCGGAGAAGCGGCTGAGGCGGGAAGCAGCCAGCCAGGCCCGGGCGCCGCAGGCTGGCTCTGGCCGAGGGTCGGTCTTCTCCGGCGGCGGCGCTCTCAGCCTCCGCTCGCGGTCCGCGCCAGAAAGCTTCCCCCTCCCGGCCCTCTCACCCGGCCACCCGGGCGGGAACACAAGCCACCCGCAGCAAAGTTCCGCTGTGAGTCCTGTTGTTCTTTCCCAGGGAAAGACACTAAACGGCGATTCTTGGGTGAGTAAGGTGTATTTACTACAGAGGATCTTTTCATGAATAAGTGAGACCAAAAAAATAAAATAAAATAAGGAACAAAACAAAATCGAAAACAAAAACAATCCCATGCTAGAACCTGCCTGGAACTGGTTGAGCCAACTGAATGGATTTTACTAACTACCAAAAACACACACTAATCAGTACAAATGAGCCTGAGCTCCTACACTTCTCAATTTGGGATAACGTCAAAACATACCGGGAACGAGATAGTGCGGATATGAGGTGTAAATTCGTTGCGGGTGCTGTCAAAAGTCAATGCTACTACAGCTGTAGCCTCCAACAAAAGTTGTTCTTCCTTGAATTGATGCATGCCATTGTAATTCTCCTCCCTTCATCCCTACCTGTCCGTGGTTCCTGTTGACTGCAGCTGTCTTCAGAATTATCTAGAAGACTAGCAGAGGCGACTGCCGAGTTGGGAGGGGGGAGTACTGCGGAGGGGGGATCGCTGACACTCAAACGCAGGTTGAGGTTACAGGATTTTTCTCCCTGAAGTTGGAGATTGTTATGCTCCACTTTCTTATGAGCAGCTGTATTGTTGTCTCTTTCCACTACATTACCTTGGCTCTCCCCCCGCAACCCCCACCAGCGCCAAAGTGAATATGGGCGAAAGATGAAAATATTGGGTAAGTGGGTCTGGGTTGTTTTGTTTGTTTGTTTTTTTAAGGTTTTTTGTTTGTTTGTTTGTTTGTTTGTTAGGTTCGTTATTGGTTTTTGTTGTTGTTGTTTTGGTTTTTCGAGACAGGGTTTTTCTGTGTAGCCCTGGCTGTCCTGGAACTCACTCTGTAGACCAGGCTGTCCTCGAACTCAGAAATCCACCTGCCTCTACCTCTCAAGTTCTTGGATTAAAGGCACGTGACACCAGTCCAGTTATTAGAACCATATCTCAAATTACAAAAGTTTAAATATGTACAGATAATAGCCCTATAGATGACCAGAGGGACAAAAATGAGACCAGAGACTCTAAAGGAGCCTTACTTATTCTCTCTCCTCACATAAGTGAGCTTATATGAAGAACTTATTTCTCTCTCACAACTGAGCTTGGAGTAACAGGAGCCAACAATGGCTCCCCCCACCCCACCCCCTGCCGCCATCCCGTTCCCCCACCCACCCACCCACCCGGTGATAGAAGTTTCTTCTATTCTTTCCTCTCAGGAAGCCATTGTTCTGAAACATATAGATGTCTATTGATGGCTCTTCATTCAAATAAACTTAAAAGAGCTGGGCAGTGGTGGTGCACCCACGCCTTTAATCCCAGCACTTGGGAGGCAGAGGCAGGTGGATTTCTGAGTTTGAGGCCAGCCTGGTCTACAGAGTGAGTTCCAGGACAGCCAGGGCTACATAGAGAAACCCTGTCTCAAAAAACCAAACACCCCCCACCCAAAAAAAAAAAAAAAAAAAAAAAAGAGCTGGTCTTCCTTGCTAGTAGTCAAGTGGATCTATTTTTGAAGGTTTTCTTTGTTTTCCTCGTGAAATTAAAAACGGATTAGGCTTTTTGCAAATTCAAATTGAACCTAGAAGGCAACAGGAGAAGCCCTAATTTAAAGCTAGCCAGAGAAAGAGAGAGAGAGAGAAAGAGAGAGAGAGAGAGAGAGAGAGAGAGAGAGAGAGAGGAGAGAGAGAGGTGGGGAAGAGAAGGGCACAAAAAGAGAGGGGCGAGGGCAGGAATGAGGAGAGGAGAGGGGGAGAGGAACGGGGATGGGAGAGAGGAGAGAAGAAGAAGGCAGGGGAGGGGTAGAGGGGAGAGGAGAGGGAGGGAAGGGAGAAAGAGTTAGAGAGGAAGGGAGGGAAGGAGAAGAAAGGAGAGAGACAGGAGACTGGAGGGGAATGTGGTAGGAATGTGGTATCTGCCAGAGGTGTCAGGCACTGCCAATACAATACGCCTGCCAGAGAAGGCAGGGCAAAGTCCAGGAGTCCACAACCAGACCAGAAGGGGAAAGCAGGATCTGGGACAAATGCAGTGGTTCCCAATCTCCTCTCTCTGAGTACCAGTGCACTGCCAGTGTTCTACCTGGAGAGAAAGTCAAGAACTGGGGTCCTGGCCCACGTTTCCCCTCAGGGCATCTGCACACCGGGCAGGAAGGGGAAAGTGGAACCAGGGATTCACTCAGAGAGCAAGTGCGCAGTACTGGAGGGGCGGGAGGGAAAAAAAAATGGCCTTCTTCAGGAGTCTTAATGTCACGGCTCATTTAGGCAAAGGCTTCCCTGAAAAGATCTCTAGTGAAGCAGATTTCTGAGACCATCCTTCCTTGTTTGTATTGCTTTACCCGGGATGAGTGTAGATGCATACACCTTATTCTGGGTGAACCAGGGATTATATACTTTTGAGGGAAGGGGTGTGAGAACATCCAGGAGGGGAAGGTCACTGGCTGAAGGCTAAGGCTATCCAGATATCTCATCAGCAAGGAGAATTCCAGGTGCTAAGCTAAGTGGCTGAGTGCCCGAGGTCCTCTCAGATGGTGGTCTCACAAGCAGACAGTGGAGGTTGGGAGTAGGCAGCTTCACTCCTACCATCTCAGACCTCTGAGATGCTCAGGCTTTGAGCACGCCCTGCTTCACAAGTCCTAATGCCAATCTGGTAGCTAGTCCTACACACCCTACAGGAGAGGGGAGGGAAAGGGAGGACAGGGGAGTGGAGAGGAGGGTAGGAAAGAAGAGAAGAAAGAAGGGGAGGGGCAAAAGAGGAGGGGGAAAGAGAGTTTGGCTTTCATTGCTATGAATTCACACCTGGGGGACAGGGCTTTGCCTGTGTTTTGCCCAACCCCAAATCCAAGTAGTGCCTCGACCAGCTAGACTTCTGGCCCACCCCACTTCTGAATGCAAAAGCCAAGTCTCTCAGAGTGACAGAGAATTTTATTATTTTTTCAACAGCCATCCATGTAGTGAGAGTTTTGGTTTCTTCCTTTCTTTCTCTCTTTCTCTCTTTCTTTCTTTCTTTCTTTCTTTCTTTCTTTCTTTCTTTCTTTCTTTCTTTCTTTTGTTTTTTGTTGTTGTTGTTTGTTTGTTTGTTTTTTCGAGACAAGGTTTCTCTGTGTAGCCCTGGCTATCCTGGAACTCACTCTGTAGACCAGGCTGGCCTCGAACTCAGAAATCGGCCTGCCTCTGCCTCCCAAGTGCTGGGATTAAAGGTGTGCGCCACCACTGCCCAGCTCGCTCTTTCTTTCCTTTCTCTCTTTCTCTTTCTTTCTTTCTTTCTTTCTTTCTTTCTTTCTTTCTTTCTTTCTTTCTTTCTATCTTTCTTTCTTTCCTTTTTAAAGATTTTTAAAAATATATTATTTATTTATTATTATTTATAAAAGTACACCGTAGCTGTCTTCAGACAACACCAGAAGAGGGCATCAGATCCCATTACAGATGGTTGTGAGCCACCATGTGGTTGCTGGGAATTGAACTCTGGACCTTTCAGAAGAGCAGTCAGTGCTCTTAACCAATGAGCTATCTCTCCAGCTTGAGTTTTGGTTTCTTACAAACAAACAAACAAACAAACAAACACTCCCAGCTATGTCATATGGATACGTTTGTGTTTAAATCCCAAGTGTGGGATATAGGGCTGCTTCTGTTGTCCACAGTCCTTAACCTAGGATTGTTTCTCATGCTCTTGGGGAGGGGGAGGGTTGTGGGTTTGCCAGCCATAGATAGTTTAATTCTGGGAACAATGGAGAAGGTGTAAATGCCAGAGTCCCAGAAGGGTAGAAATTCAAAAGCCCTGAGAGGGCCTGTGGCAGGCAGGTACTGCCGCCCACTGGTATTGTGCTCACTATTGCTAAGTTGCTCCATATTCCAAAGATGAAGACTAGACTTGCCACATGGTCAGCAGGGAGTAGCCTATAGAGGTCTATGCCCCTTTCCCTTCTAACCTTCTTTCTCTCTTACCTAGTTAGTTTTGGGAGGGGGGGTTGGAAGAAATTAGGTTGGAATGAGGATTGGAAGGGAGGTAGATATATAAGAATCCAATAAAATAATAAAATAAATGTGCCATTGATCCCATTCTTGAGTTTTATTGTGGTATTTTTTTAAGGGATGTGGAAGGTCTTAGTACGTTGCCTAGGCTGGTGTGGAACTTGTGAGTTGAAGCATTCCTTCTTCCTAAGTCCCTCAAGTAGCTGGGACTACTGGTATACCATCTGCACCACCATGCCCAGCGAAACACGGTCGGTTTCCTCTACAACAGTGGCTTTCGCTTTCCATGCTGGAGATCAATCCTAGAGCTACTATGTATGCTATAGAAGCAACCTTGCCTATGAGCTACACCCCCAGCCCAAGGACTACCCCTGCCCCATCTTCTAGCTGCATACATTTCATATCACCCACATTATAGTCTCCTGGGAGATGGCCTGGAATGAGAGTGGGATTGTAGCGTTCCTCGTTCTGCAGCTATTTACCTGCTACCGACCTTACTCTGAACAACGTTTAGATGCCGGGAAGTCGGCATGCCAGGCAAAGCTTTATGTATCCTATAGATGGTATTCATTTTATCCTTACATCCACATCGTTAAAAGTATAGAACAGGGGGCTGGCAAGATGGCTCAGTGGGTAAGAACACTGACTGTTCTTCCAAAGGTCCTGAGCTCAAATCACAGCCACCACATGGTGGCTCACAAGCACCCGTAATGAGATCTGACGCCCTCTTCTGGTGTATCTGAAGACAGCTACAGTGTACTTAAGTATAATGATAAATAAATCTTTGGGCCGGATGGAGCAGGGACTGAGTGAGCAGAGATCCTAAAATTCAATTTCCAACAACCACGTGAAGGCTTACAACCATCTGTACAGCTACAGCGTACTCATATACATAAAATAAATAAATCTTAAAAAAAAAAGTTAAAAAAAAAAAAAGTATAGCCGGGCAGTGGTGGCACACACCTTTAATCCCAGCATAGGGAGGCAGAGGCAGGCCGATTTCTGAGTTCAAGGCCAGCCTGGTCTACAGAGTGAGTTCCAGGACAGCCAGGGCTACACAGAGAAACCCTGTCTCGAAAAACCAAAAAAAAAAAAAAAAAAAAAAGAAGAGGGGTGGAGTGTAAATATGCCTGAGTTCAGAGCACATGCTTATAACCATGTCCCAAAACAAAGAAACACTCTGTCCAAAAGGTTTTTTTTTTTTTTTTGAGAAATTTAATTTGTAAAATGTGGCAAACAGAAATCTGTCCCCAGAGTTGGGGTTAGTGGTTCATGCCTGTTACCCCAGGAGGATGAGACAGGAGGATCACTAATTTGAGGCGGGCCACACTACACTGTAAATTTGAGACCAGCCTGAGTTATAAAGCAAGACTCTATCACAAAAGTGGAGGACCGAAAAAGGAAATCTGTCTCTGCTGGCTAATTTGATGTCAACAAGCTACAACAGTCATCTGAAAGGAGGGAACCTCAATTGAGGAAATAGCTCCAAAAAAGGGACTTCCAGGACATCCAGGGCCACATAGAGAAAAGCTATCTCAAGGGAAAATGAAAGAGTGCAGGTTAAGCAAGCCAGGAAACGCAAGCCAGTAAGCACCACTTCATGGCTTCTACATCAGCTCCCGCCTCCCAATTCCTGCCCTGTTTGAGTGGCTTCCATGACTTACTTCCATGATGAACAAAGAAGTGGAATTGTAAGCCAATAAACCCTTTCCTAATAGAAACCCTACGACTCGGTATCACCTTGGGGTTTTCACTCAGCAGTTATGATTCCTCATTTGTATTTATCTTTTATTTTGTTTTCTGGTTGGTTTTGTTTGTTTTAAGACAGGATCTCTTTCTATGGCCCTGACTGTCTTGGAACTCACTAGACCAGGCTGGCCTCAAATGCAAAGATCTGCCTGCCTCTGCCTCTCTGCCTCTCTCTCTGTCTCTGCCTCTCTCTCTGCCTCTCTGCCTTTCTGCCTCTCTCTGCCTCTCTGCCTCTCTCTGCCTCTCTCTGCCTCTCTCTCTCTCTCTCTCTCTCTCTCTCTCTCTCCCTGCCTCTCTCTCTCTTTCTGCCCCTCTCTCTGCCTCTCTCTCTGCCTCTGCTTCCATGGTGCTGGGATTAGACATGCAGCACCATGTCATGCTACAAAAAGTGGCTTTGTTTTTTGATGTTTGTTTGTTGGTTTGGTTTTGGATTACTAGACAGGGGTTTTTTGTGTGTATCCTTGGCTATCCCCAGACTCACTCTGTAGACCAGGCTGGCCTTGATCTCAGAGATCCACCTTTCTCTGCCTTCTCAGTGCTGGGATCAAAGATGTGCTCCACAACCTGGCCGCATCAATCATTTTAAAGGCACAGTACAAACACTACTGATAAGTGATCAGAGGAGCCGGGCATGGTGGCGCACGCCTTTAATCCCAGCACTCGGGAGGCAGAGGCAGGAGGATTTCTGAGTTCGAGGCCAGCCTGGTCTACAGAGTGAGTTCCAGGACAGCCAGGGCTATACAGAGAAACCCTGTCTCAAAAAATCCAAAAAAAGAAAAAAAGATCAGAGAATTTGACAGTCCTCTGTAATTTGATGGCATAGAAAAACTGACTAAAATACAGCCCAGTGGTACAGTTTTATAATCCCAGATGCTATGGAGGCTGAGACAGGAAGACTGGAAGCTCCAGTTCAGTTTTGGCTACAGAGAGAGCCCAAGGCCAGCATGGGCAAATTAATGAGACCACATCTAAAGACAAAAAAATAAATAAATAAAACAAGCAAACAAAACTGAAAAGCAAGGCATAGTGGTACAAGCCTATAATACCAAAAATTGGGAGCTAGAACGGACAAGAATTCAAAACCAGCTTAGTCTACATAACAAGTTCAAAACTAGCCTAGACTCCTTGAGACCTTATCTCAAAAAAGTTAAAATGAAAAAAAAAAAAAAAAGTCTGGTTTGGTGGTGCACGCCTTTAGTCCCAGCACTTGGGAGGCAGAGGCAGGAGAATTTCTGAATTCCAGGTCAGCCTGGTCTACAAAGTGAGTTCCAGAACAGCCAAGGCTACACAGAGAAACATTGTCTCAAAAAAAAGTAGAAGAAAAAAAAAGAAAAAGAAAAAGAAAAAGGAAAAGAAAAGAAGGAAGGGAAGAAGGAAAGGAAGGAAGGGAGGGAGAGAGAGAGAGACAGAGAGAGAGAGAGAGAAAGAAAGAAAGAAAGAAAGAAAGAAAGAAAGAAAGAAAGAAAGAAAGAAAGAAAGAGTAAGGAAGGGAGGGAGGGAAGGAGGAAGGAAGGAAGGAAGGAAGGAAGGAAGGAAGGAAGGAAGGAAAGAAGGAAAAAAGTCCCCCAAAGGGGTAAGCATGGCTTAGTGAGACTGTTTCCTGGGTTCAATCCCCCAAAACAGGTAAGAAAAATAATTTTATTAGTTTTCCATCTGTCTTTGGGATTGGTGGCAAACACCTGTAATCCAGCTATTCAAGAGGCTGAGAGAGGATAATCAGGAGTTCAAGACCAGCCTGGACAACATAGCAATACGCTGTCTTGGTTGGTTGATTGGTTTTGAGAGTCATGTATCTCAGGCTGGCTTGGAACTCAAGAATGACCTTCAACTCCCTGCTTCTACCCCTGGTCTGCTGGGATGACACATGAGTACCACTATGCCCTGCTCTCGCTACAGATCTATCTTAGAGCTTCTTGCATGCTCCACAAGTACTGATCCACCCGAACCACACCCACATCCAAGCATCATATTGTTTGTATATGGTGGCTGGTGGGATCGCTAAGCGTTAGACTACTTGAAAAACATACATGAGGTCCTGGGTTCCATCCAAAACACTGCTGAAGAAAATAAGTCACTGTCACCATCACCCCACCCTATTTTAAATCTCTCTTCCAGCACATAATTATTTCTATCCGTCGAAAGCCAGTTCCAACATCCATGTAACTGAGGAATGAAACAAGGTATGGTGGTGATGACTGCGGTCAGTGCTCATAACCACTGACGGAGCCCACACACGTGCACGCAGCAGTGGGAGATTTAGGGGGTCAGCAGTGCTGATGAAACAAACCGTTATCATCTGGGGCTGGCAAGAGTGTCCAGAAAGAAACTCTGAACTCTTTTAACTCTTAAGAGGCAGGTGAGAAAGAAAATGAGAGAGAAAGGAGAAAAAGTCACACACACACGCACACACACACACACACACACTTGTACACTCTGAAATTTCACAAGTGCACATACATACTTATATACATACACATATACCTACATATGTTCGTATGCTCATATATAGAGACATATGGACATATAGACATATTGTACATACACACATACAGACTATATATACATATATATATTGTACATACATATAGACATATATGCATATGTACATTTTTTCCTTAATCACAAATCTGCCCCAAGCATATTTCTCTTCTTAGTGAAATTTATAAAAGTTTACTGCATTCCTTATCATATAGCCTTTGCTTACTATTCTATGAAGAGGAGGCCCATTCTAGTCTTGATTTTAACCTTATTATATCTTTCTTGCAAAACAACTAAAACCATCACCTTAAACTTTCTTCCTAAAATTATTTGAATGAAATGAGGAAATCTACAAAGTTATTAATACATATAAACAGCATTATCATATAAAAGTACATCTTCCGGCTGGTGAGATGGCTCAGCAGTTAAGAGCACCAACTGCTCTTCCAAAGGTCCTGAGTTCAAATCCCAGAAACCACATGGTGGCTCACAACCATCCGTAACAAAATCTGATGCTCTCTTCTAGTGTGTCTGAAGACAGCTATAGTGTACTTACATATAATAAATAAATAAATAAATATTTAAAAATAAATAAATAAATAATTTAAAGTACATCTTCATATTAATCTACAGGAAATTGGCCTATCACCCAGGAAGTAATCACAGCAGGTATAGATAGTTAGGTTCTCCCAGGGTCCATTCAGACCAAGCCAAAATAAGGAGTATGGTCATGATGATCATGAGAAGGCACATCAGTAGCAAGAAGCAATCCTGCGACAAAGTCTCTGAGACTGGGCCTCTCCAGAGTGCACCCATTGTGCCATGCAAAACGGTGTGCCATCTCCAGAAAACTCATCTGCTTACCATATCCTTTCCTAGGTGGCTTCTGTCATCTGTCAGATTTGATTTGTTTTTAAGACAGAGTATACCCTTGTAACCCAAGGCTGGAAACAAACAAAACATCACCCCCCTGGAGCCTGAGATACTTGAAATCTTGCTTCCACCCACAACCCTGAAAAAAAGAAATCAAGGGGGAAAAAAAGCTGCCCAGGAACTCCCGGTTCTCCTGTTTTTGTCTCCCAAGTGCTAGGATTATAGGCATGGGCTACCATACAGAACGTATCTGCTATGTTCTGTATCTGTTCATTATTTTTCTCCTCTCATAAGATTGAGGTCCCTGAAGCCGGGCAGTGGTGGTGCACGCCTTTAATCCCAGCACTTGGGAGGCAGAGGCAGGCCGATTTCTGAGATCAAGGCCAGCCTGGTCTACAGAGTGAGTTCCAGGACAGCCAGGGCTACACAGAGAAACCCTGTCTCGAAAAGAAGGAGGAGGAGGAGGAGGAGGAGGAGGAGGAGGAAAGGAGAAGAAGAAGAAGAGGAAGAAGAAGAGACGAAAGAGATGAGGAGGCAAAAGCATGAAAAAAAAAAAAAAAAAAGCAGGCTTGATGGGCTGGTGAGATGGCTCCGTGGGTAAGAGCACCCGACTGCTTTTCCGAAGGTCCGAAGTTCAAATCCCAGCAACCACATGGTGGCTCACAACCACCCGTAATAAGATCTGCCTCTTCTGGAGTGTCTGAAGACAGCTACAGTGTACTTACATATAATAAATAAATAGTAAATAAATAAATAAATCTTATATAAAAAAAAAAAAGCAGGCTTGGAAGGGAAAATAAAGATGCAATGATGTTCTGGGGGAAGATGGTAGAGCAGAAATTCCCTCCATGTGACAAAAATGAGAAACCTGGGGATAAGAAAGGAGAAGCTGAGCCGGGCGTGGTGGCGCACGCCTTTGATCCCAGCACTCGGGAGGCAGAGGCAGGTGGATTTCTGAGTTCGAGGCCAGCCTGGTCTACAAAGTGAGTTCCAGGACAGCCAGAGCTATACAGAGAAACCCTGTCTCGGAAAACCAAAAAAAAAAAAAAAAAAAAAAAGAAAGGAGAAGCTGAGCCGGGCGTGGTGGTGCACGCCTTTAATCCCAGCACTCAGGAGGCAGAGGCAGGCGGATTTCTGAGTTCAAGGCCAGCCTGGTCTACAGAGTGAGTTCCAGGACAGCCAGGGCTACACAGAGAAACCCTGTCTCAAGAAAAAAAAAAAAAAGAGACGCTGAGTTCTGAGGAAAGAAAGGAAGAACACTAGAAAACAAGAAAGCTGGCTCATGCCCGCAATCCTGTAAAAACACCTTTCATTCTCCTGGTGTAATTGTCCTCTTGGAAGCTTACTGCTTTTGTCTGCTAACCTTGGCCCACTCCTGGAAGCTTCTAGCCTCCTCTGTACAATCTAATCTAAGCCTAGAATGTTTTCAGTCTCTGAGACTTGCTGGAGAACAAGTTCACCCTTTCTAGTCCTTTCTAAACTCTGCTGGCTGGTTTAACTCAGCTGCTCTGGCTCAGACTCCTCTCCAAGCTGATTGATTCAACCCGGCTTCCCTCTTTCTTAGCCTCTCCTGAATTGCTGTGCTTCATGTTGTAGAAATTATCTAATTTCCACCCAGGGTTTCTAACCCATGACCATTTAGTTCCCAGATAAAAGACCCACATTACCTTTATTTTTATAATAAGCCTTAAACAGCAAGATAACTGAGCAGATTCTACCCTCTGTGTTGTTAAAATCTACCCTCCTATCAATAACCCCGAGTTGTTTTTTTTTTTTTTTTAAGATTTATTTATTTATGAGCACACTGTAGCTGTAAAGATGGTTGTGAGCCTTCATGTGGTTGTTGGGGATTTTAGGACCTCTGCTCCCTCCGGTCAGCCCCACTTGCTCAGTCCCTTCTTACTCTGGCCCAAAGATTTATTTATTATCATACATAAGTACACTGTAGCTGTCCCCAGACGCACCAGAAGAGGGCGTCAGATCTCATTACGGGTGGTTGTGAGCCACCATGTGGTTGCTGGGATTTGAACTTTGGACCTTCGGAAGAGCAGTCGGGTGCTCTTACCCACTGAGCCATCTCACCAGCCCCCAACCCCGAGTTTTTACTTACTACTTACTGTGTTTCATCTGGGCTGCTCTTAACTCGATTGGCCAGCTCTCAGAAACACATTTTTATGGCTCTCTTAACCTATGGAAGCGTCTCCTTCTCTCTCCTGCACCTTCTTCTCCTTGTTGTTCTCCTCCAACCCCAAACCCAGGAAACCTAAATCCCACCTATGCCTTTTCTGCCCAGCTATTGGCTATTGACATCTTTATTTACCAATCAGAAATAACTTGGGGGCAGGGTCACTTGAATCCATGTTCAGGCTCCAGGTCTTGGGGGCCTGCACTTAGCATCACAATAGACAGCAAGATCAAACCTCAATAATTTCCCTTTTTAATCCCAGCACTTGAGAGGCAGAGGCAGGCGGATTTCTGAGTTCGAGGCCAGCTCTGGTCTACAGAGTGAGTTCCAGGACAGCCAGGGCTATACAGAGAAACCCTGTCTCGAAAAAAACAAACAAAACAAGTTGTATGATTGGGGGGGGGGGGGCTGAGAACTTATGCAACATTTCCTTCAGTCTTGGTAGGGTTGGGGTTAGGGTTAGAGATAAGGGTACAGTTAGTGTATGGGTCAGGGTCAGGGCAAACTTTAGAGTAAGGATAAGAGTAAGTTCTGGGGTTCAAATTAGGGTTAAGGCAGTGGGGTGGGGGGATTTGGAGGTGGAAAAGGAATAGATGAGGCCAGGGGTTATGTTGGACTTCCTCCAAGGAGCCACATGGTGGGGTGGGGGAAGGGAGAGGGATATAAACTGGGTTGGACCTGGTAAGAGCATGCTGTGGGGCTGAGCAGGAGATGGCTTCATATATGGCTTTAATTTCTCATTCAAGAGCTGTGAGATCTAAAACAGGGCAGTCTTTAGAACCTTCATTCTCAGACTTGTCTGAGTGAAAAGAATGCAGTGTCCTCAATGGGTCCCAGTTTCAGGGTTCATATGCATTGGCATAGTGAAGCTATAATAGGTAGAAAATAGGGGGAGGGAATTTTACCTTCTTGGAATAAGCGACTGGAGTCCATGAGTCACGGCTGTAAGGATCTCCTGTGGCCATACATGGCACTATTTCAAAGACTTCCTCCCAAAACAAGTAGGCTTGTTTTTTTTGGTGAGTTTTATTCCATGAGATTTCAAGAGGGCCCATATTTTCCTAATCTGAGGTTTCTTTTGATGGGCTAAAGTATTTCCCATGATGGAAAAGGAACCAAAACTCCAGGGCCAGAGAATGTTCCCACAGCTTTATAGCTGCCAGGGGACTCTTGAAAGTCCAGACACAGCCTGGCCTCAGATTTTTTTAAAGATGTATTTATTTATTTATTTATTTTATATGTGTATGTGTGTGTGTATATATATATATATATATGCATATATATATATATATATACACTGTAGATGTTTACAGACACACCAGAAGAGGGCATCGGATCCATATATGGAGACGGGTTATTGCCAATATACATATATATATACATATACATACACACACACACACACACACACACACACATACATATATATGGGGATAAAAGACAGGAGTTAAGCCAGGCAGTGATGGTGCATGCCTTTAATCCCAGTACTTGGGAGGCAGAGGCAGGCAGATTTCTGAGTTCGAGGCCAGCCTGGTCTACAGAGTGAGTTCCAGGACAGCCAGGGCTGCACAGAGAAACCCTGTCTCGAAAAACAAAAGCAAAAACAAACAAACAAACAAAGACAGGGGTTATTGCCAACACACACACATATTGGATATAAAAGACAGAGGTTATTGCCAATATACATATAGGCTGTCAGGGTTTAGACAGAGGTAGAGGTTTTGGGGCCTTTTTCCAATGCCAATGAGCAGCCTTGGCCAGAAAGTGTCAATTACTCTCTCAACATGCCTAAACCCAATGCCATTGTGCAAACCATAGACTGCCAGCCTTCAGTGTGGGGAGGCTTAGGGCCTTTAGGCAAAGGGCAGAAGGCCAGGGCACTCACCTAGCACCTGCTTGTAGCAAAGACCCTGTTACATCCACATTGGGTGTCAGTTATGCTTCCCATTCAGGGTAGCCAGGCCCACTGAGCACTGAACTGGACTGGAGAGAGGGGAGCTTAGCTGGCAGAGCAGTGCAGGATCTTGGTTGGTGATGAGTGTGTGGGCAATGAACACACCCAGGAACAGCTTCGGAGAACTGGCTCTATTAATTGGTGTAGGGGAGGTATCTATGCCCCTGGGGAGGTGGCCAGGGTCTCTGGAGTAGTTTGTGTGGCCATATACCATTGGCCAGGGCAGGAGTGTTGCTCCAACTAAATACTTAGGGGCTTGTAGGGTAATAAATGCTTCCTAGCGTTGATGGTGGAGGAGCTGGCTTTATGTGCCAGGTTGGGAGCAGGGAGGTAGCCAACTCCCACCATCTTCATGTTGGAGGTATCTAGGGTTGAAGCTGCCTTAACCCTTCCTCTGTAACCCTGGGCCATTATGGAACCACAGTAAAGGACTGATCCTTATTCTAGCACTTGGGAGGTAGAGACATTGTTAATCCCACCTGGAGAAAATAAGACCACGACCAGAGTTTTTAAACCAAATTTGAAATGAGCTTTATTCAATACAAGCCAGGAAGACAGACACTCACTGGTCCATACCCAGAATTGCCAGAAAACGACCGGAGCCACTACAGTTAGGTGCTTATAAAGTTGAAAGCATGCATCGGATATACTTCCTGTCTATGTACCTCCCACCTACATGTGATCAAGTACATGCTGTGGAGTTGGGGCAACCAAGCTTGTTTACAGACGTGAAAACACTCGGCTTGTTATCTTTTTTTTTTTTAAGATTTATTTATTTATTATATGTAAGTACACTGTAGTTGTCTTCAGACACTCCAGAAGAGATCTTGTTACGGATGGTTGTGAGCCACCATGTGGTTGCTGGGATTTGAACTCTGGACCTTTGGAAGAGCAGTTGGGTGCTCTTACCCACTGAGCCATCTCACCAGCCCTCGGCTTGTTATCTTACATGGACAGCTGCCCCCTTGCATTCCATGAAGTCATTTGTCCTTGGGCAAGTGGGGCTTACAGGGTAATGTGGTCTGAAGTCTGCTCACTTTCCTCTGGAGTGGGAGATGCCAGACTGAGGAGGGTGAGGCAGAGTCTGGGATGAATAGGTTCCATAGGACTCCAGTCGAGCCTGGAATGCTGGAGGTGTTATAGTTCTTAAAAGAGGAATCAAGAAGTTTGGATGGCCTCTTGGGGCAGATAGGTCCAGGTCCCGGGCCCCTTGACAGCTGCAGTGGCAGTGGTGGCTGAGCACCCATTGCTATGGTATGAGCCTCTGCAGGTAGAGAGAACCTGGCTAGTCAGGTGGGTCCAAGATCCATGACCTTCAAAGAGAGAACTCTTCTCCAAGTTACAATTCAGTAAAGACAGCCACTCTCAGGCGATTCTTGGTGAAATAACTTGTGTGCTTTATTCCATGTGGACAGGAACAACGTATGAACTTTGGGGAGTGGGATGGGATTTGGGAGGGTGGTAAACATTTTCTATTGGCTGAGTTTGGGATGCTGATGATGCTCTGTTTGCATGAGGAAGGACTCCAGGTGCTGCATTATGTGACTGACTGTCCATGGTTCTCCCAGTTGGTGGTTCACAGCAGACATGAGAGTCTGGGAGTGAGCAACTTCACTCCTACCCTCCTCTCTGATCACTGAGGTTCCCAGGTTTGAGCACACCCCACCTCACTGGTTCTTTCGCCTGTCTGGCAGTGCAGCCGACTTGCCCTACTGGTTAGAAGACTTTTTGTTTTTATAGATATCTTTTTTTTAAAAAGATTTATTTATTTATTTTATTTATATGAATACACTGTAGTTCACACCAGAAGAGGGTGTCAGATCACATGGCAGATGGTTGTGAGCCACCATGTGGTTGCTGGGAACTGAACTTAGGACCTCTGGAAGAGCAGTCAGTGCTCTTAACCACCGAGCCATCTCTCCAGTCCCTGTTTTATAGATATGTTAAGCACATTAATTTAAACTTAAAACATAACCTTACCCAGAGAATCATAAGTTCGAGGTCATCTTCAGGTATATCACAAGTTAGAGGCAAGCCTGTGATACCCTGTTTCACACAAGCAAACAATATTGTAATATAGTAAAACGTAACATAATACAACAAAGCCAGGGGTGATGGCTTACACCTGATACCTATTATCTCAGCATTTAAGAGGCTCAGGTAGAAGGATGCTATGACATGAGGCCAGCCAGGCCTACATAATGAGTTCAAGACCACAGAGTGAGAACCTGTGTTGAGAAACAATAAATTTAATTAAATCAAAAGAAAGCCTTCTCTGAGCTCTAAGCTGGAATTTCAACTAATTTATTGTTATAAGCAAAAATGAACCTTTTGAATACTTTTTTTTGTTAGTACTTCTAAGTATCTAATTTCATACCTCGAGGGGTATGAAATCTATCAATTGTAGGTTTATGGAATCTAATATTAAAATTAAATGATTCCTTAATGTGAAGTTTGGGTTGCTAAATGTATGTACAAGTCCATTAGTTCACATAAAATGTAGCCAACCTCTATATTCTTAATGCAAATGCAATCAGTGTAAGACTGCCTGAACCTCCTGCAATTATCTTGGCTGCAACTTCTCATTCTTAGTAGAATTTTGTCTGCTCTAGATAGGACCAGCTGGGTCAGTCTCAATAGCCTGAAAGTTTGGTACAGGGTTGGGTTCAATCAGCATGAATTTCAGGGGAGATTTTGGTTCCTCATATGCCTAAGGGGATTCTGTTTCAGTTGACACACTCTGGGGATTTGTTATACAAAGACAAAGCCGCATAGCCCCTGGGGCTTCTGGGTGAGACAAACACGCACATGTTAATTATAATAAAACCTTAACTCCTGCGAGCATACACACAGCTATCAGCAGGAACTCAAGGGAGGAAATATTTCACTCATATTAAGTCTGGGTATGGTGGCATATACCTATAATTTTAGCACTCCGGATGCTTAAGGCAGGAGGATTTGAAATTTCAAGGATAGCCCTGGCTACCTAGTATAAGAAATATCAAGCAGAAGTCATAGTATTTTCAAATAGTATAAAGCTTGTGTTTAGGACAAGGAAGTACACTCTTTATCTCCTGTATCTTGTAAAACTTTATGCAAATGTTTTTATCCCCCTCACCTTTGTTTACACAGAGGCCCACTGCTCCATTCTGGAAATTTGCTGGTCTAGAGCAGAATCTTCTCTCCCTGAAGTAGTGGTCCCTTCCCCATCCTCCATTTGGTGTGGAGGGCCAATTCTTTTCAGACTAAATAATCAAATAAGATTTGAGGGAGGATTCCAGCCAATGGAGAAAAGACACAGCCACCACCTGAGTAAGAATAAAAACGAATGCACTTCCTGTGTTGGTGGGCTCGCTCTTCTCTCTTTCCCTCTTGTTTGTTTAAGACAGGATCTTACAATATAATCCAGGCAGGGCTTGGAACTCATGGTACCCCTGCCTCAGCCTCCAGACTTCGGAAATTACGCTTTTAGACTACTGTGTCTGGCTCCATCCTCCTCTGTATAAAACAACTCACCCATTCAGAAGTGAGACCAGGAGAGCATGGAAGAGCAATGTGTCTTTAGTTCAATCACTGATTAATTAAGGATGGATGCAGGAGACTATGATGTTATTTCATATTCAAGCCATAGCACTGTTCATGGGATGGCATAAAATGGGTAGGTACACATGCCTTTTAGATATCTGAGCTGAGAGTACATAGCCCTGGTCCTGACAGAGATCAGTGGTTGTTCCCAGAGGCCTGGCTTGCAATAGCTCCAGCTAAGTCCTGTAGCTGAGCTAGTGACAAAGGCTCTGATGCTTCAGCATACAGAAAGAAAGAGCTGATTCTCTGGATTTCCCTCCCATGGGTAGCAGCTGAGAGGGAGCATGGGTCAGAGGGGTCAATGAAACAAAAAGCTAGCTAGGTGCAGTGCCACACACCAGTAATCCTAGAGACTTGGCAGGCCGAGATAGGATAGTTTTGAATTCAAGAGTTCCAACCCAGCCTAGGCAGCAAAATGAGTGTGTGTGGTCTGTCTATTTCTGTCTCTCTCTCTCTTTTGAAAAAGGTCTTAGATTATTCAAAACCTATGTTTAATAAGGGCTCATAAATGCTTTAGCTTCCCTCTAGCCCACCACTCACCAGTGGTAGTGGAAAGGAAAGGTTAATAGAGCAAAGGAGGATGTGGACCTGTTTAGAAATAGTTTTTGGAGCACATCCAATCTCCATTGCCAGGATGTCAGCAGTTCAGTTCACACAAATCAGCAGCAACAGTTCCATCCACTCACAAACACCATTCACGAATCAGCAATAGCAGCTGGATCTGGAAGAAACCTCTAGGCTCTGCCAATCAGCCTGAGTCCACAGAAGCAGCAAGAAGCTGATGGAACACCACCAGAAGGGTTTTCTTTGTTTGTTTGTTTGTTTTTTGTTTTGTTTTGTTTTGGGTTTTTTTTGCTCTTCTCTCTATGAAGTCATGACACATGATGACCAGCAAAGAATGGTAAGGCGAACCAATACCACCCAGCATTGTCCACTGTCTGTTGAGTTATACTTATATCCTTTCCAAATTGCATGCCCTTTTTTCAGGCTGCTTCCAGAAAAACAATACATATCTGTTCTCAGCCATACATCCTCCCATGTGTGTGCTTCAGCAAAAACATCTTTTGATAAATTAGTGTCCAGAAAAACATGATACAACCGAGTCTTCAAAGAAACCAGAAATTTCCATTTCATGTCTTAAGATGGGTGGTGGTGGTAGGATTAATCCCAGCACTCCAGAGGCAGAGGCAGGCAGATCTCTGAGTTCAAGGCCAGCCTGGTCTACAAAGCAAGTTCCAGGACAGCCAAGGCTACAAAAAGAAACCTATCTCAAAAAGAAAGAAATATAGTCCTCTTAAGCCTCTGCTTCAGGAATCATTACACACCCTTTCACCAGACAGCTTCCAGAAAAACACCATGGTTCTGCTTCACCAAAGCATCCTCTCATAAGACACCCTCCAGAAAAACATCACATGACACAACTGAATCTCTAATGGAACCAGAAATTCCCACTTCAAACCCATCTATAACAAGCCAGTAATCAGCCCCTCTCCATAAGCACTAGGCAGAAAGAGACTAACTGGGAATAGTGTGGGGATTTGGAACCGCCCTTCTGCAGTGACACACCTTCTCCAATAAGGCCACACCTCCTAGTCCTTCCTAAACAGCTCTACCAACTAGGGATCAATTATTCAAACCTATGAATCTATGGAGCCATTATCATTCAAACAACCACACAGTCCTATCCTGCCTGTGTCTGGCTCTGGGGAACATCTGCTTTTCTTTCTCCTGCCTTTGCAGTCAAAAGGGCAAAGCAGTGTAGTGTTTTGCCCTCAGCTACCATGCAGCTCTCTACGACTATAATAGGATCCAATCCACTATGGCTCTGCTCTCCTGACTTGCCGCCCTCCTTAGACTGAACTAAGGCCATTGACTTCTCATTCTTTAGAACAATAGCTTTTAGAATCCAGACCTGTCTAACTTGTGGAGTAAGGAGTCTACTTTTTCTGCATCCCTTCTGATTTGCATCTAGGGGAAAAGAAAAGGGACAGGGTTTTCTCTCTCTCCTTCCCTCCCTCTCTCTTTCTTGTTTTTTTTTTGAGACAGGGTTTTTCGGGATAGCCCTGGCTGTCCTGGAACTCACTCTGTAGACCAGGCTGGCCTTGAACTCAGGGGCCAAAAGTCACAGGTTTCAGGTAATTAACATCTGTCATCTAACAGTGGGGGATTAAGTAAATAAGTGCTTATTCGGACTCTTTGTTCTTTTCTTGCAGCCAAGAGGCTTGGAGTTCCTTAACTTTTTGTGAGCCAGGATAATTTAGGCTCACAGAAAGAAAAACTTTTGCACAAGCAATATACACAGGCGTCCTTATATTCATACACAGCCACATTCTAGCTGGGCCTGAACTGTTTCATCAATTCCACAAGTATTCCTGCATACGTACATAGACACAGGTATATTCACACATACACACACACACACACAGGTATGCTGGTGGATGGATTAAAAGCCCCTGTGAGTAAGTTCCATTGAGCAAGCACCAACACAGAAAAAAACCTCACTCATTCTGGATAAAATATAAAGCTCCAACCTTTATTGCTCAGAGAAAGAAAAAGCTTCCATCTTTTAACTGCTGAAAGTAAGAAAAAAAAAACCCTAAGTAACAAAAAATATCTTCCTCTTTATTAGTAAAAGAAAAAAGTCTCATCTCTCTACTGGTGAAAGAAAATAAAAACCTTTTCCTTCTTATTACTGAGTGAATGAAGCCTGTGCTTGCCAGGAAGAAGCCTGCTTGGTTATTGTCCTCATTCTTAGTTCTTATATTTTCTCAGAATAGATCACGTGGTCTTCCAAGCATCTTTACATTCTAAAAGTTAATCAGAAATTAAATAAGGAGTTTCATCGGGAATGCGTACTGGTATCTAATTAAACATTCATTATTGACTAGTTACACAAGTTCATTAAGAGTTTAAAACAAAAATTCTTATGTCATAAGTTAGTACCATTTTGTCAAGAGGCAAATCATCTGCCTTATGTCTCATTAGTTTCTGAGTTTTATATAGAAAACCTCAGCTAATAGTTTATCTTCTGTCCTTGTACCTACAATAAATTGTCCATTCCCAGCTATGACCTTTAATTATCAGATAATGGTTTCACAGCTAGCCCAGAAGAAATGTTTTCCCTGATCATAAATCTGTTCCAAGCCTGCTTTCTATCCTAGTGCAATTAGCCTGTGACACATGCAGGTTTACAGTACTGGACCTTTTTTTTTTAATAGAGGGCTGAAAATTACTTATATAAATATAGGAATTCTATTGAATCATTATTAGAAATTATGAAATCATCAATTTGTCTACGTAGCATTATTACAAGAGAGGACATCTTCGTTGATCTGCAGAAAATCTGCCCAAAAGGGTGGGCTAGGGCTGGCAAGATGACTCAGCGGGTAAGAGCACCGACTGCTCTTCCAAAGGTCCTGAGTTCAAATCCCAGCAACCACATGGTGGCTCACAACTACCCTTAATCAGATCTGATGCCCTCTTCTGGTGCATCTGAAGACAGCTACAGTGTACTTATTTATAATAAATATATCTTTGGGCCAGAGTGAGCAGAGACCCATTGAGCAGGGTTGACCAGAGCGAGCAGAGGTCCTAAATTCAATTTCCAACAACCACATGAAGGCTCACAACCGTTTGTACAGCTTCAGTGTACTCATCATATACATAAAATAAATACATATTTTTTTGTGTGTGTTTTGTTTTTGTTTTTTTATTTTTCGAGACAGGGTTTCTCTGTATAGCCCTGGCTATCCTGGAACTCACTTTGTAGACCAGGCTGGTCTAGAACTCAGAAATCCGCCTGCCGCCCTTTTAAAAAGATTTATGAAGCCGGGTGTGGAGGCACACGCCTTTAATCCCAGCACTCGGGAGTCAGAGGCAGGTGGATTTCTGAGTTCGAGACCAGACTGGTCTACAAAGTGAGTTCCAGGACAGCCAGGGCTACACAGAGAAACCCTGTCTCGAAAAAAACCAAAAAAAAAAAAAAAAAAAAAAAAAAAAAAAAAAAAAAGAATCAGCCCTGAGATAAGATTTCTGAAAGTTCTGTAGTTCAGAATTTACCCATCACAGCCATGCAAAAACGGCAGGCCATCTTTACCTCATGCCTTTAGCCTATCCTTTAGCATTTTTCTTGTCTTGTTTCTGTCCTTCATTAAAGATGTTATTTTTGTTGTCACAGATGCAAGAGCTCAAACCTGGAAGGTTCTGGAAGTACAGTTTTCAGACTGAGTTCCTGGGAATTCTAGGGATTTCTCATAAATGAGAGTACTCTACCCTGTCATGTCTCTCAAATTCCGACACTCCTCTTTTTTTTTTATCTACTTATGAAAGATATGCACAAAATTTTACCGGAAAAATTCTCTGCGAAAATATTATCTATACCATTTAAAGATCATAGATGAATGGGGTTGGGGATTTAGCTCAGTAGTAGAGCGCTTACCTAGCAAGCGCAAGGCCCTGGGTTCAGTCCTCAGCTCTGGGGGAAATCATAGATGAAGCAAAACCATAGCTATGGGACATAGAGGAGAGACCTGCCCATAGTCGTAAGAGTATTCTATTCCTTGAGGCCAGACCCACCCTCACAGCACACCTTCTGGTTCCAAGTCTTCCGTGAAGGCAACATAGCTTAAAGGCAGTGATAAAATGGCCAAGAGGACTCCTTGGTCTTACAGGGGATACACAGTGTGACCCTGCTCTCAGAAGAATGAATGTTTCCCAGATCCTTGCCTGCAGACCTTGAGAGGCAGTGGAATGGGTGTAAGTCCTCAGTATTCTATGCTGCCCCTTCATTTGCGAAGGGGTCAGGGTATAATGTCCTCCTCCCCTTCTCTTTTCCTTTGTTGATGCTGGGGATAGAACACATTGACATCCTGGTCAAATGATCTACCACTGAGTTAGACTCCAGCCCCAGTAGTTCTCCTTTGCTTCTTAATTGTATGGACTGATTTACAAAGTATAAACCATCCTTGGACAGGGGCTATGGATGGTAATTTCTGTACCATTCCAATTCTCATGTATATATACACATACATCACCAAATGATGGTATATATATATATTTTTTAAAGGAAGGTCTGATTCCTCAGTTCCTGGATTGTAGGCCCTTGAAGGCAGGTCCAATAGTGTCTACAATGTGCTGCATCCTTCCTATCTCAAGGTACAAAGGGTCTAGGCTAGGTAACAGAGCAGTGGCTTATATATCCCAAACTGAAACATAATTTTGTCCATTTAAAATTTTATTTTGGGGGCTGGTGAGATGGCTCAGTGGGTAAGAGCACCCGACTGCTCTTCCAAAGGTCCAGAGTTCAAATCCCAGCAACCACATGGTGGCTCACAACCATCCGTAACGAGATCTGGCGCCCTCTTCTGGAGTGTCTGAAGACAGCTACAGTGTACTTACATATAATAAATAAATCTTTAAAAAAAATTTATTTTGTGTGTGTGTACAGATCTGTCACATGTGTACATAGGTACCAATGGAGGAGGCCAGAAGGCACTGGATCCCCTGGAGTTTTTGTTACAGGTGGTTGTGAGCTGCCTGCTGTGAATTTAGGTACTCAACCTGAGCCATCTCTTCTCTCCAGGCTTTATCTTATTTTGAGACAGGATTTCTCTGTGTAGCCTTGGCTATCTTGGAAGCTACTCTAAAGAGCAGGCTGGCCCTGAATTCAGAAGTCCACCTGCCTCTACCTCCTGTGGGCTAGGATTAAAGGTGTGCACCAGCACCGTTGGGCTATGTTTTTTTGTTTTGTTTTGTTTTGTTTTGTTTTGTTTTGTTTTGTTTTGTTTTTGTTTTTCGAGACAGGGTTTCTCTGTATAGCTCTGGCTGTCCTGGAACTCACTTTGTAGACCAGGCTGGCCTCGAACTCAGAAATCTGCCTGCCTCTGCCTCCCGAGTGCTGGGATTAAAGGCGTGCGCCACCACGCCCGGCTGGGCTATGTTATTAAACCAAGGTTACTATCAGTGGCTCTTGTCGTGACCTACATATAAACTGTATGTGACAGCAGTGACAGCCTTTCCCCACTTTATAGAATTGAGTGCTCACTTTAATTTTACTTTTTCCTCTGTTTAGCTCTTCAGGAGGTAAGTCTGAACATTTTGGAGGGGGTACTGGACACCCATTCTTTCTGCTAACAATATTTTTACTTTGCATAGTCTAATGGGAAAATGAAAGAACTCAAAGTCCACCAAGATTTCTTTATCTTTCTTCTCTTCTTTTATCCCCACCCCCTTTTTCTTAGACATGGTGTCCTGTCTTTCAGCCTGGCCTGAGGTTTCAGTAGTCACTTCCTCCCTTTTCTTTTTTTTTCATTCCGTGATGACCTTGAACTCCTGATTCTCCCGCCTCTAACTTCCAAGTGGTTGGGATTTTAGGCATGCATTTTCATCACCCCCATGGTTGCTTTTCAATGTGGCAGAATATGGTGGCCTGTGCTTGCCCAGGAATCAGACCAAACAAATTGATAATCATAGATGTATCTTATTAAGGAGATGAAGTGGTTCTGGATCAAAGGTTTAAACTTCCCTTTCCCATGGAGTACCCTAAATGCCAGTAATCAGGATCCCTGTATGTATTCAATTGGGGGAAGAGGCCCCCCAAGGAGTCTAAAGAGGCAGACACACAGGTACAAATCATAATTCCAAGCTCCCAGAAGTTACCGGATGAGCCCTGATAATCTATCTTCAACCCCAGCTCTCTGACAGATTCCCTCACCCTCTTCAAACTAAGGCTGGTCTAGTGAGGTCTTTCAGGATCCACATTTCTCTTTTTAGTCCAAAGGCTGTTTTCTGAAGTCCTAGTCATTTGCAAATTGCTCCTGGTTGACCTGGTCCTTGGCCCTGTTTGGGTGGAGTTAGCTTTGTGACTTCACAAAAATCTCTTGTGATAAGTCTGAACCCAGTGAATCAGGAGCTGGGCACAAGAGGCTCCCCTCAGGAACATCATGTGGCTTTTCATAGAGGTACACCCCCACTAACTAGGGAATGAAGAATAGCTGTCCATACGGTAAGAGCCCAGGATTCCCTTTGCACCAAGCACTGTCTCGCCTCGATAGCTTTGGCTTCCAGGCCTAAGGAGGTATTCTAGGCTATATTTGGATCCTATGTCAGGGATCCAATCTCATATAATTCAGACTTGTAGAGAGGCAGGTGGTGGTTACTCTGGGTGATGGTGGTGGTCTCTGAATGGGATAGGGGTTGGGTCTCCTCCTTGGGCATTCTTTTTCTTTTTTAAAAAATTATTTATGTATAAGTACACTGTTGCAGTCCTCAAACACACCAGAAGAGGGCATCATATTCCATTACAGATGGTTGTGAGCCACCATATGGTTGCTGGGAATTGAACTCAGGACCTCTGGAAGAACAGTCAGTGCTCTTAACTACTGAGCCATTATTATTCTTTTGAAATGAAAGAACTTATGGTGTGACTCTTCCATAGGGTCTGCCCAACCAAACCCCACAGTATTTTCCAATGGATCAGACCAGTGATTTCCTGCGTCCTGTTGAGATCTTATAGCTATAAACATATTTGTCAACAATTCAAAGTCTTCTGGGATCTTGAAGGCAAGGCAAGTATTGCCTGTTTGATGTCAATTTCACTGCTATTTCCTCTTAAAGGAACCTGAGGCTAAAGAAACTGGGAATGGTTGCTTTAACTTTCTCTGTACCCCCTCTCCCAAACCTGCACCTCTAGCATGACCTCTGGGATGCCCAGACTCCAGCAGTCAGTGGCATGATTAGTTATTGCTTCACTAGGGGATCAAATAGGGTGGAGTGGGGATGAGGGAGGACCTGGAAGGACATTCGGTCCCCTTCATGCTACAGTTTCTGCCTTGTGTTGGGCAAGTACACTGTGAAGAATGGCTCAAGGTATGTTATCTCTGGCCACGCCCTTTGAACTCTTCTCTGATTACAACATCACTGTTCTGACATCGAATCATAGGGAAGGAGTTAGTGTGCTTTAGGCAAAGATTCCAAATATAGACAGCAATCCAACAGGAGATCAATTGGCATGAATGGGCTGGTTTGTGGGAAGAATAAACAGGTCTAGGTTCACATCCAAGAGACTCCTTGGCCTTTACTATCCTTCAAGTTTGACTAGATGTGTGGCTTTCAATGGTAAGAAAGCTCAGAGAGGGGTCTCTTTCTTCTGCTTTCTGACTCCATTACTAACTTTCAGTTCTTTGCTAGGAGAAAGAGTGGAGAAACAGGCCAAGAAGTAGCTATTCTATATTGCTAGATGTGGTCCTGTAATCCCAGAACTCTGGGGGTTGGGGGGTTGGGGCAAGAGGATCAGGAGCTCAAAGTCATCCTTGGCTCTCTATGTCTATCTATCTATCTATCTATCTATCTATCTATCTATCTATCACCTATCTATCTATCTATCTATCTATCTATCTATCTATCTATCACCTCTCTATTTAGAATGATATCAAGGCCAGTCTGGGTGGAAAACTGCATTCTACTACTTGCCAGGGCTGCTGACACCATGCTCCAGGACTATTTCCATATGGAGCTTACTTCTGTAAATGTGGAAAACCTGCATTCCTCTATAGTCATCAAAGGGACAAAGTAACCAACCAGAGCGAAGGTTGTGGGAAGTAGGGATCGGGTACTTAATGGCAAACAGGTTAAACACTTTATATTTAACTTTCATAACAGTGCTGGGAAAGAGAGAGCCTTATTTTCAACCAGAAAATTGAAGCTCAAGAGACATGAAGTAACTTAAAGCCCCAGAGCTGGTGAAAAGGAAATAGCATTTTAGCTTTTCTATTGCGATAAAAACATCCTGACAGAAACTAACTAACAGGGAGGAACAGGTTTATCTCACCTTACAGGGTATGGGTCTATCACCGAGGGAAGCCAGGGTAGGAAATCAGGTTAGGAACCTGGAAGTAAGAACATGAACAGAGGCCATGGAGAAACCTTGCTTGCTGTCTTGCTCTCCCATGGCTTGATTAGTACCTAGGACAACCAGCCCACTGTTGGCACCGCCCACAATGGGCTGGACCCTTCAATAGCAATCAATAATTAAAAAAAAAAATCAGATTTGCCTACTGGCCACTGTTATTGGAGGCATTTTCTCAATTGGGAGTCCTTCTTCCTAAATGACTAGCTGTGTCAGGCTCACATAAACTAACCAGAAAAAGAAGTATTGGGGCTGGTCTGTTTGCCACCAAAGCTGCATGGAATCATAGAACCATCTACTTCTCCAAATTCTCCTAAACGGTTTCCTTATTTCTAATGATCAGTGACACAGTTGAGTCAGAGACAGGGATTTGAGCCTGGTTATTGATCATCCAGTTTTAGATAAAGGATCCTGGATTGTTTTGTGATGGAATCTTGCTATCTAGTCCACCTGGCCCAGCCTGTTCTGGAACTTCTCTATGTAGTTCAGATTGGCCTTGAACTTAATATCCTTCTACTTTTTGTTTTTGGACAGGGTTTCTGTGTAGCCTCTGTTTCTCTTTGTAGACCAGACTGGCCTTGAAGTCACAGAGATTCACCTGCCTTGACTCCAGAATGCTTGGAGGCATTACAGGCATGTGCTGTCACCTAGGCTTGAGATAGGGTTTTACTATATAGCCAAGGCTTATTTTTAACTCTTTCTTTAAAAGGATTTATTTATTTTATGTATATGAGTACACTGTAGCCATCTTCAGACACATCAGAAGAAGGCATCAGATCCCATGGTTGTTGTGAGTCACCATGTGGGTGCTATTATCTTTGTAGAGCCTCAGTTTATTTCTCTGTTAAGTGGTGGACAGAGATATAGTTATGTAGGAGTGCCCTCTCAACCCACATTCTGGAGGGAAGATTGGGAAGCTGGGGGAACTGGAGGACAGTTGGAGTTCACTAGGTGGGTCAACTAAGTGCATGACTGAGATTTCCTTTTTGCCTAGGCTGGGGTCCCCAGAGCCTGGAAGCACTGATACTATTCTCAGAAACATCTGTGATGCTGGTAGCTTAGTTTTGTTCAATGAACAGAGCATTAAGCAGATAAAAGATTCATCTAGCTTCAGTGAATTCCAGAAGAAAGCAGGGGGTATTGGGTAGCATCAGGGTAGGGCGAATGGAGGCACTTGGAGAAAAGTAGTTATAGAAGGAGGTGGAGCTTGAGGCCTAGAGGATGCTACTGTGGATTTTTCTATTTTTTTTTTAAAGATTTATTTATTATTATACACAAGTACACTGTAGCTGTCTTCAGACACACCAGAAGAGGGCATCAGATCTCATTACCGGTAGTTGTGAGTCACCATGTGGTTGCTGGGATTTGAACTCAGGACCTTTGGAAGAACAGTCAGTGCTCTCATCCACTGAGCCATCTCGCCAGCCCCAGATTTTTTTCTTTATAAATAACGGGCACACTTGTGACAGGGATAGGTAGATTATGTCTAGGATTGTTTAGCCCTGGCTGTCCTGGAACTCAACTTTTGTAGACCAGGCTGGCCTCGAACTCAGAAATCCGCCTGCCTCTGCCTCCCGTTTTATTGTCTTAAAACACTGTCTCTGTTCATACATGTGTGCATGGCAGTACAGGCCAGCCCTTCACTTTTTAAAATGACTTTTTAAAATTTTATGTACACTGGTGTTCTGCCTGCATGTGCATGTGTGAGGATGTAGGATCCCCTGGCACAGGAATTACAGTTATAAAATGCCATGTGGGTGCTGGGAACTGAACTTGGGTCCTCTGGAAGAATATCTAGTCCTCTTAAGCACTGAGCCATCTCTCTAGCATCCCCCCCCCAACCCTTTATTTTCAAAACTATCTCTTTTTTGTTTTGTTTTTTGTTTTTGAGATAGGGTTTCTCTGTGCAACAGTCCTAGCTGTCCTGGAACTCACTCTGTAGACCAGGATGGCCTAGAACTCAGAGATCTGTCTTCCCCGAGTGCTGGAAAAGGCATGCCCCACCATGCCCTATTCCTCTTGTCCTTTCTGATTTTGGGGAGCTTAGTAAGCACTATTCCTCCCATTTCTGTCGGGGATTACTTTCTCAGTTGTCCCAGCAGGGAGAGAGGCATGAGTAGAGCACAGTAGGACAAAGCCCTCAGATATTCTACCAAAGAAGCCAAAACAAACAATCCAGGACAAAATGCTCCTTTTAAGGATTCAGATCCAATGTGCCAGAATCAAGCTAGGTGCGCAGGCCTGGGTTATCTGTGGTTTTGTGTTTCTGTGTGCTTAGGCGTGAAAGCTGGCTTTAAACACGGGTGCCTAATACACATACACATGGACTTTTCTATCTAGCCATGTGGGTAATAACCCTCCTGTGAAATAGCCAATGATTGCACCTGGAATATGTAGCTAGGGACGCTTGGGTGCTGCTCTTTCTTTCCAGAATGGGAATCTGGAGTGCTTGGCCGCACGTTGCTGTAGTTTTACACAGTGTTCAGAGTGAGGGAGAGGGGGTTCCAAAAGTTATAGGGTGGAGATTGTTTTTGGAGACAAGGTCTCATGTGTCTCAGGTTTGCCTCAAAGTTGGTGTGTTAGCCAAGGATGATCTTGAACTTCTGATCCCCATCTCTCCACTCAAGTGCTGGGATTGGCGGCTTGCACTGCCATGCCCAGTTTACGGTGGAGATGATGATGACGACGACGGAGATGGTTTGGTTTTTCTTTTCTTCCTTCCTTCCTTCCTTCCTTCCTTCCTTTCTTTCTTTCTTTGTTTCTTTCTTTCTTTCTTTCTTTTTTTTTGAGACAGGGTTTCTCTGTGCAGCCCTGGCTGTCTTGGAACTCACTTTGTAGACCAGGCTGGCCTCGAACTCAAAGTCCGCCTGCCTCTGCCTCCCAAGTACTGAGATTAAAGGCATGCGCCACCACTGCCTGGCTGATTTTTTTTTTTCAAGACAGGTTTTTTTTTTTTTTGTAGCCCTGGGTGTCCTGGAATTCTCTCTATAGACCAGGTTGGCCTCAAACTCATAGATTTTCCTGACTCTGCCTCCTGAGTGCTGGGTTTAAAGGTGTGCGTCACTGCTGCCTGGCATGGTAGATTCTTGAGAGAGTTGCTTCTAGACAGGCCCTGTATTTCTGCTTTTCTACTGCAATGTTCCAGATTTAGCTTCCCTAATCCCATTTGATGCCCCTTAAGACCTCCAACCCAGTACCCCCATCCTGGGTTCCTAAAGTGGGGTAGTGCCATCTGGTGACATAATGAGGCAGCAGCTCCTGCTTTGATGAACTGGGCTTTGGGTCCCCACAAGGGCTCTGGCATCTCGACCACAGGAAGAGGTGAGGTACCCAAGGGATTGAGGATACCTGGAGGAGCCATCCCTCTACATTTTGGGTTTATAGCCCAGGAAGATATGGCAGGAAAGCTGCCTGAAATAGTATTATAGGTGTTGTGAACTCTCTTTTTTAAGATAAAAATGTAGCTGGTCACAGTGGTACACACCTTTATTTGCAGCACTTGGAATGCAGAGGCAGGGGAATGTCTGTGATTTCAGTGCCAGAGCTGGTCTACACAGGGGAGTACGGGACAGCTGGAGCTGGGTATTGAGGCTCTGCCTTGAAAAAAAAAAAAAAGGAAAAAAAATAAAGATTTATTTATGAATACAAGTGTTGTACTTGCATGTATGTAGGTGCACTCCATGCATGTATGATGCCCAGAGTCCAGAAGAGGGCGTCTGATCCCCTGGAACTGAATTTACAGGTGGTTGTGAAACCATGTGGGTCCTGGGGATCAAATCCTGGTCCTCTGAAGAGCAGCCAATGCTCTTTCATGTTAGGCTCTCTCCAGTCTCCAAATCTGTGTCTTTTTTTGTCTGTCTGTCTGTTTTGAGGCATTATCTACCTAAATGTAGCTCTGGCTATCCTGGAACTCAATGTGTACACCAGGCTGGCCTCGAACTCAGAGATCCACCTGCCTCTGCCTCACATGTGCTGGGATTAAAGGTATGCGACACCACGCCCAGCGAAACTCTTCATTCAACATTACTACTCTTGATTTCTCCTCCATAAAGGTGGCTAGCCTTATCTGCCCTGGTGTTGAGAATAATGAGTGTAATTAAAACATTTGATTTAGGGCTGGAGAGGTGGCTCAGCAGTTAAGAGCACTGACTGCTCTTCCAGAGGTCCTGAGTAGTGGCTCACAACCATTTGTAATGGGATCTGATGCCCTCTCCTGGTGTGTCTGAAGAGAGTGACAGGCTACTCACATAAAATAAATAAATCTTAAAAAAAAATTTGATTCAAGTCTGCTATAAAGTCTAAATAAATAATGGTCATTATAGCTCAAGAGACAAGATTTCAGATGCACAGGAGAAAGCTATGTTGTAGCAAGAGAGTGATTATAAGTTACATGCCTGTAGCACTGCTATTCACCCTCTAGAATTTGTATTTCAAGCAGCTGTTACTCCAAGCACACAATTGAGTGAGGAAGGAGCAGAGTGCTCAGGTGGGTGGGGTAGGGTGGTAGTGGATTTAAGCCCTAAGATACTGGCCGCTGCTTTTCTCTTTCTTTCATTTCTTTCTTTCTTTCTTTCTCTCTTCTTCTTCCCCTTCCTGCTCTTTTTTTTTTTTTTGGAGATTTCCCTCTGTAGCCCTGGCTGTCCTGGAACTCACTCTGTAGACCAGGCTGGTCTTGAACTCAGAGATCCGCCTGCCTCTGTTTCCCAAGTGCTGAGATTAAGGGCATGCACCACTGCTACTACCACTCCTCTGATACAGGCTTAGTAACAGCCATAGAATCTGATCATGACAAGAGGTCCACAGTGTCTTATAATTTCCACAAGAATGTATTGGCTGTAATCGCTCTATGGAAACGCACAGAACTCACTCAGAATGCCAAGAACAATAGTGAGTTGCATGTGTCCTGACGTCTGGGTAGGTTTTGTCAAGATTCTGCTCAATTGTGGAGTTATCGTTATCTTCCATGCTATCACACTGAATCGCTGGGTCAAAATCAGATCCTTCCGATGCAGCTTCCCTTTGGTTTGTGAAGTTAGGCAAGTCATTTACTGTGGGTTTCATTTTCCTTAACTCTAAAATTGATAAATTGAATTAGATGGTCTCCGTGATTAGTTGTTTTCACCGAAGGGCTTTCATTTTTCTGCCCCACATATAATACATAATAACTGATGTTTTTTGATTCCTGCCGACTATGTTTTTAACAGAAAGACAAAGGAAAACCAACGAATTTCTAACGAGTACAGTTGTTTCTGAATACATTTGTGCGAAATGCATTCTTTGACCCTGGCATCTTCTAGGCCTGATGTGGCAGAGTCCTACTGAGCCCTTAGATGACACAGGGTAGAATTAAGTACTGACAAAGTTATTCGGCCAGCCCGGACTTTTAGAAAGATCCATTTCTTCCTTTTTCACTTCCGCCTTAAAGAAAACTACGAATCCCAGAAGTCAATGCGCTGAGGTGGTGCTTAATGGTAGGTCTAGCGCCACCATCCCCCCCCCCTTAAACGTGGAAACTTCATTTCCCAGGAGCGCTTTGATGTCCCTCGGCTCCTCCCCCTTCCCCGCTCCGGAGCCTCGCGCCAACGTTACAAACGCGCGCGCGCCCAGTACGTAGCCTGCGAGTGACGCATAATATGTGGGCCGCTCAGGAGCCGTGGTCGCGCTGTGTGTGTGTGTATGTGTGTGAGTGAGTGAGGGAGAGTGAGTGCGGGACCAGAGGCAGTGTGTGAGAACCGTGGCCGCTGGAGGGGTCGGGGGGAGAAGCGGCGGAGCCGCTCGCGAAGGTGAGCGGGGTAAGGAAGGGGCCGGCTCTCTGGCAGGGGCACGAGGAGAGCGAGCGCGCGGCCCGCTGGGCGGGAGAGTGGGCGCCGCGCTGGGGGGAGGGGCGGCACCTGCTTCGGCTGCGGGCGGCGAGGGGCTGGGCGAGCCCACCGAGGCGGCTGGGCCCGGGGCCTGACGAGGCTCTCCTCCTTCCGAGCCCCGGCCCGGGCCCGAGCCCGGGGGCGGGACCTCCGACTCCTTCCTCCCGTCCTGTAAAGAAGCCTCTTTAGAGTAACTCTTCCGCCGGGGCGTGGAGGACAGGGGATGCTCGCCTCTACCTGAAGGAGGTGCTCTTTGAATCTCTCTCTTTCCACTCCAAGTCTCTGTCCCTCACGGGACGAGGGGCATCCTCTTTGCCCTGCCGCCCGGCGGACCCCTTCAGGAACGGTGTCCCCGCCTCCAGCCTCAGTCACCTGGGCGGGCTTTTCCCTCGGTCGGCTCCGTGCCACCTCCCACTTGCACCCTCCCGGCTCTCCGACCGGGCAGGGGGCGGAGCTCGGCGGGAACCCCTCCCACTTGTACAATGCAGTAGCGAGGGGACCGGGAGAGAGGTATGTGGGTGTCCAGACGCCCAGAGTCTGACCTAAGGTTGCCTGCCAGGTTTCCCCAGCGCTTATTCCGAAGGCTTTTAGTTGTTTATTTGTTGGGCTTTCAAGGGCGTTTGCCATACTTTGTCTTCTGTTCCTAGAAAGTATCGGTCCGTTTCCTCTTACTGCTGTGGTTTTTCCATTTGACGAGGAAATACTCTTGCGGTGTGTATAGTAGTAGTTTTTGAGGAACAAATGACTCGTTTTTTTGGTTTGTCGAGACAGGGTTTCTCTGTGTATCCTTGGCTGTCCTGGAACTCACGCTGTAGACCAGGCTGGCCTCGAACTCAGAAATCCGCCTGCCTCGGCCTCCGGAGTGCTGGGATTAAAGGCGTGCGCCACCAATGCCGCCCGGCCAAATGACTCCGTTTTTTGTTTATCTTACGTTGCTCTTTTTTTTTTTTTTTCCTTCCCGGAGCTCATTGTAGACTAGGCTGGCCTCGAACTAAGATATCCTCTTATCTCTGCCTCTAGTGTTGTAATTAAAGGCGTCTGTCATCACTGCCAGGTTTGCTGTTTTTCTTAACTCTTTCAGGCAAAGACTTTTAAGTAGCATGCACGTTTTAACTTATTGTAGCACTATCTTCCTATTTCAAGTCCTTGAAGGCTTTGAAGGCTTTTTTCTCCTTGGATTTACTGGCATTTACCTTCAAGGCTTTTATAAGCATATGTACATTTCAGTCTGATGTCAAGATTTGTATTTTTGTTTTTTGAGACAGGGTTTCTCTGTGTAGCCTTGGTTGCCCTGAAACTCAGCTTAGACTAGGCTGGCCTCGAACTCAGATCTGCCTGCTTCTGCTTCCCCGAGAACTGGGATTAAAAGTGTAAACCAGCACTGCCCACTTTAAGATTTGTGTTTGGAGCTGGACGTGGTTGCGCACGCCTTTAATCCCAGCACTCCGGAGGCAGAGGCAGGCGGATTTCTGAGTTCGAGGCCAGCCTGGTCTACAAAGTGAGTGCCAGGACAGCCAGGGCTACACAGAGAAACCCTGTCTCGAAAAACCAAAAAAAAAAAAAAAAAACCAAAAAAAAAAAAAAATTTGTGTTTGTATATAGCAGTTACTCGTTAACCATTTCCAACGGGGATTTTTTTTTTTTTTTGGGGTGTTAAGGTAATTTGAGGAACTTTCCCATATTTTTTGAGCATAGTATTTACTGTTTTTTTTACTGTGTATTTGTTAAATTTTTTTTTTTTTTTTCAAGACAGGGTTTCTCTGTGCAGCCCTGGGTGTCCTGGAACTCACTCTGTAGACCAGGCTGGCTTGGAACTCAGAAATCCACCTGCCTCTGCTTCCCAAGTGCTGAGATTAAAGGCGTACAAGCCACACCACACCCGGCTTATTTGTTAAATTTAATAATAAAACGAGATGAAGCGAACTCTGCTAAAGGGTTTGGAGGTGGTTTAATACTACTGTGCTTGTAAAGGAGATAGTCACTGGCAGTAATAAAGTTATATAGAATTGAATGTCATAGTGTTAACTTTTTGCTTGAAGCTGTAAATTTGGAATTTCCCTCCTTGTCCCCTGTTGGTGTTAGGGATCTGACTTAGGACCTCTCGTAGGACATTTCCTTTCCCTTTATTATTTATTTATTTATTTTTTGTTTTTTCGAGACAGGGTTTCTCTGTATAGCCCCAGCTGTCCTGGAACTCACTTTGTAGACCAGGCTGGCCCTTTATTAATCTCTGTAGGCCAGGCTGGCCTCACACTCAGCCTTTTATGTGTTGTGAAGGTATGCACAATAAGTACTGATTGGCTTGTTCCCTTTGTCTCTCCTCCCCTCCTTCCCCTCTTTACCCTCCCCTCCCCTCTTTTCTTTCATTAGGAATTGAATTTAACACCTTAGGGTCAAAAGAATGCTTGGCAAGGGCCTAGCCCTAAGATTCTTCCCTTTAAGTAAGGTTTGCTACTTTCCTAACGCCCCCCCCCCCAACCTTTTCTCCCCTGCCCAGTCTTTGTTTTAGACATGGGAACAGTTTTTGTTGAATTGGCCATTCATTGTAGTGTATTAGAAGAGGACCTATTTTAAGGTTTAATTTAAAAGTTGCAAAATGGTGGGGGAAATGTTAGAATAGAGTGAATCAGTTAGTTTGATCAAAGAGTTGGTTCAGTTTCAACATTTTTTGTTTTTGGTTTTTCAACCAAACCAAATATATGTATAGCCCTGGCTGTCCTGGAACTCACTCTGTAGACCAGGCTGGCCTCAAACTCAGAAATCTGCCTGCTTCTGCCTCCCGAGTGCTGGGATTAAAGACGTGTGCCACCACTGCCTAGCATAGCCCCACAAACTTTTAAGTAGGAAACTAAAAATAAGTGATAATCTTTCAGTTTCAACTGTTAACTGCTTGCTGTATCTTTTTGTGTTAATTTTATGGAATTTGAGCTGGTAGGCATCACCTCTAAATACTTTGTACACATTCTTTTGAGTGAGGAAATTTCATGTGTATAAATTGATATTTTAAACATTTACGAATTCATATTCTGTAATATAGAATTTTCATTAGCTCCCACAACTGTTTCTATTTAATAGAGAAGTTGAGTTATTTTTTGATACTTAGAGAAGTTAAGAATTCACAGACATTTCAGCAGAGTTGGGATTTGAGTTCTTTTAAATTGTTAATTCTTTTCTGGGATGTGTCATTTGTGTGGTCTTGAAAATCTCTCTAACTCATTTCCTTATCCATAAAAGTCACCTCACAGGGTGGCTGTGAAAATTAAGCATGTAAGTTAGTTAATTACTTAGCTCAATGTTCTGGGCTAGATATTCCAACTTGGTGACCATTGATTGTATCATCATTAGGTGTGTGTCATAACTTTTTGCATGATTCTTATAAAAAAACTTTGTAGTGGTTTAAGCATTCTGGAGGCAGAGACAAGCAGATCTTTTATGAGTTCAAGACTAGCCTGTTCTATAGAGGATAGCTAGGGGTATATAGTTAGACTCCTGCCCTCCAAAGAAAGTATGAATTAAATGATGCATACCCACTATATTACTCCAAACAAGATAATACCTTATAAATTTTGTATTAAAGCCTTTCGATGGATGGGTTACATTCATGGTATTTATTTATTTTTTTATTAGATATTTTCTTTATATACATTTCAAATGTTATCCCGAAAGTTCCCTATACCCTCCCTCCGCCCTGCTCCCCTACCCACCCACTCCCACTTCTTGGCCCTGGCATTCCCCTGTACTGGGGCATATAAAGTTTGCAATACTAAGCAGCCTCTCTTCCCAGTGATGGCCGACTAGGCCATCTTCTGCTACATATGCAGCTAGAGATACCAGTTCTGGGGGTACTGGTTAGTTCATATTGTTGTTCCACCTAGAGGGTTGCAGACTCCTTCAGCTCCTTGGGTGGTTTCTCTAGCTTCTCCATTGGGGGGCCCTGTGTTCTATTTTATAGATGACTGTGAGCATCCACTTCTGTATTTGCCAGGCACTGGCATAGCCTCAGACGAGACAGGTATAATAGGGTCCCTTCAGCAGAATCTTTCTGGCATATGGGTTTTTTAAAATTTTTTTTAAAGATTTATTTATTTTATGTATATGAGTACACTATAACTGTCTTCAGACACACCAGAAGAGGGCAACAGATCTCATTACAGATGGTTGTAAGCCACCATGTGGTTGCTGGGAATTGAACTCAGGACTTTTGGAAGAACAGTCAGTGCACTTAACCACTGAGCAATCTCTCCAGCCCCATGCTATTTTTTTATTATATTTATTATGTATGTATGTATTTATTTAGGTATTTATTGAGACAAGGTCTCTTCAAAGTACTGGCTGTCCTGGAACTCACCGTGTAGACCAGGCTATCCTCAAACTTAGCATCTGTGTCCTGAGTGCTGAAATTAAATGTGGTCACTACCACAACCACAACACATTCATGCTTAAAAAATATTTTTAACATTTATTTTTGTGTGGGTGGGTATGGGCATGCTGATGTGGAAGGCAAAGAACAACTTGGGAATATGAATTTTCCCCTTCCATAATACAGGTTAGGTTCATATTTCCCACAGGAAAGTCATTTTTCAACAGTTACAGTGAACATTAGACAGGGATCATAAGAAAATAACACTGGCAGGGAGGTGGTGGTGCACGCCTTTAATCCCAGCACTTGGGAGGCAGAGGCAGGCGGATTTCTGAGTTCGAGGCCAGCCTGGTCTACAAAGTGAGTTCCAGGACAGCCAGGGCTATACAGAGAAACCCTGTCTCAAAAAAACCAAAAAATAAAAAATAAAAAAAAGAAAATAGCACTGATGTATCATACAGACTCAGGATTAAACCTAGGGCTTTCTAAATGCTAGGTAAGCCACTTAATGACATCAGTTAATTTCTGCCGGTGGAGAGTTGTCTTAGCTTTTAAAAGCACTTGCTATTCTTGTAGAGGAACTAGTTAAGTTTCCAACACCCATGGCAGCTCACAACAGTCCACTTCATAATTCTAGTTCTAGGATATCCTATGCCCTCTCTGTCATCTACAAATATATACATATATAGGCAAACACTCATACACATAAAAAAAAAAGTTATGTTTTAGTATGTGTAAATGGAGGGCACTTGTATTTGTGGTTTGCATTTAGAGATCAGAAGACAATTTTTGGGCTTCAGTTCTTTCTACCACGTGGGTCTCAGGGATCAAACTGGTTATCAGTTTAAGCAGCAGGCACATTTACTACTGAGTTACATAGCAGGCCTTTGTTTTATTTAAACTCACTATAGCCAAAAATAGCCTTGACTTTCCCCCTATATGTTTTCCTTAGTAACTCCTTTGTGTGTGTGTTTCTGCATGTATGTTTCGTTTGACTGTTGACTACTTTATAGTCTTGTCTCCCTTACAAGTATATGCCATCATGCCTGTGTAGGTCTGGCTGTCCAGGAACTTGTTCTGTAGACAAGGCTTCCCTTGAACTCAGAGATCTGCCTGCCTATGTATGACTCCTAAGTGCTAGAATTAAAGGTGTATGGGTATGGTACCACCAGATTGAGTTTATATATAGGTATTTGTATATATTACTTTATAATATATAAATAATATATTTATATACAATATACTTGTATAAATACATGCACAATATACATAAATACACACACATATGAGCCCAGACCCAGGGTTTTGTGGTGATAGGCAAATGCTTTATTACAGTAGAGCTGGATCTGCAGCCTCTGTGTGTGTTTCTAAGTTGAGTTGTAATATTTTACTTTTTTTTTTTTTTTAAAGATTTTATTTATTGTCGGGCAGTGGTGGCACACGCCTTTAATCCCATCACTTGGGAGGCAGAGGCAGGCAGATTTCTGAGCTCGAGGCCGGCGTGGTCTACAAAGTGAGTTCCAGGGCTGTACAGAGAAACCCTGTCTTTTTTTTTTTTTTTTTTTTGGTGGTTTTTCGAGACAGGGTTTCTCTGTGTAGCTCTGGCTGTCCTGGAACTCACTTTGTAGACCAGGCTGGCCTCGAACTCAGAAATCCGCCTGCCTCTGCCTCCCGAGTGCTGGGATTAAAGGCGTGTGCCACCACGCCCGGCTGAGAAACCCTGTCTTGAAAAACAAAACAAAAAAAAGATTTTATTTATTAATGTGTGTAAGTTCTGAATTTGCATATAAACCTACATACTAGAAGAGGGTATTAGATCTCAGTACAGATGGTTGTGAACCATCATGTGGTTGCTGGGAATTGAACTCAGCAATCTGGAGGAGCAGTCAGTGCTCTTAACAGCTGAGCCATCTCTCCAGCCCCAAAGTTTACTGTTTTAATGCCTCTGATTTCACATTCATTACAGCTGCTTTCTTGTTCTTTAAAAACATTTTTTTTTCTTTAAAATGTGGAGGAACCTTGAAAATGTTAATGTATCAGGCATGGTGGTACACTTGTGATCCCAGTCCTCAGGATGCTAAAGTTAAACAGCCATGAGTTTAAGTTCAAATTGCATAGTAACATTTTATCTCAACCCAACCCAACCCCATGGGCCCCCTTGTGTGACAGGCCCAAAAGGCCTAGGACTCAGGAAGCTGGACTAGGAATATTGAAGGTTCAGGGTCTACTTGGGGGACAGATTAAGGACAACATGGGCAACCTTTTCTTGTCTCAAAACAACAACAAAAAATTCCATAAAACCCCCAAAAAACCTAAACTAAAATATCAACAACCCTAAACAAATACTGGGGATGTAGCTCAGTGTTTAGAGTGATTGCTTACCATGTTTGACTCTAGAATTCCTAGTATCAAACATCAAACCAAGCATTAGGGATATAGTTCAGTAATATTACTGAGTTCTTAACATGAGCAAGGCCCTGGCCCTTTACTGTCAAGAACAGAAAAAGTGCCAAGTGGAAGAAAGTAAGTGAAAACAGTAAAAATTAAAAATGTGTTTGTGTGTTCCAGAAGGCTCATTGTTTAAGGGCATTCCTTCATTGTTTTCCTTTTTTCAAAAAAGAAAAAAAAAAAAAACCAAGATAGGGTTTCTCTGCATAGCCCTGTATCCCTTCCTGGCTATCCTTGAACTCTTTGTAGACTACCTTGGCTTCAGACTCAGAGATCCACCTGCCTTTGCCTCCCAAACGCCAGAACTAAAGGCGAGCATCCTCCACATGTGGCTTGTTGTTTTTGAGACAGAATCTTTCTCTTTCAGCATGTAGTCCTTCCTGGCTGTCCTGGAACTTAGATGGTCCTGCTTTTGCCTCTGGGATTAAAGGTGTTGCAATAGCGCATCTGGCTTTTTTTTTTTTTTTTTTTTTAATTTATTTTATTTTTTTAAACCTCCATTAAAAATATGGAGAAAAATGGCTGAAGAAACAGCTCAATGGTTAAGAGCACTGACTGTTCTTACAAAGGTCCTGAGTTCAATTCCCAGCAACTACTTGGTGGCTCACAACCATCTGTATTGGGATCTGATGCCCTCTTCTAGTGTATCTGAAGACAGACAGCTACAATGTATTTATAGACATAGAATAAATAAATAATTCTTCAAAAAATATGAAAAAAATGAAAAGGGCTGGATTATTCTTACATGGTAGAACAGTTGTCTATCATGCATGAAGCTCTGAGTTCAAGCCTCAGCACTTTTTTTTTTTTTTTTTTTTTTTTTTTTTGGTTTTTCGAGACAGGGTTTCTCTGTGTAGCCCTGGCTGTCCTGGCACTCACTTTGTAGACCAGGCTGGCCTCGAACTCAGAAATCCACCTGCCTCTGCCTCCGGAGTGCTGGGATTAAAGGCGTGTGCCACCACGCCCGGTTAGCCTCAGCACTTTTATAATTTATTGTGATGGTTACATATCTCTAATTCTAGTACTTGGGAGATAGAGGTAGGAGGATAAAACATCAAGGTAATTCTTGGGTACCGAGTTTAAAATTATCCTGTCTCAAAAAAAAAAAAGTAACCTAGTATGGTGGCTTCATAGTGAGAGCTAGGTCAGCTGGAGCTGCAAGTGAAAGCCTGTCTCCCCACTTCCCAAGATTGTAGATTCACAACCTAGTGGCATTTAGTAAATTCACAATGCATTGCAGCCTCACCCTTTTAGTTTCAAGCCTTTGTTTATTTATTTTTGTTTTTTTGCTATTCAAGACAGGGTTTCTCTGTGTAGCCCTGGCTGTCCTGAAACTCAGTCTGTAGACCAGGCTGGTTTTGAACTTAGATTCTCTTGCTTTTGAGTGCTTGGATTAAAGGTGTGCACCACCACTGCCTGGCAGGCATTTTTTTTCCCCCCACACTGACATAATTTCTATGTGTGGCCCTAGCTGGAGTAAAACTGATTGTATAGACCAGGCTAGTCTCTCCCCGGTCCAGCTTATCCCTTACCAACTCCTGTTCACACTTTTTGTGGGAACGATGTCAAATATGTTTGTTCTGTTCATTTCTTACTGTTTTGTCTTCTTTAGGCCAAGTCATGACTACAGTAGTGGTACATGTGGACTCCAAAGCTGAGCTCACTACCCTGCTGGAGCAGTGGGAAAAGGACCATGGCAGTGGCCAGGATATGGTACCAATCCTTACCAGGTAAGAATCATTTGTTTTGTTCATAGAAAACTGGCCTGTCTTTTCATATACACAAAACTATTTTAAAAAAATAGGTGTGTTGGGGTTAACAAAATGGCTGAGCATTTAAGAACACTTGTTATTCATGTAGAATTTGTTTCCTAGCACCCATGTTGGGCTGCTTGTAACTGCCTGTAACTCCAGCTCTCAGACCTTCTCACCTCTGTGGGTACCCTAAATGCATGTGTATACACATACACTCATATGCAGATTAAAAAAAGGCGTTGGAGGAAAATATAAGAATATTTTGACAGACTCTGATTTTTTTTTTTTCTTCTCTTTGCTGATTTGTTTGGTTTTGTTTTTGAAATAGGTTTCTCTGTGTAGCCCTCACTGTCATGGAACTCAGTCTGTAGACCAGGCTGGTGGAATCAAAAGATGTGCTGGCCTCTGCTTCTGGAGCACATGCCACCATTTCTTGGTTCAATTTTTTTTTTTTTTTTTAAATTCGGGCATGTGGCTGTACACTTGTAATCTTATTGTTGGGAAGGTAGAAACTGGACAATCTCTGAGTCTGACTGGTCAACCTCCCTTTCCTGTTGGGTGAGTTCCAGTCCAGTAAGAGACCTTGCCCCAAAGAAAAACCACATAGATTGCATCCCTGAGGAATGACACTTGAGATTGTCTCCTGACCTCCACACATACGTACACATATGTGCCCATACATACACTAGGAAAGTAAGGAGTTCACGAAAGAAAGGAACTTATCACTACATGGATACTTTCTTAGAAGGATCTTGACATAGTAAGACTTTATACGATTCTATGTAGTTGAAATCCTGGAACAGGCAAAACTAATCTTTTATAAAAGCAAAAGAATATTTACTTGGGCCATGGTAGAGGCCTAGAGGGTGGAAGAAACATTATAGGCTAACAAAATAGAACATGGAATGGCCCTGAAGCAGGAATGAACTTGGATTCTATGAATAGCAGAGAGGGCCATGTGTTTGAAGTTTAATAAAATATTAGAGATAGAAGACTAGAAGAAGCTTTCACAGAATTGGTTGGTAGACTCTAGATAATCGCAGGCCATCATACTACTTGGAAATTTAAGGAATGTAGTTAGTCCCTGGAAGCTGGAGACCAAATTGTGCTAGGTAAAGCAGAGAAATAGGAAACAAGAGTTGAGAAATGGGTATTAGAAAGTTCAGATAGTTAGTGGTGGCTGGCATGTTAGTTCATGCCTGTCTGGAAATGAAGGTTTCATGAGGACTTGTTGGCTAACGTTTCTGAGGTGGTGGTGGTTTGTAATGCAAGAAGTCTGATTATAAATTATTTTATGAGGTGATTACTTAGACCTTGTTATTCATCAGGAAAATCATATTTTGCTAACTTTGTGTTTTGCCCCTTCACTATTGATTGATTGTTCATGGTACACTTATGAGTTTTAGCTTTTTTTTCCTGAGGTGGTTTTACTATATGGGTCTAACTGTACTGATAATGTTTACTACGTAGCCCAGGTTGCCCTTGGACTTAAAGCAGGCCTCCTGCCTCAACCTTCTGAGTGTTGGGATTCTAGTTACGTATTACAATGCCTGGTATTTTTTCGTGTGCTTGTTCATAGTTAACTTGTTGACTCTTCCTTTTGTGCTAGAATGTCTGAGTTAATTGAAAAAGAAACTGAAGAATATCGTAAAGGAGATCCAGATCCATTTGATGATCGACATCCTGGTAAGATGCATATACTTACACCTGATATTTTTATCTTCTATTTATTTTGAAAGAGGATCTTGTTTTGTTGCTCAGACAGATCTAAAACTCTTAGTTCTCCCTCCATAGCCCCTGAGTAGCTGAGATACAAGCATGTTCCACTGTGCTCTTGTGTTCTTTCTTAGAAAAGAAAATTGTTGGGCCTTACAAATAAATAGTTTGGTGGGTAAAAGTGCCTGCTGCAAGCTTGAAAACTTGAATCCCTGGAGCACACATAAAGGTAGAAGGAGAGAACGGTTTCTCAGGATTATCACCTGATTTCCATACAAGTGCCTAAGCACTGTGGCATGTTCAATTCCCAGCAACCACATGGTGGCTCACAACCATCTGTAATGGGATCCGATGTCATCTTCTGGTGTGCCTGAAGACAGCTACAGTGTACTCATATACATAAAATAAATAAATCTTTTTAAAAGAAAAGAAAAGTACTATTGTTAATAGTACTTTTCAATTGAGATAGCATCCTCAATGGTAAATTTTAAGTTCTTAAATTTTGCGGGGCATGGTAGCACTTGTCTTTAATCCCAGCACTCAGGAGTCAGAGGTTGTAAATCTCTGAATTCAAGGAGATCCAGGTTAGTCAGGAGGACGGACTACATAGTGAAACCCTCTTTAAAAAAAAAACCCAAAAACAAAAAACAGAATAAAGCAACAACTTAAATTTGTTATGCTATTTCTCTCTTTCTTTCTCTTTCTTTCTTTCTTTCTTTCTTTCTTTCTTTCTTTCTTTCTTTCTTTCTTTCTTTCTTTCTTTCTTCCTTCCTTCCTTCCTTCCTTCCTTCCTTTCTTTCTTTCTTTCTTTCTTTCTTTCTTTCGATTTATTTATTGTTAAATGTAAGTACACTGTGCTGTCTTCAGATACCCCAGAAGAGGGTGTCAGATCTCTGCAGATGGTTGTGAGCCACCGTGTGGTTGCTGGGATTTGAACTCAGGACCTTTGGAAGAGCAGTTGTTGCTCTTAACCTCTGAGCCATCTTTCCAGCCCCTGTTAAGCTATTTCTGAAGTGTGGGACAAGGAAGAAAAATAAGAATCTAGTAAAATTGAGATATTTGTGATGGTTATAGATCAAATAGAACATAAGTAACTTAAGGAATTAAATTAGGTATACTTTTAAAAGACTTGGATCTCTTTTCTAATCTTTTTTCTTTTTTTTTTTTTTTTTGTTTTGTTTTGTTTTGTTTTTGTTTTTTGAGACAGGGTTTCTCTGTATAGCCCTGGCTGTCCTGGAACTCACTCTGTAGACCAGGCTGGCCTCAAACTCAGAAATCCACCGGCCTCTGCCTCCCGAGTGCTGGGATTAAAGGCGTGCGCCACCATGCCCAGCTTTAAATAACATCTCGCCCAACGTGGGGCTCGAATCTAGACCCTGAGTTTAAGAGTCTCATGCTGTACCGACTGAGCTAGCTGGGCAACTTCTAATCTTTTAATTTGTGTGTGTGTGTGTGTGTGTGGGGGGTACATTCCGCCACATCCCCCACACTCCCCAGGGCAGGATTTCTAGGTGTAGCCCTGGCTGTCGTGGATCTCATTCTATAGACCAAGGCTGGTCTTGAACTCAGAGCTCTGCCTGCCTCTCCCTTTTAAGTGTTGGGATTAGAGTATGGCATCACCACCTTGCCCATGTTTAACTTTTGAAAAAGCAAAACAGGATTTCATTGTACCTCCATCTGAAATAATTATCCTTGTATTTGTGAGGAAATACAGTTGACAGTTGTGAGCTGCCATGTAGTTCTTGATACTGAATCTGGGTCTTCTGCAAGAACAGCAATTGTTGTTAACCACTGAATCATCTCTTCAGTCTGCCACCCCCTTTTTAAGAAAACTCTAGTATAATCTTGAAGCTTGTCTAGATCCAAAATGCCATTATTTAATTCAGTATTGTTGTGGAGTCAGTATACTGAGCAGTGGGAAGATCAGTGTCTTAAAGAGCTTATATTACATTAGAATTTAAAGACTTTTATTTTTAAAAAGATTTATTTATTTATTTATTTATTTATTTATTATGTGTTAAGTATATTGTTGCTGTCTTCAGACACAACAGAAGGCAGATCTCATTAAGGATGAGCCACCATGTGGTTCCTGGGATTTGAACTCAGGACCTTTGGAAGAACGGTTGGTGCTCTTAACCTGAGCCATCTCTCCAACCCTTAAAGACTTAATATCTTTGTGTGCATGTATGTTCTCAACATATATATGTGTGTGTGTGTGTGTGTGTGTGTGTATTTATTGTACATACATACAGTTTGTGAGTGCACTTTAATGTTGGGAAACATGTGCATGTGGAGGCCAGAAGTTACCTTAAGATGTGGTCCTTCGCCAGGTGGTGGTGGCACACGCCTTTAATTCCAGCACTTGGGAGGCAGAGGCAGATGGAGCTCTTGAGTTTGAGGCCAACCTGGTCTACAGAGTGAGTTCCAGGATAGCCAGGGCTACAGAGAAACCCTGTCTCGAAAACCAAAAACCAAAACCAAGAAGTATGCATGTGTCATTGTGTGCCTGACTTTCTTTCCACTTCCTTTTCCTCTTCCTCTTCTCTCTAACTCCCAAAAAGTTAATAGACTCTGAACCTCTAGAGAAAAGAACTCAAGTATCTAAGTTTCTTTTCCCCTGCTGCTATCAGCAGGAGTTTTGTCACAAGCCATCAGCTTTTGGCCCTGAATAGCTAGAGAGAGCCAAATTGCCAAAAGTCATGAGATTTTGGCTCCAAATGCTGCCTTCCATGGGTACCTGACTGTCATGTTTGCATGGGAAACACTTTAATGCATAATGTATCTACTCAGCCCCTAGAGATGGAGTCCTTTAAAAGAAATGCTGGCTGGTAGTGATGCATAGCCAGTGCCACACAGAGAAACCCTGTCTCTTAAACCAGAAAAGAAAAATATTGTTGCTACTTCTTTTTCTTCCTTTTGAGGCAGGGTCTCATATAGTTCTAGATGACTTGGAACTGGCTGTGTAAACCAGGCTGGTCTCATAGTCATTGAGATCTGCCTGCCTCTGCCGCCCAAATGTTGGAATTAAAGGTGTGTGCCACCATTTCTAGCCCTAAAAATGTTTCTTACTAAATTTCCTCACAAGGATCTTATCTTTGTTTTTGTTTATTTTTGCTGACAGTTTACTAGCCATAGTTACAAGAATGCAGATATTATTTCATAGGTCTAATTTGTTTGATGGGGTTGGCTTACTATTCTTTTGTGTCTCCCTATTATTTTGATAGGTCGAGCTGATCCAGAGTGTATGCTGGGCCATTTGCTGAGAATACTCTTCAAGAACGATGATTTCATGAATGCAGTAGGTTTGCTTTTTCTTTTCTTCCAGAAATTTTTGTCTTTAGACATTTATTTAATAGTTTTCTGTCTTGTAAAACTTTAAGTTGAACATAGAGGGAGTAGTGTTTTTGTTTTTTTTTTTTTTCTTTTCTTAAATTTGGCTATTGAATAAGTAATTGAGCTTCTTCCTTTTTTAAAAAAAAGATTTATTTATTTATTTTTATTATATATAAGTACACTGTAGCTGACTTCAGACACTCCAGAAGAGGGAGTCAGATCTCATTATGGATGGTTGTGAGCCACCATGTGGTTGCTGGGATTTGAACTCAGGACCTTCAGAAGAGCAGTCAGTGCTCTTAACCACTGAGCCATCTCCAGCCCCTGAGCTTCTTTCTTGACAAAGTTCTGGTTGTGATACAGTTATTCTGTTTGGTGTGTACTGTGTTTAGTGTGAAGCACTGGTAAAGGCTCTACAGTGTCCATTCTGAACTCCCTTCTCAGGGTTGTGTTGATTGGGAATGTAATGTCTTTTTAGATTCTTTTTTTATTATTTTTTAAAAATTTTTTTATTCTTTGGTTTTTCGAGACAGGGTTCCTTTGTATAGCCCTGGCTGTCCTGGAACTCACTCTGTAGATCAGGCTGGCCTCGAACTCAGAAATCTGCCTGTCTCTGCCTCCCGAGTGCTGGGTTAAAGGTGTGTGCCACCACACCCGGCTGTCTTTTTAGATTCTTGAATGGAAAAGGAACATTGACATACATTGTATGACTCTGCACTAATGCTATTGTGTGCTCTGGTATGTGAGTGGATAGATAGAAAGGTTCTTTCTATCTGTTGTGAAGAGTAAATGAGTGTATGTGTGTATATACATGTTAATATATATATATTTCAGTTCCTCAAAATGACTAGCTCAAGAAATTGTGGATAAGTAGTTGGAGGTGGAAAATGATGGAAGCCATTGTGATAGCTTATGACTGTAAACAATTCTAGCACTTGGCTGAAGAAGGGGAAGGATGTAGTCTTGAGGTCAGACTGAGGTACATAAGTCTGTTTCAGTTCCTCCCTTTCTCCAGAAAAGCCACAGGACTATGTTAAGAATTCATTAAAGTTCCTTAATTTGATTGAATTAAATTTCAGATATATAGTACTTCTTTATGACTTTCTTAAAACTTGTAATTATTAACATACTGATTTCATAAATTGATGGGATTCACGTTAACATTTCTCTTTGTCTCTCTCTCTTTCTATATATATATATTATATATAAAGGTAGATCATGTCAATCCATCTTTCTTTTATTCTCATTCCCTTGCCTTTATTTTCCTTTCCTCCCTTTTCTTTACAGCTGGTAAATGCATATGTGATGACAAGTAGAGAGCCCCCTTTAAATACTGCAGCTTGCAGACTGCTGCTGGACATCATGCCGGGCCTAGAAACTGCAGTTGTCTTTCAAGAAAAGGTAGAAGAAAAGTCATTGTTTGAATTGAGTGGATTGAATTGTTAGATTTGTTTTTGTTACTGCAGTAGGAGTTAACCTTTTCTTATTCAAATAGGGTATGCTGTAGCTAGGGGAAAGAAAAATGCAAAAAGCGGTATATTCAGGCAGTAGTATACAGCTGCAATCTCAAGAGTTCAGGGTCTTTCTTTCTTAAGTTGGAGTTCAAGGCCACCTTGGTCTACATAAGATCCTCTCTCCAAAAACAGCTGTTGAAGTCCTGCTTCTTCCTCCCAGTCTCATGCTCTCAGAAATAAGACTCAGACTCAAAGTATATTTACAAATACCTTGGCCATATAGCTAGGCTCCTCTCTGACAGATACAACTTAAATATATATATATATATATATATATATATATATATATATATATATATATTTCAGTTCCTCAAAATGACTAGCTCAAGAAATTGTGGATAAGTAATTGGAGGTGGAAAATGATGGAAACCATTGTGATAGCTTATGACTGTAAACAATTCTAGCACTTGACTGAATTTATGCTAGCCTACATTCTGCCATGTGGCTGGTTACCTGTGCTCAGGTACCATGTGTCCATTTCGTCACATCTTACAGGTGAATCTCCAACCTGGCTCTATCCCAGAATTCTTTCTCTTAAATGTCCCACCTTCTGTTTCCTACTTAAGCCATAGGCCATAGGCTTTTTAAGTGACATCCATACAGTACACAAGATGTTCTCTTTACAAACAACAAAAGTGTGTTATTAGGATAACTACTTTCTATATGGGTTAAATAATATTTTTCAGAATCTCTTTTTTGTTTGTTATTTGGAGACAGGGTTTTTTCCTCTGTCACCGTGGCTGTCTCTGAAGACCAGGTTGGCCTTGAATTCAAAGATTGGCCTGTCTCTGCCTCCCAGATGCTGGGATTAAAAGCTCATGCTTTCACTGCCTGGCTGCAACAAGCTCCTTAATGCCTGAATCATCTCTAGCCCACCACTGAAATATCCATTAATTTTTTTTTTTGTCATGAGATAGAAATTTTGGCTTATAATTTCAATCTTGAAAATAGGCTCTTTCTGAATTGTGTTGTTTCTTGTCCTTTACTATAGGAAGGAATTGTTGAAAATCTTTTCAAATGGGCCCGAGAGGCTGATCAGCCACTTAGGACATATTCTACTGGACTGCTGGGAGGTGCTATGGAAAATCAAGATATTGCTGCCAACTACAGAGATGAAAATTCACAGTTGGTAAGGACCTTCTTTTTCTTTTTTTTGGTTTTTCGAGATAGGGTTTCTCTGTATAGCCCTGGCTGTCCTGGAACTCACTTTATAGACCAGGCTGGCCTCGAACTCAGAAATCCACCTGCCTCTGCCTCCCAAGTATTGGGACTAAAGGCGTGCGCCACCATGCCTGGCTTTTTTTATTTTTATTTTTCAGCGATGTGGTTGGTGGTGGCACACACCTTTTATTTTTTTATTTTTTTGGTTTTTCGAGACAGGGTTTCTCTGTGTAGCCCTGGCTGTCCTGGAACTCACTTTGTAGACCAGGCTGGCCTCGAACTCAGAAATCCGCCTGCCTCTGCCTCCCGAGTGCTGGGATTAAAGGTGTGTGCCACCCCGCCCGGCTAAGAAAAAAATCTTGTCAAGGATCATGACATATAAACCATTCTTTTTGTTAATTTTTCTCATATCTTCCCTTATCCTTTGTGTTTTGAAGATTCTGAAACATGTAGAAAAGTCAGAAAGACTTTCAGTGAGTGGTTGGATCTGTACTACTTGAATGGATTGTTGACTTTACTATTCCGTTATTAGTGAAATATTAATCCATTAATAACAATGGATTATTTTGCTAGACTATACTCACTAAAATTACCTTCCATTTAGCTACTACTATAAATTTTAAAGAAATGCAATTCAGGTTGAATTTCAGATACAAACCCCTTCTGTTTATTTGAGATAGGGTCTCTCTGTTTATCTGTGTAGTCCAGGCTGTCTTGGAACTTGCTTTGCAGACCAGGCTGGCCTTGAAACTTGCTTTGCAGACCAGGCTGGCCTTGAATTCAGAGATCCACCTGCCTCTGCCTCTTGAATGCTGGGATTAAAAGGTGTGCTATCACTGCCGGGCTTCAAACCCCTTCTTTTTAATGTAGAACTGTAGTATCACTCTATTGCTTTGCTATTCTATTTGTTTGTTTGTGGAAAAAAGATTGTTTTAGAGACATTTTCTTTCTGGGTAGCTACTGTTGACCTATAACTCACTGTGTAGCCCAGGCTGTCTCCAGACTGCAGCAGTCCTGCTTCAATTTCCCAAGTGTTTGAGTTGCAGGCATACATTACTGCACTCAAGAAAACTAGAGTACCACTTTCTAGTTTTGGCCCCAAACATAAGTACTTAAAAGATTTAAAAAGGAAAACCTGGAAATTAGATTATGAGTTGCTAGTGACATACAATGTATATTTGGTAAGTTTTTGAAATCTTCAGTTTTGATTTTCAAAGGCAATTAAAAGAAAGAGTCTATAAATATATCTAGCTCCTGCCTTTTTAGGTGTGATGCATAGTCCAGTCGACCTTGGCCCAAAACAGACTAGTTGTAAATGGTGTATTTTATATGCACACCTTCTAGTTTGGGTTTTCTGGGAAAAAAATACAAATATTTTAAACTTGATTTTAGCTATAGCTTATTTCATTAAATTATAGGAATAAAATCAACATATTTATTAAATCTTTACTATTTCCTGGTATTGAGCTAAGTGCAAGAGCGTTGAGTTTTCTTTAATAGAAAATAATGTATAATAGGCTATTTATGGTAGCATGTGCCTACAAATCTTAGCATTTTAGAGGCAAAGGCAGGAGTAAGATTCTACCTCATAAAACAAAATTTATTTAATAATCATGTAAACTAAAATTCAGAATAAATACTTTTTCTCAAATAATTGTTGCTAGGTGGCAATAGTGCTTAGAAGACTGAGGGAGCTCCAGCTTCAAGAAGTGGCTTTGCGGCAGGACAGTAAGCGTCCTAGTCCACGGAAGCTCTCTTCGGAACCCCTTTTGCCTCTGGATGAGGAAGCTGTGGATATGGACTATGGTGACATGGCAGTGGATGTTGTGGATGGAGAACAAGAAGCTTCTAGAGATATGGAGATCTCCTTTCGTCTTGATTCAAGTCACAAGACCAGTAGTAGAGTGAACTCAGCAACTAAACCTGAGGAAGGAGGATTAAAGAAAAACAAGTCAGCAAAGCATGGTGACAGAGAGAACTTTAGGAAGGCCAAGCAGAAGTTGGGCTTCTCATCTTCTGACCCAGATCGTGTGTTTGTTGAGCTGTCTAATAGCAGCTGGTCAGAAATGTCCCCCTGGGTGATTGGCACCAATTACACTCTCTATCCTATGACTCCTGCTATTGAGCAGAGACTTATTCTTCAGTATTTGACCCCTTTAGGAGAGTATCAGGAGGTAAGTTATTGGGATAAGGTACTGTTTGACATTTTGGGACTATTAAATTTACCTCTGGGGCATTTTATGACTATACCTTACTTATAGACACAGTCCTAACTCTACCCCAGAAAGGTCTTCATCTCAAATTAGTAAGGTCTTATGCAGGTCACTCCTGATTATGGGTTGTTTGATCAAAGTGTATTCATACAAACTTGATAATATGAACATAGGAATGTATTTTTAAAAGGGGATGTTTAATTTCTTTTAATGTTCTTCCTTCATAAAGTACAGAGAATGTGAAAAAGCCAAAATTTAAGACTTTTTTTTTGGTTCTCATTTCAGTTACTTCCCATATTCATGCAACTTGGATCAAGAGAATTGATGATGTTTTATATTGATCTGAAACAGACTAATGATGTCCTGCTTACTTTTGAGGCACTCAAGGTAAAGTCACTGAGTATTTTATTAGTACTGATGTTTATAAAACTCATGTTTAGTTTGGTTAGTATAGTAGTACCTGTCAGCTCTCTGTGATTTTCCACCACTTGAAAGTATAGTGTCTCTGAAGAACTGTGGCCCAGGTTAGCACAGAACTCCTGTCTAGATCTGGTTGGCCTAGAGCTTACACCATGTTCATGCCTCACCCTCTTTGATATTGGGATTACATGTATGAGCTAGTACATGCCTGGCTTTACATTTTCAACTTTAGTTAATTTTAATTAAGTGAACCCACATGTCACCAGTGTTTCATTCAGTCCCTAGACATTTAAGATTTGGATGAGATCAAACAGAATTTGGGTAGTATGTGGGATGGTGTATATGTGTTGTCTATATGTCTGTTTCTGTCAGTCTGTTTGCACTCAGTGGTTATACCATTAACAGTGTAATGGCACTGGAGGTCAGAGCTGTGCCTGGTGGTCCAGAAATACTACATTCATTTACAACATTGATTTTTTTTTTTTTGAACAAGATGCAGTTAGAGAGTGACTTTGGATGTTTACTCAATCTCTTTGGAATTATAATGGGTATAGTCATTCATCTGTTTCTAGACAAAGCTATATATAAAAGGGATAAAAGATAATGAAATATGTATGAACAGAGAAAAACTTAAAAAAAAGAGATCCTTAAAAGCAAAATTGGAGCTAGAGAGATGGCTCAGCAGTTTAAAACTACTAAGTTTGACCAGGTGGTGGTGGTGGTGGTGTGTGCCTTTAATCCCAATTCTTGGGAGGCAGAGGCAGATGGATCTCTGTGAATTTGAGGCTAGCCTAGTCTATAGAGTGAGTTCCAGGATAGCCAGGGCTACACAGAGAAACCCTGTCTTGAAAATCCCAAACCATGCCGGGCGTGGTGTCGCACGCCTTTAATCCTAGCACTCCGGAGGCAGAGGCAGGAGGATTTCTGAGTTCGAGGCCAGCCTGGTCTACAAAGTGAGTTCCAGGACAGCCAGGGCTATACAGAGAAACCCTGTCTCGAAAAACCAAAAAAAAAAAAAAAAAAGAAAATCCCAAACCAAATCAGACAAAAAACAAGTTTGGTTTTTGGCACCCATAGTTGGCAGCTTTTAATTCCAGCTCCAGGTTATGGCCTCCTTAAGCACCCACATAATACCTTGCATACATATTCATTTTCTCATTTGCTTGAGTAAACACACACACCCATGTATGCATCCACACATGCACATGGGTGCATAGAATCTAGGGGTGAGTTGGGTGGTGATGCACACCTTTAATCCCAGCAACACAATCTACACAGAGAAACCCTTTTCTCGAGCAGAAAGATCAACGGATCAATCAATCTGTCTGTCTGTTCTGTTTGTCTGTCTCTGGGTTTATCATATTGTTCAAAAGGAAGATAACAAGTTAAGAGAAGGAACAGGTATTAAGTCTAATAGGAACAAAATGGGATAAAAGAAAGTTGAGGCTGGGCATGCTAGTCCATACTACTAATATTAGTACTCAGAAGGCAGAAGCAGGCAAATCTCTTGAGTTTGAGGCCAGCCTGGTTTACATAGCAAGTTCCAGGACATGACAGTATTAAAAAAGAAAGGAAACAGATAGGATCTGCCCACAGGGTGAGGTGAAGTGAGTTTGTAGGTGGTGAGGTCTCAAATAAAATTAGTTTCTTTAAAAAAAAAAGATGTATTTATTTATTTATTAATTTATTATGTATTCAGTGGTCTGCCTGCATGTATATCTGCAGGCCAGAAGAGGGCACCAAATCTCATTATAGGTGGTTATGAGCCACCATGTGGTTGCTGGGAATTGAATTCAGGACCTTTGGAAGAGCAGCCAGTACTCTTAACCTCTGAGCCATCTCTCCATCTCCAGCCCTCAATTTAGGTTTCTTGATATATGTTAAGCCTGCTTATTCTGTTTCTACACATATTGTGATGGTGATTGTCACGATGGCATGGTAATGATATGAGAAAACCATGTGGCTGCAAACAGATACCTAGTTTAGGTGAGTCTTGAGGCATGAATTGGGTGGAAGAATGGTAGAGGCATGTGTGATAGAAAAAGCATAAGGAAGGAAGGGATTTGAGTTTTATGTAAGGCAGTCCAGTTCTAGGTGTTGAAAATGTCTGAAGAGGGTATATACCTGTTAATGGTGCTGTTGACCTTAATCCTCCAAGTCTGTAACTGCAAATCTGTATTGTCTCTTCTGGAAACAGGAGGGGGAGCTCTAGTTCTCTTGAGGCTCTGTGTTCAGAAATAGGAAGAATCCTCACACTTTTGTTGTATATTGCATCCTTAAAGTTACATAGAACATTCCACTCTGAGGGGCTGTAGGAATTGAGCAGGAAATAAAAATTTATCTGGGTGTGGTGGCTTATTCTGAAAATCCCAGCTCTGGGGATGCAGGGACAGTGGGTTCAAGAACAGTATCTAGAGCCATTAAGATGACTGGGAGATTAAGGCATGTGTTACTAAGCCTGATGACTTGAGTTTGATCTCTGGGAACCACATGGTTGAGGGAGAGAACCAATTCCTGTACTCTGACCTCCACACATAACACCACAGCCACTCACATGATAAGTAAATGAAGCATCTAAAAATTTGAAGTTTTAATATTTTGAAAGGCATTCTGATACATCAAAATCCTATTCTCCCCCCCCCCTTTTTATTTTAAAAACAGACATTTTTCTATTTATTTCATATATGTGAGTACAGCAGAAGAGGGCATCGGATCCCATTACAGATGGTTGTGAGCCACCATGTGGTTGCTGGGGATTGAACTCAGGACCTCTGGAAGAGCAGTCAGTGCTCTTAATAGCTGAGTCATCCCTTCAGCCCAATCCTACCCCTTTTGATACTTTGCTTAAGCAGTCAGTGCTCTTAACCGCAGAGCCATCTCTCCAGCCCCCATTTCTTGTTTTCTACCCGCATAAAAACCTTTGGTTTGCTGAGGGTGTAGCTCGTTTGTATGCGTCATGTTTAGCAAGGCCCTGGGTTCTATTCCTATCCTTCTTTCCTACCCTGATAGGTCTTTGAAACATGAATACTTTTTGTATTAGGAAGGAAAGAGGGATGTTGTAGAATTTTAAGCCTTTCTTTTTCTTTCACTTACATTCCTTTTTCCTATTTATTTTCCCTTCACTCTAGCTTTTCTTTTTTCTCTTTTTTTTTTTTTTTTTTTGGTTTTTCAAGACAGGGTTTCTCTGTGTAGTCCTGGCTGTCCTGGAACTCACTCTGTAGACCAGGCTGGCCTCGAACTCAGAAATCCACCTGCCTCTGCCTCCCAAGTGCTGGGATTAAAAGCGTGCACCACCACACCCGGTCACTCTAGCTTTTCTTTTGTGAGACACTGTTTCTCTACTCACATGGCTCTTTATAGCAGCTTAATATTATGTTAAGAAATTTGTGATGTTTTTGATTATTCCACTATAACATGTGTCCTTATTGTTTAGCACCTAGCATCTCTCCTGCTTCATAACAAATTTGCCACAGAATTTGTTGCACATGGTGGAGTACAGAAATTACTGGAAATTCCTCGTCCTTCTATGGCTGCAACTGGTGTGTCCATGTGCTTGTATTACCTGTCCTACAACCAGGATGCTATGGAAAGAGTAAGTCTAGTCCATTCAGGTGAAGAGGATGGGATTTGATGGGGACCATCTCTTTAAAACAGCACATTCACAAAACAATGTTTGGATAAAATGAATAGTTGAAAAGATGAAATTCTTATGAAAAACATGAGTCGTGTGAATGTATAATCTTCATAAAGCATTCTAAAATGTACAATTGTTTAGAAATATTTCTGACTACTGAGAAACTTGGAGGACATGTTCCACAAGCTGTATATGCTTTCTGTGATTTTTGTGGCATTACGATTAGTAGCCAGACACTTTTCATTTGTCTCTCAGTAGAGCTGTATTATATTTTAAAGTCATTTAATTGTAAAAACAGGTGATGCTTTGTATATGTTAAATAATTTGCCATGGATCATAAACTAATTCTACATGTTCTAATTCTTAGTTTGAGTCTTTTGTTTTTTTCATTAAGTCTGCCATGTTTGTAACATCTTTTTAAAAAGTGAGTGGGTTGTACATTTGAAAAGTGATGGCTCTCCTGGGTCTCTCTTGGAGAGGGCTGTATCACATTTTGTACAATATATAACTTTTTATATGTGTCTTGTGTATGTGTTTGTTACCCTGGCTGGCTTGACTCTCTCTGAGGCCTGAGAGGACATCCTCAAACTCAGAGATTCTCCTGCCTCTGTCTTCCAAGTGCTGGGATTAAAGGCCTGTGCCTCCACTGCCCAGCAGCTCAGCCACTTTTAAGAATGTTTGTGCTCGGCATGTTGGCATACACCTTTAATGCTTGCATCTGGTTTAGTATATTACTTTTCTTTTCTTTCTTTTTTTTTTTTTAAGATTTACTTATTAAGAAAAAATTCAGATACAAATACCAAAAAAAAAAAAAAATATGTATATGAGTACACTGTAGAGCTCTTTTCAGACATACCAGAAGAGGGCGTCAGATCACATTACAGATGGTTGTGAGCCACCATGTGGTTGCTGGGAATTGAAATCAGGACTTATGGAAGAGCAGTCAGTGCTCTTAACCGCTGAGCCATCTCTCCAGCTCTAGTATATTACTTTTTAAGTTAAGCTGATGATTGTTTTGAGTGTTGTCTTTGTTCGTTTCTTAAGATAAATATAGTTAAAATTTAACTTTTTGTGAATAGTAAACTATTTATATGTACAAAGTTAATTATGGCTAACATATAGAAAAAAGTACCGAACAAATCTAGGGAATGTTTTACAGCTGATTTCATGAGTCAGTGGAGCAGCAGACACTACACTTGTAGACTTAGTGTCAGTAGTAGTCTCAGGAAACCCACCCACCTCCCCCAGCCCCCTTCCCAGGGTTTTCTTTTTTCTGAGACAGGGTTTCTCTGTATAGTTCTAGCAGTCCTGGAACTTGCTTTATAGATCAGGCTGCCCTTGAATTCAGAGACCCACCTGCTTCTGCTTTTTGAGTACTAGGATTAAAGGCCTGTGTTACTACTGCCTAACAAGCTCAACCACTTTTAAGAATGTCCTTGCTGGGTATGGTGACTTAATCCTTTAATCCTTGTACTTGGGAGGCAGAAGCAGGTGGATATCTGAGTTTGAGACCAGTCTGGTCTACGTAGTGAGTTTCAGGTCAGCTAGGGCCACCAAGTGAGACTGTATCTCAAAGGAAAAAAAAAAGTCTTTAACTTCTTAATTTCTATGAGTCTCTTTATAATTGTTAAGGAAGATTTAATACTTAGTATATAAATAACTAAGATAGTATATAAATTTATATAGTGTATAAATATTTAGTATATAAATACTAAGATGGTATATAAGTTTATATAGTGTATAAATATTTAGTATATAAATACTAAGATGGTATATAAGTTTATATAGTGTATAAATATTTAGTATATAAATACTCAGTATATAGAGTTACTTAGAAACATTAAATGATGTAATTTTTGGGGCTAAGTAAGTATAGATTGTACTCAATTAAATGTAGGTTGTTTTTAGGTTTGGAACAAATTTTCTAGAATTGACTTAGTGTGATCACTGTATTCTGTAAACATTTCTATTACACTGAATTTTTTTTATTCCTTATCAAAGATATCTTTGCCCCAAATGTTAAAATATATTTATATATATATATATATATATTTCTTTGCAGGTTTGCATGCATCCTCACAATGTTCTATCTGATGTGGTGAACTATACCCTGTGGTTAATGGAATGTTCTCATGCCTCAGGATGTTGCCATGCTACTATGTTTTTCTCAATTTGTTTCTCATTCCGGGCTGTTTTGGAGCTCTTCGACCGTTATGATGGTCTTCGTCGTCTGGTGAACTTGGTGAGGTTCTTCCATTGGCTCTTCAGTTAGCTATAGGGATCCTACTTGTTTAGGTTATTCAGAAAGACAATCTCGTAGAAGATAGGAAATTACTTTTTGGTCTTATGTAGCCCAATCTGGTCTTAACTGTAACCAAAGATGACTTTGAACTACCTCTCCTGCCTCCGGTTCCCAGTGCAGGGATCACAGGTACATATCACTGCACACAGCTGGGAGAACATTTCTTTCTTTCTTTTTTTTTTTTTTAAAGATTTATTTATTATATGTAAGTACACTGTAGCTGTCTTTGGACACCCTAGAAGAGGGCATCAGATTTCTTACGGATGGTTATGAGCCACCATGTGGTTGCTGGGATTTGAACTCGGTGAACTCGGGATCTTCGGAAGAGTAGTCGGGGCTCTTAATCACTGAGCCATCTCGCCAGCCCTGGGAGAACATTTCTGATTGGCGTTTTTAAGTAGTCCTCGTATAAATTAATTTCTTTCTCCTTTATGAGTCTTTATTACTTTCTCTCCTCTGGTCCTTGGGTGCTGAAGATTGAGCCCAGGGCCTTTTGCACATTCACTGTACCACTGAACTGCCACACTCAGCCCTGTTCTCTTTCCTGTGTCTTTGGTGGCTGGAGTATTTCCCATGACATTGTAGCCCCTCCCCTTGATGTAATTTTGTAGGAGGATTGTGATAACATTAATTTTTCAAAATTGTGTTAATTTTTCTTGCTCTTGTTTCCCAAGTGTGCAATTGTGGGCTAGCACACAGTTTACCTGGTTAATTTTGATCTTTTCTTTTTTTTTTTTTTTTTTTTTTTTTTTTGTCTATAAGCTGATTTTATTGGGGTATTTCCTCCTCTGGAATTATTATAGTTTGTGTCTAGTTGACATACATCTAGCCAGCACAGTTACCAGTTTGTGATAAGAAGAATAGAAAGATCGGGAAAAGAATCAAAACAGCGCCTTTCAGATTGACCCTGGTATGAACGACTCTCTATGCTTAGACTTCTCTATTCTTAGTTTTATTTACCAGTTCAGTCTACTAAAAACTCTCATTCTGGTCAAATTGGCTAAACACTAACCTTCCAGATTAATGTGGACATTTCTTTCTACCTTTTAATATCCACAGGCAAGATGTTGTATAGTTTATGCATTTGGGTTTGATGGAATGAGGCAACTCTTTCTACATTCTGTTGGAACAACATAATGTACTAACCAGAACCCTGGAGCTCTTGTCTCTAGCTGCATATGTATCGAAAGATGGCCTAGTCCGCCATCAATGGAAAGAGAGGCCCATTGGACTTGCAAACTTTATATGCCCCAATATAGGGGAATGCCAGGGCCAAAAGAATGGGAATGGGTGGGTAGGGAAGTGGGGGGCGCTATGGGGGACTTTTGGGATAGTATTGGAAATGTAATTGAGGAAAATATGTAATAAAAAAAAATAATAATAATAAAAAAAAAAGGAAAAAAAAAAAATAAAAAAAAAAAAAAAAAAAAAAGAAAATGTAAAGAAGTAAAGAAAACTGAGTAAGACAAGGAGGCATATAACGATGGTATCAAGTAGTTCAGACTATGTAAGTGTGGATTTACTCTAAAGAGAGCACATTAGCTCTGGGAAGGCTGACAAGGAAAGTTCTAATTAATTAATTAATTAATCTTTATAGACTTTAACATTTGATTGGATTTGAAAGTTTTGGGTTGATCTCAATGAATGTACAGAAGGGAAACTTACCTTTAGCAAAATGTAGACAAAAATAGACTCTATTAGTGAGGGGTGGGGGGCATGGAGGCTCATACCTGTAATTCTAGCAGTTGGGAGGTGGAGGCAAGAGGATGCTAAAGTTTTTTGACTAAATCCCTGCTATATAGTGAGTACCAGGTGACCTTGAGCTACAGAATTTTGATCTTTTCAAATGGCTACAATTTTAGGCTGTTATAGCTTTCTATTCTTTTTCATTTAGACTTTTAAGAGTTTCACTGTAGCTCAAATTAGCCTTGAATTTCCTGTGTATATTGGCTGCCTGGAAATTAGTGCTTTCCAGCCTCAGCTTCTCAAGTGCTAGACTACAAAGATAGACCTCATTCTCTGTATATATCTTAATTAGAAGGTGGTGTTTGTTTGTTTCATATGACTGTTGGCAGGCTGTATATGGATATACTTTGGTACTTGTCAGTACTGTTGAACAGAAACACTTTACAACATCTTATCTTTTTACTTTTCTGTGTCTTCTTTCCCCCTCTTTTGCAATCTTATATCTGTTTACTAATAGATCAGTACTTTGGAGATTTTAAATTTGGAAGACCAGGGTGCACTTTTGAGTGATGATGAAATATTTGCTAGTCGCCAAACAGGAAAACATACCTGCATGGCTCTGCGCAAGTATTTTGAGGCTCACCTGGCCATTAAATTGGAACAAGTCAAGCAGTCACTTCAGAGGACGGAGGGTGGTATTCTTGTTCACCCCCAGCCTCCATACAAGGTAAGAGGATAATAATTCATTTATGTGTTTAATTTTATTTTTGAGTATGGTGGCATCTTTCCTGTGATGAAACACCATGACCAAGGCAGCTTTGGAGAAAAGGTTTTTTTTTTTGGCTTATGCTTCCATATGACTGTTCATCATCATAGGAAGTCAGGCATCTGAGGTACAAGCTGATGTAGAGGCCATGGAGGGATGTTGCTCACTGACTTAAGTCTGTTAAGACTGGTTCATGAGCTGAGATTCTTTTTTGCTACAATCTGATGTATTCTTTCTGTCATTTGTTTTAGAAGTTTTCCACTTGAATAGATCAAAACTGTGGTAGGTTTCTCACCTATTTCATGCCTGGAAACACCATGACTGACTGACTAGCTAGTACTGAAGGTCTATATGAGTCATGCCACCATAAAAATCATTTTGCCTGTGCTGTCCATTACAATTACTATGATTATGCTGCCTTTGGCAATTAGGTTCTGCCACCTGACCCTGCTACTTTGAGGTCCAGAAAAACCTATTAGATTTAATTCATCCAACTGAGTAGCAGTATCTCTAACCCTAAGGAAAGCAATGACAACAGAACTGTACAGATGGGCTGGTGCCCCTCTCACTGTTTTGTGTCCAATAGGATTAGTGATAGGCTTGTCTTCTGAGCCTTCCCATTGTCTGAAGGATTTGGTTTTACATAAACCTTGAGAATCTGAGGGTTCAAAGTTCCCAGTCTCAATAGGGTTCTCCCACACATCTCCACCCCAAGTTATACAGTCTCATTCTTTTTTTTTTTTTTTTTTGGTTTTTCGAGACAGGGTTTCTCTGTGTAGCCCTGGCTGTCCTGGAACTCACTTTGTAGACCAGGCTGGCCTCGAACTCGGAAATCCGCCTGCCTCTGCCTCCCGAGTGCTGGGATTAAAGGCGTGCGCCACCACGCCCGGCTTTCATTCTTTACCAATTAATGCCCTTACTTTAACACCCTCAGAGGCTGGGACTTGAATTTTTTCTGTAATTCAGCCAGTCTAATAATGAGGGCTTTTGTTTGATTTTACACAACTTAAGCTCTTTGGCTGCTGGAGAGAAGACTCTCTTCCAGTGCACATTTAGAACCTTTTAGACTGTTCATTTCCATCTGGAACTGGTCAGTGTTATCACTGAGTTAATTGCCCTTCACTGTATTCTGAGATGCTGGAAGTTGGTTAATTTTATCACTGAGCTCAGTCCTATCCTTTGTTATTCAGCCATGCTAGGAGCAACCCAGCAACAGCAGCATTTCCTTTTCCTTATATTTTTCAGAAAGTGGTGAAAGGTCCATCCTGTCTGACACGTTATCCCCCTCCCCCCCCTACCCTCCACCCTACCCCCCCGTCCCTGAAACAGAGTTGCTCTGTGTAGCCCTGGCTATCCTGAAACTTTCTGGGTATACCAGGCTGGCTTGGTACTCACAGAGTCACCTCCTTTGCTTCCGGAGTGCTGGTTTAAAGGAGTGCACCACCACTGGCTTGTTTGAAGTTTTATATATAGAATCGCCACAATTTGTCTCTCACAATTGGTGAATCAGGATAGTCAAATGCTTTTTGCCTCCTTAAGTTTGTAAAATACGTCGCACCATGGTCTTTCAGTACTCTCCAAGTTTCCAGGAGACGCTTTAGTAACTTGAGGGGCTTCAGTAACTATAGATGTTAACAAATTGGAAAGTTCAGTCTTATACTTGCTATGGAACCACTTCTGATACTAAAATCTGTGGTCTGGGTTCTCTAGAAGAATAGAACTTATAGAGTGAAAACACACCACTCTACCCTCTCCCTATGGAGATTTATTAGAGTGGCTTATAAGCTGTGGTCCAGTTAGTTCAACGGTGGTTGTCTACCAACAGAAGGTCTAAGATTCCAGTAGTTGTTCAGTTCATGAGGCTGGATGCCTCAGTTGGTCTTCAGTATATGACAGAAGTAGGCTGTAATGCCAGTGAAGGAATGGCGCAAGCTGAGCAAAAGCTTCCTTTTTCCATGATGTCCTTTATATAGGATAGGAGGATATAGGATATATAGGATAGGAGGATATAGGATATGTAGGATAGGCCCAGGAAGTGTGGCCCAGATGAAATGTGCATTTTATTACTTCAAAAGATCTGGATTAATGATGTATCTTTTTATACTAAAAGATCCAGATTAAAAATGGGTCTTCCTACTTCAGATGATTAATTAAAAAAGAAAAAAAAAATCTTATAGGTACCCAGCTGATTTGGTTTTAGTAAGTTCCAGATGTAGTCAAGTTGACAACCAAGAATAGCCACCACACAGGGTTTTTGTAATGTAGATCAGGCTGGCCTGGAACTCAGAGAACTATTTGCTTCTGCCTTCCAAGTGCTGGGATTAAAGGCATGTATTAGGCGCCCAGATAATCTTTGTGTGTGTGTGTGTGTGTATCAAAACCAGGCCCTCACATGTGCCTGGTAAGTGCTGTAAAACTTTATGTCCTGACTCCACATGCAGTCTTAAAAGTTAGTATTACTTGCAGCAGTGCAGTTACACTAAAATTCACATGGAGACAAGTGTCATGTCTTAGGATATATATGTACATCTTTGCGTTTTTACCTGCCCTGTACAATTGAGAGCAGTACAATTGGAAGTAGAGGCAAAAGATGAATTTCAGGGACCTTCTTTGTCTTCACTTGAGTCATGATAGGTTTAGGGTCAAGATTAGTGTCTGCATCTTTCAGAATCGCAAGCTGGAGGGACACCTGTTTATATGGTGCTACTTTCTCTTCGCCTTCATAAATATGCACAAATTAACCTTTTTTTTTCTTTTTTTTATTATGTGTGATGTTAGAAATAAAGGACTGAAGGCAGAGGCAGGCGGATTTCTGAGTTCGAGGCCAGTCTGGTATACAAAGTGAGTTCCAGGACAGCCAGGGCTATACAGAGAAACCCTGTCTCGAAAAGCAAAAAAAGACTAAACATTATGTAGCAGTGCTTTACATAGGGACTTACTGACTCAAAAGTTGTAGAAATTGAAAGCTATTATTAAAAGTTTTTGGCAGGCATTGAGTAAGTAGCAGATGATATGTATCATAGTTATACATACTTCTTCTTGTAGGCATGCTCATATACTCATGAGCAGATTGTGGAAATGATGGAATTTTTGATAGAGTATGGCCCAGCTCAGCTATATTGGGAACCTGCTGAAGTCTTCCTCAAGCTTTCCTGTGTACAGCTTTTACTACAGCTTATTTCCATCGCCTGCAATTGGAAGACCTATTATGCAAGGTAGGACTAAAGGTTTCACATGAAGTTCATAAGACATAATATATAACACATGATGCACGTTTAACAAGCTGTTGTCGGATTGAAGTATTAGATTTGACTCTGAGAAGGAAGTAAATGAAGTATGAGAGTGATTTTTATTTTCTCATGTAATTTTTTTCTTTTAATGTTGTGTGTATGCAGTTGTATAAGCTTATGTGCCTCACATGTAAGTTCTTGAGGAGCTGACTAGGTCACCAAATGCCCTAGAATTTAGAGTCAGACCGTTGTGAGATGCCATGAGGTTGCTGGGACTTGAACCTGGGTCCTCTGGAAGAACAGCCAGTGCTCTTAGCCCCTAATCTACTAGATTTTTCTATACCAGAAATTAAAATGTATAACTATATTGGAGTCCAATCCAGGACCTTGCACGTGCTACCGCTGAGGTACAAATCTAGCTTTTGGTTTTTTTTCTTCATTTTTATTGTTTATGTGTATGGATATTTAGTTTGCATCTGTGTCTGTGTACATGTATGCAGTGTCTGTGGAGTCCAGAAAAGGACATTGGATGCTCTAGAGATGGAATTATAAGATGCTGTGTGTGTGCTTGGAATCAAACCTGTGTCCTCTAAAAGAGCAGCCAATGTTCTTAATTGCTGAGTCATTTCTCCAGCCCTCACCTGTTATTTTTTGAAGCAGGGTTCTATTATATATAATTAAAGTTGACTCTGAACTACCTATTAAGGCCAGGTTAGCCTTGGCTTAGATAATTCTTTCTGCTTTACCTCTGAGTAAAGAAATTATAGGCATATAATACTATTTCCAGCTATGTTAGTCTTTTTACAATTTGCTTTTTCACGTTAATATTTAAAATGCTGTATTTCTGTACTGTTTATTCATGATTGGTATTTGAGGTTGTGGTGTGTATAGCATATCTTCATTTTCACCCTTAACTAGATGTTGTAAAGCTGTAAATGTGATTGTAAAATGATCATAATAGTTTCCCACCTTCTTAGAAATGTTTGGTACTTGGTTTTAGATTTGTGTTTTACATTTTTTCTTTCACTTATTTATATTTTGGAACCTTTCCTGTGAAATCTGTTTTTTAAAAAATAATTTTCAGCAGTTACAGGGTAGTTTGCTGTAATTGATTTTTGGAGTATTTTAGATTTTTTATTTTGTTTTTTGTTTTTTGTTTTTCGAGACAGGGTTTCTCTGTATAGCCCTGGCTGTCCTGGAACTCACTTTGTAGACCAGGCTGGCCTCGAACTCAAAAATCTACCTGCCTCTGCTGGGATTAAATGCGTGTGCCACCATGCCCGGCAATATTTTAGATTTTAAGTGTTTAGATTAGTTAGTGATTCTCAACTAATAGATCCTAAGTACTCTAAAATCAGAAAGGAATGAAATTTGAAGTGATTTTTGGTCCACAGCATTTTGGATAATGAATTTTAGGAGATACATAAAGACTTGTTCCTCCCTCTTTATTGTTTTTTTTTTTTGAGACAGGGTCTTGGGTTGGAGATAGCTCAGTGGTTAAGAGACAGGATCTCTCTACATAGCTGTTCTGGAACTCACTCTATAGACCAGGGTGACCTCAAAGTAACAGAGACCCACTTGCCTCTGCCTCCTACATGCTAGGATTAAAGGTGTGGCTTACTGTCTGGCTCTAAGTTAGTTTAAAAAAGAAGACAAAATTATTTTAAATAAAAAAAGAAAAGAAAAGAAAAAGAAAAACCCTGTTTTGGGCAAGTGATATGGTTCAGTGGGAAAAGAAATTGCCTCCAAGCCTGGTGACCTATTTTGATCTCTGGAACCAACATGATAGAAGAAGAGAACCAAATCCAGAAGGCTGTCTTTTGACTACACACACTGCGACACATACACTAATTAGTAAATATAATTGCCATCATTCAAATCTCCAGAATTTTTTTTTTTTTTTTGGTTTCCTGAGGCAGGGTTTCTCTGTTTCGTCCTGGCTGACTGTAACTCACTGTGTAGACCAGGCTGGTGACAATATTCACAGAGATCCTCCTGCCTCTGCCACTGCCTCCCAAGTGCTGGGATCAAAGGCGTGTGCCAACACCGCCTGGCTTCCAGATTCTTTTCTAGAGTTTCCAGTATATTCTCATAGCTTTAAATATTTACAAAATAGAACTGTTTAAATGGTGATTTCAACGTGTTGTATTTTTGTTTTTTTAATTTATTTATTTTGTTACTGTATTGTAGTTCCCTGTTGACCAGTTCTTCTTCCTGTTTAGGAATGATACTGTGCGTTTTGCTTTGGATGTCCTTGCTATTCTCACTGTGGTGCCAAAAATCCAGCTCCAGTTGGCGGAGTCAGTGGATGTACTGGACGAGGCTGGCTCTGCTGTCTCCACTGTAGGTAGGTTGCTCCTTGTGACCAGGCCAATTTTTTTTTTTTTCTGTGACTGTACAGGTATATGCATGTGTGTGAAGGCCAGAAGACAACATGAGGTGTCATTCCTCAGGCATCAACCATTTTTCTTTAAGATACCTACCTGGAACTCAGCTGGTTGGTGGTGGCGCACACCTTTAATCCTAGCACTTGGGAGGCAGAGGCAGGCGGATTTCTGAGTTGGAGGCCAGCCTGGTCTACAGAGTGAGTTTCAGGACAGCCAGGGCTACAGAGAAACCCTGTCTCGAAAAACCAAAAAAAAAAAAAAAAAACCTGGAACTCACCAAGTCTGCTAGGATACAAGCATGCATCACCATGCTTGGACAGACGGTCTTTCTTTCTTTCGTTCTTTCATTCTTTCTTTTTCTGGTTGGTTTTAGGGATCTAACTTTAGTCCTGTGATGATCAGGCAGATACTTTATAAACTAAACTGTCAAGAGTACCTTGCCATTGTCTGTTGTGTGATGGATTTGCCTTTGCTCTTATGGTCACATTTAAAAAAAAAATTTTTTTTATTTACTGTATAAGAATACAATGTTGCTATCTTCAGACATGCCAGAAGAGGGCATTGGCTCCCATTGCAGATGGTTGTGAGCTACCATGTGGTTGCTGAGATTTGAACTCAGGACCTCTGGAAGAGCAGTCAGTGCTCTTAACCACCGAGCCATTTTTCCAACCCTATGGTCACATTTGTTTTTTTTTTTTTTTTTTTTTTGGTTTTTTGAGACAGGGTTTCTCTGTGTAACCCTGGCCCCTGGCTGTGCTGGAACTCACTTTGTAGACCAGGCTGGCCTCGAACTCAGAAATCCTCCTGCCTCTGCCTCCCGAGTGCTGGGATTAAAGGCGTGCGCCACCACGCCCGGCGTTTATGGTCACATTTGTAACCCAATTTCAGGATGTTAGAATAGGACAGTGGTTCTCAACCTGTAGGTTGTAACCTCTTTTGAGTTCTTGGGTCGAATATCATATATCATGCTCATCAGATAATTACATTAAGATTTATAACAATAGCAAAGTTATAGTTATGGAATAGCAATGAAGATTATGATTTAATGATTATTTTATGAAGATTATTTTACTGCTTTTGTCCCTTTTATCTAAGAAATAATGCACACAAACTTTGGTAACTTTCACACTTCCCATAACCCCTCTGTGTACTAAAGTATATGTGAGGTATTGTACATTAAGGTACAGAAAATGTAGCAGAGTCATACTTGTAGTTATTTTTTGGTTGGTTGGTTGGTTCTTGGACTGTGTGTTGAGACAGGGTTTCATGTATCCCAGGTTAGTGTCTGACTAAATACATAGTTGAGGATGGCCTACCTCCACCTAGTGAGTGCTGGATTTATTGGTGTGTACCATCATGCCTAGCTATCCTTGGACTTTTTTTCCTTCCTCCCCTCCCCTCCCCCCTCCCCTCTCTCCTCTCCTCTCCTCTCCTCTCCTGTCTTCTCCTCTCCTTCTTTCCTCTTTTTAAGTAGAACGAAACGAATAAAATTTCAAATTACTAAGTTATGTCAATACTGGGGACAACCAATAACTTTTTTTTTTTTTGAGACAGGGTTTCTCCGTGTAGTCCTGACTGCCCGGGAACTTGCTCTGTAGACCAGGTTGGCCTCGAAATCACTGAGATCCACCTGCCCCTGCCTCTGAAAGGCATGTACCACTACCAACCAGCAACCATTAGCTTTTGTTTAAAGAAGTGTAATGTGTGCGTGTTCCTGTAGATGAAGCACATGTAGAGACCAGAAGACAGCTTTTGGATGTTAGCTCTTTCCTTTTATCTTGTTGCTGTGGATTCTGTGAATTTTCAACCACTCTGTTTGCCCATCTTTGTTTTCCTCTGGAAGTGCTTTTAGTACAACATCCATTTTATTCTTTTTTTTTTTTTTTAATATAGGTTCTGGTTATCAAACTCAAGTCATCAGGCTTATACATTACACAGCAAGTCTTTTTGCCCTCTGAGCCATCTCCTTGGCCCTTAAAACTCTATAGAATAATGGTATCTCGCTCACACGTACCTTCCACTTCCTCCTTCCCAGCGTCTTGTCCCTCTTCAGCACACACGAATTTAAACTCAGATTCTGTATATAGGACAGGACACTTCACTTTATTTGTTTGTCTTCCTCCCATCACCCTCATCTATTCCTTTTTTTTTTTTTTTTAAGATTTATTTGTTTTATATATGTGTATTGTTGCTCTCTTCAGACACCCCAGAAGAGGGCATCAGATCCCATTACAGTTGGTTGTGAGACACCATGTGGTTGCTGGAAATTGAATTCAGGACCTCTGGTAGAGCAGTCAGTGCTCTTAACCGCTAAGCCATCTCTCCAGCCCCTGTCTTTTCCCTTTTTAAAATTCTTCCTTTGCCAGGTATGGTAGTGCACACTTTTAATCCCAGTACTTGGGAGGCAGCGGCAGGTGGATCTCTGAGTTGAAGGTCAGCCTGGTCTACAGAGTGAGTTTTAGGACAGCCAGTGCTGTGAAGAGAGAGACTGTCTCAAAAAACAAAACAAAAAGGAAACCCATAAAATAGAAAACAAAGGTCACCATTTTTCTCTTTCTTAGGCTCTGTTTTAGTTCCATTCCTTTTCTAGTGGTGAGTTTTTTTTGAGACAGGTTCTTATTCTAGTCCATGCTGGCCTGGAGTTTACTATGTAGCCCAAGCTTGCCTTGAAATTGTTAGTATCTTCCTGTCTTTCTGAATACTGACATCCTAGATATGTAGGTTTTTCTTCTCTTTCATTTTAATTCTAGATTTTATATATGAATTATGTTATTTCATATCTTGAGATCCATCTGTTTTCTTTTTTTTTTCCTATTTACATTTTATTATTTGTTTTGTGTGTGTTCTTGCATACTATGGTGTATGTGTGGAGGAAAAGAGGGTAACTTACTGGAGTAAGTTCTGTCCACAAATGTCAGTTCTTAGGCTTGATGCCAAGAGCTTTTTAGCCAATAAGCCATTTTGCCAGCCCTGTCTGTTTTCTTGTAAAATAACATAATTTCATTTTGTTTTATTGCTGAGTAAGATTCCTTTGTGCATAAGGTTTGTCCATTTGTCTGTTGATGGATGCTTGTACTGATCTCATAACTTGGCTGTTGTTAATAGTGCACACTAAAGATAAATGTATAAACTGTTCCTGTAATATCCTGACATGGGTCTTCTAGCTATTAGTTTTATGAGGAATAATGTAATTTTTCCTATGTTGTAGGTATCAGCATTATTTTGGGCGTGGCTGAGGGTGAGTTCTTTATCCATGATGCTGAAATTCAGAAGTCAGCACTTCAAATTATCATCAATTGTGTATGTGGTCCAGATAACCGAATATCCAGTATTGGCAAATTTATTTCTGGAACTCCTCGGAGAAAGCTATCTCAGACTCCCAAGAGTAGTGAGCACACTCTGGCCAAGATGTGGAATGTGGTCCAGTCCAACAATGGCATCAAGGTGCTTCTGTCCCTGTTGTCCATCAAGATGCCCATTACAGATGCAGACCAGATCCGGGCCCTGGCCTGCAAAGCCCTTGTAGGCCTGTCTCGAAGTAGCACTGTTCGACAGATCATCAGTAAGCTTCCCCTTTTTAGTAGCTGCCAGATTCAACAGCTGATGAAAGAGCCTGTGCTGCAGGATAAGCGTAGTGACCACGTCAAGTTCTGCAAATACGCTGCTGAGCTCATTGAGCGTGTATCAGGAAAGCCTCTTCTCATTGGCACTGATGTGTCTCTCGCACGACTGCAGAAAGCAGATGTTGTTGCTCAGTCGAGGATCTCCTTCCCTGAGAAAGAGCTTCTCCTGTTGATACGGAACCATCTCATTTCTAAAGGGCTCGGAGAGACAGCAACTGTGCTGACGAGAGAGGCTGACCTGCCCATGACTGCTGCCTCACATTCTTCTGCCTTCACCCCAGTGACTGCTGCTGCTTCTCCTGTCTCTCTTCCCCGGACCCCTCGGATTGCCAACGGCATTGCAAGTCGACTGGGCAGCCATGCTGCTGTGGGTGCTTCTGCCCCTTCTGCTCCCCCTGCCCATCCTCCACCACGCCCCGCCCAGGGTTCATTGGTTTTGCCTGGCCCATCACATGCAGGCAATTCCCCTTTGATTGGTAGGATCAGTTTTATCAGAGAGAGGCCATCACCGTGCAATGGCAGGAAAATTCGAGTGTTGCGGCAGAAGTCGGACCATGGTGCATACAGCCAGAGCCCTGCCATAAAAAAACAATTGGATAGACATCTTCCTTCCCCACCTACGCTGGACAGTATCATCACAGAGTATCTTAGAGAGCAACATGCTCGATGCAAGAACCCCGTTGCCACCTGTCCTCCTTTTTCTCTCTTTACTCCTCATCAGTGTCCTGAACCAAAACAGAGGCGGCAAGCGCCAATAAACTTTACCTCAAGGCTAAACCGCAGGGCATCATTTCCAAAATATGGAGGGGTAGATGGCGGATGCTTTGATAGGCACCTTATCTTTAGCAGGTAAGGAGAGGTTCCCGGAATTCCTTGGGATGATTCTTTTATTTAAATCAGTGTTTGGTCAGTGTCACCCCTGAGTGGTTAGTTAAAGTCATTTGCTGGCCTGAAGTACTAACTGAGTGTCCTTTATGTGCCATGTGAACTAATCAGTCAGTCATGGGTTTATTTAGATTCTCGGCAGTTAGATCTCTTTGCTGTCGTCACAACCAGTAGGTTGTTTTAGAACAACTCATTGTTTCCAGCCATTTCTCAAACTTGTTTTTTGTGCCAGCCATGTTGCCTTCTGTCTGATTCTTTATAAATCATAGGTACAAGATCATGGGTCTACACACTTTTCTACAAGTCTTTTTTTCATTGAGAATTTAAACTATTGAATGTCACTCTAATGCTTTAGAATCCACTTTTTATTTGAAACGCTTCACATTTTGAAACAAAATACCATCTAGCAACCTTTTTGTGTTTCGGAGGTCTCGGACATGCTTTCTTCTGATTTATGTTCTCCCCCACCCTCCTTTAGATTTCGTCCGATTTCAGTGTTCCGGGAAGCTAATGAAGATGAAAGTGGCTTCACCTGTTGTGCATTCTCAGCCCGGGAGCGGTTCCTGATGCTTGGCACTTGTACAGGGCAGCTGAAGCTCTACAATGTGTTTAGTGGACAGGAAGAGGCCAGCTATAACTGTCACAACTCAGCCATCACACACCTTGAACCGTCCAGGGTGAGGGTTCCTTCCTGGCTGCTCTCATTTTGAGATGGATTAACAAAGGGAACTAGAGTTAAAAGAGTCTTACCATTTATTGGACTTTATTTTAGATGAGTCGTTAACTAGAATTGATGTTGACTCATTTCAGAAGGAAAGTGAGGTACTTGGCCATCTTTTGATGGGGGAGTTTAGCTATGTGAGGGGATACATGGCAAACAGAGGAAGGACGGTTGGGAGTTCAAAGCCAATTTGAGTTAAAGTTCTCTGCCAGCCTGACTACACAGAACCTATTTCAGCAAAAGAAAACCAAAAAAGCCCAGACCATCAAGGTGGGTTAGTGGGGAGGTGCTTACTGTGCAAGTCCTGACTGCCTCAGTTCATTCTCTGTAAAGAGCCCAGGTAAAGGTAGCGGGAGAAACTAACTCTGCAAAGTCGGCTTCTATCCTAACCCTAGCACACTTCCCCATACCTGTATACCATACATACATGCACAGAAAGTAAATTATGAAAAAAGAACCAGCTTTAGGCCCCTAGTGATAAACACATTTTTCTAGCCCCCTATAGGCACATGTAATTAAAATCCTAATGATTTTTAACTTCTCTGCCTTATAGGATGGGTCCTTACTTCTGACATCTGCCACTTGGAGCCAGCCTTTGTCTGCACTTTGGGGAATGAAATCAGTATTTGATATGAAGTATGTATTTATTTATTATAGCACTGTATGTTGTATTTTGTGTCTTACTTAACCACTTTATTTCCTTCCATCCTATTTTAAATTATAAGCTGTTTTGAGGAAAGGAATATTGTCAAGTGTTAATTTTTTTTCCTTTCTTCCTTGAGATACACATTTAATAAGAATTTGTCTTCCTTCACAAATAATCTTGTGATACCTTTATATTCCTGTTATACAGTGGACTGTTCACTAACCCCAAATGGACAGTTATTTATTATGTTCACATGACAGCTGTATTGATTTCAAAAGCACATGTGCTATATTTGCTAATCAATAAATTCTCATTATTTGGGATCTGCTCTGGTGGACTGATAGAGGGACTTTTCTTTTTAATCTATGTATACAAATTGTTTTCTTCTTCAGAAACCAAGAATCTCCAGGTAAGTGTGGTTTGCAAGAGGTTGAAAATTACCTTAATTTTCAGGTGATTGAAAAATACGTCCTGACAATCTATTACCTCAGTAATTTTGTTGTCTGTAGGCATTCCTTCACAGAAGATCACTATGTGGAGTTCAGTAAGCACTCTCAGGATCGGGTCATAGGCACAAAAGGAGACATTGCCCATGTAAGTATTTAAGAATCTATTTCTATCACGCTGATTTTACCCATTTGTTCACATTGAAATCTTCTGAAGGTAATGTGGGAATTTGTGTCTTGTTGGCAGCTAGGAATCACACAGTGATATGTGTGTGGTAGTCCATGTCTATAATCTCACTTATTCCATAGACTAAGACAGGGGAACTGTAGTCTCAGAGTTGGCCTGAGCAATTAGCGAATCTCTTCAAAATACATTTTAAAAGGCTGGGAGCTGAGTTGGGAAGGTAGCTCACTGAAAACTCTTGTCTAACACCATCTAGTATCTTAGACAACAACAACATAAACCAAAATCAGAGACTCAAAGCACCACAACCCCGAAAACAAGCCAAAGCAACAACACTACCCCTATAATCTGAATCCAGAGTAAGTAAAGTAGTTATAAATTACACAAAGAGCCGGGCAGGCGTGGCTGTGAAAACCTGCGACTCCTCACTTTGGGGTAATGGAATCGAGAGAGTTCAAGAACCAGTACTGACCACTAGTGAGACTTTGTCACAAACAGGAAACTGTGTGACAACCTGGGGGTTGGAAAGGACTATTGGTACAGCAGTCTGTGTGTCCATCTCTTCTTTTCCTTTCCTTTCCTTTTTTTTTTTTTTTTTTTTGAGACAGAATTGTTTTATGTAGATTGGCCTGGTCTAAGATCCTTTTGCCTCAGCCCACCAATTTCTAGGATTATAAGTGTGGGCCAGCCATACTCAGCTGAGAACAGAGGTTTATTGATTTCTTACCGTGTTTTAGATTAAATAAACCTCTTCCTTTAGGGAGCCTTATTGGTGAGAGATATTAAGTCGTAAGTGTTGCAGAGTAAGACAGAGTAGTATTTAAGCAGAACCCCAAAGGTGTGGCAGGCTTTTCCCTGTCCAATCACAGGCCTCCTGTTGCCCTAATAGTTAAACTAATTGGACAGGGAAGATCCTGCCACACAAAGGAGGGTGTGACTGTCATGCAAGTAGGTGGGAGAAGTGAGCTAAGAGCTTGAGGAGGATATAAGCAGGATTTTCCCCCTTGGAAACATAACAGTATGTAGAAAATTATAAAAAAGAAATAATACACATTCCTGTCACCTAGATTTATAATTTTAATATTCTGAAGTACTTTCTGTATAAATTCCTTTTTAAGAAATTATTTGAAATGGGGTTGTGAACATCATTATGACATTTTTATCTGTATACTATTAGTCTTCTAACAATAAAGATCGTAATTGTATAATTAATTCCCAGATATATACCTATTATGTAGTCCACACTTAGTGTTATTATTCCTGATGCACTTGGTTTCAAAGGCTCTTTGTTTGTTTTGTTTTAACCAGGACCTAGTCAAAATTAATGCAATGTCATTGGGTTTTGTCTTGCTGATATTTTAAACTAAGAATCTTTTTTTCTGTGTCCCTGACTTTGAATTTTGAAGTGACCAGGCTGGTTGTCTTGTCCATGATCTGAGCTTGTTTGTTTGTTTATGATGTCTTCTTACTTATATCTATGGAGGGCCTTTTTTAAACTGGAAATATTACAGCTTGTCTTAGTTGATGGGAGAGATCTGGTCTCTGTATCAGTTGCAAATTATAGACTTAAAATTTTGTAGTATGATAGGCCTAAAATATACTCTGGTATTTTAAAGGAAAAAACTGGGTATTTCACTTTTGAGTAATATTTTATGGTTAGTCACTGATCTTTGATGACAACTTCTCAGGTTTAACCTTGGAAACATTTTGTTTCTTCAAAACAGGAGAAGAAAAGGTTGGTTTGTTATTTAAATTCTTAATGTGGGTTGAGTTCTCATTTTACTGGGGGAAAGGGTTTTCCAAGCTCAGCTGGGTACTGGATACCTAACCTTCCCTTAGACAGTGTGCTATCTAGCATGGTAGGGCTTTTGTAATTGAGGTTTGAGAATGTGGAGAGAGAGGTATCTCACAGTCTCTCTTTAAACCTGTCACTGTAAATTGGTCTGATTTTTCTCTTCCTGCCCCTTCTTCTCTAAAGATTTATGATATTCAGACTGGCAACAAGCTGTTGACTCTGTTTAACCCAGATCTTGCCAACAACTACAAGAGGAACTGTGCCACCTTTAATCCTACAGATGATCTTGTCTTAAATGATGGCGTCCTCTGGGATGTCCGCTCTGCACAGGCCATCCACAAGTTTGACAAGTTCAACATGAATATCAGTGGTGTTTTCCATCCAAATGGGCTGGAAGTCATCATCAATACAGAGATTGTATCCTTACACTCATGTCTGACTTTCCAAGTGTTACTTGATTTGTTAGCAAAAATATTTCAGTACTGCTTCTCTTTGTTCTGTAGAAATCAGTTGCTAGACATGAGGAGAACCATTGGGAACTGGGAGGAAGAGAGCTCACATAGTATTTAAGTGTGTGGGATTATTTGCAGGTATAGCAATCAGTAATACATGTTGGCATTTAAACTATCAGTATCTACTAGGAAGAAGAAGAAGTGATAATTGAGAGTTTCCATGAGGCTAGAGAAGAACTTTGTGGCTTGAGGGATACAGTGCAGAGTGCTTGTCAAGTATGGTCGCTCTTACCCTCGTAAAACAAGATCTCTCAACTTTTGTATAAAGTAGTTTCCCTTAATGACACCCCTCCTAGTGGGACCTTCGGACTTTCCATCTTTTACACACTGTTCCTGCTCTGGATCAATGCCGTGTGGTGTTTAACCACACTGGGACAGTGATGTATGGAGGTACTAAGCACTGCCCTTCATTCTCTTTACCCTGCCCTACACTGCCACTTACTTGGTATTACTCTTTCAGAAGTTTTCACTTGTGAAAACAATTGAAAAAAAGAACAAATGGTGACAAAAGAGAAGATGAACATTTTGTTGATTTAGGCTAAAAGGCTACTAATTTTTTTGTTTGTTTGTTTGAGACAGGGTCTCATGTAGCTTAGACCTTGAATTTTGAATTATTTTATTTATCTTTAAGTTTAGTATATCTTTGAGTTTTCCTGAATGCATGTTTGTACATCATGTTCATGCAGTGCCCATGGAGGCTCTGTTGCCTGTCCTCTAGGACTGGAGTTAGTTACACACAGTTGTGAGCTGCCACGGGAGTGCTAGGAATCGAAGCCGGGACCTCTGAAAGAGCAGCTGGTGCTCTTAACTGATGAGCCATCTCTCTAGCTCCTAAGGCTACTAATTTTTAACGCAACAAATTTGTACATAAAGAAATTCTATGCAATAATTTCCACATTGTTATCTTAAAAAACACTGTATTTGTTTCCTTGGGATATTATAAAACTTCAGCCACAGTAATTACTGAGAGATTGAAGATACTGTTTGCTGCAGTGAGTTGGGTATGTAATGAGGATACCTAGAGAAGAACTAATAAATGCAGAATAAATTTGGAAGGATACTCACTAAGTATTGATTGACCTTTGTAGTTTCCTCATTTGTGGATCAGCAGTGTTTCTGATTCTTAGTAAAGTTTCACTCTTCTGTCTCCCCTATAAACAGCAATGTTGCAGGCAGATGATGAAGATGACTTACTGGAAGAGAGGATGAAAAGCCCTTTTGGGTCATCCTTTCGAACATTCAACGCAACTGATTATAAACCTATAGGTAAGGCTGAGTATTGTTTCTTGATGCTTTTAGATCCTTCCTTAAAATCCTCCATTTTTCTAGTAGGACTTCTTATTGACAAGTACAGAAGTTATAGAAATATCTATGATTATTGACCCTTAAATATATATTTTTTAAGTTATGTATATGTCTGTATATAGGTATGCTCATGTGAATGCAGGTTCCCACAGAAGCCATAGGCATCAGATCCCCTGGAATTGGTTATAGGTGGTTGTAAACTACCTAGTATGGGTGCTGAGAACTGAACTTGGATCCTCTGCAAGGATGCCCTCTTAACTGCTGAGCAGTCTATCTAGTCCTTAGTATGGGCCTATAATTAATTCCTGTAAACAAAGAGCAGGTTTTTAAGTCATTAGGTCACAGAACTAATTTAATTTTCAGTCATGTTCTATTTTTCAGCAACTATTGATGTGAAACGAAACATCTTTGACCTGTGCACAGACACCAAAGACTGTTATCTTGCTGTCATTGAGGTAAGGGAGGCTTACAGAGACTCTCTTCGTTTGTTCTGGTATTTAAGGTGACTTTTGGCGTTTTATCTGATACCAATGCATTTTAAAGTAAGTAATCTTGATGATAGATTACTGATAACTTACTCAATTGATAGGGGTTGGAATATGTGTAGTCCAAGAGAAACAATGAGAAAAATCCATTTATAAATTCCCAGCTCCTGGACTCAAGTTGCTTTCCTTCCTCTGAGGAGTCTTTGTCTCATCAGAGTAAGGTAAACTTGTCCCAGTGGTATAGTGGCTTCTACTTTGCTTATAGGTACCAGTGCCTAAACTTTACTCTTCTTTTTTCCCCCCACTCTGTTCTAGGCATAACATTTTGAGTCAGTCAAGTAATTTTGGTACTGGAAGCTTTGTTAGTTATAGCTATGGTCAAGAAAAAGGTCAATAGTTAGCTATAGTGTGGATGTGGCCTCTGACCACTGCTTATTTAAGAATGGTTGTTCCATTCCAGAATCAAGGCAGCATGGATGCACTGAATATGGACACAGTATGCAGGCTTTATGAAGTGGGTAGGCAGCGTCTGGCAGAGGATGAGGATGAAGAGGAGGACCAGGTCAGTGATCTTTGAATTTTCTGTTAAAGCTTTGAGAAGCCTGTGTTTTGCTTTTTGTTGGAGGGGGTTTTAAGATAATTCTTGTACATGTTGCCATATTTGGAAGACCTGTTAATATGTCTGAAACTTAAAGAAAGTGAAATTTTGTTAATACAGAACCTTTTTTTGAAAATGGATGTATTATGACACTTGTTTTTATTAAAGAATTTTAAAATAAAAAGGAGATAGGGAAGCTACTCTGGTGTGCATGGTTTTAAACAAGCGAAGTGTGAGAGTGCACTCCCACTGTCTTAGTACTCAGATGCCCAGGTGGAAGGAAGCCTTGTAAGTTTGAGGCTAGCCTCGTCAGCATAGTGAGTATTTCAAGGCCAGCCTGAGCCTGGTGAGACCATATATCAAAAGCACAAATCTCACCCCAGAATGGTAACAATAGCAACAAAAAAATCCACCGCCCAATGACCCATGTTCCATTTACAAGGTGCAATCTATCAATCTCTGATTTTAGTTCCATGCTTGTTATAGTGTCCGTTTGGGGCTTCAAGATAAGCAGCTCCCGTAGGGCCAGCACGATGGCTCATTGGTTAAAATTGCTTGTTGTCAAGTCTGATGATCTGAAATCAGTTCCCTGGACTCACATGGGAAAAGGAGAAAACCAATTTTTCTAAGTTGTCTAAGTCCTCTAACCTCCACATGTGTACTGTGGCATACACTCCCATGTGAACAATGGTAACAGAAAAGATGAGAGGCTCTCATATTCCAGTGTCATTGTCATCCAGACAGTCACTCCTGCTGGAGAGGGGATGAACAGGTAAAGATCATTTTGATGGTTTTGAGAAATTTAAGCATAATATGACCTGTTTGTGTTATACTTCTGTCCCACAGTGTTAGCCTTGCCCTTCTCACAAGGCAGGTTTATACTGTAGATGCCTGTTGTATTGGGTCAGTTCTGAAGAGCATCCTCGACTTGAGAGCAGCAGCAGCTTTTCCTGATGCTAGCTCATGGCGTTCTTAGCGCATACTCTCTAGTCCACTTCCCCTGTCCTAGTGTTCATAGCGTTTGCTGCAGAGCTGATACAGGGTGGAAATCCAAGGACCGTAATGAGGGCAGTCAAATAACCTTTTACAGATCTTAATTTCTTCACCTGGAGTCATGATTGTTTGTAAGGGACTTTAAGGTCCTTGGGTGAGATGTGGCAGAGGGTGAGAACTGTGCCCTCTCTAGTTGTATTACTGTGGCTCCTGCCCTCATCACTCTCCTGTTGTGATAGTCAGGCTCTGTGCTCAGGGCTGATGAAGTAGCTTTCTTTACTGCCCATCCCAAATAGCATGTACTCTACATTTACAAGAATATTTTTAAGTATAATCTTTTTTCTCTCCCTCCCTTTTGTGCATGTTCTTTCTCTCTTTTGTGAAACTAGAGATTGATGAACATATATATGTTAAACACATCCCAGTCTCTCATCCTTTTTTAGACTTTGATATAGGGTCTAATCAAGTTGCCCTTGGTTTGTTCAAACAACAACCCTTGTCCCCAAACAACAAAACCAAATCCCAAAGCAGATTTACAAAATAATAGTACCAAAACCACAAACAAACAAATCAAAAAGCCAGTAGTTTCCTGAGTGCAGTGGGCTTAAGGACTAATTTTTTTCTAACAGACCTTAGTACTGCCTAAACAAAGACATTTTCTTGTGCTACTTTGAAATTCAGGGGTGTGTTTCCCTGCTAGGCTTTACAGTTAGAAGTGCATTGTGCATCGACTGCTCTCTGAATGCTAGGCAAGTACTTTACCATTGAGCGTGAAAGCTTTGTAGCTCGGAGGGGCTTTGTTGTGTGCATAGTGTGTGGCATGGGTTAGTACTGTTTTCAGGCTCCTCAGGGTCTAGGCTAAGTTCACTGTGTACCACCATTTTAGTCTGGTCCACCATCTACATTTCAAATTTGAAAGACATCCATTATTGAGTGCTTTTGATTTAGAGATGTTTGGGATGGGATAATATTATTATTATTATTACTGTCCTCTCTAACATTATTGTGTTGGTCCAGATTGTTTGCAGACTCTTCTGATCCTGTGATGTATTTACTATTCCAATTGGCTGTCTCCCCTCTGCCTTCTGAATATTTTAATGCACACTTTGGTTTATATGCTTCGCTTGATTTTTAAAACTAGACTTTTCATTTTCATATGAGTTATTTGCTATTCAAAAATTTGTCCTGGTCTTGCTACCTGCTCTTTGGTCTTCTCAGATGGTTCAGGTGTGTCATGTGTAGCTTAGGGATGCAAGCACCTGTGATCAACACCTTTGAATTTGCCTTTCACCTTAGCAAATGAAGCTCAGGATAATGAATGGTCAGTTGCCATTTGCTAAAACCGGTCCACCTTAAAGTACCTGTATAAAACGGTAGTTATTGAGGGTTACTGAGATACTCTTTAAATATACCCCAAAAGTGGTTTCCATTTGGATCATTGAAACGGCTTAGCATTTAAAATTATTTGCTGCCTAGTCTGATGACATAAATTCGGTACCCAAAACCATGTGTTGGAAGGAGAGAACAGACTTCCACAAGATGTCCTCTGATCTCTACTTACACACACGCATGCACGCACGCACGCACATGCACGCTAATGAAAAAGTTGCCCTTTGCCCTCAGACTTCAGTAGGTTTGGATATTTAACAGAAAGCGATGAACCGTACATCATGTTAATGAATGAAATGCACAGGACAAGTTAGCGTTGCATAGTTGGTCCTGAGACAGCTACTCTGCGTGGCTTCTGAAGTTCATGAGAGCATGGATGAGCCTGTCACCCACTAGAGTTTATATCATTCATTTCATGTTTAGAGTTTGTATTTCTAAAAAATTATTTTGGTCAACTCTGTTGTTGGCTTATGGGGAAAATTAGGAAGTAAAAGATTAATAATTGATCATTTTCCCTAGATGTTGAAAAGTCAATAGTTTAATTATTGATAACCTTAAATTTATTAAGAACAATTTGAATAAGGGACGAATGTTTTCTTCTTTGCACTCTGTTTGGAATCTCTGCTTCCTGTGTGTCCTCCACTGGCCAGAGGTGAATGTGCTGACTCTTGAAGGTTCCCCTCCCTTAAAAAAATAAAACCAAAATATACTTGAATTGAATTCTGCTAGTAAGGAGAGAAAAGCACATGTGCTTGTGACCCTGAAAACAGCTGGAGTCTTTTAAGGGAGTCAGTCCAGGACGACAGGTGCTGAAGAAGTTAGGAGTGTGAAGTAGGCAAGTATGACATGTTTGGTGTCTTGACAGTAGCACTGTGTCTGATATATTAAGAACAGTCTGGATAAGGGACTAATACAGTATGTGCCTTGGAAAACATTTCTCAGGTGATTCCGATGGTCATACTTGAGAGGCAGACCTGATTTAATCAGAGCACTTCATTTAATGAAACTCAAAGAAATTGGCATTTGATAGATTTGCAGTAATTGGCCATTGCCTTTTTTTGGTTTTGTTTTGTTTTAAAACAGTTCTGTATTGTAGGATGTGTCCTAGGGCCCTTGGGATGTTTAGCTCATAAAAGGGAGTAGATGATACAGAGCTGACAGCTGACTGGTGGGTATGAAGGTAGCGTACCAGTTGAGGGCAGTATATGGAAAGGAGGAGGTGTTGGAGACTCCAGTTTTTGAGAAGCAAGTTAACTGGAGATGGAGCCAAGGGAGTGGGATAATTGAAAGTAAGTTTCAGTTTGACTTGGTAATTGAGAGACAAGGTTCTGGCTGTTAGAATCAGCCAGAGTTTGGTTGTAAAACTATATGAGTTTTAAATTTCTTTGTGTGAGATGATATGTACAGGCAGAAAAAATAAAAATGTGCTTAGGTGAAGAAAGTCTGGAAAACAAGGATCAGAGTAGCAGTGAGGTTTGGAAGCAGTTACCTTACTCCAGAGGCTTATGGCGGTGGTTCAGGTTTTGATGGTCTCCAAGAAGGGTTCCAGGCCTGTGAAAAGAACTCACTTTTTGAACATTACATGTACGTCAAGCACTTTGCAAAGCTTAGATGCACATAAATTAAACAAGGGAAACAAAACCACACAAAACACTTAACCAGGTATGGCAGTGAATAACTGTAATTCCAGCATCAGGGAGGCAGAAGCAGGTGGATCTTTGTGAGTTTAAAGCCAGCCTAGTCAACATAGCAAGTTGGGACAGCCAAAGCTACATAATAAGACCCTGCCTCAAACAAACCAAAACAACAATAATAACTGCTTAAAAATTACCCCACAGTTAGCCTTCATGCTGATATAGTTTGGACTCAATGGATTCAGCCTGATTCCAGAGCACGTAGTACATAGTGGAATGGTATAGGAAGAAATCTATTTGTCCCTGTCTGAGAAGAAAGACCAAGTGACTAGTGGAGTAGTGGTGACTGAGTATCTGGGACCCAATCATGCATGGTCTTGATCCCTTTTCTTTTCTTTTCTTTTCTTTTCTTTTCTTTTCTTTTCTTTTCTTTTCTTTTCTTTTCTTTTCTTTTCTTTTCCCTCTTCCTCCTCCTCCTCCTCCTTCTTCTTCTTCTTTTTTTTTTTTTTTTTGGTTTTTCGAGAAAGGGTTTCTCTGTATAGCCCTGGCTGTCCTGGAACTCACTTTGTAGACCTGGCTGGGTTTAAACTCAGAAATCCGCCTGTCTGACACCAGAGTACTAGTGAGAGATTGCAAAGTTTGAGAAGCTGTTGCCGGGTGGTGGTGGCGCATGCGCATGTCTTTAATCCCAGCATTTGGGAGGCAGAGGCAGGCGGATTTCTGAGTTCGAGGCCAGCCTGGTCTACAGTGTGAGTTCCAGGACAGCCAGGGCTATACAGAGAAACCCTGTCTCGAAAACAAACAAACAAACAAAAACTAAACAAAACAAAAAAAAAATGAATCTCTTTATAAGAAGTTAGCAGCAGTGGAGGAAGTATGAACATGTCTGAGACAGGGATGTGAAAAACACACCTGTGGTGTGAAAACACTCATGCTCCCAGGATGGATTCAGGGCCAGAGTAGGAAGCTTGCCAGAGTCAAGTTTAGGACCAGAGGAGTGAGTTTTTGCATTTGAGCTGCCAGGAGGAGGTTGTTTCCTATAGGCTTTGAGGCTTTGGATAATCATAAAATTGACTTACTAGTAGCGTTTAAAATGGCCTGGTCCAAGCCGGGCAGTGGTGGCGCACGCCTTTAATCCCATCAGGCAGAGGCAGGCGGATTTCAGAGTTCAAGGCCAGCCTGGGCTATACAGAGAAACCCTGTCTCAAAACAAAAACAAAAACAAGAACAAAACTAAACAACAACAACAAAAACCCAAACCAAACAACCCCCCCCCCCAAAAAAAAAAAGGTCCTCTAAACTATCTTTAAATCCTCAGTGAACACTTAAGAGAATTAGAACAAAAGCCAAGAGTTCACATTTGTACTCAGTGGAAACCTTTTTAAGATAAAGACGAGAGGCTCATGATGTCTCTCTCGGCTTTGGTCATTCAGAGTAGACACAATAACTTCCTCCTCTGCCTGCTCTTGCCTTCCAACTGGCCTTCCAGAATGGAGGAGTCACTATCCTAAGCCTCAAAGCTTTGCTTTATAGAGCCTGGAGTTTGCCCCCGCTTTATCTGTTCTCTAGCATTGCTCTTGATTTGGAAACTTCTTAGTTCTTCTTGCTCAGCCAAGCTTGAATTTGTCGGTTAATACTTGCTTGAGCAGTTAACACAGCACCTCAGCCGTGAACCTTTAAAAGTTATCTTGTCTTTGGCTGGGGGTGTATAGTGGGCTTTGCCTGGCACAAATGATATCCTGGTTTGTATCCCAATCTAATATCTTCTCCCCCCCCCCCCCAAAAAAAAAACCCTTGAGAGTTACGCTATTGTAATTTATTTGTCTTTTTACAGGTCTCATTTGTCATAAAATTTAAACATAATTGTCTTGTTCTAGAGAGACATATGGTCCAGGGTTATTTCTTTGTTTGTTTTTAAATTGGCTCTTTGTTAATAGATGAGAGCTAATTTTGGTCAAGGCCATGGAAATGAGCCTGCAGAGGGGCTGAGGTTATGATCTGACAAGCACTTTGGGTTTTTCCTGACTTTGGCCTCCTTTTGTTTATCTTTTATTTGTATGAGCTTGACTGTGTTATTCACTCCCTGCTTCCTCTAGACATTTTTTTTAGCTCCTTTCAGATGGGTCAAGGCTTGGCCATTGATATGTAGCCACAGCTATAGAATTGTGATTCAAGTGATCACACGAACACACACACATTAGGATTACTGGACATCATTAGTTTTCCCCATGTAGCAGCCATAAATAGTTGAACAGCCTAAATCACTGTATCAGACAGCTATCAGGAAGTCTCTATGGGTGGGAGCTGGCTGAGTAAGTGGAGTGCTGCCCCACAGCCTGGGCCTGAGCTTGGATCCCTAGAGCCATATAGAGCTGGGAAGATGGTAAGCAGCCGTCATCCCATAATTCCTATAATGAGGGCTCAGGGGGAGGTGGGGACAGGAGAATCCCTACACACTTACAGACCAGACCTAGATACAGTGGCAGAAGAACAAGAGGTCCTGTCTTAAACAAGATGGAAGACGATCAACACTTGTGGTTAGCCTCTGACATCCACATGTGTGCATGAGCACATGTGTTTTCATCTGCACTAACACCAGAGAACACACACCCCAGAGTCCTCAAAGCAGAGCTGCTTGTTAATGGGTCTGGGTTATACTATAGCTCTGATGGTTTTCTTCGTGTGGTACTGGGGTTTGAACCTAGGGCCTTGTCAACAAACTGCTTGGTTTTTAAGTGAATGGCAGGCGATTTAGAAACCAGAGAAAATGCAAATGCTTTATTGGTTTTCCAGTAGGTTTCATACTTTTGGTAAATTACAGTAGAAGAATGGATGAGTGTGCTGGCTGCCTGCCTATCTATCTGTCTGTCTGTCTATCTATTTATCTTTCTATCTATCTACTCTGTCACTTTGTAACAGGAATGGTAGATCTATTTACTGTTTTGGTGCCTGGTTTGTTGAAACATTGCTATAGATCCTGAGTACTTAGCAGCTCTGGTAGGTACCTGCCTATTCTGTAGGATGGAGTGCATGAGCTGAGGGCTTTAGGAGCTGGCACCTCAGCAGCTGTGTTCTTTGTTTTGCTAGAACATGGGACTTTAGGTTTCAGGACCTTTTGTCCAGTGTCTGAACTCAGCTCACTCACTTTGGCTGATGCAGAAAGAAGAGTCCCTCTGGTCCTTTAGAGTTAGCAGTGGCTTGAGACATCAGTGAGGCAGGTTTTCTCTTTAAGGGCTATAAGGGCTGTATGCCCTTGTGGAGGGTCAATAATCCTTCCTGAGCCGGTTTTCAAATGTCTTGAACATGTGTGCCTAATCACTACTGACACGTCTGTCTACTAACAGTTTATTACTCTGTCCCCTTGGATAGGAATCAATCACCACATGGCCCATACAGATTAAGGCTTTGTGTTTCTCCTAATGGACTTCATGCTCTCTCACCAGGAAGAGGAAGAACAGGAGGAAGAAGATGATGATGAAGATGATGATGATACTGATGATTTAGATGAACTAGACACTGACCAGTTGCTGGAGGCAGAACTGGAGGAGGATGACAACAATGAGAATGCAGGAGAGGATGGAGACAATGACTTCTCTCCCTCTGATGAGGAGTTAGCAAACCTTCTAGAGGAGGGAGAGGAGGGGGAAGATGAAGACTCTGATGCAGATGAGGAGGTGGAGCTGATCCTGGGGGACAGTAAGTACAGGGCAGAGTCTGGGCGAGCCGCCGCACCCAGGCCAGGTCCTTCCGCTGTACCAACCCATTCCAGAAGACAGCTGGGCTTGGGTTCTGCTGCCTCTCCACTCTGGCCCCTGAGGAAAAGCCCTGAGACATTAGTCAGCCTCTTCTCCCGTCAGACTCTGTAACCATCAGGTGGCTCCCTCCTCTTAACTCATAAGCGAAGGTTTGCACACTTTCCTGTCAGAACAAAGGCAGTGCTTCTTTGCTTCCTGGGTCTTGTGGGCCCTGTCACAGCCTCAGATCCCCTGTAGTGAGGAGAAGGCAGTCACAGGCCAAACATGAAGTGATATTTAGCTGTGTTGCAATAAAACTTAATTTACAAAATAGGTAGTGAGCTTATAGTTTTTGAATTCCAGCTTTAAAGGATTGGGCTTAGGAAGGTTGGAAGCATGGCTGTCACCCGAGGGTCTGGCTGAGGTCAGTTTGAAGCAGCTCTTCACAGGTTCCTTTGCCTCCATGACCGCTGTGTATAGATTAAGGGCCTTGTGTGGGAGAGCCTTTCCTGGCTGCTTTTGGCCAGTCTCTCCTGAAGGCTGAGGAACCAATGTATCTGTCTTGTTCATTTCACCCTACCCCACTTCTTGTTCAGAACTCTAAAGAACAAACTCCAGTTTGTATAGTACTTTCCCACTGGTGGGTTTCTGAAGCCATTCCTATCATTGTTAATGAATTCCCAAATAATCAGCTTTAAGACTGGGCAGACACCAACACTGTACTCTTGACATGTCTCTGTCGCCACGAGCGTGCCACTGTTGGCAGTTCTGGCTGTGGTCCTGAGCCTTATATTGATTGCTGCCCTGCCTGAGTGAAGAGTGATTCCTGTCTCATTTAGCTGGTATATATACCCAGCATTCTTTTTTTTTTTTTTTTTTTTTTTAAAGATTTATTTATTTATTATATGTAAGTACACTGTAGCTGTCTTCAGACACTCCAGAAGAGGGAGTCAGATCTCGTTACGGATGGTTGTGAGCCACCATGTGGTTGCTGGGATTTGAACTCCTGACCTTTGGAAGAGCAGTCGGGTGCTCTTACCCACTGAGCCATCTCACCAGCCCCTATACCCAGCATTCTTATAGGCATGGTAGGTACTGTGTCTGATAATAACAGCCACGTAGCACAGAGGGCTCTTCACATATAATTAAATTAAAAATTAGCTTCTCATTTCCAAATGCTCTGTAGCATATGTTGCTATCGTGCTGAGCAGTAAGAACATATACATTTATATCATTTTATATCATGGCAAAGTTGTATTGTGGTGGCCTAGGTCAAGCAAACTTAATGGTGCTCTATCAGCCAGCCTCCTGTTTATGATCAGGCTTCCTGGTAGGAGAGGTGGGTGGCAGTGTGTTTAATACAGAAACTTCTATTACATGTACTGTACACACAATACTGCTCCTCTACCTGATGTAAGTTCATTTTCTTTCGGACAAATATCGCTATGTGCTTATAGAGTTGGGACTGACAGTTGATTGCCTTAGGAGAGACTTAAGTCCTCTTATCATATTTGAAGAGAGTGGGTTTGCTTATACCCACGTAGCCGTGGTGTATCATATTCAAAGGTTGAGATGATTCTATGGGTTAACCCCTGGCCATGACCTCTGAGGGCTAGATAAGGACCCAGGGACATTTTAAATAAAGCTTTAATGGTGAGGTGTTAGAGACAAAATTTTACCTCCCTTCAACAGGTTAGTAATGCAGGTTAGGTGGGCTCAGTCTACAGCAGGTGGCTGGAGCCACCTGCACTTGTAGGAGTGTCACTTGAGTTGCTTTTTTTGTTTTGAAATTAAAAATACTTTACCAAAACCCAAGATTTAAAGAAGTTTCCAGATAGACAAGACTAGTCTGTCTTTTTGAATATAACAGGGTGGCAGTACTATCATTGAATTTTCCATTTTGGTTTGGTCGGGCCTTTTCCTCCCCAAGCCTACTTAGAGTGAGAAGTGGCTAGACAGTGTTCGGAAGACCCGACCGAGCTCATGCTTTTAACCAGTACAGTGAGGTCTCCATGAAAAGGGGAGGGGGTAATCTAGACAATGAAAATAAAACTACTTCCCCATCAAAGATAAAAGAGAGAATCCTTCCTTCCCCCTACTCTAACCCTGACAACTGCCTTCATTCACAGGGCTGTGTACTTATTCCATGATGGGGCAGTGAATGAGAGCAGAGAGCCGCTACCAGTGCCGGTGTCCCAACAATCCAGATGACACTTCCAGCTTCTGCTCATGCTTTACAACAGTAAATGAGACATAGATGTGCTAATGTGCATTTAATCACCAGAGGAGCGAAGAGATCTGGGCTTTTTTATTCTGTAATGTTTCTAAGCCTGTACCCATTAAATACAAAGAAAAATGGAAGGAGTCTTGGCAGAACAGCAAGGACACACCCACATGGTCATGAGACGGGGTTGAACTGTTACTCAAGCAAGGAGCCTGATCCGTGCTCCAACTTTTTCTAGGGCTTGGACTTGGCTCTTTTCATAGTACAACTGTGCACATTCCTAGTGCTGGGGACTACTTGCCTTCCACATTTTGGTCATGAAACATGTTTCTAAGTTCTACATTGGGTCTTACTGTGGCAGACAGTTGACATTTAAGTGCCTCTTTGAGGGGGACTCCTGGGCAGCAGTGACCATATGGTTAATGTGCATTGCCCTCAGCTGTTTATGACACTGAGATGACCAACAAGGGCTTGGATTTACTTCATTATACAGGGCAGCGTGGTTCTCTCAGATCCCGAGTTTGCCCTGGCTGCCTAACATGTTTTGCTTCATGGCCCAGGTTGGCCTCAAGTTCCCCAACCCTTCTGTCTTCACTTTCTGAGTGCTAGGATTACAGGCATGTGCCACCACACCCAGCTTCAGGTTTTCCATTCCTAATTTGAATATAAACCCTCTCAATTTGTATTTGGTAACAGTATACCCTCCTTTCAGAATTTTGCTTAAATTCTAAAAATTAACTCTTAAAGCAAAGGTAATGTGGAGAACTCTGTTAAGTTATGAGGATATTGTTACTCTAGCCTGGGGTGAACACTGACATAAAATACATGACAGTTGGACATTGCTGCTTGCACTCTGAGGTGGAGACACAGCTGTCACCTGCAGGTTGTCTTTTAGTGCTCTTCCCTGTGTTTTCTAGTCTGTCCTTTGTGGATGTTGCTATCCCTCATGACTGTCAGTGGATCAGACTGATTGTACTGACCCCTCATTTACAAGTGTTATTACAAGCTTCACTCTGCTTGTCTGGACGGACCCAACCTTCCTCAGCTTACGGAGCCTTTCTGTGGTCTGGTGAGATTCACAGAACCATAGCTGTGGGTCACCATGTGACTTTGCACAGTTCCTGGGTCATGCAGGGTATATCTTCAGAGACAAACCTGTCCTTGAAAGAGAGGCATATTGTCTTTGGGGGGGTCTTTTCGTCTATGCTTCTGGGGACCCCTTGCTCTTACTTAAGCCTGGATATTGTAAGGCAACAGCAGCTCAAAACCCTGGGATTATTATAGTTCATTTGCCTTTGCTGCAAAGACTTTTTAGAATGGGAGGTCCTGACCACAAGTTAGGGTCACTGCAGCATTTGGAGCTGAGAAAAGGCTAGGGCAGGTAGATAAAAGGAGCCCTGTCATCTGACCCATGGCTGCTGTGTGAGGAAGGTCGCTGTGGTGTTCCACAAGCAGTGTTCCGTCCTTAGATGTGATGTGAAGTCTTGGCTCTTTTTTTTTTTTTTTTTTTTTTGCTGTTGGGCAAAGGGTTGAAGCCCTTGTCTATTCTGGGGTGTGTGTGTCTCAGGCAGGTGGACCTGGCATTGTTGGCTCACCTGTAATGTTATCACTAGAGGGTCCTTCTGGGTCTGCAGAAGCACCTGGCAGGGCAGGTGCTGTGTGGCTCTGGGGAGTAGACAAGAATCCTTCTTAAGTTTTATCTCAGAGGAACTGCTGGGTCGTGGTCTGTTTAGGTTCAAGCATCAGGGTTTCATTGTGACCCTTCCATTGTGTTTCCCACTCCTTGCCATGTTAGTTACCTTGCCCGAGAATTAGTTATCTTGGAGAGGCTAGCAAAGCTTTCCACTTGTTCGTACTCATTTCTATAGACACCCCAGAGCCCGGGTGTTTTAGGGCCCAGGCTCTGTTGCCCATGTTCCTGGGAACCATATGAAAATATTTCCACAGATTTGTTAATTATTTAAAATTTTTTTAAGGGGTGGAAGAGATGGTTCAGTGGTTAAGAGCACTTGTTCTTGCAGAGCCTGGGTTTGATGCCAGCACCTACAATGATGGCTCTTAACCATCTGTAATGCTGGTTCCAGGGGCTCTGTGGCTCTGTTGCCCTTTTCTGACCTCCTTGGGTGGACACCAGAGACACATGTTGCACATCCATATACATTATATTGAGAGAGAGAGAGAGAGAGCGCGCGCGCGAGCTCGCTCACAAGTGCTCGAGAGCTTTCCAGCATGTGGAAGTTAGAAGAGGGTAGTGTGTAGGAGTTGGTTCTCTACAGGGATAGAACTCCCTGGAGAGCTGGTATCAGGGACCTTTGCCTACTTACTGGTCCTTTTTCATGGTTTCTTGAACAAACACTAGGCCTTTAGTGTTACCACTTCCATTTGACTTTGATCAGACAGGCATGGTGTATTTTGTCCTGAGGGTCCTTTAGTTGAGGGAATAGTTACAGGACAGGGTCTCACTGTATCCAGGCTGGCCTTGAGCCTGAGCTTTAGCCTTCTGAAGACTGTAGATGTGTCCCTCACGCCTGGCTTTGAGAGGCTCTTTTGTGATCACTTAGTTTCATTGCTCAATGGATCCTTCTAGAAGTAGTTAATGATTTCATTCCTTGCCTGCAGAGTGAGTCCAGGGCCCGCGGTCTCTGCTTCCTGTAGCTTCCTACTTGTTTGCCATGGATGGTTTTCTCTGTAGCTACATGACAAGGAATGAGTCCTAGGATCTTCTGCCTTTGTAGGCTTCTGAGGACTGGAGGAAGGGATTCAGCCTACCTTAACTTTTGAAAATAAATTTTAGTGTGTCCATATAAGAGATCCACCATGGGATTCATGTCCAAAGGCTACTATAGTGAAAAGATGAACATGCCCACTATCTACCCATCACGCCCATCTGGTCTGATCCAGAATGTAATTTTATTTGTACTGTCTTTGTGTTGAATGTTAGAACTCTTTAAGAATTGTTATCCTTCATATCTGCTACTTTGAATGGCTGACTCCGTTCCTCCTGCTATCTTCTCCAGGTCCCCCAGTAACATTTTGTTTTAAAGACAGGGTTTTCTTCTGAAACCCACACTGGCCTGGAGCTCTAACTCAGCATCCTCTCTTTTACTGCTTCCTCGGGTCAGGCTTATGATCTTGCCATAAGGACACAATAGGCTTGGAGCTGGGACTTTGGTGTTCCCCTCAGCCCTGTCCCTTTGTAGCCCAGTGCCCCAGGAGGAGGCTTGAGGACACTTACTTGATCCCTCTGAGGCAACCCAGGCAGGAAGCAGGGCCTCTAAGCTCAGGTCTTTTGAAAGGCAAGAGAGCCAGAGATCCCAGGGGTGGCCACTGTTGCCAGCAACAGGCGAATTCTCTGGAGTCAAGCTCCAAGGAGTTAATTGATGTGTTTTCTACTTTCTGGAAAGTGGTAATTAACCCTGCTCAGGCATAAGTGTGTTGAATGTAGGAGTTTCCTACAATCCTAGCACATAATCGTCTCTCCCTTCTCTTACCTTTCAGCAGACAGCTCGGACAACTCTGATTTGGAAGATGACATCATCTTATCTCTGAATGAGTGATGTGCCATTCCTACTTGGAAGAGAATCTTGGCAGGCGAGAGAAACTGAGTGAATTCAGAACACCTGCCCTTTGCTGCCTCCCAGGGCTGTCAGTTAAGGAACTGTATGCCCTGCATTCAGAGGACTATGATTTAAAGTCTCCCTGGAATCTGAGGGCCCTTCTAAGAACAACAGTGACACCACACACACACACACACACACACACACACAGAGCTACAGGGACTAGGCCCTAGTTTGTGTCCCCCTCCTCCTAGGAAGGGCATAGCTTTCCTCAAGGGAAAAAACAAACATGTCTCTGGGTATTTCACAATATATTTTCTTTGTATAATGTTCTTTACTTAAAAGAACAAGAAATAGTTTTTTATAAAACTTAAAAAGAAAAAAAAAAGTACCAGGCATTTCTAACGAGGGTCTGAACTTATCCACCAGTTTCCTACTCCCCCGCACTTCATTTTCTTTGGAAGAAAATGATGTCTAAAGAACATATAGAGGCATTTTTACATACGTATTTAAATGAAGAGGAAAATCGTGGTTTCATAAATTGATAAGGATTAAGAATATTTTATTATAAATATAATATATGATTTTTAACCTGTTTTGTTGCCTCATATGCTGTCAAGTTAATTTGTTTTCCTTTGTGCCAGAGCGGGAATGGGCGGCATGGCCTGAGCACTGGGAATGCCTAACTCCCTGCCTCGGTGGCCAGGGAGTCAGTCGTGTGGACCCTGGTTTTGTGGAGTTGAGAGAACTTTAGGGGTATAAATTCACTCCCTCTCTTTCCTCTTTGTGATTCAGTTTTTCAAGCCTTTTTTTTCCCCCCTTTCCCTTTCTCCCCAATGTGGAAATTACAAATCAAAGGTCTTTTTCTTTAATGTAAAGTGTATTTATTTAAAAAAAATTACAAAATAAACTACAAGTCTGTCTTTGTTTATGGCCTTTCCTTGTTTTCTTTTACTAAAGTGGGATTTCCCCTTCCTCCTCTCAGTTCTGGCCAGACCTCAGAGGACGGGTAAGGAAAGCAGAGCCCTACCTCCACAGTGAGAGAACACAGCCTCCCACAGCAAACCCCCAGGACACCATCACTTGAGCCTGGCCTGAAGTTGCTGAAGGCTTTGTGAGGATAACAAGGGGGCAGAAGAGATGGGGGTACATCTCTACTCCCATGTGTGGGACTTTTAAGGAGCATTCTGGCTACCCCTTGTCTGAGATTAGGGGGAACTTGGACAGCTTTTCAGTCCTAACAGTTCAGGGGTACTTTGAGGCTTGGTCAGGCTGGATTTGGAGAAAAACTGGCAAGGTTTAAAGCTGACAAAGCATCAGGGGCTCATGCTTTGCTCATCCTGCCTCTCTCCTTCCCAAAATAAATACAAAGTTAATTTTTTTCTCTGATTTTGCCCAAATTGTAGCTTCTGTTTGTTACATAGGCATCACAGCCACAGAAACACTTCTCCTTTTGCTGAGAGAAGGGTGCACTGGTTACATAGTAAACAAGTAACAGAGTGAAAACTCTCCAGGGGTAGGGAGAGCCTCTTACACCAAGAACACAACCTGTTACACCGAAGTGACCCAGTACCAAAGAAGTACATCCTGGTCCTTTAAGCAAGCCAAGGCTCAGCCGCTCATTTGCTTCATGCCATGGCATTAAATAGTTAGCTGACACCAGCCAGTAGAAGAAGGCTGATGGCTGCTCCTGGATGCAGCTGAAGAGAAAACAGTAAAAACCCTGCGCTGCAGCTCTGCCAGAAGCTCCTGGGAGCAGCACAGGCCTCCCAAGGTAGAGATGAGCACATATAATAGGAAAGCACAATTTTGGTTGACTTGACAACACTCCCTTAGGAATGTGCCTCATGAGGCTAGAAGAAAACATCCACCTTCCATGTTCTTCCTAGGGTTCACAACCCGGGTCACTTAAGAAGACAGGCTATGAAACCTACCAATTAGGGGGTTTTCTCTGCTCATGTTTTTTGCCTTGATGCAACATCTCAGGCACTGGGTACCTGGTGTCAGCTTTCTCACTGGAGACAATGTCATGATCAAACAAGGCCTTGGCCACCTGACCCACCTTCTCTAGTGCTAGCAGGGCTGACTGAGAGGCCACAGAACCTGTTAACATCTTAAGGACTAAAAGGAAGTGGGTAAGATGGCCCAAGGGAGGAGGTTACAGTGGGTGTGGTCCTTCACTAAGAAACTAAAACTTCACTAAGATCGCCAGAGCCAAAGGGTACCCTTTTCCAAAGGGGTTAATAAAGTGACCTGGTTAGGCCTGGGAAGGGTACCTGGGTGAAACCTGCTTTGTTACAGGGACCCAGCTGTGCTACAACAACTGTTGTGTGATGCTGTTCACTGTTCAGGATCTGTAAAGAAAAACTGCAGCAGTCTGTCAGGATGAGCTCTGGTTTCTGCGGATATGACAAAGAACTGAAGTAGTTTAGTATAGCAGGTCGACTGACTTGCTCCAAGCCCCAGAGAAAGTGGCCCCATACATAGGTAGATAAACACTCATGTTCATGCTTTAGAGAAGTGGTTCTCAGCCTTCCTAATGCTGCAACCCTTTAATACACTTCCTCATGTTGTGCTTACCCCAACCATAGTGTTATTTTGTTGCTACTTCATAACTGTCATTTTGCTACTGTTACAAATTGTAATGCAGATATTTTGGAGGGTAGAGGTTTGCCAAATGGGTTGTCACCCACAGGTGGAAAGCCACTGCTTTAGAGCCTTTACTTTCTCATGAATACCAGCCAAAGCCCAGTGAGTGGAAATTCCCTGTTCTTGTCCAGTCTCTTACATTTCTGTCCCTGAACTCCATACAACTTTCAAGGTCCATCTCAGAGCCCAGGGGTCACAGGTGCTGGCTCAGGGTAGGCCAGACGCGAAACACTGGCCTAGCTAGAACCTCTAACTAGGGTTCCATTCTCCTCAGCCTGACTGGCTTGGACTACCAAGCTGCCACATTTTGAGCCTGATTGTGATCTGTGGTGACAACCGTTGTTGCCTGATCTGGCTTTCTACTTGAGACTACAAAGGCCTAGCTCCCTCGGGTCACTTTCCCATCCCAGACATAGGACTTGTCAGTCTGGTTCCTTCATACCAGAGCTGATGTGGATTTGGGCTCTATTCCATTACAACTGTGACTTCTTTCTCACAAATGAGTTCTATTTCCTTACCTCAGGTCTGGGTCACAACACGGAACACTATGTCACTCATCAAGGGCATCTTCCTGGCACTGACTCCCTTGCAGACTGAGCAGTGTAGTTGGGGGTCTGTTTGCCACAAAGCTTGAAGTCTGACTGCAGCACAGGCCGCTCTGACACAGCCCTGAGAGCGAAGGAAGCACATTGAAGAGTTAGCAAGTCTGGCTGCCGCTTACCCTGCCTGCCAACATCTTACCCCCAAGACCCCTGGCAGTCAGGCAGATAGGGAAGACCCTAAACTACACAGTAAGACTAAAAGACGGAACCAGGGGGAGCCTGGGCACGTCATGCCCATGGCCGTTTGCATCAATATTGCACTGTTCCTCCCCCCAAATGCAAGACTACACAACTGAAAACTACCCTCCGTCAAACAGGCTCTGTTAATTATAATAATTGGGTGCTCTGTCCAACAGCCATAGCCCAAACTAAAGCACACACTTAGGGCAGGGAAAAACAACAAAACTACCTGTAGCTGTTGGCACAGGTCTTAGGCCCAGGCCTTTCCTCTGAGCGGGCTCAGCTTTCGGGTAGTGTAACAGGGACCATGCCTTGTAAGCCTGCTGGCCAGCAGCTAAGATTGACAAGTGTGAGTAGGGCCCCGATAGCACAAAGAGCTGCGCAGGACCAGCACAGCACAACTTTTAGAAGTAGTGGTGACAAAAACATGACATACGGCATGCTCTGAGTGAAGCCTTCTATTCTTTACGAAAAAACCTGATTAAACCAGGACTCTGGCAGGATTAAAAATTCATCCTCTGACAAAGGCTTTACTGACAATTTTCCATACAGTTAGTCAAAAAAATAAAATAAAATATAAAAAATTACAGAATACAGCAGACAGAATCTCATACACGGGAAACATAAGTTTCGTCTTATAAAAAAACAAAAATTCCCCCCAAATCTAAGAATTTAGTTTTAGCAGTAGACAGGATGCCACCAAATGAACCACAAAAACCCAGCAGAGAATTCAAACCAAGGGAGAAGGTAGGTAGGTAAAGAGCAGATTTTTAAAATAACTGCTTCTGTGACACAAACACAGCTGGAAAGCACAGGTGCGGGCTAGGCGGTGTCCCTTACTATAACTATCACCATGTGTTCTTCCTCTAACTTGCCCAATGTCCGCAGCGCTGACTGGAGGTACTGCTGTGAAAAGTCGCAGGGCGGGAAGGCATAGAGCATGCCTGTGTTGTCTCTGCCCTTAGACCCACCCACCGGCAAGCTGATCACCCCTGCAGCCTGCTTCTGTTTCAAGTAGGAGACTAGGTTCCTGAGAAGCCGCCTCTGTAGGCCTGGCTCCACTACGGGCATGCCCTCGGCGCCAGGCCCGCTGGGGGTTGACTGGATGGCCAGGAGCACAGCATAGCCGTTAGGGCTCCCCTGCTTGATTCGCCGGGTGACCTCGTCCAGCTTGGGCTGATCCAGTCGAAGGCGCTGGGCAATCTTGAGCTGGGTGAGCTTGCTGCCAGAAGGATGGTCTTTGAGGAGGCCACTGATAACTCCCTGGTCCCCCTCGAGGATGTGCATAGATGTCGGAAAGCAGCTGTTTTTCAACACCAGAAGCCCATTCCAAGCCAGCTGCAGTGTCTGGGCATATTCTGACAGACTCTTTAGCTTTTTGGTCTCATGTTTTGGCTCTTCAAGAGTCTTGGGCTCTGCCTCAGTGGTCCGATGATTGCGTTCACTCTCTCTAGTCTTTTTCCCATGGGAAGAGTCTGGAGCCTCATGGTGGTGGTGATGGTGGCTCCTCTCCTCAGCACCATGTCTGCTGTTGCTGAGGGAGTTGCTGCCTGACTCCTTGGTCCCTTCACTGGCGTGGTTCTCCTTCCGGCTACGCTCAGGGGTGCGATCCGAGCCTCGCTCAGACTGCTGCCCCCCACCCTTGGTCCTGCTGCGTTCCTCGTAAGGGGAGTGAGTTGTCCTCCCACGGTCACTGGAGAGGCTCCTCCGCTTGCGTCTCTCTTCCCAGGGCTTAGCTATGCTCCGGTCCCCATCACCCCCCCAGCGCTCACCACTCCGGCTGCGAACTGTGCGGCTATAGCCCTCCAGGCTGTTTCTGCGGTCTGAACTTTTACTGAGGCTGGTCCAGTCCCCTTCCAAAAAGGTCCGGTCTCGGTCTGAATACAGAAGGTGTGGAGGGGTCCTATCCCGCACCCTAAGGTCAGCATCCAAGTTCCGATGCCGGGTATATCCGTCAGTGAGCAGCTCGTAGTGCACAGGGAGAGGTGAGGGCTGGTACTGCTGGGGATAGCGAGTCTCCTCGGCTTTGGCAAAATCCACTCGGAGCCTGCGATCTGGACCACCCAGGGGGAAGCCCCTCATTTTAGCACAGGCAGCCTGGGCTGCGTCCAGGCTCTCGTACTGGATGTAGGCAAAGCTGTCTCCTTTGACGTGATCGATGGTCCGAATGCTCCCGAAGCGATCAAATTCCCTGGCCAGGGCCGCCAGCGAGGTGTTAGGTCCGAGACCACCCACCCAGAGGCGGGTGGTGGGGTTAGCCTTGCCGTAGCCTATCTTTATGGGGTTTCTGCCAATCACCCGGCCAGACATAGCCACCTTCGCCCTGTGTGCCATGTCCAGGTTCTGAAACTTGAGGAAGGCATAGGCACCACCCTGGCCGCGGGCAGGCCTCTTGATGACCACCTCCTCGATGATGCCGTACTTCTCGAAGGCCCGTCGAAGCTCCACCTCAGAAACACTGTGGTCCAGGTTGCCGATGAAGAGGTTCCGAGTGGCTCTCTGATCATCCTCCGGCATCAGGTCTTCCTCGCACACGGCCTGGTAGCCGTACGGGCGGCCGCGGTCGTCGTACAGCCCGTAATAGTCCAGGGCTCGTTCTCGAGACAGTCCCACGGCCGCCGCGGCAGCGGCATCCAGGGCGAAGGCTGCGGCGGCGTGCCGCGCGCGGGGCTCCCGCAGGGGCGGGGCGGCTACCGGAGACAGCGAGCGCTGCTTGTACTGGTAGCCACCGTGCAGGGGCAGATAGCCCAGGGGGTCGGCGGGCGCGGGAGGCCCGGGGGGCGGCGTGGAGGCGGCGGCGCTACTGCTGCTACTGCGCCGGCTGCTCCCGCCGCCGCGCAGGTACACCGGCTCCACCTTGAGCGGGCGATCGTAGAGCAGCAGCTGCCGGGCCAAGGCGTGCTGGCGAGCCTCCCGCGCGTCCTGTGGGTGCCGGAAGTTCACGTAGGCCACGCGGCCGAGCTCCGGGGTGTGTGACAGGCGCAGGCTGATCTCCCCGAACCGCTTGAACTGGTGGAAGAGCCGGTCCTCCAAGTGCTCGGCCGGCAGCGCGGGGCTCAGGCTGCTGATGAGGAGAGTCTTGTACTCCGGAGCCGCGGTGGAGCCGGGACCCGCGGGTTCCGCCCCGGGGGGCGGCGGGGGCGGCGGGAGTGGAGATGCGCGGGGCGACGCGCCGCCAGCACCCGGGTCCCCGGAGGCCTTGCCGGTGCGTCCCCCGCCTCCGGGCGCGCCCGAGGAGCGCCCGCCGCTCGCCCGGTGATTCGCATCCCCGGCAGCGCGCCCGTCGCGATGCCCGCCGCCTCCGCCGCTGCCGCGGGGCTTGTCGCGAGCCCGCGCCGGGACCGGGTGCTTGGTGCCGCCGGAGGCCTTGTGCGCTGCCCGCCGCCCGCCCGCCTCTGCCTCTCGTTCGCGCTCCCGCGGCCGCTTGGCGGACGATGACGAGCCACGCCCGCTCGGGCTGGAGTCTCGCTCGCTCTGCCGCTTCATCGCGCCGGTTCGGCGGGCGGGCGGGCGGCCCGCGGGTCCCTCAGAGCGGCGGCGGCGGCGGCCCAGGAGGCAGCGCCCCCGGCGCCGCCATCTTGGACAAAAGGACTCGGCGCGGCGGCGGCGGCGGGGCGGGGCGGGAGCGGCGCCGAGGGGCCGGGCGCTGCGTTATCAAGCTGCGCCGGTCGCGCCACGTGACCGAGGTGGGCGGGACGAGAGTTTCGCTCGCCGCCTATCACGGAGCTCCGCGGCCCCGCACCACGTGACATCTTGGCAACCAGAGGAAGCGGCCTGCCCTGCGAGCTTTGGCGCCGCCGCGTGGCTGCCGGAGCCCAGGCACCCGGTTCCTGGGCCGCGCGCAGATTCCCTCCGGAGCTCGGCAGGCCGCGGCTGCGCTTTCGCTTTGTGCTCCAGGGCTTGCTTGCTACTCCGGGTCTGCCTACCTTTTTCGGCCTCGGGGCCACGCCCACCGGAGCAGGTGTGGCCGCTTGGCCGGAAGCCAAGGGTTGCGCGTCCCACTCCAACCTGCCACTAGGTTGAAGAAATTCTATTCCCTTCCATGGAGTTTTCTGATTAGGACCAGAGTTGGCCCCCTTGAAGACAGACACAAGGATGCCTACATCCTGTCTAGGACCCACATCCGAGCATCTTATGCATTCGAATTCTTCAGGCACTGTCCTGATAGACACAGGTGAGACCTCCCCGGGTCCAGGTACAGCAACTAGAATGCGTTTGCAACCTACAGACAGGCATCTTGGTGCCACTGGGTCCAAATTTCTGCTGTAGGTGTCTGGGCGGACAGGAGGCTGGGAAGGTGGGGTTGCGGAGCCAAGGGTAAAAGAGCAGGTAATGCCATTATCACTTCTTGCCAAGTTGACAGATTGCTGGCCAGTATCCTGGCCACGTCCAGGAGATGAGGTGAAGTACCGGCAAGAGTACTCAAAGGCCCCTAGGCTCTCCACAGACGGTTGCTGGATCATTGATGCATCTGTAGGATGTTGAAGAACGCACCCAGCTCTTCCCTCCTCCCATAAGCAGAAAGCAACCAGCAGGAGGAGAAAGTGCAGGAGGAACTTGGAAGAAACGGCAGAGGGCTTCATGTAAGCCCTGCGGATGCAAAGTGAACTTGGGGACCACACAAGAAGAGAGCTAGGACGAGCCTTTTGGAAAACATAACTTCTTAGCAGTTGCTCCTTTCTCATTATCTCTGGAGGCAGCAGGAGCAGTTTCCCCACTGAGGCACAGTTCACAAGTGCCAGCAAAGGGAGCGACTGAAAACCACAGTGCACACAACTCCTTCAGGCCTTCCACTGCAACCAGCTCACACTGCTTCTTTGTAAACCGATTCCTGCCAACCTTGCCAAAAACCTAGGTAAGCAAGGGTCCTTGTTCTGATGCTAGACTGGAACCCCGATGAATGAATAACGTACGTACCAGGCGGGGTAAAGATATGCTATGGGTCTGACCACCTGCACTCAGTGCACAAAGTTCTCCTTGTTTTGCATAGGCTGAGCCAAATGTAAATGTCCTTTAGACTTAACATCAGCTCAGGAACTGGCCCATCTTCAGCCCCTGCTACTGGATTGGATGGGGGTGGGGGTCAGGGGTCAAGTCTAACCTTACCAGGCTGAAGTACCAGACACCCAGAAGCCCAAACCCACAAGACATTAACTGCCCAAGCTCTTAAGTCCTGTTATGGGAGTTTCATGCCCTCAGCACTGGCAGGCTGAGGGATCTTTTCAGACTGGAAAGATAAACCAGTAATCTATAGGACAGAATACTGTGCCAGCTCAACTCTCCAAAGACAATTTCTTTTTAATAAAAAAACCCCAGACAAACTTTGAAGTCCTAGAGTAAACCATCAAAGAAGGAAGTAAATTGTCCCCACTCGGGGATGGGCAAGAGGGAACTGCAGAGCCAGCATCACTAGGAAAGCTCCAGGTTCACATCTCATTGTCAGGAGCCCGCTTAAAAAATAAATTACAAAATGGTTGTTTGGGGAA